>NC_138030.1:92731648-93362193 GCF_964106645.2 Podarcis pityusensis | reverse complement strand
TTTCTACTTAGTCCTTAAGTGAGATTATTATTGTTCTCCCTTGTGGCAGGGGAGGGAAAACAGATGTCAACATTGAATACGGCCCTTCAGGCCTCTGTCAGCATGTAACTCTTAGTTTCTAGTATTACTCTTAGCAAGTGGCTTGCCAGTCTTTAAGCCTCAAGTACAGCTGCCCAAATTCTCCGGTTGATGTAGG
Source organism: Podarcis pityusensis (assembly GCF_964106645.2). NCBI lineage: Eukaryota > Metazoa > Chordata > Lepidosauria > Squamata > Lacertidae > Podarcis > Podarcis pityusensis. The sequence goes on along the minus strand of NC_138030.1, from coordinate 93,361,997 downwards.
AATCTATATTCAAGAATGGGCAGAACTTGCAAACCTGTGAACTTGCAAATCAAGTTGTTTTCCTTTTAAACAACAACTTTAAATTAGATTTGCCCTCTGTGGCTGCAACAGCACTTTGTCACTGAAGCGGTCACACTTCCACAGTGATACTTTTGGGACCAAATCTAATTTGTCACTGGAAGATTCAGCCCTCCAGTTCTTGGCTCAGATGGCTGTTTTAAAATATTGGATAATTTTATTTTATTTTTTAAATCATATTTATTAAAGTTTCCAGAAATATAGAAATACAAAGAAAAAAGAAAAAGAAAAAAAAGATACCTAAAACCTTGCTTTCATTGCCTACTTTCTGGGACTCCCCCCCTCCCCCTCCCTACTGTATTCCCCTTTCCTTAATTTGGTTCTACAAGCTCTCACTCCCAATTTGAAACTTAATTTGTTTAACCCACTATCCAAATTGAATTGTACAAATCTTGCCACCGTCCCACATCATTAACAAGAAAAGAAAAAGGATTTTCCCCAAGATCCACCCCAGTTCCTTCCACGAATTCCCTTTTTTAAACACGTCCAATCAAGATAAAATGACATACGTAAGTTATATAAAGAAATAGAAAATAAAAGATATAAAAAGATTCAAAAGATGGTTACACAGCCTTTGGATTTCAAATCTCCCCCCCCCTTCCCCGGTTTGAATTCCCCATGTCCATCAGTCTATATGTTATCAGCCTGGAGGTCTCAAGTCATGGCCAAATTTCTCCCCAATTCCATCTTGCCGGTTTTCTTTTAATTTATTAATTTTAATAATATTTAACTTCAAACGTCCAATCTAACAGAGGCCTTTAATTTCCTTGATCTTTACCACTCCTCCCATTGTTCTTTCCGTGTCGTAGTCAGTCCTTTGTTCTTCTTATTCCTCACTTTCTCAGGTTTCTTGTCCTGTTCAGCTGCTAAAACGTTCTAATTCAGAAATCTGGTATCTCTACAGAGGTTTGTTATTCAGGAACTAAAACTTACGTCCAGTCCCTTCCTTTCTTCAATAGAAAATTCTATTGTCTCCTTTAATGTAAATACCTCTGTAGACAAAATACTATTTCAGTTTTGCAGCTTTCCCAGAAGATAACAAGTCCTGTGTGAATCCCGGAGTATTTTTCCACTTACGACCGTTCTTGTAATGTCCCGAAACCCCTCTAGGGGGATTGTAATAACTTTGTATCCTCTAATCCAAAAGTCAAATTGTTGTTCCTTATTTTCCGACAGTTTATATCCATATTGTAGCAAATTGTAACAAAATTAACCAGCAAAGTCCTCATAACAAAGTTCTCTTTATATTCTCCGGCTTTGACAGCTACTTTGACAGCTGTCAAAGTCTCCGTCTCTCTTCACCAGGCTCCGCGAATCGCCCCGGTTCCCAGGGGGGGGGTTGCATTTTCCTTCTCACCCTCCACTCTTCTCCTCCAGCACAGTTCTTATAATTTCCCATCGTGGAATTAATGATTTTTATCAGGAATATACTTCTCTTTCGACCTTGGTTACCCAGTCCTTGTTTTGGAATGTTTACAATAGGGGGGGGGGGATTGACTTCCTTTTTAGATCGCCCCCGCTCATGCCAAATCCGAAAAAAAATTCCTTTTTTTTCTCCTTTTGAACCCGGTTTCCCAATTTACTCACGGGTTGTTGTTAATAGTCCAAATTTCCAATAGAAGAAGTCAGCGCTCTCCGTCGAATGGCATGCGGCTGCACTCGGCAGGGAAAGCAGAAGACTCAAAGCACCACGCCGCTCCCCGGCACCCGATCCGAAGCCTTTAAAAAGGCTCCTTCACGAGTCGGAAGGGCGCTAATGGTGCCAGCCGAGTCACCCATGTCCACGGGCTCCATGCCCGTGGTTTTTAAGGGTCCCCGCGTCGCCGGCGCGGTAGGACCCAGCCCCTGCCGAGCAGACTCCCTCCGGAGCTCGGAGGGAGTCCGCCATTCGGCGATGGCGCCAACCCGGAAGTCCCTAAAATATTGGATAAATTAATGGAGTAAAACTATTCATGAACTGATAATCATGCTTATCAATTATTATTAGCCATAACAGCGAAATGGAACCTCTTTACACAGAGGCAGTATACTGTATCTCTATAACCAGATGCTGGAGAGAGACAATAGGCAAGAGACATTCTTGCCTTTTTATGAGCTTCCTAAAGGCATCTCTCTGGCTGGTGTTGCAAACAGAATGCTGTACCGGTGGGATTTTCATTCAATCAATGAGGCAGTTCTTTAAGAACTTGCAAATCCTGCATCCTCATTCCTTTATTCTTTGTTGAGAGGTGCTGTATGAAATAACTACTGCTTCCGTAAATTGCAGAACAGAGGATTACCGTATTTGCAGGTTATATGTGGATGGAATGGGAACAAAGCAGTCACAACAGAAAAGGGGGGAAATGTATGTGAACTTGTAGATTTGAACATATTGCAGTAGTTTTTTGTTTTAATGAGAACATTTAATAGTGTATTGGGCCAACTTTTGCTAAGGGATTGCACCTTATTAAGGCTCTTAACTTCTGTGTACACGTAGCAGTAAGTAGGACTTATGTGTGCACATGTAATGGGACTTCCTCTCCCACACCTGCCATAAGGAAACCTAAAAGATCAGGTAAGGGAAATGAATTATTGCCAAAAGGAACTGCGAGAAAATGGTGGCACACCTGGGATCATCTGGTTTTTAGTCTGTGCCAAACATCAAGTGTTCTACTGATTTTTATCCCCAAAGAACACTTTGTTTGTGCTTGTTCTTGAAACCACAATAAATTAACTAGTGGAATTTTAACTTCATCATGTTCCAAGCTAATTGTTTTGTCAGTAAGAACCAATTTCCATTACTGCTACTTTTGAAGGGTAAGAATATAGCTTAGACATCTTGCAACTCCCTCTTATAAATGTAATTTAGACTTGAACACTGCAATATATTAATTAAATGTGAATTTCACTGTGAATGTTTTTCAACTTTCCTTAGAGCCTACTGAGAAAAACCCCCAAGAAGTATCTATTTTATTAGAGACAAACAAAATATCCATAAATATTCAAAATTTAGGGTGACTTTCCAACTGCACACTGTATATCAGATGCTGTTAGATTTTTAAAATGTTGTTTTATATACTGACCAAATATTAAAGGCAGTTTTGTTGGCCCATAAGAAAAATTCCAAAATCCATATTAGGGCAATACCTCTACGTGTTACACTATCGGTTTTTAAACTGCTTTCTGGTCAGAAAGTCCTAGAGTCCTAGGAGTTACTAAATGATAAGGCCATTAATGCCAAACAGATTCCCCACCACTGCTGATCTTGTCTCCTGAAGCCCAATTCTCTGTGGTGAAGCCCAATAGTGCCCCACAGGAATGCATTTATTTTAACGCATTTCTATACCACCGTTCATTAAACTATATCCCAGGATGGTTCACGCTGCCTAGGTCTAGGGTGAGGAAGTGGACCTGGTGGGAGGGCCTTTGTTGACAGATGTGCAGGGTCCATCACGTGGCGTCATATGACGAAAGATGATCTGAAGTTCTACCTGCAGGAGCAGGCACAGATTGAGCTCCAGTCTCAGCGCGGCAGTCCCACAGGGTTCAGATGGGTCTCTGCTCTTTAAAAGGCAGCAAGCACTATTGCTTCATATGCAGTTCATCAACAGCAGCTGTATGTGACAGCCTGAACAAATCTCCTTTTACTCCTGGAACGGAACTGCATAGTGGATAGGAAACCTTGTGCAATGCCTGTTCATTTCCATGAGACTTATGCAGAACTGAGTAAGGGCCATATCAGGCTGCCTTCAATCTGCTGTCCTTAATGTCCCCCCCCCCATCACATGCCTGAGGCAGCCACCTCACCTTGCCTCATCAGTTCTGAAAGAGTCGGCAGGTTTTATGCAAATTCCTTCCCCATGATCCGACAATTTCTTGCCCCTGCCTCTTTGGTTGATGAGATTTTCATTTTCCCCCCTCTACCAAGAAGAAGATAAAGGGAAGAGACAGAAGTTTTCCTAATATCCCTGCTGGGACTGTTTCACTGTACAGTGGTACCTCGGGTTACATACACTTCAGGTTACATACGCTTCAGGTTACAGACTCCGCTAACCCAGAAATAGTACCACGGGTTAAGAACTTTGCTTCAGGATGAGAACAGAAATCGTGCTCCGGTGGCGCGGTGGCAGCAGGAGGCCCCATTAGCTAAAGTGGTGCTTCAGGTTAAGAACAGTTTCAGGTTAAGTACAGACCTCCAGAATGAATTAAGTACTTAACCTGAGGTACCACTGTATTCTATGTTGGCATTTGTATCTGCATTGTTGTGGGTCAGTGTCCCATTTGAGAACATGTTTTCCTGGGTTCAGGTTACAGTCTGCTGCTGTTGACAGATAACAACTGCGTCGCTTCGCCACACTGAATCATTTACTGGATGCCAACTCATCACAGGCTCTGGTCTCTGGAGCATCTGTCTAACCTGCTTCCTTGTCATAGGCCTCTCCGCCTCTTTGGGCAGCGTTGCTTTAAATCATGAGTAGCCAGTTGCCTCATAGGGCTGGGTGGGGAGGGGAGTTGCTGGAAGAGCAAGCTTCATTCAGAATGAAGACGTCTTGAAGGATAATGTCTGCTGGAATCCAATTGCGCTAAAAATGAATGGACCAGAAGATGCTGGGGCTATAAAAGAAAACAGAGAAGCCTTCTGTTTGCATCTAAGCCATTTAAGAAGACTCTGTGAAAGCATGACTGCATGAATGCTAATGGTACACTTAAAAAGTGTTTTTATTGCAGATTCTGCCTTTCCTCAAAGCTCTTAAATCTTTGATGCTACAGAGCAAAACTGGGGCAGTAAATGAAGAATCATAGCATGGAATTTTTAAAAAGCCGGCAAAACAACAACAATAGCTCCAGTCATGCTCATGATTAAGCCTTAAATGCAGTTTATGACTGTTTTGGATTCTGGCATTCCAAATAGGGGAATGGATGCAGAAAGTAAGAAAAGTTTTTCTCTATAATGCAGCAAAATGTTTCCCCCCCTGTGGATTTTTTCTTTCCTTGTGCAACCATGCTCATGCCCTTGAATATATCACATTCGCTACTTTTAAAAGCTCTTATAATGTTCACTTTGCTATCGCTCTCCAGTTGGTGTGCACACACTCACTGGATTCCAGCCTTTGGTTCGTAAGAGCTAGTATAACATCACAGCTGAACGACTGAAGTCTTTGGGCAGTCTTTGATTTGAATGCTGTTATGGATGGTGTCCCTCCACTCCAATGCCAACCCAGCAGAGTAGCTCACTAGCAGCGGATGACACACCCTACTCTCTCTTCTTGCTATCTGCCCCTCTGTCACCTAGGGCAAGGTGTGCAGGATTCCCACTACTTTATGGTGTTCTACTTGGGAGTAGGAGGACAGCCAGCCAAACTCCATGTCTCCTGCCTGGCAGCTTCCACCCGTCACCCCTTTTTGATCTCCAGGGCACTTTAAACCAGTGCAGTTCAACCAACAGGAGAGGACGAACAGCCCTTAAGCACATTCAGAAATCAGTCCAGCCGGAGAAGCCTAATTAAGCAGTTTATTTAAGTGGAGTGGTATTAATGAGTAGTAAACAACTGACCCGGAATATTAGCCAGTGTAACCCTATGCTAGAAAATATAACAGCAAAACCTCCTCTTCAGGTCACTTCTGACCCTGTAGTCTCTGGCGTTGGTTGCACGACAAGGGATTAAAGATAAAGGGTTGTTGGCAACATTCTGTTTTTAAGGGCTCTTGACCTGGGTGGGCACTGATTGACAGGTCACTCTGAGCAGCCAAACACAAGGGTTGCACATAGCCCAGAAAGTGGGCATAACACTTTTGCGGGACTAGAGGAGGAAGAAACCCGAGTGACAGTGACAAGGAGATGGGAGACTACCAAAGCCATAGGAGCCATTCCTAGAGGCCAAGGTCCCAAACAGCCTCGGCCCAGTATACCTGAAGGGGCGTCTCCACCCCCACCGAAACAAAATAAAAAAACTCCTTCCAGTAGCACCTTAGAGACCAACTAAGTTTGTTATTAGTATGAGTTTTCATGTGCATGCACACTTCTTCAAATATGGCAGACCAACACGGCTACCTACCTCCACCCCCATTGTTCAGCCTGGACACTGAGGTCCAGCTCTGAGGGCCTTCTGGCAGTTCCCTCACTGCGAGAAGTAAGGTTACAGGGAATCAGGCAGAGGGCCTTCTTGGTAGTTGCACCTGCCCTGTGGAACGCTCTCCCATCAAATATCAAGGAAATAAACAACTATCTGACTTTTAGAAGACATCTGAAGGCAGCCCTGTTTAGGGAAGTTTTTAATGTTTGAAGTTTTATTCTGCTTTTAATGTTCTGTTGAAAGCCATCCAGAGTGGCTGGGGAAACCCAGCCAGATGGCCGGAGTAGAAATAATAAATTATTATTGTTACTATTACTATTATCAGGTCCCTTTGCCCCGCCCAAATGAAATATTTGAGGGGGCTGCCCCTCCACAAAGCTGATGGACATTGCCATTCAAACGGTGTGCATGTGCCACATCTTGTGATCGATTATGAAGGGCGGGGCTTACTTGCTCCCAGTACTTCTTTAAATAGAAAAATAGTTGCCCATCCTCTTTATGAAGTTGTTACAGTAAGTGCCACACTTTTGACAAGAGGTGCCAGTAATGCATATCCGTGAGTACCCCCTGAAAAAAGCACTGCCTGCCCCCCCCCATATTTTATTCAAGTTGGCACCTCTGATCAGAGCATTAGATCACAACCTTTCATCAGCTTGTGTGTGAAGTACGTTGTCTAACTTTAGGGAATGGAAGCTAAGTGAACTGGATTCTTATAATAGCTAATTATTTTCCTATTTGGGGTCCATACAATTGATTGTAGGAGACAGCTGCGACAATTAAAATGCTATGTCCCAAATCCAAATCAGGTTACAAGCACTTGGTTTCACTGCAGCTGAATCAACTGAATGATTTCAGGAAGGGAGGGAGGAAAGTAAATAAAAACACAGTGGGAGAGTGGAAAGGAAGAGCTCTGAAAAAGTGGCATGGAGTTGGTATCATGGACCAATGGACCCAAATGATAATACTATGCCACACACATTGAAGAGCTAAGGGTGAAAGTTCTTGCCAGAGACTGTCTGTCTCTAATTAATTATACCACTCAACCGCAGTTCTGCAACCTGTATAACCTGCAGTTCTGTTGTCTGATGTATTATATTAATTGGGTTTTCATACTGATTTTCAAAATTCTAAGCAAGTCATAGCTTACTTTAAATAACTAACCCATGACCATGAATTAAAGGAACAGGTGTTTTTCCACAGTAGCTGGTTAATCACTGCTTGAGACTGGAACCGTATATGAGAACAGATGGGAAGGATTTAAGCAAAAGGACAGATGCATTTATATTGAAGAGCTTGGAGGATAAATCTCTAGAATTCTTGTGGCAGACACAATCTTTACTTTGTTTACTTAAAATGGCGATCCATTGCTATGTACAACTGGCAAGAGCGATTGTCTTTGGAATCTTGCCTTTACAGATAGTTCATAAATCCTATTATACATAATTCTGTTAGTCCATTATGTATACCGCATATGTCTTCAGAGATGCCTCTCTCTGCAAGTTTCATTAAAGGATCAACATGATAATGGTAGTTTTCAACATGCAAGTTTGTTTGACAACTATTTTTCTGTGGGGCATTATTCACAAAAGTAACACAAGGCCAGTATGTTACATATTCTGGGCACAAACAGCTCTCATGGGTGTCATGTAATTAACATATTAACAAATATGTTGGTTAGACATACACTTGATAGCAGTGAACTCATTACTGAGCTGATAGCTGATTCATGCATGTGTATTCATAAGGATGGGGGAGAAATCTGACTCAGTCCACCTTTTAATTCAAGCCTAATTTGCATTCCCCCAAGCCATATGGGAAACTAAACACAACTTTTCTCCGAAATTTGTATTCTCCAAATTTTGCAGTGCAGTTCTCAAACAAAAAGTGTGCAAATATTACACATATATTAGAAGTATGGCGTTGAATTTTGGGGAGCAGAGATGGGCTGACTAGTTTTCAGCTGTCAGCGCTTTTTTTTTCTGTCAGCAGAAAAAATTATGATAGCCAAGATGAAGATCTTGGTGTCCCATTCCCTCTTTGAAGATAGGGAGATAAGGGATAACCTTACATGACCTGATGGAAGCCATTCACCTGAGACAATAAGTTTTCAGATGTGGAGGAGGGTCTTAGAGAGAGGAACCCCCATTGTACCCAGACACAACACAATAGTTCTCAGTGTTAGCCTTCAGGGCATCAGATCAGCAAAAACCTTCCTTATTTTAACTGTTTTTGAGACTGGAAGCAATTACGACTTGGGTGATCCATCTGCCAATTAATTATTACCCAGAAGGCAATTTGGCTGCTGGCATAATAAGAGGCATTAATTAACAGGCTGAAAAACAAAGCAAAAAGCTTAGCTTAATTACTGGTGATTAAGAAAGTTTACAAATGGATAAGGATGCTCTGGTTTGTCAAATACCTTCATCTTATATTACTTTTAACTTTCTATCTGTGTGGTGCTAGTTATAAAAGTGAAACTGAATCCATTGGTGTGGGAACAGAATGCATTGTTTACTTAAAGAGACAGACACAAGTTTTCAAGGCAGTGTTAAGGGGGAGACAAAAAGAACCCAATATGAAAAAGACACTGTTGAACGCCTCACTGATTGTTGGTATAATCTGACAACTATTGGATGAGCAATTGAAAGAGCTCAGAGCTGAGATGCTAATCTGGGGAAACATTGTGTGCATATGTTGGGAGTAGAATCAGCAGGATTTACTTCCAAGCAAAATGAAACTCTGATTTCAGCAGGAGACAGGCCAGGCTGAAATTTGGCTAAAATGTGCCCAAAGTGAGATGCTTAAGTACAATTTCCCCACCTCAGTGAAAATACATCTACATTTGAGATGGCTATGTACATATTTTTGATACAGAATGTGCCAATTTTTATTTGGCCAATCTTTGTAGTTTCCAAAGTCTTTTTTACCAGGCGTTGAGAAAATTTCCATCGAGTTATAATATTGCATCGCTTTTAGTAAAGGTAAAGGGATCCCTGACCATTAGGTCCAGTCATGACCGACTTTGGGGTTGCGATACTCATCTCGCTTTATTGGCCGAGGGAGCCGGGATACAGCTTCCGGGTCATGTGGCCAGCATGACTAAGCCGCTTCTGGCGAACCAGAGCAGCGCACGGACAAGCCGTTTACCTTCCCGCCGGAGATACCTATTTATCTACTTGCACTTTGATGTGCTTTTGAACTGCTAGGTTGGCAGGAGCAGGGACTGAGCAACGGGAGCTCACCCCATCGCAGGGATTCAAACCGCCGACCTTCTGATCGGCAAGTCGTAGGCTCTGTGGTTTAACCCACAGCGCCACCCGCGTCCCTGCAGTGCTTTTATTAAGTGTTTAAATGTCACAAGACATACAAAACATATGGTAATACAAGGAGAGACTCAAGAAAGGGAAACACCTTAGGTATTTTAAAATTAAAGAGGGGCAACATGAGATAAAATTTTAGCATTCTAATCTGTGTAGGGTACTCAGCCTTCTTGGGCTAAAAGGCAGACTAAATCCAAATGAAAGTAAACATAGACCACTTCTAAATAAACCTGTTTTGAATTGTTACAATTATCCCTCGCCTCAATATATTTTTAAAAAACTGATTATGGCAATATCCTGTATTTTTTAAAAAGCCAAAACACTGGTGGGGCAGTATATTTTCCTAATAGCATGCCATGGATATAATTACTGCTAACAAGTCTGTCCAAAATGCCTGTCATTTTTAAATAAGTAGAATCTACTAAGACATTTGATTAAAACAAGGAAAGTGTTTCAGTCTCATCACACACTATTGTGATTTCTAAATCTTAAAAACAAGAAAAGTATATAGTTCTGTATTTCAGCCTCATTATTTTTAAACTTTATTAAAGGTTCTAGGAAAACACTATTTATGGACTGTACACACAAACACACACAAAATACGATGTAAGCTGAGCCTGCTAATTTTATTAGCACTTCACAAGGGGAGCAGTGAATCATGAGGCACAATATAAAACTTGTTATCTTGAGGGTAATGCGAAGTAAATGCAGTTTAGGGTTACAAAAACCCAGACACATTCAGGGCACCCCTACCCACCATCCCACATCTCCGGCTCCTGCCCCCTCCCTGCCACCAATACTTCCTCACTCACCCCATTCCCATCTAACCTACCATTCTCCAGTCATCCTCCTCCATAGCCCTCCGGGAACATTGGGAGAAGTGGAGCTGCACTCTGGGCGCTGCAAGCCAGGTGCTGCCTTCTGGAAGGCCGTGCCAGCCTTCCAAAGAATGTCACCCCTGGGTGTGCCACCTGCCCGCGACTCCCAAGCCTCCCCCGAGCTGTTGAAATGAAAGAGGAAGGCTGCCGGCAAAGCTGTGCCACACTCCGGCGCCTCTGTGCTGGCGGCCTTCCCCCTTCGTTTTGACAGCTTGGGGGAGGCTTGGGAGTCGCGGGCAGGTGGCGCACCCAGGGGTGACATTCTTTGGAAGGCTGGCCCGGCCGAATGTCACCCCTCTCAGCGATGATACCCGGGGCTGTTGTGTGTGGACGATACCTCATTTGCCCACACAACCAGCAAAATGAAAAATGATAATATCTTCTGGGGAGAGCACTTTGGGTTCTCTGGCCTTCCACCTGCCCATAGCATCACCATCCATATCTATAAAGATGTCGAAAAGAAAAAGAAGGAGGACAAGAACAACTATGTGGGTCTGGTCAACATCCCCATAGCTGCTGTGACTGGTCGGCAATTCATGGAGAAGTGGTATCCCATCAGCACTCCCACACCCAATAAAGGGAACACAGGTCCATCCATACGGATAAAATGTCGTTACCAGACTATTTCCATCCTCCCCATGGAGCAGGACAAAGAGTTTGCTGAATTTGTGACCAACAACTACACAATGCTATTCTCTGTTCTGGAGCCAGTCATCAGTGTCCGGAACAAAGAGGAGATGGCCTGTGCTTTAGTGCACATTCTTCAGAGCACTGGCAGAGCCAAGGTACCCCATCAGCACCCCACCCACGCCCAGTAAAGGGAAGACAGGTCCATCCATCCGGATCAAGGCTCGCTTAGCATCCTTCCCACAAGACGGAACTCGGCCTCCTCCTCCTCCTCCCTCTCCTTAAATGCGAGCCCAACATCTGCAGGGAGAAAAGGGAAACTCAGTTTCAAAGAAAGATGTAAGAAACAAGGCGAAGGGCGAGCTCGCAGCTTAGCTAAGAAAGACCTTGACAAGGTCTGGAACACACGCCAAAATTAAAATAAACGGTTTTTATACTATAATAATAATTTATTTATACCCCGCCCATTTGGCTGAGTTTCCCCAGCCGCTCTGGGTGGCTTCTTACAAAACAGTAAAATACAATAACCTATTAAACATTAAAAGTTTCCCTAAACAGGGCTGCCTTCAGATGTCTTCTAAAAGTCTGGTAGTTGTTGTTCTCTTTGACATCTGGTGGGAGGGCGTTCCACAGGGCGGGCGCCACTACCGAGAAGGCCCTTTGCCTGGTTCCCTGTAGCTTTGCTTCTCGCAGTGAGGGAACCACCAGAAGGCCCTCGGCCCTGGACCTCAGTGTCCGGGCTGAACGATGGGGGTGGAGACGCTCCTTCAGGTATTCTGGACCAAGGCCGTTTAGGGCTTTAAAGGTCAACACCAACACTTTGAATTGTGCTCGGAAATGTACTGGGAGCCAATGTAGGTCTTTCAGGACCAGTGTTATGTGGTCTCGGCGGCCGCTCCCAGTCACCAGTCTAGCTGCCACATTTTGGATTAGTTGTAGTTTCTGGGTCACCTTCAAAGGTAGCCCCACGTAGAGCGCATTGCAGTAGTCCAAGTGGGAGATAACCAGAGCATGCACCACTCTGGCCAGGCAGTCTGCGGGCAGGGAGGGTCTCAGCCTGCATACCAGATGGAGTTGGTAGACAGCTGCCCTGGACACAGAACTGATCTGCGCCTCCATGGACAGCTGTGAGTCCAAAATGACTCCCAGGCTGCGCACCTGGTCCTTCAGGGGCACAGTTACAGATAGGTAGCCGTGTTGGTCTGCCATAGTCAAAATAAAAAAAATCCTTCCAGTAGCACCTTTAAGACCAACTAAGTTAGTTCTTGGTATGAGCTTTCGTGTGCAAGCACACTTCTTCAGATACACTGAAACAGAAGTTGCCAGATCCTTCTATATAGTGAGAAGGTGGGGAGGGGTATTACTCAGAAGGGTGGTGGGAATGGGAGATTGGCAGATAGCTGAGATGAGCCTGCTGACGACTCTTAACGACTGTAATGGGTCTTACAGGAAAAGGCAAGGGGCGAGAAGGTGAGAAATGGCTTAGTCATGTATAATGGGATAAGAATCCAATGTCTTTGTTCAAACCAGGTTTCTCCATGGTTTTAAGTTTGGTAATGAGTTGCAATTCAGCAGCTTCTCTTTCCAGTCTATTTCTGGATTCTTATCCCATTATACATGACTAAGCCATTTCTCACCTTCTCGCCCCTTGCCTTTTCCTGTAAGACCCATTACAGTCGTTAAGAGTCGTCAGCAGGCTCATCTCAGCTATCTGCCAATCTCCAATTCCCACCACCCTTCTGAGTAATACCCCTCCCCACCTTCTCACTATATAGAAGGATCTGGCAACTTCTGTTTCAGTGTATCTGAAGAAGTGTGCTTGCACACGAAAGCTCATACCAAGAACTAACTTAGTTGGTCTTAAAGGTGCTACTGGAAGGATTTTTTTTATTTTGACTTCAGGGGCACAGTTACCCCATTCAGGACCAGGGAATCCTCCACACCAGCCCACCCCCTGCCCCCCCAAAACAGTACTTCTGTCTTGTCAGAAGTACAGTGGTACCTCGGGTTACATACGCTTCAGCTTACAGACTCCACCAACCCAGAAATATTACCTCGGGTTAAGAACTTTGCTTCAGGATGAGAACAGAAATCATGCTCCGGCAGCACGGCGGCAGCAGGAGGCCCTATTAGCTAAAGTGGTGCTTCAGGTTAAGAACAGTTTCAGGTTAAGAACGGACCTCCGGAACGAATTAAGTACTTAACCTGAGGTACCACTGTACTTGTCTTTTATACAAAGGGAGTTTATAAACCCGGACACGTTGAGGGCACCTCCACCGCCCCCCATCTCCGCCCCCATCTCACCTTCCTTTCTCCAGTCCTCCTCCTCCTCCGGGATAAGCGGCGCGGAATCCGAAGGGGGCGCCCGGCCTCCGCTGCTTCTCTCTCTCTCTCTCTCTCTCTCTCCGAGGCCGTTGGCCGCCGCCATTGTGACAGTTAACTCCTCGCGGTGGGAGGGAGCTCTCTCGCGGCAGCGACCAATCGGAGCCCGCTGTTCACCAACGCCGCTCGCGCTCACAGCCTCTTAAAGGGGCCGAACAAAAACAGGGCCGGACAGATCGCGCCTGCGCGCTTCCTTCTCTTCTCCCGCTTTCCCATCCAGCGGAATTCCAAGAGGGAAAGACGCGCGCGCGCGCGCGCATGCGTCCCTCTCTTTCCCTCCCTACCTTGCGCGGGGGAGCGTGCGCGTGCGTGCGTGCGTGCGTGCGTGCTCCGGGAGACGCCTCCTCCTCCTCCTCCTCCTCCTCCTCCCCCTCCCTCCCCTCAGAGGATAAGCGGCCGCCGGTGCTGAATGAGAGCGGCTGAAGCGAGCGGGCTGAGGCGGGCGAGGAAGGGAGGGAGGCGGCGGCGGCGGCTAAGCTCGGGCCGGGCAGCTCGGCTTCCTCGCCGCGTCCCGCGTTCGCTCTGCCCGCTCCTCTCGCGTCTCGTCAGCAGGTGAGTCGAGGGCGGCGGCGGAGGCGGCAGCTTCTCGGGCACCGGCGGCGTGTGGGCGAGCAGCGCCTTCCCTCAGCCGGCCCCGGGGGCGCCTCGCCGAGGCCCGCAGGGATGGCCAGGCGGCGGCTGCTGCTGCCGACGCCCACGGCTCCGGCGGCGCCCGCCCTCCTCCTCCTCCTCCTCCTCCTCTCCGTCCCCTTTCGCCTCCATGCCGGGCGGGGGTCTCCTTCCCGCCGAGCCCGGGAAGTCTTCCTTCCTCGCCGCGCCTCCATTGAACTCCTCCATTGAACTCCATTCAACTCCCTTTCCTGTGTCGCGCCCCCCCCCCCCTCCGGCTCCATTGAACGCCTCTCTGTCACCCACCCACCCATTATTTGCCCAGCGAGCGCATGCTCTTCTTGCAACGCCTCGGGGGGCGGGGGCGGCGAAGAAGAAGAAGAGGGTGGTTGGGGTCTTTGAGGAACTTTCCACGCCTTGCTTGGCATCTTGTGTTTCGTATCTGACTTGACCACATTGCCAAGTTTATTCGAGCTCTCTCTCCCATCAGCTGCACAGATACAAGTCCAGAGCGAGTGTTGAGTCGCTTACTTTGCATGGCTAGGTGAAGCCTGATCAAGCTAAAATGGTCACAGCAAAGGCTGCCTAGGGCTTGGGACTCGTCAAACTCCAATTTAGGGTTATACTGACAAATTCTTGGTTCAGTTCTGTGTGCTTTTCTACTCTATGTACCGTCACGTTGGACGGGTTGTTGGCCTTGCTGAGTTTGGCCAAAAATCTAATGCAACCAACAGTCTTCTTTTCTATGTACTGAGGATGCATGTGTAAAATAAACACACTTGTGCATTCTACCTACTCACTTACCCACCCAGCCACCCTAAACCCATTTAGGTGCCTTGTCATGCATCTGTTAAACTGGACTCTGGCCTATGAAATTTTAGGCCAGAATGAATTGATTTGCCTTTAAGATGCCAGAGGAATCTCTTACCCGTATTCTGTTGCTGTTTTCCTTGCTTTGTTTTGGAGCAGGGTTAGAACTTGCCTTCCCTTAATTTGTGTTTAATTAAAGCATACATGTGCATGCCTGGAGCTTTCTCTATTCTACATGGACTAGCAGGCTTTCTAGTTCTCTCCTCTCCTTACCATGAGACATTGTCATTCCTATGCCGGAGCTTGAGGTGAGTCACAACTCTATCATCCGTGTTAACTATGTAGGAGGTGAGGGGTTTGGATATGTCATGATAGGAGTGCAGCCTCCATCCAACCCGCCATGGAAAAATTGACCAAAAGAGTATTGCTATGCCTTTCAAAGGCAGAGTAACTAGTGGGATTTAGAAGCCATTCCAATTTCTCTAAGCTATTTGCTGTGCGGTAGCTATTTTTACTAGAGGATAATTTTGAATAAGAAGTGGCAAATGGTCAATCCCTGCTCAGTTGCTGTCCTGTCAGAGTGCACTTGTAGTACATTCGGTGCACTTGCCTTCAAGTGCTCCTTCTGCTTCTATTTTGGCAACTGTGGGGTCTTCGTTGTATTACTGAGGGTTGGATTTGTTGCAGAGACCACAAGTTGCTAATATGTAAAAGACAGCTGTAGCTGTAGTCTCAGGTAAATAGAAAAGAGAGAACAATTATATATTTTTTGAACTAGCTTCTGATTGTTTAATAAGTTTTGGAGTTATGTTTTGCAATAGGGAATTCTAAACAAATTTCCCACAGGAGCTTCCTTGATTTGGTGCCTTGACACCTTGCTTTTGAAGTGTAGGACACAAAACACCAGGTGTAAACAATATGTTGCACTTGATTTGGCACATACCTATACTGAAGAAATTGCCTCCACTTAATTTTGATTCACCTCATTTTGACAAGTACATTACCAGGTGGAGCCTTGTTCACTCTGGCTACCATACAGCTTTTTAGGTCAGTTGTCCTTAACTGGTACTGGAGAGATCCCAAAATACCTTGTAGAACACCTTGCTTCGCCAACGAAAGTATCACCATTTTGTTTTTTCTCTGCATAACTTGCACAGTAAAAGAGCAAGAGGGCCTGTTGGAACAGAAGCCATGTTTGGTTCTGCGCTTTTTGTGTGTGGGTTGTCTGGTTGGTTATACAGGCAGCACAGCATGAAAATGAGCACTCTCAAAATACAGCGCAACTAACTATTAGTGGGTTTTTGCACACCCCGTTCCCATGAGTATTGCTTTATTATTTTGGTATTTTTTAATGGAATTTGTATGAAATATTAATGTATTATATGATTCCCCCCTCCCCTGGTATTGTGTGTATATATATTCTTTTTCTGTCAGATGCTTGGAGACCTCCAGGTGACAAGCAACTAATAAGTCTAATAAATGAAATGTAGTGGAGCTGAGCAGCTGCAGAGAGCAATGGAGATAATGGAGGCTCTTCAGACATTAGCAGTAGTTCTGAAGGCTGAAGATTAGCCCACTAGACCTCTATCTTTCACACAATAAGCAGGATGTGTGAAGTATGGGAGGGCAGTGGCTTCTCCTCAAGCATGTGCTCTTTAATGCACCAGAGTGATAAGCTTGAATTTCCTGAATTTCAGTGCATGTGTCAGGACAGAGCGTCGTTTTAAAAATATATATGCTGTAGACCTTTCAGTAAAATATTCCCAGAGTGACATTACTTTTAGTGATTGAATACAGAACCACAAAATAATAGTTATTCCATATTAAATAATACAGAATAATGGAATGTGGTTCTGTGTAGGTGCCGTTTATATTTTCTTTTTTCTCACTTGGTGATTGTGTTATTGTGTGTGAATAGCGGTAAGGGTGTAAAAATTCTACCCACAGCAGTGGAAGTGTTTTTAACAGAACTCCTTCTCCCAGTATAGAGTGAGAAATACATTACTGTACTTGCAGGATAGAAAGCAAAATTCAGCATGGATGAGAACTGGTGATGTGTGCTTTCAGTGATGGTTATATGTACCGTATGTATTGGGTGCCTGAGGTGAATGAACAGGTTTGAACATACCACTATAGGGAAAACTGCATCAATTGAAACTTGCATCAGTGGAGCTTGTATCTTTGTGTGGGATTATTGGGGCTTGTGCTTTTGTGACTGGGATCATGAGGTACATGCAAAATATATCTGGGTTTGGATTAAAGTATCCTTATTTGAGAACCTGGTGCAGCTCCCTCCCTCTGTGGGAAAGGCACCAGGAATTGCCACCCACCTGCATATTGGCACAGGTAGACAACAGAACCTTCTCTTTCTGTTCAGACTGGTAAGGTAAAGGACCCCTGGACTGTTAAGTCCTGTCAAAGGTGGCTGTGGGGTTGCGGTGCTCATCTCGCTTTCAGACCAAGGGAGCCGGCTTTTGTCCGCAGACAGCTTTCCAGGTCATGAAGCAGGTGCACCAGGGTTACAGTTCTGACAGCGAGGAAAAAAGCGTGGATGATAATGGAAACTAGAGCTCGGCGCCAGTTTCAGTGTCATCATCCACCCCTTCCCATACTGTGACTAGGAAAAGATGCTGAGGAGCTGTTACCTAGTGCTTTTGAAAAGCAGAGATCAGCCAGGTTGGAGAGAATTGAAGTTGTGCAAATGCCTGTGCCTCATCAAAAGGGGGAAAGGCTACTACTGGGGAATTTGGATCACTGTGTTTCCACTAGAAGCAGCAAGCAGCTTGCATAGTGGGCAAAGAAACATTCATTGGAGTAGTGCCTTTGGGCATGACCCCCAAATCTGCCATTCATTGCTGCTGTCTCAGGAAAGGCATTCTTCTGCAAAGGGCATCAGTTTCCACATTAAGTGACCACCATGGCAGGAGTGCTGCTGCTCATGTTGGCTTGTCTTCACTGACAATGCTACGTAATGGCATCATTGAACCAGTGCTTCCCATGATCACTACTGCTTCAAAACTCTCCTCCCATGCTGTCTTCCATGGCCTCTTGGTCTACATTCCCCTTTTGTTTTGGTTCAGTCCTCCTGTTGTCTCCTAACTCTTAGTCTGTCTACACCAGCACAACCAGCCAGTCTTGCAAACCTCACAGATCACAGGGGGCTGAGAATGGTGCATTTTAAAAACTAGCAGGGTGGTGGAGTGTGTGTAAATATTGAGCTGAACTGGGGTATTTGAATTCTTAACAATTTGGTACTAAATTTGCAGTTCCAGTTCTAATATAAATACAGAAATGACTTTCTCTCCATTCTCCTGTTAGCAGCTTTAACACAATCAGTTCACAGAACTTCACCCTTAATTCTGAAGCGGGTTTCATGGTTCAAATTGAGAGGTATAAATAAGATGTGACTATTTGGAGAATATGATGTTGAAAGAGGACTGTACAGTATGCAACTGATTGATGCTATACCATAATAGTAGAATATTCTAGTTTGGTTGCAATAACCAACCACCGTTGGAAAGAGGGCTATAGGATTTACATTGTTCTTAACGTAGCTCTGAAAAGTTTGTACAGAAGGGATGAGCTCTGTATGTATGTATGTGATTGTATAAAGTTGTGTCAACACAAGAATGGGTTATCAAGAGGCATGACCTCCTAAGGCACTGGACTCCCATCACCCCAAGCCAGTCTGGGTCAGGGATGATGGGAGTTGGGAGACCCGCAACATCTTGAGAGCCACAGGTTTCCCACTCCTGCCCTAAAGTAAGATTATGGTTCAAAATATATACCATATTTTTCGCTCTATAAGACGCACCAGACCACAAGATGCGCCTAGTTTTTGGAGGAGGAAAACAAGAAAAAAAATATTCTGAATCTCAGAAGCCAGAACAGTAAGAGGGATCGCTGTGCAGTGAAAGCAGCAATCCCTCTTGCTGTTCTGGCTTCTGGGATAGCTGTGCAGCCTGCATTCGCTCCATAGGACGCACACACATTTCCCCTTACTTTTTAGGAGGGAAAAAGTGAGTCTTATAGAGCAAAAAATACGGTAATTGGTTTGTATGCTTACTTCATCAAATACAAATTGTCAGTGTAAGCTAGCCTGACAATTTAAGGTGTTGGCATCGTTGGGAAAAAAGTTCTTTATACCCCCAGTTTAAACAATGTTTTTTGGCATAAGTCAACTTGGTGCCATTCATATGTTTTAGACTTGAACTTCCATAAGCCCCAGCCAGCACACAGCACATTGAATTGGACAGGAAGCTAAGAGGTTTACAATCTGTAGAAACCCAATAGGGCTAAATGATGATAAACATTTACCTCTGGGGGGCACTGCTTTCTAGGACAAAGTGGTGATTGACACTTGGATACAACCTTTGCTCTTTAATGTTTAAAATTGCCATTCTACATGTAAATAAGGTTTGCTTTTGGGAGATAGGAGGTACATTTGAACAGACAATGTCCTTGATTTAGCCCATTCTAATCAGAGTATCAGGGGATTTAATTTCCACTTAAAGTGAAAGTACAAAGTCAGGGTTAACAAATATCCAGACCATAAGAAATAAATGCTGTGTTAATTTAATAGCTGATAAGTTGCTGTAGGGCAGTGTTTCCATGGAGGAGCCTTTTGTAACATGTACTTTCACTTTCTAAACACTTCTTACTGGTCTGAGAGAGTAAGTTGATTTTCTAAGGAAAAGTATGTCAAGCCTCGAGTGCTCACTGAGCTGTGATACTGTAATTGAAATTAATAACTTCCTATAATGTCATTGACTGTGTTTTATTGTATCACTTCCAAAACAACAAATCCAGAAAAAATTGGAGAATCTGAGGAGATGAGTATTCATGTATGTGTACTTTTTGGAAGGAGACATTTCTGTGATGCCAAAGGTATAATTATGAAAGATGGAGATAGTACATAAGCTAATCTTGGTTTTCATGGATACCAGTGCAGACTATAAGATTTCAACTGCCTCCATAGTTTTCAGAGGCAGAGGGAGGATTTTTTTTCTTCCCCATTAACCTTTTAATTTCTTGTTGGTTGTAAGACGGAATGTAGTAAGGTCCCCTTTGCAACCTAGTCTTTGTTACCACAATGCATTTCCTGACATAGAAAAGGCAATATGTGTTTGAACGGTCACATCTTTTCCTCTTCTGCCTTGTCCAGTGTGGTTTCTATAGTCTTTATTCCTTTGGAGTATTTGTTTTCTTAGTTCTTATTTGTTTTCTTAGTTCTTCGCCTCATTGGGAAGCATTGTTTTTCCACAGACTTTATGAAAGTAAGGACTTCTATATCATGATTGTGCAGGAAATTAATTAGAATTTGCCAGTTCCCCATAAGAATTGAGAGATTATAGAAGTACTCATTAGATCTAAGATTCTAGCCTTGCTGACCTAAAGGGGGAACTGTCCTATTTTTGCCCTGAATCAAGTAGGCAGTATCTAGGTCTAGCTGTAAATATCCTGAACCAGTTCTTCAAACAAACAAACAAACAAACAAACAAACAAAAACAAACAACGGGGTGGGGGTGGGGTGTGTGTGTGTGTGTGTGTGTGTGTGTGTGTATATATATATATATATATACACACACATACACACATGGAATGCCTAAGGGATCCCAGGAACATAAAATAGATTGGATATCCTTCTCTGACATTGCACTCTTCCCTGCCCTCCACTGTCACAGAAACCCCTGAAGACCTGACCTGGCACCTGAGTTCTGACATCACGAGCCAAAAAGAGCATCCTTGGGATGACTTGGAAGCAGCTTGGATCTGAAGCTGTCCCAATACCCTGGTATACCCCTAAAACAAAATTTAGACCAGTAATTTACTTCTAATTGAGAAGTAAATTACTGGTCTAAATGGGAAATGTTTAAAGAGAAAATGAAGATGGAGTCCAAGAATGCTATCCCAACATAACTGCATATTGTTGCGTGACAACATGGCATCAGAAATCACCCTGTGTTCTGGTGGCTTGCTACTTTTATCCAGCAATGTATGTTGTTGTATATGTTTATGCACTTCTCTTCAGAGTAGAGAACAAACACAGTTGAGGGAGTCCAAGTGCATGTGCAAATTCACCATTAGCTTGTATCCAGGTTGGAGTTAGTGTTTGCTTTGTATATACATCTTGATTCAAGTTAGAGTGGATTATTGGCTCTGTAAGAAGTATTTTGCTCCACCTGATCTGTCAACGTGTCTTTTTCTTTGACTCACCAGGGTGCAGTGACAGTTCTAGACAGAAAAACAAAAGTGAGGTGGATCTCCAAAGATGTTGTGGATTAGTTCATTTCTCAGATTTTTTTTATTGATATGGAAAAGGATGAATTGATCCACAGAAAAATGATTCACAAATAATCCATTAAGCAAAAAAAACAATAAATATCATCTGATATAGTACATTGCTTGAGAAAAATAAGAATATAGGCAATGTTCTTAATTTTACAAAACTAATTAACTGTAGGACTGAGCATGATTCTGTTCTTTATCATTCCAGTATATAATGAACATATACTATTATGCAATAAAGCTTTTATTACTCCATCTGCTCTCTCTTTTCTTAATAATAAGCTTAAGTATATGCATCTCATTGCAGATTATTTATTTATTGCATTTATATCCTAACTTTTCTCCAAGGAACTCATGGTGTCATACAGTTATCTCCCTCTTCATTTAATCGCCACAAGGTTAGGCTGTGAGGCAGTGACTGGTTCAAGTGACCCAGTGAGCTTCCTTGCTGTGTGTGGATTCAAACTCTGGTCTCCCAGGTACAGTACTAGTCCCACACCCTAAACATCTAAACCTCCATGATGAAACTCTGTCTCTGTTTAGTAGCTAATTGGCATTTTAGCTGTTGCTTGTAGATGGATAATCATCCTTCTGCATCCCATGTATTATATTGCCAAATCACACAACTATTGTGCCAGATGCCACTGTATCCTATCAGTTCTCTAATACTCTAAAATTACTTCCCAGTACCCCTTTGATTATTCACACAGCCCCCAGAATATGTGCAATATCTCCTCTTGTGTTTATGCCCCTCCTACACCATCACCTTCTCTGGGTATATTTGGATTAATCTGGGTGTTAAATATCACCTTAGGTCCAGGGACCCTCTGGGTCAGATTGGGAGTGGGTACAGTAAGGAGAAAGAGAACAGGAAAGGGAAGTCTCATCTTGGGAGTAGAGGTCCATTCACATGATGTTGGTTATTGCCCATGATTTCTTTTGGAGCTATAAAAGGTAAAGGACCCCTGACAGTTAAGTCCAGTCGCGAACGACTCTGGGGTTGCGGCGCTCATTTCGCTTTACAGGCCGAGGGAGCCAACGTTTGTCTGCAGACAGTTTTTCCGGGTCATGTGGCCAGCATGACTAAGCCGCTTCTGGCAAAACCAGAGCGGTGCACGGAAACGCCGTTTACCTTCCCGCTGGAGCGGTACCTATATCTACTTGCACTTGACGTGCTTTCGAACTGCTAGGTTGGCAGGAGCAGGGACCGAGCAACGGGAGCTCACCCCGTCGTGGGGATTCGAACTGCCGACCTTCTGATTGGCGAGCCCAAGGCTCAGTGGTTTAGACCACAGTGCCATTGGAGCTGTAGCCCACGTCTATTTCCATCTTAATAATAATGATAACAATAATAATAATAATAATAATAATAATAATAATTTATTATTTTTACCCCGCCCATCTGGCTGGGTTTCCCCAGCCACTCTGGGCGGCTTCCAACAAAGATGAAAAATACACTAAAATGTCACATATTAAAAACTTCCCTGAACAGGGCTGCCTTCAGATGTCTTCTGAATGTCAGGTAGTTGTTTATCGCTTTGACATCTGATGGGAGGGCGTTCCACAGGGCGGGCGCCACTACCGAGAAGGCCCTCTGCCTGGTTCCCTGTAACCTGGCCTCTCGCAGTGAGGGAACCACCAGAAGGCCCTCGGAGCTGGACCTCAGTGTCCGGGCAGAACGATGGGGGAGGAGACGCTCCTTCAGGTATACTGGACCGAGGCCGTTTAGGGCTTTAAAGGTCAGCACCAACACTTTGAATTGTGCTTGGAAACGTACTGGGAGCCAATGTAGGTCTTTCAAAACCGGTGTTATATGGTCTCAGCGGCCGCTCCCAGTCACCAGTCTAGCTGTCGCATTCTGGATTAGTTGTAGTTTATATCCAGCATTTCCTCCAAGAAGCTGAAGATGGTGTGCATGCTCCCTACCCATTTTATCCTCTAAACAACTTTGTGAAGTAGGTTAGGCTAAAAGATAACTGGTCTAAGTTCAACCAGAGCAGAATTCACCTAAAGCAGTCATGTCCAAAGTCCGTTTTGTGGGCCTAATCCGGCCTGCTGGTCTGTTTAATCTGGCCCCTGTGGCAGTTTATTTCCCAGGGTAATTTGGCCCTTCACTTCATCAAATCTGGCCCCCTTTGAAAATGTTTGGACACCTCTGACCTAAAGCGACCCATCTGCTGTGCAGAAGGACTTCTGCTTACGCAACAGGGCTTTTTACTTCCCACAGCCACAACACCCCATTAAATTGGCTTGGAGTGGAGAACTCAAGAGTAGCATGAGTGGGGAAGACACAGGGGGTTGTACATCCACAAGCATTTCAGCTTGCCCAGCGGAGTGATTGCTTTAGCCTGATGTTGCAAAATTCTATTTTCATTCGCCTTGGTAAGAACTTTACCAACTATCTAGTTACTTTAATTTTATTACTATTTTGAACATTTTCTTTGGGAGGCATTTTGCTTCTCTGCTTCATATTAATACAGTCATACCTCGGGTTACAGACGCTTCAGGTTGCTTGTTTGCGGGTTGCGCACCACGCCGAACTCGGAAGTACTGGAACGGGTTACTTCTGGGTTTCAGTGCTTGCGCATGTGCAGAAGTGCTGAATCGCAACCCGCGCGTGCGCAGACACGGCACTGCGGGTTGCGAACGTGCCTCCCGCACAGATCACGTTCGCAACCCGAGCGTCCACTGTACTACTCCATATTTAGTTACGACTCTGAGTTAGGAAATAGTACAGAGCTAGGTTTTCTTTATACTAGACCAGGGATGGGGAACCCTTTTCAGCCTTTGAGGGCCACATGCCAGTGGTGGAAGGGGTTGGAGACAAAAGAGGACAGAGTATCAGGTTTTTAAGGCTTGATGTTTTTATTATGTTTTTAGATATGTTGTAAGCTGCCCAGAGTGGCTGGGGAAAATCAGACAGATGGGCGGGGTATAAATAATAAAATATTATTGTTATTATGAATGTACATTTTTCTTTGCACAGTAAGCTAGTTTCTGCACAGACACAGTCACTCACTCACTATCTATCCTCCATCCAGGCAAGCAAAATGCATTATCAAAGTTCAAGGACACATTCCAGCAAGGCAAAAACACTCTAGGATAGTTTTGCTGAGGTTCCTCAACCCTGTACTTGTTTTAGATTGATTTTCTGTTGCATTGTTTTTTTAAAATGTCACTGTTTCTTTTTGTACAGAATCCACAGCATTTTAAATGTGCTGATTATGCCTTGTTTCATTATTGAAGCTTCATTATGCATAAACCAGGTTGTCATATGATTTAGCTTTGCAGCTAGATAATTGCATTTATGGTTTTGAAATCCTAAGCCTTCTGCTCTTTTTGGTTTGTAAAGTGTTTTTGGTGCTATCCTTGGTCTTTTCCCAGACCAAAAGAAATTAAGTAAGTTTTGCCAGTTGTTAAAAATTTGGAAAGATATCAGCAGTGGAATGAGTACAAACAAAAGCTTTGGAAGAACATTCAGCTGTAAAACTGGTAGTCATCTATCAATATCTTTGTCTTTTCATATAAACTGTCGTGGTTAATTTTGACCATGTAGTTTACATTCTAATATATCCTAATTCCTAAATATGACAGATCTTTGGAGAATTAGATATTGTGTGAAATCATATCTTAGCTTTTTGTAGGTAACCCCCCCTCTCATTACGATTTTTAAAGGTTTACCTTGTATCCTGAAGTATTTCTGAATTTGTATTATAAAGTTTCAGGTAAAATGTTTCTGGGTTCATTTAATAACAGTAACCCTGGGGGATGGGGTAGTTCATATTTGTCTTCGGCATTCCGAGAATTGTTTATGAAAGAGAAAAAATAAAAAATCGTATAATAAAGCAATAAAATAACAGCATAGCACAGGATAAAAACTCCAGAGAATCAAATTCTCTAACTTCCCCAGTAGCAATTCATATGCTTTAAAAGTTTAGTGAAGAGATCTCTTTCAACAACATCAGATGCTGGCATTAGGAAGTCGTATTTCTTTGGTATTCAAGTTATTAAGTTCAAAGGGCCAACTCATACTTACACAGAACTGGGGAAAGCAAAAGTATGAGAATCCTTGTGAAAAGGGGGCTCTTGGATTTTTCTTACGGTGACCTCTGAGATGGAAAAAGGAGTTGCAAATTCCTTTCACTTCTTTCCCTCCTTAAATGTAATGTCAGAACAAGCATTTAGAGGCCCCAGTCTTGCAGACAGAAACTTTAGCTTTTCAGCCCCCACTCCCCTTTGCCTCTCTTTTGCTGATTGGCTGCAACAATTTCAGGAAGAAACCATTGAGAGAAGGTGAAATCCTACAGTAGAAATGTTTCCATAGGAAACAGTGGAAATTGTGGACTCGTTATGCAAACACTCACCTAACAATTGTAAGCAGGACCTGCGTGTATACACATCCATGTTTTGTGTCATGTACGTATAAGAAGGAGTTTCATCAACACTGGGAGCTGTGTTAATTAAAAAGCAGAAATTTACTATAAAATCTAAAGTTGATCAGAATGAGGAACAATCTTCTTTGCAGTTGCTAGTGCAACTAGTTTGCGCTATAGGAGATGGATAAACATAGATGACTGAACCTCTCTGATGAACATCAGTTACTTTAAAACTATCAACCTGCCCTTGAGTTAAGAACTTAGAGGGAAGACCTGTTGAGCTTACTGCAATTGAATGAGATCTGCTACATAGCCACTAGGGAAAGGGTTTTTTCTCGGTTCGTGCCCTGGTTGTGGAATTCCCTTCCCTCTGAGTTTTCATTGCCAGCTCAAAATTTATTTGTTTGCTCAGGCATTTGTCAATTAGGTGGCTATTGTTTGATTCTGTTTTAATTACTGTTTTATCTGTTCAGGGTGGTTTGTCTGTGCTTGCCCTGTGAATTTGGTCTTGATGAAACTATGATGTGTTTTTATGGGTTTTACTGTACCCCAACCTGGGATTTTTTGTTGATGAAGGGTAGGTTTAAAATGTTTTTACTGCCAGCTTTCCCTTGTCTTTACATTTTTATTATGTTGGACCTATGTTTTATTTGGAGACGGTAGGCCTGTTTCTTTAGGCATATTTACGAACTATTCAACCTCTCAAACATATGGATAAAAAGACATCAGTAAGAAAAAGAGCTGACAGCATTTGTTTATGGTAGTGTTTTGCTGGCTCAATTTAAACCCTGTTCAAACTAGGGTTTTTGATTTTGGTTGGGAGAACAAATGCAAACCATGATTTGCCTAAAAACTGTTAATGCAGGAAAATCTACTGTCAGGCATCATACAGCAGAACCAGAAGTAAGTCCTATTGAATTCAGTGGGGCTTACTCGCAAGTAAGTAGTGTTGGAATTGCAGCCTCAATGACCTTACCGTCCTGCTTTTTATATTTTTAAAAGCCCAATCAAAACATCTGGCTACATTTCTGAACAACAACAAAAGTTTCATACTTGGGGTAGATTGTCAGTTATCAGGAAGTGATATCCTTGCACGTCTGTCTGGTAAGGTAGAATGAGTTAAGAAAATACATAATTCACTACAGTCCTTTGCATGTCTACTTTATATGTCTCATTGAGTGGGACTTGCTCCCAGATAATTAAGTATTGGATTGCTGCCTAACAGTGTAGCACTAGACATGCCTACTCCCAGATACATGTGTTTAGTAATAAAGTCCCAGTGGCATATCTCTTAGCCTACAATATATGAGTAGCCTTATTAATTTGATCAAGATAATATAAAATAAATATAATTCGGTGGGTTGTATTCAATGAAGACATTACGCGGGCAAAACAAGCTCCACTTGTGCAACAGAAATTCCACCCCCCCCCGTACTTCTCCCCCCCCCTCGAAAACACCTGCCCCGAACAAATTGCAGGGGCAGGAACGGGAAACTCAGGAACGAGGAGCACATTCCATTCGTGCATTGACTTACTTGGATTCAACCCTATATCTTTGACAAAGTTTGCTTCTTCGCTATCCTAGCATTTCCACTATCCAGATGAAAGAGACAGTAGTAAAAATCAACAAGTCATTTTATAAAGGATGCTCAATCATATGTGGTATTACTCAAATAAAAGTTTTAAGTACAGTGCATGAAATTATGAAATCTCAATACCGTTGGGGCTCAATCAACTGCTAAAAAGAAAAAAATCAGTATAAAATTGTATGTTGAGGTAGTGTTATTACCTTTTGTTTTTTTGTTTTTAAACACTCTTGACTGTAAAATTCATCTTTTATTCTCTAAGCTGGAACAGTTCCTGCCTGTTCTCTGCCTTATCAAAGAAATACACCTAAAGTCTCTTGCAAGAAGCATTGAATTCACCAATTGTAATGAATTTTGGCTGATTTTAGGCTGCTGTTAGCAAACAAATTATTTAACATGGCCTTGGCATAAAATATTTTCATAGCCTTCCTCTTGCATTTAAATATACAGTATACCAGATTTTCAGTTTGTTCAGCTTCTGCTGTGCAGGGTTGAGACTATGTTAAATTTTGTTGTGTCTGGTTCAGGCTTTGGTTGTAAAAAGGTCAAGAACCTTTTCCAGCCTCATGGTCACATGGGCAACCTTCCAGGGGCCGCACGCCAGTGGTGGGCAGGGCCAGAGTCAAAGCGGTAGGCGTAATCAATGTAAATTTTACTTTTGTATAGCAGGCTTGACTTCTACCCCCAATTGGACTCCTCTTTAACCCCCATCCATGCCAACTAGAGTCCTTATCAGAATTCCCTTCACCCCCCCCCCAAAGAAAAATGTGATGTAAGGCTGATGAAGGATGTGGTTTGAGGAAAGTCCCAACGGTGCTATGCATGATGTTCTGCATGCATATTGGGACACTTCACGGTTTCCTCTTCTGGCTACTGCCCCACAAATGTCTTCTGGAACAGCATTTTATGAAGTGCAAAGGGATAGCACACCTCAGTGTGTACACTCATCGGCTTTTCTGGTTTTTAACCAGAAAATATATTCATAGAACTTGAGAAATCTCTTTGTATTGTGTTTTTAAATGTACAGCATTTTTGTACAACATTGTGCAACATTGTGCAAACATGCAATTTGATTTCACATTTCTGTTTTGGATTTGTTATTTATGAGTTGGTATTTGTTATCTTTTCTAAAGATAACAATTGTATGTGGTTTTTATCTTCCAGAACTGAGGTTTCTCTGCCAAACTGGGATGTGGATATTAAATTGAACCACTCACATTAGGAAATAGATTGGATCCACCCTATTGGCTTTTGCACTACTTATGCTTCCTTGATGGATTGCTGTCTCTATTTCAGAACTGTGAAAGCTTCTCTGCTAGACCATCACTTTGTGGCACAGAACAGCTTGTGCTTCCATGTTTCCAATTATGAAGAGATTAAATGTAAAGTACATACACATAAATTTCTCTCCCTTTGTGGTTTTATTTATTTTACTAGGTGTTTTGTTACTCAAGCATAATGTGACTTTTCTTTTGAAACACCAACATAATTTTATGTTTATACAGTATATAAACATAAAGTACTGGCTATTTTACATCCAGGATTAAGTCAGTCTCATTTCTCATGCCGTAAACTGCTTTATGCTTTCTTAGTGGTATTACTCCATTTCTGGTTCTTGACACCCGTTGGAGCCGCCTCCACTCAAAATAGCTTAATCCCAGATTCTTTGCTATTATTGAGAGTGTAATTTATAACAACTTTTTTTAAATGTAGGAGAAATCTAGAAATACATGCACCTCTGAAACAAAGTGTTCAGTTTGCCTTGGAAATAAGTTACAGCACAGCTTAATTTGGCTGTTTTGGAAGCATGAGTTTCTGTGTGAAATGAGATATTTAATTACTTTTCCTACTAGAAATAATGGAGAAGCTGGTCATATTAAGGGTGTTAAAACTGTGACAGCCCAGTTAGCATTCTCTTATGCTCTCTCCCAGTCTCAAAGGACTGAAGAGAATGGGTATGTTGCCCACTTGCCTCCTGGCATGCTGTTCAGGAGCCCCCCCTTGAAATGAAACAGTCCACGTCTGGGTTGGAAATGGTGCTAACCTTATTGGATGCAGCTATCCCAAGGTTTGGCATGGCATAGGGGAGCCTACTGATTTTGGTCAGCCTATGTTCTGGGTGCCCACTATGCAGGCTGGCCACCTTTTTGTGGGCTGTTTTGGGGGTCCCTGCAGACAATGAGGATGTGTGATGGATGCAGGCTGATAATGGTACTATAATGTAGCTAGGAAGGTAAGTCACACCCTCAAATCCTGCTGGTAGTGTAGGGATGAGGCATCTGCTGTGGCTCTGGAAGAGCAGGTGCAAGAAGACTCTTTTGGGGCCGCTACTCGATAGATGAATTTGAGGTGACTCAGTGGGACCCGCAGCTGGGGAAATGTACATTTCTTCACCTGCAGAATATTACCAATCAAACCCTGTAAAGTCACCAACTTAACATGTGCTTGGGCATTTAAAAATTTCAGATATTTTCTAGGCATGCCGTTTAACTTTTTACCCGTGGTGTAAATTTGCTTACTTCATTTATGTTGTACAATTTGATGATGGAAATATAGGATCTGGGAGTAAGAAACCAGGCATTTTTCTATCGAGAGTGCTTTCCTTTGACTTATGGGTTCACCACTCTTTCACCTCTTTCTGCCAGACATGTTCATGATTTAGTTGGCAACCATTGGCATTCTATATGAATTATCATAGGTTTTTTTTGTTCCTGCGTTAGATGACAGACTTTTTCACTTTTTCACTGCCAGCTGTACTTGAAAAATATCAGGTGTGTCGTTTTGTGAAGAAACCTCAAATTTTTGATGATCAAATCCAAGAGACTTCTAGACAAAAACCCACCTACACATTAAGGGACGGTGCAAGTTTTTGTACTTGAAGTGCCACAGTTTGTTTAGGCATAAATTTTGGATTTGTAGGTTGTTCATTGTCCAGTATATAGCCACATTTGTTTACGTAGTGCTGAGCATCATTGGCCAGTTGATACTGTGCTTGCATTATTTAAATGTTAGAGAACTTTTGGCTGCTGAGCACAAAAAGGGTCATGTTGAACAATTCAAACTGTGCAAGTCTGGTGCATGTATTTATAGAGTAAGCAAATTGTGATTAGTATTGTGAAGGGTTCCAGAGTTCTCATTGGTGTTGAAAAATGCCCACCTGAGGTTTTGAGTTACTTATTGTAAACTGCCCTGCTACGGAGTTTCTGAATCATGTAATCTCTGAAGAATGACTGACCCTGCAGAATGTTTTTGAAAATACTAACTTAGGTTTGGTGCTGTTTAAACATGTTTGGAGGCTGATGTGAAAATCTGGTTTCTGATGCAGGTATTTAAGCTTAGCTGCTAACAACAACATGAGCTGTCCTATTGCTTCTTTTGTTCTGAAGGGAGATTTGTGGTTCCCCTCCATTTTAAGATCTTGCAGTGACTGATGTAATGTCTTGTTGATCATTGACCTGTGGTCATCAAAGTGGAAGGAAAGGGAGTTAAGAGTGACAAAATACTGAATTTTAGGTAAACAAAAATGCATTTGAGAGAAGGTACTGACAGCTTTTTTTTTATTGTGCAAATGGCTCAGAGCAGAAGATAGATAGATAAACTTTATTTGCATTAGCCAATGGCCATAGCAACATAAAACAAGCAATATATACACTTAAAAAGGCAACAATGGGTAAAAAGGACAATCAAATGATCAAGTTTATCGTTCAGATAGTGGCCTTTAATCTCATTGCACCCTCCATAAACCTGGCAACCTTTGCTGTTGTCTGATCATTTTGACCTGATAACAGAAAGAACAATGTGGCCGCAGATGAGCGGCCTGGGATAGTAAGTAAGAGTGGGGGTGATGATCTCATTCCTCAGATCTTTATAAAGGGGACAGGACAGGGGAACATGAGTCACTGCTTGCAGATTACTATCTCCACAGGGGCAGAGTCGTTTCTCAGTTGGAATCTTTTGGCACCTGCCCTCAAGTACGGTGGAGGGCATTACATCCAATATGGCCAGTGTGAAGGCACGTCTGTATTTTGGGATAGTTAATTTATACAAATATGGTGCCAGGGAATCAAACCGAGAGGAGGAAAAAAAGGCATACCAAGGACAGAGTTTCTTTATAATGGCCAGATTGTTCTGTTGCTCTAAGCCCTTCAGACGCTGTCCAGTTAGCCTTTTTGCTTTAATAAAGCCCATCGTGAGAAGCTGATGTGGGTGGAGTCCACAGGAGAGGAATTTTTGGTGCACAATTTTGGACCACACACTTTTATGGGGGTCTTGTGTCACTAAGGGCAGTAGACCGGGAGGATTTAGATTTAGACAGAGCCAATAATTAAGAGTAGAAGGGTTAAACTGCCACCTGTACCTGGTTTAAATGATATGAGAGCCCTTGGAGAAAATACTTGTGCAACTACCTTCCCCCAGATTAAAGTGTGACTGAAAGTGCAATATGAGATGGGGTAAAGTGAATCTATATGTATAACTTGAAAGGCTTTGCGAGTACAGTGTTTATAAATTTTAAGTTTGAGAAGTGCTATGATTGAAAGTGAAAAGCAAACTTTTAGGCTAGAAACATTGTGGGCTAAAGTGTAATATAAGGTATTGTCCTTAATTATAGTTACCGTATTTTTCGCCCTATAGGACGCACTTTTCCCCCTCCAAAAATGAAGGGGAAATGTGTGTGCATCCTATGGGGCGAATGCAGGCTTTCGCTGAAGCCTGGAGAGCGAGAGGGGTCGGTGCGCACCGACCCCTCTTGCTCTCCAGGCTTCAGGAAGCTATCCGCAAGCCTTGGGAGGGCTGCGTGAAGTTGCGCAGCTCTCCCACGGCATGTGGAGAGCTGCCTGCACCCTGAAGCCTGGGGGCGCGCTGAGCTCAGCGCCCCCAGGCTTCGGGCTTTGCGCAGCTCTCCCACGGCTTGTGGAGAGCTGCCTGTTCTGGGGGCTGGGGTCGGGGGAAGCTCGTGCCTGGGGGGGGGGAATAATTTTTTTTCTTTATTTCCTATTTTTAATTATTTTGCAGTTGGCATGTCGTAAAAAAATCAGATGAAAGGTAGTTAAACATCCCCAATACAGGAAGCACTATACAGCAAATGGTACATTGATGAATCAGGAGGCGTTGTCATTATCCTAGCGAAGCAATCTTTCTTTTGTTACAACAATTTAATTTCTGACTTATTTATAGCAGGGGTTTTCCTGTGTGTAGATCCACCCTAAGAGGGAAATCTTGTTTTTTGTTTTTATTAAAGCACATCACAAATGAGGCATTCAGGAAGGAATATCACCACTGGGCTCATGTGTGTTGAATAGCCTACTTTCAGGAAGTTGTGAAAGTAAGACACCCCACTCTAGATAAGAGGTTCTCAAAGGGCATGGCACACCACACTGATGTGACAGGAGAGGATAGCAAATGTGGTGGGAAGATTCAAGGACAATCAAAGAAACATTTAAACATTTCTGTGTAGCGTAATATAGTATAATATAATATAGGAAAAGACAGTACACCACCCGGGACATTCTGTTTCCTCTGCACACTACTGCCTCTGTCCCATTCAGCAGAGAGTCACCTACTACCACCACATGCCTCTTCCTCTGGGACGTGGCAGGAATCTTTCTATCCACTGTCCCTTCCAAAGCCTCTTGGAATCTCCCCCTTGCGTATTGGAGCCTATCTGGATATTGTTGGGATAGGTTACAAAGGCAGGAAACTTATGGCTTGAATACTTCCTACTCCTTCCTTTCAGCTTGCCTTCCCCAGAGTGCATTCCCTTTCTCTGATATCATCTCCATGGAAGGTAGCAAGTGGGTTATCAGCATACTTATCCAGGGTCAGTAGCCTTGGATCTGAAGGGGTGAGGTCAAGAACGGGAAAAGACTCCTCCAAGTCCATCTCCTCCTGTCTCTTTCTCCTCTGGGGAATGGCTGGAATCATTCTGTACACTGTACCTTTCACAGTACCT
Source organism: Podarcis pityusensis (assembly GCF_964106645.2). Classification (NCBI taxonomy): domain Eukaryota; kingdom Metazoa; phylum Chordata; class Lepidosauria; order Squamata; family Lacertidae; genus Podarcis; species Podarcis pityusensis. The sequence goes on along the minus strand of NC_138030.1, from coordinate 93,329,040 downwards.
TGGTGTCTTCTGAGGTTGCCAACTGCTGTCCTAGCTCCTCTGGCCCAGAATGCTGCTGTTCTGTGTGCCCAAGAGTCTTGCCCTTGCACAGCGTAACTTTCCACCCTGCTCCAGAGGATTTGAAGAACAATGTCCACAGGATCTCCTTCTTGGTCTGTCACTGCCATTGCCAGTTCAGACCCCACCAATATAAGTGAAGTGAGTTTTGTTTGTTCGCCCTAATGTGAATCTCTTTAAGCATGCTTAGATTGAGGCACCCCCCCCCCCCAATTTCCTCTAAACAAGGAAACTTTACTTATTGGTTTTGGAACAAGTCAGTATATTAAACCATAGAATCTGAAGGTAGTTAAATATCCTAGCTTGTTCTGAATGTGGCAGCCATAGTTTCCTAGTTTGAATGAAATGGGAAGCTGTTTAATTAGAGATTACTTGCTTTGATTGCTTCATTCCATGAAGGAAGAAACAAAGGGCTGCATACAAATCTCAGCTTAATAAGATCAAATTTAATAATATGAATGTGACCAATATCTGATTAAAAATAATTACACTGGAAATCACTATGAAATAGGACCAATAAAAGTTTGTTGGGATTTGTTCTCAGCACAAGGTGGCAGCAGTGCATTAAGTAGAAGGCAGACCAAATATTTTTGTAAATCTGCAGTCATCAAAGGTTTACATTCTCATTTTAAAATGATGTTGGCTAAACAGCAGCATGAATATGCATTCTGTAAACTGATGAAAACAAGCAGCACTCTTAAAATAAACAGCTTAATGCATTAATAGTCTCCGATTAGCTAAGCAATTGGTGATAATCAAGCTAATGTATTCCTTTATTTCGATCTCTTTAAAGCTATTTATTTACATCACAAACTGATTTCCTGCCAAAGAAAATCCTATTCAAAGCAGCAACCGGCATTGTAATGAGACTACAACATAATATATCATACATGTGCTTAAATACAGAATAATTGTGCACATAAAATGAGAGTCAGCAGCTGCCAAATTTCTGTCGGAATATATGATTTATTTATTTATTTTACTAATTTCCCCATTTGAGAACAGAAGAAGTTTGGCAGCCATTTTTTGGGAAGGGCCATGCCATAATTGTAGCATTGCAGCCTAAGATACACTGTTTCAAGCAGCAACAAAAATGTCAAAGGAAGAATCAGGAGTGCAGCCGGCTCCTGATTTTTTTTCTTTGAAATTGCAGTCACCCGGTATCAAGACTTGTTAGGTGGCTGGCTCTGTCCACCTATCAAAGTGATCCACCAAAGATTGGCCATCTCCACTGGTTCCCAAACCCCTATTTTTCAGAATGTAAACTGGACACTATGTGCATTTAATATAAAACTGGAAAAATAAGACAAAAGCCAACCAGTCCACGGGTTAACCATTCATTCACAGTTGGAATGACATTAGAGTTGCAATAGTTATTTTTGAATCTTTTTCCATAAAACATCCCAAAGCTATTTAAGAATAACAACTTTTATCAAACCAATTTTATAAGCACATATATGTTATTGAACCTTCAGGTTTTGTTTAATTTAATTCAGGGGTGAGGAACCTTTTTTTGGCCTAAAGGCTGCATTCCCTCTTGGCCAACCCTCTGGCAGCTACATGCTATCATAGGGCAGAGAATCTCTCTTTTCCATGGATGAGGTAGGAATGGGAGCAGAAAGACCAAGAAGCTGGAACAAGATCTCACCCCCTTATCCCTTTCTCTGTAGCAATTCTTCTGAACCATCAGAGACTTTTAAGATTTTCTGTCTTAAATTAAAAGCACATGTAGTATTTATACAGATGGAATTCAGGTCCTCTACTATTTTGGCACAAATACTTCACTATTTGATAGTGCACTCAAAAGTGAACTTTGTCTCATGAAATAACCAATTAGTTCTAATTTGCTGTTGTGTATCATCCATATATCTTGCCACAATCTTCTGAAGGGTCAACTGGATTGCAAGGGAATCACAATATCAGTTGCATAATATGGTATATGTAATAATAATAATAATAATAATTAATAATTTTTATTTATACCCCGCCCTCCCCAGCCAAGGCCGGGCTCAGAGAGGCTTACAAGCAATAATAAAAACAAGTTGAATGATTACAACTTAAAAACAAAATTAAAATACAACATTAAAATATTTAAACATTAAAATATTAAAATATAGCCTCATTGTAGGAGGAGAAGGAAAGGAAAAAAGAAAGAGAGGGAGGGAATCAAATTGGCTCCAAGCCAAAGGCCAGGCGGAACAACTCCGTTTTACAGGCCCTGTGGAAAGAAATCAGATCCTGCAGGGCCCTGGTCTCATGAGGCAGAGAGTTCCACCAGGCTGGAGCCAGAGTTGAAAAGGCCCTGGCTCTGGTTGAAGCCAATCTAACTTCCTTAGGGCCCAGGACCACTAGGGTGTTGCTATTTATGGACCTTGAGGCTCTCCGTGGGGCACACCGGGAGAGGCGGTCTCGTAGGTACGAGGGTCCTAGGCCGTGAAGGGCTTTAAAGGTCAAAAGCAGCACCTTAAATCTGACCCTGTACTCTACCAGGAGCCAGTGCAGTTTGAAAAGCACTGGGTGAATATGCTCCCATGGCAGAGACCCCGTGAGGAGCCTCGCTGCAGCATTCTGCACCCACTGGAGTTTCTGGGTCAGCTTCAAGGGCAGCCCCGCGTAGAGCGAATTACAGTAGTCAAGCCTGGAGATGACCATCGCATGGATCACTGTGGCCAGGTCGGGGCGGGAAAGGTAAGGGACCAACTGCTTGATGCGGCGAAGGTGGTAAAATGTCGCCTTGGCTGTTGCTGTAACTTGCGCCTCCATGGAAAGGGAGTACTTGATTGAAGTCTTCTGTAATCCCATAGTTGGACAAACATTCCTGCCCCATGTTACACTTTGGATGATCTGTTTGACTTTCTTGATTTATGGAACCATAAGCTGCTTTTTAAATTTTCTTTCAGGAGTGATGACTCTGAAGATGAATCATTAAAGCCATCGCTGCAAATGTAGGGCAGTAAATCAATGGTGTGGACAGTATGGACCTAATGAATGGGCAGCCCAGCAATGTTAATATTGCAGCTACTGCTTCAGAGGTAAGGAGTCAGCAATAGTCAGCTTAAAAAAATGCAGGCGCATAGTACATGTATACAACAGTGCAGCTTGAAAGAAGAATGTATTTTGGTACGCAATAAGTTCCTGTTCTTTGCTGGAGTATTTTAAGCAGGGATCATGAAAATTTTAAAACTTGGAAAGGGTGCCTCTGAAATTTGGTACAGTCTAGGTAAATGGGATGTTTTAGTGGTGCTCCCCCTTTGTGGAATGCCCTCCCTAGGCAAAAATGCCTGGCGCCATCACTGTCAGTCTTTAGAAGCCAGACAGAGATGTTTTTATTTACCAAGGCCTCTCTTTCGGCTTTTGAGCAGGTATGCATTCATATTTTCAATTTTGTATTTTTGTTTTCTTAGAAGAGTAGCAGCTCGGAGTCATTAAGTGACAAAGGTTCTGTTGAACTGAAGAAAAGTTTTGATGCAGTGGTATTTGATGTTCTGAAGGTTACACCCGAGGAATATGCAGTAAGTAATTAATAAGTAAATGTTTTGCTAATTTAATAGTCTTGCAGTCCAGTCCTTTAAATGTTTCCTCAGAAGCCCCATTAAGCTTAGTAGGAGTCACTCCCAGGTAACTGTAGAAGAGTCCAGCCTTATTTAATTTTCTCTCCGCCTGTCTACACCTAACTTCTCCTCTCCTAATGTTTATTACATTCAGGGCTTTTTTTTAAGCCGGAACTAACCTGAACTCAGTTCCGGCACCTCTTTTCTTGATAAATAGCATGATCACATTATTTGCCAGATTCTGCTGGAGGACATTCCTGATAGGGATGCTACCTCCTCCTAGATCAGGCATGGGCAAACTTGGCCCTCCAGATGTTTTGAGACTACAGATTTAGAAGGCAATTAGGCCTGATCCAGCCCCAGGGCCTTAAGTTTGCCTACCCATGATCTAAGCCTCTGCCACTGTAGATTTTCTCTTTTACAGGAAGCAGAGATGGCTCATTGTAGAGTCGAGGAACAATGGGAGGGCACACCATTTTATGATGGCCATTTTTCTAGTATTTAATAATAAAAAGCTGGCCCAATCTTGAAACATTCATTTCAAAAGGACACAACTCTTACTTTCCTTATCACCTTTTTTTCAAAGGGCCAGATAACACTAATGGATATTCCTGTATTTAAAGCTATTCAGCCCGAGGTAAGTTTTTCTAATACAACCTTTCGATTTTAAATAAATCCAAGCCAGATTTCCTTATTATGTCAACCCATGCATGTATTCTGGAACTAAATATGTGTGCCAGTGTGTGTATGCATGTACAAATAATTTGTGTTTCATGTTACATAATTTTAAAATGGTACCTAGTGGTGTCATCTGGAGTAATTTGGTTGACCAGTGGTTGGTAGGCAAAGAAAGAAAACGGTACAATGAAGTATACTTTTGCTATTCAGTTATTATTCTTATAGATGGTATGGAATTGAACCTCTAGGGAGACAGGTAGATATTTTTTTTTTAGTTTTTGTAGTTTTCCTGAGTGAGTTTGAATGTTGAGAAAATATTTAATTCATGTTCTAAACATTCCATGATAACAAAGTGGAAGATTACAGATACAAGGACACTGACGTTATTAGCCAGCCATAATTTGTGTTGACCACTAATTATTATGCTCCTCCAAGTCATCTCTGCTTACAAGAAAGCTTGGAGCAGGGTAGGAAAGTATTGGATATTTGGCCGAACTTTTGATTATGATGGGGTGGGGAGCTTTTTCGGGCTGATGGCTGCATTATCCTGGTGGAAAACCTCTCAGCGGCCAAACTCCATTAGCAGGTGGTGCTCAAACAAATGTAGGTATGGTCAGACCCACAATCACACACATTTTCAGTGAGAAGAAAGGCATATATTCACTTTGTATATATATTCACTCAAGTTTCATCTTCCATTTTCTATGGACTGATTTTACAGGCACATTTTCTGTCTTGACTGTGCAAAGTAGCAGTGACATGAAGGTAGTTGTTTCTAAATGAGAAATAATTGTACAGTTTTTTTGCAAGAATTTCTAAACCATTTTTTTTTGCATTTCCTAAAAGTATAAACTATTTTTAAAAAAACTGCATTCACTAGCATGCATGTTTTATTTTAAAATGACTTCTGCTCTCTTTCTCAAATGAAATCATGCACAAGTGGGTTAAATAAATGTGTTTTGTTTTGGGGTGTCCAGTTTGATAAAGCTATTCCTGCATGAATAACTATTCAGTTTAAAGATGAAAATGCAGTTCTTTCGTAAGCATCCTTTAATGATGGCCTTCAAGCGGCTGTGAAATGAGCAGTTGCTTAACATAACAAATCCAGCCTAGGCTGTTTTGTTTTCTCTGAATATGTCCTTAACGTGCCTTACTTTAAGGATTTGCAATATTTGTGGTATACTTAATTGTGTGTACCTATTTAAGCACACTCCAGATCAAATTAGCGTCTTCCAAAAGGAGTTTCTTTTAGGAACTAACACTGTACCACAGTTTGGTAAATACTGCTTTCACACTAGATTACAGAAGGGTTATTGTAACAGCCTGGCAGATATAAAATACATCATAGAGGTGGTTTAAAATAATTGTTAATGTTTTATCATTGAAATTAATGAACACTGCTCCTTTAACAAAATTAGTCCTGAGCAAAATTGTTTATCTTGGAATTATTGTTGCACTGTCTAATTACTTAATCATTTCCTAATTTTAGAACATATCTATCAAATCAGCAAAAATTGGCATCCAAAGCATTTTTACTAATAAAATCTGCTTTTGAGAAATAAACTTGAAATACATATGCATTAACATTATCTTACAGTTAGCATTGGACAATCTGTGAGGTGCTGCAATCCTGTGTTCAGTCTGGCATCCTAGTAAACACAAAAAATGACCAGAGAATGGAAGGTGTTAAAAAGCAGTTGTAGGGATATAGAGCAGGAAAGGTGGAGCAGCAGGTAGGACCTGGAGGGAAGCATAAAGCATTTGCAGTAACCAGAAAAAGAGTGTGAGTGACTGCTTTTATCTTGTCTGAACATCTTGGCTGCTGTCCCAAGGGAGCTTCCACATAGAAGCCTCCACTCCCCAAGCTGGTAGCTTCCTTGCAGGTAGTGCCAGCAATTAGATCCTGGTGCAGAACTTGCAGTGGCTAGACCAGGCATAGGCAACCTTCAGCCCTCCAGATGTTTTGGCCTACAACTCCCATGATCCCTAGCTAACAGGACCAGTGGTCAGGGATGACGGGAATTGTAGTCCAAAACATCTGGAGGGCCAAAGGTTGCCTATGCTTGGGCTAGACCAGTGGTAAAGAGAGTGCTTTGCTTCCCTAGCAAGTATTTTTTTGATATTTAGAAGCTCCTGAGTCAGACCAACCCTATACTCTGAGATGTCTTTACAGGTGACGTCCACACCCTCTATTCTGTGGGGACATGTTGCATCTTTGACTTGTAAGCCATAAGGTGTTGAAACAATTTAAGTCTGCTATAGCTAGCATGTTGAAAATTATTAACTTGATGCTGATTTTGAATCACGTTCAAAGCTTAGAAGGATTTTTAAAAATAAATGTTAGAAGTGTAAGATATGAAAGAGATTATTAACTTAATGTGCAAGCACTTCATGTCCCCATTAATATCTTGGGATGGAATATAATTCAATCAGCTTCACAGTAACAAGTAGTCTGGCACATGCCAGTATCCAGTCTAATAGGTAGCTTTGGGTTTACAACATCAGTGAATTGGGTGGGTCTAGGCAAGTTTTATTTTAATTGTGATTGAAAACATGGCCCATATGACTATTTTCTTTTAAGCACATACGAATAAGCACTTTTTGTGTTTTGGGTTAGCTGCCCATTTGTTGAAAATCTGACACGTTAAGAAAATATTGTCAAGCACCAACAAATACCAAGAATCAGCAGCCATATTTCAGCTTCTGTTAATGTAGCATTCATTCCCAACCATTCTAAGCATTGCTAAATTCATGGGGCATCCTTTATTAAATTGATTGGATCTTTTGACTGAAGGGACTTCAGTCATCTTATGTTCACTGCTGAAAAAGCAGTGTCTGGGTGTTGTACTAAAGTAATTTGCAATTAACTTCTTGATGGTTTTTAAAACTGAGTATGGTGCTGGAGGGATGTGGGTGGCGCTGTGGAGAGCCTAGGACTTGCCGATCAGAAGGTCGGCAGTTCGAATCCCTGCGACGGAGTGAGCTCCCGTTGCTTGGTCCCTGCTCCTGCCAACCTAGCAGTTCGAAAGCACGTCAAAGTGCAAGTAGATAAATAGGTACCGCCCCGGCGGGAAGGTAAACAGCGTTTCTGTGCACTGCTCTGGTTCGCCAGAAGCAGCTTAGTCATGCTGGCCACATGACCCAGAAGCTGTACGCCGGCTCCCTCGGCCAATAAAGCAAGATAAGCGCCGCAACCCCAGAGTTGGCCACGACTGGACCTAATGGTCAGGGGTCCCTTTACCTTTACCTTTATGGTGCTGGAGGGAAAAAGAAAAGCAGGCTTGATTTAATGCCAAAGCAAGGACGACAAGCTCTCCTACAACTGTCCAGGACTTCCACAAGTCCCAATGGCAATAATGCAGCAAGTTGACCATCCCTGTGAAAAACTAAAAGAAAAACCCTATTTGTAATTTAAATGTGTTGTTTCATAATAAACATTTCGGTGATTAGCATTAGCCCTTTTTCGTATTTTAATTATTGAAATGCTTAATTATTTAACAATATTTGACCAGTCAGTTTGACTGGTTTGATACCCTGCTGTGGATAACAAATATGGAATATGCAGTTGAGAGTAGAAGTGGGCGTGATTATTCACTGTACTGGCTACTAAGTCTTGTTGTGTGCTAGATCCATCTTCACAGTGTTCTTTAGATCATTTCACAGCCTGGAAGGCAGAGATGTAGAGATATTGTGATCAGTTTTCTTGGCTTTTCTTGTAGTGTGTTTTAGACACACTTTGCATTATAGAAAAAAATTTCTCCCTCCCCCCCTTTTTTTGGAAGCACATATCTCTTCGGGGGGATAGATAGCAAGGAAGTGTAAATGATGCCATTGTGATGAGATGATGCCAAGTGTCCTGAGGAGAATTTTTTGGTAGTCCATAGGTTGTAGCTCAGTGGCTCAATTCACATATAACAGCTCCCCATACTTTGGCCACTTCTACCAAAGCTTTGGGCTTGTATACCTCCCCCTCCCACTTTTGCATTCTTGGATCCTCTCCTTCATTTACTTGTTTGAAGTGGATTTCTAGTTATGGTCTGTAGACAGCTTGCAAAGACCATAGTTGGCACAATTTAGATGCAACTGAAAAGTATTGTTTGATCAAATCAGGAAGTGAAGGAGGGGTGTGTGATTCTGAGGTTTCAGCACAAACAAAACTTCGCCGTTTTGTATGAATCAAGCTGTTGACAATACTGTTTTCCTGTTTTGCATCAACTGGACATAATAGATGCAGTTATCAATTCTGGCATTTCACAGCTGGAAAAATCAGTGGGCAGTGCTGACGGACACAGTTGGACAAATTTAAGTATTCATGACCAGGTGACAGCTCAGTAGCTATTCCTGTCCCAGGTGGTCAGTTCTGTACTTAATGGTGCATTTTCCCATTAAATAGTCTACAGTATTAAAATATTGTAGGAGAAAGTGTCAAGCCAAATCTTGCTCCATGTTATTTTACCTTGCAAGCTTGAAGGGTCTTATGCGGTTGTAACTTATTAAGAGGAAAGGACTCACATTTATATATCAGAATTGCAGTCTTATTGGCAACCATTAGGAAGAGTGTTATTTTGTGTTTTATTTGATGCACTGTGTTAACAGCGCTGATGATGAAATAAGAAATTCCTACCTTGTTTCAAAATGTGGGTAAACAGTTACATCAGCCTTAAACTATTTCTCACTGTTAATCCAGGAACTGTCAAGCTGCGGTTGGAATAAAAAAGAAAAATACAGTTCTGCACCAAATGCAGTTGCCTTTACAAGAAGATTCAACCATGTAAGTTTTCAGTTTACATGTGGCACCTTTGCTGTATACATCAAATCATTCCATTTACATTAAGCTTTAAAAGACGCAACTTATTTCTTTCGTTAAATGTTGCTGTGTATTTGACTGCGTAGTGTTTTGGATTTCCTCTCTGGCTGCATGTATGATAATTAGCTGTTTTAAAACTGTTTTGAAACTTTATTCTTATTAAGCTAGCTTGTTGTTTACATCCCTGAATTGACTGTGTTTGGAGAATGTGCTGAAGGAATGGGCAGAAGATGCATTGGGATCTAGCATTTTATATTAGATCAGCAAGAATTTCTGACTCCTAACTGTTTGACAATATCAGAAACATGAAGGCCTATTCGTTTCTTTTCTCTAAACTAGACTGTTAGGATTCCTGAACAGTAGTCTCAGGTGTAGGTATGGACTTGTATATGCAGGTCACCCCACTATATGATTCATGGAGCACCATAGCTTTTCAGCCTACTATGTTTTGAGCTCTCCGAAATACTGTTCTGTATCCCTGCACTTCCATTGCGAGGTTCCTTCCCCCACCCATTTAAATTATCATTATTATTATTTTCATCTTCAGCTCCAGTGGTAGGTTTGTTCCAAAACAGACCCTCTTCAGCTCCTGTGTCCCTACCCTTAAAATTAGTTTAGAAGCTGCTCTGCTACCTTTTTTAATTTTAAGTGCCAACAGTCTGGTTCCGTCCCTTTTCTATAAGCCCAGGTTGTTCCAAAATGTTCTACAGTGCCAAACCCCTCCTCCCTGCTCCGCTGTCTCATCCATGCATTGAGACTACACAGCTTTGCCTGTCAAGCTGACCTTGTGCATGGAATTGGTAGCATTTTGGAGAAAGCTGCATTGAAGGTCTTTGCTTTCAGCATCCTACCTAGCAACCTAAGTTTCATTTCCAAGACCTACATTTCCCCATGTCATTCATGTCAACGTGCATCATGACCACTGACCCTTCTGCTAGGCTATCTAGATGACAGGTGACACCTGCAACCTTTGCACCAGGCAAGCAATCCACCGTTTGGTCTGCATGCCCGTTATACACCCAGGGTGTTGATTAAATGGGAAGTGGGCAAAGGATGGTGAGTTAACTGGGGGTTACCTTCCTGGGGTAGAATAGTGGGCTTTTATTTTTAACACTTTCCCAAAGTTGGGGTTTAGTCTAGTTTTTTCATTTACCATAGCCTCTCAAGCTTCCCAATTAGGTAGAGCTGAGAACGAAGTTCTACAAGTTTACCACCCCTAGGTTTTAGCACCTGATCTATAAGTCATTACAGGATTTAGCTACTAGCACATGGTGCCTTTATTACTCTAGGCTGATGTTTTAATTACCGTATTTTTTGCTCTATAAGACTCACTTTTTCCCTCCTAAAAAGTAAGGGGAAATGTGTCTGCGTCTTATGGCGCGAATGCAGGCTGCGCAGCTATCCCAGAAGCCAGAACAGCAAGAGGGATTGCTGCTTTCACTGCCCAGCGATCCCTCTTGCTGTCCTGGCTTCTGAGATTCAGAATATTTTTTTTCTTGTTTTCCTCCTCCAAAAACTAGGTGCGTCTTGTGGTCTGGTGCGTCTTAAAGAGCGAAAAATATGGTACCGTAACTAACAAAGGGCTCATCCACAGTTTGGTTTATCCCGTGCTTCACTGGCCATGCCTTGGTGGCCCAGGAGTCTCTGGGATATGGCAAGTCTCAGCATCCAATTACAGCACAACACTACCTAGAATATAAACGCTCCATGTGCTAACTACAACTTCAGTGACAGTTTGCATGGCACGTGTTTGTGCTGCACACAGCCACACCTTCATACTAGTGTATGCTATGGACATCATGCTAGTGATGCTGGACTCACCAAGATGTACCATGGTGACTACAAACACAAGACATTTTGCAGAGAATATATGGAACTTCATACAAAGTTTCCCTCTACAGCTCGAGGCAGGGCCGGGATCTTTGCTAAAATTGCTGTGGTTTCATACCCAGTCAAGGAGCTATTGGCAGCATATACTATGACGAATACATCAAAGGGGGCCTTGTGGACAGGGCCTCTTCACAAGGTATAGCCAGAGAAGCAAGGACTGTATCCCTCTGTAGCCAGTCCCATAAGGAACTGCATTATCCTCCTTGCATGGGGGGCTCAGAGGACCACTACTTAATAAGGGTTCCCTAATAGTGGCCTGCAACCTTACAGTGGTGCCCCGCAAGACGAATGCCTCGCAAGACGGAAAACTCGCTAGACGAAAGAGTTTTCCGTTTTGGAGGTGCTTCGCAAAACGAATCTGCTATGGGCTTGCTTCGCAAGACGAAAATGTCTTGCGAGTTCCTGCGTGTGTTTTTTTCCTTTCCCCCCTCTTTTTCTAAGTCGCTAAGCCGCTTATCTGCTTATCCGATAAGCTGATAAGCTGCTAAAAGCCGCTAAAAGCCGCTAATAGCGCTAATCCGCTAATCCGTCAATGGGCTTGCTTCGCAAGACGAAAAAACCGCTAGACGAAGAGACTCCCAGAACGGATTCTTTTTGTCTTGCGAGGCACCACTGTATTTCAGGTGGTTTGTCTTTTAAGAACAGGAGCAGGGGTTGTGAACAATGGCAGCAGTGACTGTTCTGGGATGGAAGTGACAGGAGGAAGCAACATGAAAGAGGTGGAGAGAGGATTAGGAGCCAGAAGTGCTCCTAATTTTACTGATTTACAATAAAATACTACAATTAAGATGCTGACTTTAGCAGACAATACCAAATTAGAAAAATATCTGCCGCAGAAGCTGTGTGTGTGTGTGTTCATTAATTAAAGCCATTCAGACATATTATGTGTTGCTCATTGTTAACATATCTATTGCAAGAGTGGTCTGACTTTTTTATGTCTATTAGAGCTGATGAATTAGTGCCTTCATTCTAAATGCTTTCTATTTTTAATATCTATTAAAAATAAAATGGTATGAACAGCTTCTCATAGCTACATCTCACTGCAGGTACAGTCAAGGTCAGGTACAGTGGTGCCTCGCAAGACGAAATTAATTCGTTCCGTGAGTTTTTTCGTCTAGCGAATTTTTCGTCTTGCGAAGCACGAAATCCCATAGGAATGCATTGAAATTCAATTAATGCGTTCCTATGGTCAAAAAAAGTCCAAACAAAACCAAATTTGGTACAACAAGAGTTTATTAAGTGCCCTTTAAAGTCACACATACTGTAAAGAGCATTTCAAAAATTGAAGGAACAATAAATTCAAAAATTGAAGGAACAATAAAAATCAGAAAAATTCAGAAAAAAACCCACACAAGCTTCCAGATTCTTGCAAACCCCTCCTCAACTGTTCCCCCAGCCACCCACCACACAGAAATTCAAATCCAGAATTTTTTTTAAAAAACAGCAGAGTGGCCCAATGGTCACAGAAAATCAGAAAAATGCAGAAAAAAACCACACAAGCTTCCAGATTCTTGCAATCCCCTCCTCAACTGTTCCCCCAGCCACCCACCACACAGAAATTCAAACCCAGAATTTTTTTTTTTAAAAAAACAGCAGAGTGGCCCAATGGTCACAAAAAAATCATAAAAATGCAGAAAAAAAACACACAAGCTTCCAGATTCTTGCAAACCCCTCCCCAACACCAAGTCCTTGAATTCCAAACACCCCAACCCAAAATCCAAAAACCCCAAAAAAAGTTTTAAAACTTTAACTTCCCAAATGGCTGCAAAAGAAGTTTTGGAAAAGCTTCAAAAATCACCAAAGTCTTCAAAAACCTCAAAAAAGGCTACCACACCGCGTGCTATGAGTTGCTCCTCGAAGTCAAGTCGCAACTGCACCTCTTCAAGCAATGCACCCTGTATTACTGTAACGGTTTTAAGAAAAAGGAAACAAACTTGCAAGACGTTTTCGTCTTGCGAAGCAAGCCCATAGGGAAATTCGTCTTGCGAAGCAGCTCAAAAAACGCAAAACCGTTTCGTTAGCGAGTTTTTCGTCTTGCGAGGCATTCGTCTTGCGGGGCACCACTGTATTGAAATATGCACATTCCATGAGACATAGATTTTCAGACAAATAATTGACACCAGTGTAGCAGCAGTTCTCACACAACATAGTTAATTCCAGACAATGGGGCTTTTCTTCACAAACTGGAGGTGAAAGGTACAATATATGTAGAAACTGCAATTTGCATCACCTACTTCCCCTACTTCAAAATCTGAGTTTAGAGGTTACTCATGCACTTTAGCACAGCTTCTACAGATGTGAAAGTAGTTAACTAATTAGCCATGGAAATACTAGAACCCTCTTGACATACTACAGTCTACTGCACAATACCCCTGCTAGTTTTAAAATTCAGAATGCTCTTACTAAAAGCCATCTGTAAGCCATTTACTACTACCATCCTTGCCAAATGTGAATACTGTTACACTTTTCGGAAGAGTGGAAGAAAATTGGAAGATGGTATTCATTGTACTGTTTATATTCAGAAATAGTCTTGAAGGAGAGTGATTCCAGTAGAAAAAAGTGAACAAAAAGTAGAAAATAAATGATTTTACGCATTAGCAATTGCTGTATATTCAAGTGGAATTCACACCTTTTTACAGAAAGAACAGGTTGCTTACTTAACAGCTATGGTTGGATTCTGTGGCCGCATAGACATTGTTTTAAAACTTTGGAGAGATGGACTAGTGTTCTAGAGATCTGTCCACCTGGACCCTCAAGAGGGGGGCTCCTGCCTTCCTGGATGGCTCCTGAGGGGCTGCATGCAGTGACTATATGAGGAAGTTTCAGAGACGAACAGATTAAACTTTTTATTACAGAATGTTTTCATGATGTACAGGCACTGAAGCAGAGTATACCTTACCTCTGAAAACCAGGTGCACACAGAGGAAGTTTTGACGGGGTGTGGGGGTAATTGGTTTGCTTTCGTTCTTGTTATTATTCTGTATTTTGTGTTTTTTATCTTGAATTTTTATGTTGCGAATTGAGATCTGTGGATGAAGGGTGGTATACAAATTTAATAAATGATAATGATAATAAGTAATAAGTATTAGTGGGGACTAACATATAACAGGGCAAGCAAGTCATTTCCAAGGGAGGGAGACAGCAGGTCTTGCTTATAGCAGCTGTGCTAGGTGCCGTTTGATTTTTGTATACTATTTGAATTCTGTCGTATCACTACTATTTGGCATTATGGGCAGCAGCATTTATTTGGTTCCTCTCAGTTTTCATGCCATATTGCACAGTTAAGTTTTCAAATAAATGTAGGATGCATATAACATACAGGGGCATGATATTTTAAAAAAAAATCTTTGCTCTAGGGTGATAGCATACTATGGAGGATATTGCACTGTACTTAACTAACAAGGTGAATAGCAAGAGCTACCAAATCCCAATTTTGGTGTCAATAAAAATGGTCCATTTAGGTACAAAGTCAAAATGGCAGTCAGAAAGTAAAATGGCTTTGCAGCGTAAAATTGCCCAATGCAGTGAGTTAGCTCATTTGTACAGGCTACATATGTTTCCTGGACCAATGGCATATACTTAACTTGTTTGCTTATACTTAATGAGTCGGAGCATTACAGGACTGGAGGATGTTATTCCAGGGGAGTGATATTAGGAATCCGGAATCAGCAGAGTTAAGGGGCGGTAACAAAATATTTTCCAGGATATTCATAGATAGCCCAGCAATGTAGTGGGAGCCCCAAAGGCCCACCAAGCTTTTTTTGTCACAGTTTAGGTCAATGCTTTGTGGTTCCCAAACAAGTAACCTGGGTTCCATAGAACTCAACTCATATGTTGCTGGAATAGAAAATTTTTCTTAAGGGATTGTATTCCCTCAAGATTCCTAATTCCAGCTGTGGAAAATAACAAACACAGGAAAGACATAATGACACAAGGGGAAGAAAGCATGGAAACAGGCTATTTAAAGGTAGAGCAGCCTGTCTTGAAGTATCCCATGGAGGTCTAGCAGCAGGCTGAACTATTGGCTGGCTGGGTGGAACAGATGGAACCATTGAACAGCTGGATTGAGGAAGACAGAACAGTGTTGTTTCATGGTGGAAGATAATTAAATATTTGGTTTCCAGGGTAGGGGATGCCCAAGATGAAAGGTGATTGGACTGAGGATTAGGCTGAATGGAAGGAGTACTCAAAAATAATAGTTTTATGTGTGGTTGTCACTGCACATAAAAAAAATACAAGTTTCCTGTCACAGACTGATTGGACAGTCCTAGGGGGGAAAGGTGATGGTCAATACCTAATCAGGGCAGAGTGTCCCAAGTGCAGACCATATTTCTGCTTGAGTAGCAGGGAGATGCAATTCTTTTACTAATTGGATAAGTGTGGACTGTTTAGGGTGGGCTGTGTTGCCCCCTATGATTCTGCTGACAGAAATTGAGCAGGGTCGCTCCGTATGTAAGTACCATTGCCTGACTTCTCACAACACCCTGAATCTCATTTTTTTCCAGGAATTAATGCAGAATTCTGAAATTCTTGACTCTTTATATTAAATCCAAAACCAAAATTGTAGAATACATAGAACATACCTGCTGAGAAAATATGTGTGAGCAGGAGTGTCTATTTGTTCAGGGATTCCAGTGCTCAAAAGGAATTCTTCATATAGCGTAAATATCAGCCCTGCTTAGTACTGCCACTGTATTGGCCTGGACATTGAGATTTCCTCTAGGCATTCTCAAGAGCCTGTGCACACCCAGGATGACTCCCACCCACTCAGAACAATGACACATCACCAATTTATTCAGAAAGGCCGTTCAAATCACTTGAGGTGACAGGTGTGCAAGAAGGCAGCAGTTATTGCATGATGGCAAGTTCAGAGTCCCATTGTGCATGTGTGCTTGTTACATTAGTCACTGGAGTCTAGCTGCTGTTCTAAAGCCATAAGAGACATATTTCTCCCTTGTCATTTTTTCCTTTTCAACAGTACATTAAAGCACAAACGCCTCCCTTATATAAATTTTTATGCTTTGGAAAAGCTTTCCAACTTTAAATTATTTTAGTGGTAAACTTTGGGTTTTGGTTTGGAATTCCAGAGTCTCTGTGGCATCAACAGCAATGCAGAACTAAAGAGAGGTGAATTCCATGGCTGTATTATATATAAACAAATGTGAGGCTCTACAAC
Organism: Podarcis pityusensis; assembly: GCF_964106645.2. Lineage (NCBI taxonomy): Eukaryota > Metazoa > Chordata > Lepidosauria > Squamata > Lacertidae > Podarcis > Podarcis pityusensis. Next base: position 93,312,881 of record NC_138030.1, on the reverse strand, counting down.
TTCATTATGAGATAAACTAGGTAAACACTTGATTGGAGTGACAAATCCAGCTAAATTTCTGAAGAAACACATTCCTACATTTATTGGAAACTAAACTTTACAATTCTCTAAAAGATGCAGACTTCAATGTCGAGACTGTTTCTCACCACATGCTGTGTACAGTCATACCTCGGGTTACAGACGCTTCAGGTTGCGTTTTTTGAGTTATAGACCACCGAAACCCGGAAGTACCGGAACGGGTTACTTCTGGGTTTCGGTGGTCACGCATGCACAGAAGTGCCAAATCGCAACCCGCGCATACGCAGATGCGCTGCTAAGGGTTGCAAAAGTGCATCCCTCATGGATCACATTCGCAACCCGAGCGTCCACTGTACCTGAAATATGTGTTCAAATAATTCCCTGTTGCTCAAATCAGCATGTAAGTTTTAGTACCTCCTAGGTTCTTGATTTCCCTTTCTCCCTTAAATTCACAGTGCCTGCTTTGTTGTTGTTGTTTAGTCGTTTAGTCGTGTACGATTCTTTGTGACCCCATGGACCAGAGCATACCAGGCACTCCTGTCTTCCACTGCCTTCCGCAGTTTGGAACAATGTCCAACCATCTCGCCCTCTGTCGTCCCCTTCTCCTTGTGCCCTCCATCTTTCCCAACATCAGGGTCTTTTCCAGGGAGTCTTCTCTTCTCATGAGGTGGCCAAAGTATTGGAGCCTCAGCTTCAGGATCTGTCCTTCCAGTGAGCACTCAGGTCTGATTTCCTTCAGGATGGTTGGTTTGATCTTCTTGCAGTCCGTGGGACTCTCAAGAGTCTCCTCCAGCACCATAATTCAAAAGCATCAATTCTTCGGCGATCAGCCTTCTTTATGGTCCAGCTCTCACTTCCATACATCACTACTGGGAAAACCATAGCTTTAACTATACGGACCTTTGTTGGCAAGGTGGTGTCTCTGCTTTTTTAAGATGCTGTCTAGGTTTGTCATTGCTCTTCTCCCAAGAAGCAGGCATCTTTTAATTTTGTGACTGCTGTCACCATCTGCAGTGATCACAGTGCCTTCAGTAAAGGCTAAAAGTCAATGCCAAATTAGATGGGATGCTCACCATATAGTTTGCATTTGTGCCATTTTTATTATTAATAGCAATACTCTATTGCAGTGCTTTTTTCTAAAAAAAAATGTGTAGGGGTACTCATATTGAAATACTGCCCCTCAATGAGACCAAACAGATTCACAAAATGTTTAGGAGTATGCGTACCCCTGCCCCCCAGAAAAACACTGCTTTATTGAATTGGGGGTGTTGTGTTTATATAGCTAACAATAAAAAGAAAAGTAAAACAAAACAAGGGAAAGGGGGGGAGGAATGGATCAGTATTCACAGCTTAGGATCATTTTCAGTTTACAGAGGTATATTACCTGTACATTCAGTGTAGCCTTGTCAGCCTACTGATTTATATAATATAGCCTACTGATTAATAATACTTACTACTTTATTTAATCTATTATATGTAGCTAGGTTATGTATGGTGAATAAGGATAGGCCATCTGTTCGTTGTAGGCAGCACAGCAGAGTGGGGATAGCCCTTTGCTCCTGCCACAGTCCTGAGCAGAATCGGTCACACCCAACACAGCTGCTATTTCAGAATGCAAAGAGCAGCTTTCCTCCCATTGTTGATGACAGGCATTTGGGGAGGCATTTATTGAAACTGAAATTTGTATAGGGGTTGAAATTGATATAATATCAATTTCATGGTATGGTAGTAGTAAGTTTGAATTAGTTATAGTATTTAATATTTTTAAGTATTGGTACTATGTATACATGTTACACATTTTATCTTCTTAGTAGGTTCACTATGCAATTCTTGTTAAATATAGCCTGTTAATATAATTAGATTAAACAGCAAAACTTTAGAAATGCTCATAGTAGTGAATGAATTTGCATGTTTCTGGTAACTAATTAGGCTGCTAACGAAAATCAGTTTTCATAATGTGAAAACACATGAGAATGCCAAAATCCCCAGTCTTATAACAATACCACTTTTTATTTTCTGTTTTTATATGTATTATTATCACTTTCTTTTTTTTAGGTAAGTTTTTGGGTAGTTAGAGAGATTCTTCATGCACAGACATTAAAAATACGAGCTGAAGTTCTGAGCCACTATATTAAAACAGCTAAGGTAAGAAACTTTTGTTCTGGAGCCTTTATCAGGGTTGATAGAGACCTAGGTTTACAAGTATGCTCAGTAAATATTTGGCTCCATTAACATATGACTAGAGGAAATGTGTGGCCCTGTTAGTTATATGAACTCTAACCTGGAATATTTGAACAATGATTCAATGATGATGATTCCTGATTATACTTTGAAAGAGCAATCAAGGTGTTAAGTGTAATATTGCTAATTCATTTGTTTGGGGTATGGTGTGGCAAGAATATTTTCTGGGACATGATGCAGATAAATGATTATTTTCCATCCAGTGGCTAGTATATGACTAAGTCAGGAATGCTACATCACTGCCCATGGGTGTTTGGATTGGTGACTTAACTATGGTTTATTGGCCAGTGTTTAGTCTATTTCAGACCAGGGTCACACACAAAGCTTATCTATTAGGTCGTAGTCATGAAGGTATGCTTTTCAATTACACCTTTATCATAATTATTTGGAGAGGTATAATTTTCCTCCGTTTTTCAGTTTTTTGTTCATGATGCTATTTTGTAAAATAGGCTGATAATTTAAGTTGTGGCAAACTCAATACATTACAGTACTAGACACTAAACTGCTGTTTCGTTCTGTTCTCAGAAACTCTATGAGTTGAATAATCTACATGCTCTTATGGCTGTGGTGTCTGGATTACAAAGTGCCCCCATCTTCAGGTTGACCAAAACTTGGGCGGTGAGTGAACTCGGGTGTTAACACTGAGTTAGGGATTTGTGCAGTGGAAGCGGAATGATTATTAATAATAATAATAATAAAATTTTATTTATATCCTGCCCTCCTCGGCCAAAGCCGGGCTCAGAGCGGCAAACATCATACAAGTAAGACAATGCATAAAAACAAGCGATCAATAAATTAAGATACATCCCACAATTAATTCAAACAAATTAGAATTAAAACTGGACAAGTGGCAATCTTCAGGTTAAAATTGAAGGCAGTTACCAACTGTTTCCACTGATATTATAAGCACCTATGAGTGGGCTGGGAACCTCCTTTGTGCTTGAAAATGAGTCAGACTGAACTCATACCAAAGCCCTGGCGGAACAGCTCCTTCTTGCAGGCCCTACGGAAAGATGTCAAATCCCGCAGGGCCCTAGTCTGTTGTGAGAGAGTGTTCCACCAGGCCGGGGCCACGGCCGAAAAGGCCCTGGCTCTGGTCGAGGCCAGTCTGATCTCTCTGGGGTCCGGAATCTTTAGGATGTTGTTATTTGCAGACCGTAAGGTCCTCCGTGGGGCATACCAGGAGAGGCTGTTTATAGGCAGCTCCCCGTTTACAGGTGTCCAGTATGTGTGCAACTGTGTATACGGGCATCGCACCGAACCTGGAAGGGACCTGGAAATGTCATAAAGATGTCACTGAAATGTCACTAAAAGAGCATGATGGGGACGGGGCGGAACAGGGTGTCTGTAGGCTTTTTAAGGGGGTTTCAATTATACAGACACGTGTGTGGGGCCCGCATAAATGGGGCCTGCCTGTAGTTGATTTCACATAGGATACTTGTTGCACCATAGGAGCCAACTCCTAGGGGCTGTTGCGACTTCGGCCTCCCCCACAATAAAATACTTGAAAGGGCTGGGCCTCCACAAAGTTGATGGGCATTCCCATTCAAATGGTGTGTGTGCGCACGCGCATGGCATTATATGGTCGATTATGTGGGGTGAGGCTTACCTGGGCCCCCACAATATTTTATTCAAGTTGGCGCCCTGGTGTTGCACATAATATAAACTTACCTAAATCCCTTCAGTTCCCTTTGAAGTCTATCCTTATGAGTGACCGTTCATCTTCACTTATTCCTGACGGTCTGATCTGAAAGCACAGATGTTCTGCTCTCTCAGAAAGCTTATATTATCAACGCCCTTCCTTCGTGTTTGTCTGTTTTGGTTCTCTGTTAAATAGACTCCTAGCGAGTGATTCAGTGCCCCTTCTGTTAATATTCATTCAACCGTTCTGTAATTTGGCATCCTTCTGTAAACATTCATTTATCATCCCAGGTGAGAACTATAACTGACTCAGTGGCTGTGTGTACGACATAATAATTCTTTTTGAGGTGTGTGTGTGTGTGTGTTACTCTTTCACTCTCATGGAGTCTACCCCTTGCTACAGCAGTTTGTGCTTTCAGGATGGTTTGAAACGGTAATATTATTGGGTGACGCCCAGTGGTACTGCCTACTGACAGGGGAGGGAAAGCATTTCTGACAATCTTCCATCTCCACTTTTCAGCATCGTCCATGTCAAGGGTCAGCAAACTTTTTCAGCAAGGGGCCGGTCCACTGTCCCTCAGACCTTGTGGGGGGCCAGACTATATTTTTTGGGGGGGGGGGGGATGAATGAATTCCTATGCCCCACAAATAACCCAGAGATGCATTTTAAATAAAAGCACACATTCTACTCATGTAAAAGCATGCTGATTCCCGGACCATCTGTGGGCCAGATTTAGAAGGTGATTGGGCCAGATCCAGCCCTCGGGCCTTAGTTTGCCTACCCATGGTCCATGTCTTCCTAAATCTGCTTTGGTGGGTTCCCCCAAGCCTCTGGAGAATGAGTGCTGTCAGAGGGGGGGGGGGGTTGTCAAATACTTTTTTCTTCCTTGTCCTGCTGACAGTTTCCCTTCTAATCTCAAACATTAATACCACTCTGTAAATTGAACCGCATAGTTGTTCCAAAAATTATTTTTGTACCATAGGCCCACAAACTGTGACTGGACTTGGTGGTGTTAGTTTTTACTAGCCATCTATGAAGTTCTGCTATGATAGCTCAACAATATATCAGTTTACAAATGCATCTATTTTCTGATGATTTTTTTTTTAATTCACACTGCTTTGACTGTATTGTTAGCTGCTTAGAGCAATTCATATTGAGACTTGATAATTAATCCTTTAATTAATTCAATTAGCTGAAGGCACAAAACATTCTTTCCCCCACCTCTGGCTACTATTTAGACTTAAAAGAAACCCTGTATTGTCAAAGTACTAATCCTGCGTCATCAAACTACTATAGTACTATACAGTATAGCACGGCTCAGAACTTTTCACAATTAAAATGCTTTCAAATTGTATATGATAAAACAGTTGTAACTTTTCAGTACAGTATTTCCTTATGCATAGTACAAAATAATTGTTAACTTGTTTGGGGGGGGGGGGGGAGAAGCCACTGGTTTCCTAATAACTATGTTTTGGTTCTTCCCCTCTCCCTAAAGCTACTGAGCCGAAAGGACAAAACTACTTTTGAGAAGCTGGAATATGTAATGAGTAAAGAAGAAAATTATAAGAGACTTAGAAACTATATAAACAGCTTGAAGATGACTCCTTGCATTCCTTATTTAGGTAAGATGAACGTTTTAACTTTGTTTACTTATATCATAAAAATATTAGTACCTGTATGCAGTGGAGGAGGAACCCTCTCCAGCACCTGGGGTGGGATGCCAAGGGGCGGGGCGAACCACCCGGGGATGGCATGCGCTACGTCTGTACGGACTGCGCATGTGCGACGGCTGTATGGGCTTCCGCACATGCGCACTCCGTACGGGATGCCGCACATTCGCAGTTCGTACGGGCTGCCTCTCGCATGGCGTCCATACGGGCTGCTGCGCAAGCGGCATCCTGTACAGACTGTGCATGTGCGGCATCCTGTACGGAGTGCGCATGCGTGGCATCCATACTGACTGCATGTGCCCTCGGCCGCTCTACAGCTGGGGGGGAGGCAGGGGCCATCTTTTCACACACACCCCCGAGTGGCACCCGGGGCAGCCCGCCCCCCACTTCGGACGCCCCTGCCTGTATGGACCCTACGTTAGGCCAACTCCTTCCTTTCTTCCTTCCTTCCTTCCTTCCACCAACCATAGGGGAAAGGGTGGGGGTAAATGATGGCGGCAGCATTTTTAATGGCTTTTCAAGTATCCTCTGTTTCAAAGAGCACAGCCAGGAGAAGAGAGAGGAACCCTCCTGAGGTCACAGTGGAGGGGCTAAATGCAGCTGTCAAGGAAGGCATATACAAATGTGAGAGGGATGTGAATATGACCAAGGGATTTTAAAGTCTCTTCTCATCTTAAAGATTTGTGGTTGTGGCAGCATTATTGATCTAGCAGAGGTTGTCTGTCCACATTGCTATGTTACTGAATAGGGGAAATGCTGGCTGTTCCTTCTTTTAAAAAAAACAACCATGCAGAATACAATTATTTCTTTGGATTGGGGGCTGTGCCTCATTTTGTTGGAATTGCATCCAGTTTACCTTGGCAGCCACATTTGTGGCTTCCTGTTTGTTAAGAGCATAGAACAGAGCAGGAGGGGAGTTTTTTAATGTTTAAATTCATTGACAGTTACCTCAGTGTGGCATGAGATGCTCTTACAAAGCTCCGGCATACAGGAAGTTTGTCCAGTCTTACTGATACTGCGTATGATTCAGTGTCACACAACTGGACAAGATTTGTTTCCTTCCCTTCCCTGCAGCTTCGTGCGCAGAGAAGGTCCCCAACCCTCAGATTGTGGCGGGGCTTAAGTACCGTATTTTTTGCACCATAACACTCACTTTTTTCCTCCTAAAAAGTAAGGGGAAATGTCTGTGCGTGTTATGGAGGGAATGCCTACAGGTGGCATGCCTACGGATTTTCCTCCTCTAAAAACTACGTGCGTGTTATGGTCGGGTGCGTGTTATAGAGCGAAAAATACGGTAACTGCAGGGGAGGAAAGGGAAGAGAACTCAAATGCATGAACAGATCGTCATTATTGGATTGCACCCATTTTTTTATCACCATATGCTTTGTTCCATATGCATATCCTTTAGAACAGAGAAAAATACAACATTGATTTAGAACCCAACAAAAATCACTCCATGTATTGCTTTCTCATCCTGTTTTGCTCATAAACCATAAGGCAGCACAGCTGAAAATCAAGACGCTGTTATAACGAAGAAAAATAATTTCACTTCTAAAATGCTGCATTTTTATTTAATGCTTAATGTGCATGTTTTTTCCTGGGGCAAATAATATTTTTTATATGAAAGTCCTACATACATTTACATCTTCTTGCTGTGTAGTCGCCCACTGAATGTTAATTTTGTAGTAATCTGGCAACTTTCATATTTCTTGCATTGGTCAATATCTTAAGAGGGGGACCGTGTGCATGTGGACAGTTACTCTGTGCATGCAGCGTGCATGTTTCCATGCTGGCTTTCTCCTTCTGGGGGCAGCCCATTATACTTTATGGAATGCCACTTGAGATGCTACTGGGGTCTTGGCCCACCAATATTGGTTTCACTTGTTAGGGTGTCAAGGTCTTTGATAAGCAATGACCCTTCCTTGGATGGGTTTCTTTTGCTCATGTCCTTGCACAAACAGAAAAACCACCCCTTTTTGCCTCCCTCCAAATTATCCGTGGAGAAGTATATTTCTCTTTGTAGTGCTGAACTTTTTGTGCTAGTCATATCAGAAGGGCAGGGGTTCTTATTTCTGGTGAGCAGACAAGTTACTTTATGGAACTGAGGTGAGAATACTATGGTTGAAAAGTCGCATTCAAGAAGCCATTTGGGTACGCTCCTTCTTCTTTAATTCGAAGAAGTGAACCAGAAGTTTTGAAGTTGAGTATAGCTAGGGTCTTGCGCTGTTTCATTAAAACAGTTCTTAAAAAATCATAATATACAGTCGTTTTGCATGTTTGTAGATACAGTTTTAGGAATGTGAGCAGTATCTGTCAACCACTCACATGAGCTTATTGGAATAACTTTTAGCCAAATGTTTAATAGCAATGTATTCTAAAAAGAGATTTCAGTTTTTAAAAAAGAATGAGGTTTTCAGAGTTGAACCAAGCGGAAATTACTGAGGGTATTTCACACTGTGCTCTTGACAACCCAGCTGCTGTTTTTAAAACTAGTTTCTAAAAACTCAGAATGGTATGTGGCACTGTCAAAATAATGCAAAAACAAAATCCACATTCATCTGGCTGCTTGAAATACTTTTCTGCTGCTCCTGATTGCTGGAAGTAAGATTTAATGAGGGGAGAACACCCAAGTTTTAAAAATGTAGTTCAGATACATTTTGGCCTTTTCAGTAACCTGTAACTGTTCAAGCTTCAGAAATTCAGATTAATAGGCTGTGATCTCCAGACCTCTCTCCAGTCCAGCGCCTTCTTGTCTACTCTCTGTTGTGGAGGGAAAAAGCAGCTGTTGCAAGTGTTTCCCCAACACGAAGGAATTAAATGAATAAGAACCACTTCCCAGTCATTTTGGCAACCCTAAAGTACCAAATCCAGTACTATCTAATTATTTTATGGCAGACAGAGCATTTATTAAGAGATTATAGGAAGGAAGGTCCCCACTGTAGCCTGTCCAGTTACCAGTTATAGCTTAAACAGAGTAGGGTGTTTAAATTGAGTAAATGTCAGAATTTTAAGAAACCTGACAAATAAAACAGTTGCTACTCCATGAATTTCACTGGGTGAAATCCAGTGTTACACCAAGAAACGCACAATAGCTTCCCCTTCCCCCTCCTCCCTCACACTTCCCAGTCAGCTCCAGAGGTTATGCCAAGATGCTAAATCAGGGGTCAGCAAACTTTTTCAGGAGGGGGCCAGTCCACTGTCCCTCAGATCTTGTGGGGGGGCGGACCCACTACCTCCCGAAAGCACCCCCCTCCCGAAAGGCACCGCAGCCACTGATGCTGCCTCGTCGTCTGCAGCCTCCGCGCCACTGCCGTTCCTTCCCACTTAGCCGCTTCCTCCTGCTCGGCCACCTCAGCAGGAAGGAAGGGGCAGTGCCCAGAAGCGTCCGTGGCTTCTGATTGGCTGCAGGAGCTTCCTGCAGCCAATCAGAAGCCGTGCCATGTCTGTCACGGAAGTCAGTCTCCGTGCGGCGAGGCCTCTGCACTGCGCCTGTTTAGCGTGGGGACTGACTGAGTGGGCAGCAGGGTCTGCAAGGTTGCGGGCCAGATTAACGAGCCCGGTGGGTCATATCCGGCCCGCGGGCCTTAGTTTGACGACCTCTGTGCTAAATGCATTACTCAGTTAGAAGTACTGCTGGACCACCAAGTTATTTCCAAGTAACATGTTTGGTACACTCTGTAGAGTTAATAACATGAACAAATTAGTTGGAAAGTCCCTTAGTCAGTTTAGCCTTAAACTCCGTGCATGGCCTTATCTTTCGGACTGAATCCCAATCTGCAACACAGGCCTAATAATAATATTAGCCTGCCTCACAGTATCATGAATGGGTTACTCAGAACCTACGTGAAGGATATTGAACACTTAGGGGAAATGCTATATAAATACTTGTTTTATTATTATTTTATTCATATTTAGGATTAAGGTTTAGGCATGATGCCCTCCTATCCGAAGGGCAGCAAAGTTCACATGTCCTGTAAAAGCTATACTTAATGATAGTTACCATTACTGTTTTAAAATAAGAATACTTTTATTGATGCAAAATGCGCCTGCAAAACCAGAGTTGCTCTCTAGTTCATTGTCTGTTTTGTGACTTGTGTGCCCACATCTCAAAATTAGATTTCCACTGGAAGTAATCCTTGAAATAAAACTTAAATAGATTTAAATCTATGAAAATGAATTGAGTTGCATGCTTCACACAGCAGCAGCATCTTGTACTTCAGTTCCAAAGTTCAACTATTCTGCATCTGTGATGTTTTCTTGTAGCCTGCAAAATTGTTAGGTTTAATTACTGCCACTAAATCCCATACACCTTGTATTAACATAAATTTATTTTAAATGCAGAATCCTGCTTCCTTTGTGAGCAATTAGAACTTGCATAATTATCATATACAATATCACAGTAAGAAATGTTTAAAATAATACTTTGTAGGGCTTGCAAACAACTCAAAATGTAACATCAGTTTGAAGTTCAAGAGAATATTTTGGAAATGTTTTTGAGCATCTCAATCAATGGGTCTGATCATCATCTGAACGGCTTTTAGCGAGTATGATCCGCCTCTGTACTCAGCCCAAAAAATCCCATCCTGGTGCTTGCTTCTGTAATGTCCTCCTCTGTACCAAACTCCATTGAGGTTAGAATGAGCACAGGCATTGTACCACCAACCTCCTTTGTGAAAATGGGCACAGTTTCCTGTATGAAGAAATGAAACGTTAAGTGAAATTTCACGGCAGAAATAACTTACTTTAATAGTCTTTGTATTTTGAACCAATAGGAAGCTTAAGCTTGCAAGCACATTTCTCTCCTAGCTGTGATCTTGCAACATTCCCCTGACCTCAACCCCAATTTAGTAGAGTGTGGCATCGCATCGCTGAGCAAGTAGCTTCTTCTCCCATTGGAAATCAGAGTCAGGGCTAATTTTAAAAATGGTCCCATGTCTTTTGGTGAAGAAATGGTTCTGTCTTCATTGGTCAACTTTGAGCTTTCCCTCCCACTCCTCTCAGTCTCTAAAGTAAGACAAGAGAAAGTGGAGATATTTTGTGTGGTTTCCTTAGCTGCAAAGTCTATGGATCTGGTGGCACTGCCCATACCTCTCACTTTGCAACTTACAGCAGAACAGGACTTGCTGATATAGGGTCCTGTGTTAGCCAAACCTACCATGATTCTTTGTGCCCACATAGTAATAGTAATAGTAATTTATTATTTGTACCCTGCCCATCTGGCTGAGTTTCCCCAGCCACTCTGGGCGGCTTCCAACAAAGATTAAAATACATAGTGGTTGAGTGGTGCTCCTTCCTAAGGTCTTGGCATTCTGAAGAAGTTGTAGACTTCTAGGTGTTGCAAACCAGGTCTGTGAGGTTGCTTGAAAGGGCCTTCACCATGCAAATAAAATGTAAGGGTCTTGCTAAGGAATGTAAAGGTCTCTGTTAAGGAAATTGTGCCTTTTGCATGTTGATCTTCTAGAACAAGGTCATTGTCCTTGTTCAAGAGACAATTGACTGTTCTGGCAGTCATTCTCAAGACCTAGGAGACGTGTTCCTACCTCAGTATTCTCACTTCAGTTTCTAAGAGAATAGTACTGCTATGTATAAGCTTCCCTAATAGAGCTCCATGATGTGTGTGCTCCTTCTTTGTGGGGAATAAGTGAGGATCTGTATGTACTTGCTAATATGTCTAGTGTTCATAGAGCTTTTCCTACTTACAATTATTTATGAGTGTTTCAGAACTGAGAACCCTGTCACAATATTTGTGCTTTTGCCCAAAAGCATCTTGAGTATGGGGATGTGTTGTACTTGCCTATTGCTCCTTACTCTAGAAGGAATTATATCTCACTCTGAAACAGGGTCCACTCTTGTCTTGAGAATACCTTTCTACCTTTATCCCCTTTGCTTCAGTGGAAATTTCACAAAGTTACTTGCAACAGGTTTCTTTGATCCGGTAAAGGTAAAGGTAAAGGGACCACTGACTGTTAGGTCCAGTCGCAGACGACTCTGGGGTTGCGGTGCTCATCTCGCTTTACTGGCCGAGGGAGCCAGCGTTTGTCCCCAGACAGCTTCCGGGTCATGTGGCCAGCATGACTAAGCCGCTTCTGGCGAACCAGAGCAGCACACGGAAATGCCATTTACTTCCCGCCGGAGCGGTACCTATTTATTTACTTGCACTTTGACGTGCTTTCAAACTGCTAGGTGGGCAGCAGTAAGGAGGATAGAATCCTGCCTTAACCATTGCCATGCTTTCCTGCTCAAAGGATAAGATACGGGGGGGGGGGGTTAGGTTTCATTCACCCATTTTGTCCCCCTGGATTTTAGCTCTAGTTTGAGTCTTAAGGGACGCGGGTGGCAATGTGGTCTAAACCACTGAGCCACTTGGGCTTGCCGATCAGAAGGTCGGCAGTTCAAATCCCTGCGACGGAGTGAGCTCCCGTTGCTTGGTCCCTGCTCCTGCCAACCTAGCAGTTCGAAAGCACGTCAAAGTGCAAGTAGATAAATAGGTACCGCCCCGGCGGGAAGGTAAACAGTGTTTCTGTGCACTGCTCTGGTTCGCCAGAAGCAGCTTAGTCATGCTGGCCACATGACCCAGAAGCTGTACGCCGGCTCCCTCGGCCAATAAAGCAAGATAAGCGCCGCAACCCCACAGTTGGCCACGACTGGACCTAATGGTCAGGGGTCCCTTTACCTTTACCTTTATGGTGCTGGAGGGAAACAGAAAAGCAGGCTTGATTTAATGCCAAAGCAAGGACGACAAGCTCTCCTACAACTGTCCAGGACTTCCACAAGTCCCAATGGCAATAATGCAGCAAGTTGACCATCCCTGTGAAAAACTAAAAGAAAAACCCTATTTGTAATTTAAATGTGTTGTTTCATAATAAACATTTCAGTGATTAGCATTAGCCTTTTTTCCTATTTTAATTATTGAAATGCTTAATTATTTAACAATATTTGACCAGTCAGTTTGACTGGTTTGATACCCTGCTGTGGATAACAAATATGGAATATGCAGTTGAGAGTAGAAGTGGGCGTGATTATTCACAGTACTGGCTACTAAGTCTTGTTGTTTGCTAGATCCATCTTCACAGTGTTCTTTAGATCTTTTCACAGCCTGGAAGGCAGAGATGTAGAGATATTGTGATCAGTTTTCTTGGCTTTTCTTGCAGTGTGTTTTAGACACACTTTGCATTATAGAAAAAAATTTCTCCCTCCCCCCCTTTTTTTGGAAGCACATATCTCTTCGGGGGGATAGATAGCAAGGAAGTGTAAATGATGCCATTGTGATGAGATGATGCCAAGTGTCCTGAGGAGAATTTTTTGGTAGTCCATAGGTTGTAGCTCAGTGGCTCAATTCACATATAACAGCTCCCCATACTTTGGCCACTTCTACCAAAGCTTTGGGCTTGTATACCTCCCCCTCCCACTTTTGCATTCTTGCATTGAGTATAATACAGTACCTTCCTTATATTCTGTGTCTTATATTCTTCAGAAGTTACTATGAACCTGTACTTTGCAGTCTTCTTTAAGCCCCAAATCTTTCACTAGATTTGGATAAAGGCAAGTCCCTACATGTTGAATGCATGTAGTTTTATGTATTTCTAGCTTTGAATGTGCCCTTACATAGTGTGAATGGGTAATTTCTGATGGCAGAGCAAGGCTTGCTGGCCCCATATTTATTCTGGCATGGTAAATAGTAGTTCTCAGGATATGAAGGTGCGTTTGAACATTTGCTGTGTGAAATTAACGTGGTTTTACCATTGCCAAAAGTAACGTGCCAGTTGTGCATGTTTGAGTCATCGTACATGAAGATGCTTTGTGTATGAGCTTGAACATTAGAGGATAGTTTTGTTTGTTTTCTAAATTTTGCTTCACTTGATCAGAATTATTTCCTCAATTCTTTCTTGTAATAAGAAACAGTAGATTTATATACTGTTGTATTTCCTACCTGTGTACATATCTCTGTCTCGGTCCAGTGTTGTAAATTGTTTCCCATTGTGCCATATCATGGAGTCACCAGCATTCCCTTGATAAGTGCCTAGACGCAATCGATAGAATTCGTTTTCTGGTTCCAGTCGGAAACTGCTGTATTCTGCATAGACTTTCTTATTACTCCAGTCTTCTAATTCAATCAGAAGTCTGTAATTGTCCTGATTGGAAAGTAAGTAAATATTTTCCAGTCCCAGCCAGTATTCTCCAGCAACATTTCCAAATCCTTTCTGTTAAAACAAAACAATTCTGATTAGATTGCCTTGTAGTTCAATTAGAAAGTTATTTATTTACTGTTAATATATCACATAACTATAAGTGGTGTCTTTAAACACTGGGATAAATTTCCAATCAATACTGAACCCTAATTGATGGGAGAGTTCAAAGAAAGATGTGTATTGTTCATCTTCTTCCCTTTTCCTTCGTAGTATCTAGCACAATTCACCTCATGTCCTGCTGTATGTTTCCTTGTACCACCTCCCGCATCTTTGGCTGGTAAGATGCTCACAACATACATTATGTTGTACCAAATACTATGGGGAGAGGTGGCTCAACTCACAACATTCATTATGTTGTACCAAATACTATGGGGAGAGGTGGCTCAACATGGACTGCCATTTTCAGAAGAGGGTGGTCTTTGTTCTGCCATTGGAGCAGACCTGCCACAGAATTCTACCCACCTCCATAGATTTTGGCTATGCTTATTCAGTACATCCAATTCGTGAACACCACGCATGATTCTAGGCTGAGTTCATAATGGTTCCTTCTCTATGCAGGGATGAAAACAGAACCCATATAAGATACTCCTTCTGAACCAGCCAGGGTGTCATGTGGGCACAGGATTGCCCCACTGCATCTTCATTCTCAGACTGCTTATCTGCTTTCAGTTATTTTTTTGTGATGGTAAAGATGGTTACTTATTCATATGGCTGCAATATTTATGGCTGCAGTTTGGTTAATACATTATTATTAATCAACTTAAATGGTACTCCAATTAATCAGGAAGCAGCTTTTAAACAATTTATTTGAATCCATGTGTTTTTTAAAACTGCAGATAGCAAATTCCATCTTAGAAGGGTCATTTCTTACTTTTTTAGAGACTAAGGGATGAAATGCCTCCTTTATCATCTAAAAATACGTGTTTTCAGTATTTCTGCTTTTTGCTAATACACAGATTTAATTTTTTAATGAACTAAGACTAGCAGCTAACTAACAGCACAATTCTATGCATACTTATTTAGAAATAGGTTTGTTCAGTGGAACTTCTTAGTATGTCTAGGATTGCAGACTAAGAGTTTTTTAACTGAATGACTATCAAATTTGTATAACAATTAAAATGCTTAATAAGGAATTAAAATATCATAATCTTAAATATTGACAGGACAAAATGGAAGGGAAAGGGATGGACATAAAGTGAGATTATGGCTGCAAACCTATACATGGTTATCTCAGAGTACGTCCCACTGAACTCAGTGAGGCTTAATTATGAGTACACATGTAGAGGATTGCCCTAAAGGCAGACTCTTTGCTCCTTCCTGGTCACTTTTCTATTGCACTGTGCTAAGCCATGTGTCAGAGAACTGCCATCAGTGCCGGAGGGAGAGAGCAAAAGCCAGAGGGATTCCAGAGAGCGTCCAGGGATTGGGAGAAGCAGCCCATCTTCTGGGGAAGAGAATCAGCGTAGCACCAGTGGAGAAGGGGGGCAGGTGGGGGAAGTGGTGAGGCGGTCCCATGACTCCTTGCCTGGGACCAGGAGGGAGAGTAGCGGTCCTCTGTTGCCCACGCCCTCCCTGCGCAGAAGGCTTTCGCACAGAGAGGGTAGGCGGAGACTAGGCGTCAAAGAGCTTCTTTGCTGGAAGAAGTTTAAGAAACGCCCACTCACGGATTCTGCCAGCGACTGAGTCAGCCACGGGTGAGTGGCGGTCCGGACAGATAAGGTTTACTTTGGCAGCCCAGCCAGGTGTTTGCACCCAGACAGGGAGATAGTTGCCTGCTTGCGCATGAGCAACCCCTTAGGAACCATTACACCATGGTTTGGCTTAGCCTGGTGTCCAAACCTGTAGTTCAGCTCTCCTGGGCAAGCCATGAGCTGTAAATCGTAGGACAAAGCTTAGTTAAATCTTGTAGTTTGTCTGGAGAGTGCTCAGCCACAAGGCTCCCTGGCTTTGGATGATATGCTAAGACTTTTCTCAGCGCAACAGCAAAACTACCAAGGCAGAGCAAAGTGGGAGCCCAAATGCTTGTTCATTTGCACTAAGCCATGGTGTGGCTTAACATTGCACGTAGAGGGGGCCATTGTTAACAGCTTTGACATAAGAATTCTGAAGCAGGTACAGAGATGCCTCCAATGCACACATGCTTTAAATAATTCTGAGGAAGGAACATATAATTTCTGTTTTACAGTGCACCATAACTTGTTGGCTGCCTGAGTCTTTTTTAAAAAAAGATTACCTTGTAATTGTCCCAGTTTGTGAAGAAGTTCACAGAACCATCTGTTCTTTTTTGTATAACCGTCCAGCCCCCAGGATCAAGGCTGTTCTCACACCATAATTGCACAGGTCCATGGCTGTTTTCAGGCTTGATCATATAAATCCCGCTGCTGGAGTAGCCAGCTTGTTTTGCTTCTTGACAATCTTTGAATGGACCTTTTGAAAACAATTTGAGAGTTAAAAAATACGTCAGAGTTCTGTAATGGTGCTTACTTACATTGATAGTAAAATGTTTTGTAAAAAGCTATTAAGCTGACATGCATAAAAATGATCCAGCATAAGATACTGTTATGCTTTCACTTTGACAACAGTAACTACGGCTTGTTTTTCTTAATGCTCATTTGCCTAAAACTAACATTTGCAGGACCAAACTTGCAAACTGTTCTAAATCATTACAGATTTTCCTAATCAGAAGGTATCATTTATTTCACATGCCTAGGGTAGAGAGGTAGAGAAGTGCATAGTAAAAGTTGCTGTAGCATAGTGGCTTGCAGGTGTGGAAAATCATTTTTAAAACATTTTTAACTTGTACTGAGATAAGTCACACTAGTCCATCAAGTTCAGTGGTGTCTACTTTGACCAGTAATTGTTTCCATGTTCTAGAATAGCGGTCTTTCTCAGTCCTGGCACTTTATTCCTTTTTCAGCTTGTGTTGCCAGGAGTTGAACCTTCAATTTCTGCATGCAAATTCTTGAACTATTCAGTCTGGCTTCAGGCCCAGAGGTGATCACTTTGGTTGATGACCTTTAATTGGAGAGAGACAGGGGGAGTGCAACGCTATTGAGTTTCTTAGATTTCTTAGCGACTTTTGATACCATTGCCCGTGGCGTACTGCTGAAGTGGGTTGGGAGTTGGAGGCACAGCGATGCAATGATTCTGCTGCTTCCTGCCGGACAAGCTGCAGAGAATGATATTGGGAAGCTCCTGCTTAATCCCTTGGCAGTTGCGCTGTGGGATTCCACAAGATTCAGTTCTGCCCCCAATGATAATTATGAAGCCGTTGGAGGTGCTCATTGTGGTGGGGCTTGGTGTCACCAATATACAAATGACACCCATCTCTGTCTCTACATGCTATATATGTCAGATGCTGTTGTACTGGACTGGATGATCCAAGGATCTTCATTGGCTACCTATATATTACTAGGCCCAAAGTATGGTTTGATTTGTAAAGTCGGAATGACCCAGAACCAAGGTACCTCCTATTCTTCCTTTCCCTTTACTGAGTGGCCTGGGCCTGTGTTTAGAAGGAAAGTCTATTTAATGTCCCACTGTTGAACAAGGCTCACTATGCAATGACATAAGGCAGGACCTTCTCTATCGTGCTGCAACAACATTAATGAGCTTCTGATGTTTGATGGACGCATACCTCTTCTTTTAGGCCTATGAGTGATTTGAGTTGTTTGATTTCAATCTGATGAAATCAGTAAATCACCAGATTTACTGCTCTTCATTTGTAATAATTTTACATTGGATTTTATCCTATGTGTATTTTGATATGTTCTATTATAGTTTTATAATTTTATTGGAAACCACCCTGGGAGTTAATAAAGTAAAGTAAAGTATGTGCTCCTGCCACTGAGCTATAGACAAGCTTCCCTGCCCCCTTCCCCAATGTTTCCCAGCTTAGGTAGAACATTTTCCATCTTTCAAAGTCCAGGGAAGAGAATGTCTCAAACGAATGCACAAGAAGATTGTTTCACTAGTGGTTTCAAGCCTCAAATTTCCCCTCTCCTGCTGCACATGCCTTTCCACTGGGAAATATGAGAGGGGGCAAAGCTAAGCAACGTCTAAAATACTTTCGTGTTGCCTCCTGCCTGTTAAGCTCTCAATTCATTTGAAGGAAGTTTCCAGATCTTATGAATATAATTCTATATATTATTTCAATTATAGACATTTATATTTCAATTATATATATTATTTCAATTATGTAGAATATTAACAGATTCAAGCAATGAAAACAAAGAAACAAGGAAGTGAGACTTAACTTCTTTTCAATTCTTAGGACTTATTAGCCCATGTCAGATTATTTTGTACCCAGTTTTTCGTGTTTCAGAAGAAGAACTTCATAAAACATTGGGGTGAACAGCTCTGCACAAATGTCTTCCACCTCATTGTAAATTTTCCATGTGGGTAAAACTCTGAGGGTATGGAAATTCATCTCTTGTTGAAGGATTTTTTTATTGATCAATTTATGGAGAAGTAAGTTATAAATAGTTTTGCAAAAGCTATTCATAACTTGTAAAGATATCCTTCTAGCCTTAAATAAATGCCTTTGCCAAATTCATTGTGACATATATCATTTACGGTGGTCACACTGGTCTCGTTCCATTTTTCTGTTTCCAGATAGAAGTAAATATCTATATTAAGCTTTTAAGGAATTTTGTCTCAGGATGGTGAGGTTCCAGGCGTAGTTTTGGACCTAAATTAGCCCTAATGCTGAACCCCACCAGCAGTGCTGTATGTCAGTTGAAATAGGCTCTTCTTGCCAGCTTAGGCCTCAAAGGTTGCC
Organism: Podarcis pityusensis; assembly: GCF_964106645.2. NCBI lineage: Eukaryota > Metazoa > Chordata > Lepidosauria > Squamata > Lacertidae > Podarcis > Podarcis pityusensis. The sequence goes on along the minus strand of NC_138030.1, from coordinate 93,294,341 downwards.
TTTCTGAGGGAAATACTGAGTGCTAACAAGTTTTGCTAATGGGCAAATGGATATACACATGCACCACTGGCACACTTTTCTAACAATATTCATTATTAACTGAAGTATATATAGTAAATGTTTGGTATTCCTGCACTGAGTCCCATTTCTACCCTCTCTTTTCATTTTAGGGGACCTAAAATGGTATTGTTTATTAGATTTCCTTTCCCAACAATGCTAGAGAAATAGGTAGTTGTGTTACTTTGGTTACAGTTCTGCCCACACCAAGGTGCAAGTAAGCGATGTAGAATTTAGTGGGCCTTGTTTACAAGACACTGTGCACAGATTCGTTTTTGAGATCTGCCTTTTTGTACCCAATTTCATATATTCACACTTACGCAGCAGTCAGATTCTAAGATGTTTGCTATGTTAAAATGTGAAAGGGCAAGTGTTCTCCAACACCATGGCAAAAGTGTTGCTTTGTTGCTGTATGATTGGGCAGCCTTATACCTTGATTAATAATTAATAATTAGCTCTGTTCCCAATGTGTTACATATTATGCAAATAATTAAGTACATCTAGTATTTCATTTGCACTGTATCACTCTTTGTATCAGCAGCTGTTCATTCAGTATGTGGTTTTTCTTTGAATGCTGGTCAAAATGGCCAGCTGTGACAGAAGACAAAGCTAGGCATTTCTCTGTGGAAGAATATAATATGCAAGAAGAAATGATTTCACGGATAGAAGAATTTTAAAATGTAGAGTTTTGAATCCTGGCTGTTGCAGAAATGAAATTTCTTCCAGATGTATCATAAATCATATCATTCATGGGTACTTTCTACAGCTCTTGTAATCCCCAGGTGATTTTTCACAGTTAGCTAGTAAATTATCATCAAGAATGTGCTGAATGAAGCAGATTGTTAGCTACAATATTCTCTTCTTCTACCCTTTACAGAAATAAATAGTTTATATATATATCAGTATCAACAGGTGTCATTATATTAAAAAATATTGAACCATAATCTTCCATTACTCCTTAAAACATTATAGCAGCTAGATAGTTACCTTTAGAGGACAGTAATATTGATCTCTGTTTCAAATTCTCTCTTAACTTTGTTGTCCATATAATCTATATCAGTTGCAGAAATGTCAGGCCTCTACAAATGGATGATAGTTTTAGTCCTGTAGCTTACAATTGTCTGAATAATTTGTCACCATTGAAATAAATTTAGCCTTTTGTTTTTAGAAAAAAATAACTTGAAAGCTTGATTACATAGCACACCCTCAACAATATTTTGTAGATTTTACCAGGGTAGAAACTTGCAGTCATTGGAGCCATTGCCTGTATACATAAACATGTTATACAAACAAACCTTTTGCTGTGAGTAAATGGTCTCAGACACTGGACTGAGACCTACATTGCCTACAGTGTGCTGCTGGAATGTAACTGCTTAAAGCTGCTAGAAGATATGAAGTAGGTAAAGGCGGCGGGAAAATGGCTCATGCTACTTTCTTTAACAAAGAGCATGACAAAACTACAGTCTCTTAGGTCAGAACACTCTTCATATAGTTCATAGCTGTCAACTTACAGATTTGAAAATAAGGGACCAGCAGCCTTGAAAATAAGGGACCAGCAGCCAAAATAAGGGACCTACAGCTTCACCTGTTCCAGGCACTCCAGTCTTCCTGTCTTCCTGCAGTCTGGTCAAACTCATGCTGGTAGCTTAGAGAACACTGTCCAACCAACTTTGTAACCAGAGGTTCAGCTGAATAGAATCTGAATCACATGCACCACAAGGCCTATGCAGCCTCAACTTAAGATGGCTCCCCGGCCTGGCTTTGCACTGCAAAGTTTGCAGCAGCACATGCAACAAAATGGCGTCCAGCATTCAAAAAGCCCCTCAGCTTGCATTAACTAGCAACACACAAGGCATGCAAGCTCCACCCCCCAGTCATTCTTAGACTTCTTATTGGGTGAGCAACACAGCCAAGCAACACAGTTGGAGCCTCCCTCCTCCCTGGCCGGCAGGGAGGGAGGGAGGGAGAGGAGCTGCTTCCTTTGAAATTTAAGGGACATTTAAGGGACATCCATCAATAAGGGACAGCAGCGGGACATGGCGCTGGAATAAGGGACCCGTCCCTTCAAATAAGGGACACTTGACAGCTATGATACAGTTCCATAAGTTGGTCAGCACCCTTTTGAAAAGGTTTCATTTGGTCATTCCTAGCTGAAAGAAGCAGGTTTGTGGGACAAAGGCTTTCGGGTGAAAACTGGCCATCTGAGTGTAAGAGCAATGATTTTTGGCTTTGGTTTGTGTTTTCTTCACAGTCACCAACCAGAAGTCTTCAGATTGTCTGAGAAGCCCCCACCCCAAAGGTTCATAGTTAATAGTTCTAGAAATAGCAGTAGATGTCTTACCTTCATTGATTAAAGTTAACGGTGGGATCCTGAAAGGGCTTTTTGTAGGAGAAGTAGCAGGATCAGGGGGCGGCCTTACATCTCTGTCTCTAGGGTAGCCTGGATCTCTTTGAATTTCATTACTTCCCAGGAGTCCAGGAGTGTATTGTTGACTGTTAGGAATGTGGTGAGGCACCACTTGAACTAAAGGAGGAGAGCCATGTGTGTCCTGGCGAGAGAATATCCGCAGACATTGCTCTTCCAACAGTGAGATGACGACTGACTGATTATTTACAAGATCAGTTAGTGTTGCATATTTCACTTCCAGTTCTCTGTACCTTGTAGTCATTTTCAGCATTTCAGTTGTGACATTGAGGATTTTGTTTTCCAGCTGGGAAAGCTCAAGGGAATTGTCCCGCTTGCGGATTATCTCATGCAGAAGTTGCATGTACAGCTGAGTAACCCTGGAATTCATGTTGCGGCTCTCTTTTCTCAACAGTTTTACTTCATTTACTATATTCCCATCCACATCCACCACTAGCTGCAAGAGATCAATCTCTCTCTTTTGTTTGGATAATACATCCTTCAGATTCTCGATGTCCATTCTAGTAATTTCATCTTTTTTGTTCTCTGGCCCTGGCCCTTTGGTATTGACACAAATTGGTCCGGTTATTTTTTGTTCAGGGACAATAAATGTATAGCCACACTTTTTCCCTTCCTCTCCCCCTTCTGTAGAACGTGGGTTTCGTCTGAGAGTGTTTTTGAGTTTCAGCTGTTTTGTGCAGTGTCCATTTGGTAGTAACAGAAGTAACAGCAAACTCAAAGTCCATGAGAATGCCTTCATTTTCAAGTAAGCTAAATGGAAAAAAACAAAATTAAAAAAATTATTGTTAAGGTCCTTTTATTAAAAATACTATGAAATCCATCGGTCACCAAGGATAGAGAACTAGGATTTCTGTAGGATATTTACTAAGATTTCTGTAGGGTGTTATCCCCTCCAAACTTAGTCATACTGTATTCCCAGTAAAAAAAAAATAAGAGGGGAAGGAAATCATGTTATATATTTGCACCACAAATAGATTAGTCAACTAAAATATGAGCTATTGGGCAGTAGTAATGCTATAAAACGTGACTTGGAATGGCTTTAAAATGCAGGAGAATTCTAATAGATTGACAACTACTTAGAGATAATACTAGTAATAGGCTTCTAGGATTCTATGAAGGTGAATCTAAAGGCGACCTTGCAATAATTCCTTCCTGGATTCAGCAGCCTCTCCTTCAGTCTAATGGTTGCTATATGGTATCTCGGTAGATTTCCCCCATTATTCAAAGCACTAAGACCATTTGCATCACCATTTGGCAGTGTTGCATTGGAGTTGCTTCAATAATAATCAATAATCTAGTACTTCAGGGCCAAAAAGGCAAGTAGCATGATCTTGAGGCACTTCTGTGGAATAGACGAAGACCATTGCTTCCAACCGATTTGCTTCATATTTGCAGCATGTGAAGTAGTTCTGGCTAACATGTGTATGTGTAGATGGGCAGGAAAGTATAATAAATTGTTTGTGGGTTAATCACTTTGGGGGACCTGTTTGCAAGCCCAGCATGACTAGCCACTTCCAAGCAGGGAAGCAGAGATCTCCCAGGGTGAGAGGCTTGGAGGAAGAGGCAAAGGCTGCCAGGTGAGAGTCTTCTCTGTATGGGATAAAAGTTAGGATATATCTCTGAGAGAGGACTCTGTATTCTGATAGCACTTTTTCTTTTCAACTATTTCTTGTTTAGATTAGGTTTTTATTGTAATGGCAGATATAATTATAGATATATATAGATATGAACAATTGACCATGAAGCCATAGCTATAATGCTATCAAATTTAATTTTTACAGTCCCAAATGATGAGATTGGCAAGGAGAAAGGTGAAATGCAAAGGCAAGAGGGTCAAAATGTAGAATAATTGGGAGTTATTTAGAGCCACAGTAGTAGCTCAGCAAGAATGTATACCATGGATCAAGAATGTACCACCTTGCCAAGAGGATGATTGCATGATTAACAAGCAGAGTCAAAAGAAGCTATTAAAGACCAGTTTCCTTTAAAAATGAAAGTCTTATCGAAGTGAGAAGAACAAAACTGAACACAAACTTTGGCAAATAAATATAGGCGGACCATAATGGATGCTAAAAAAATGAATTTGAGGAGCACATTGCTAACAACAGATCCCTGTGCTGGAACTAATTATCACAGGAAGAGAGCCTGAAGAACTGAAACAGATAGTGCTGACAAGAGACAAAGGTCTAGGCCTTATTACACCTTTTAAAAATGACAAATTCACTGGGTCCAGATGACATCCACCTGAGAGTCCTTAAACAACTTAAATAGAATTGCTGGTCTTCCAGTAAAAATATATAAATAGTACCTGAGACCAGCCTCCATACTTGAGGTTTGCAAAGTGGCCAATGTAACACCAGTTTTTAAAAAAGGATCCATGGAGTTTCCTGGTAATTACAGGCTAGTTAACTTAACATCTATTCTGGGAAAAGTGGAAAGTACTGTTAAAGATAGAATGACCAAGCATATAATAGAATAAGAAGTCTTGCTAAAGCAGAACCAGCATAGCTTCTGCAAGCATTCTTAGAGTTCTTTGAGTGTTTCAACAAACATATCTAGTTTGCTTCCAGCTGAGGCTGTCTTCAATACTTAATGGGTTTATGAGATACTACTACCATAAGTATTAAGATGTTCCCTTCTGGGTACTTGGAAGATAATTTCTAGACTTTTCGAAGACTAAGGGTCTGGGTCAAGCAAACACCAGTTTTGACTACAACCTATCACTTATAGTAGCAGCTATTGGACAGATCCATTTGCCCATGGGTGTACATTATACATACTGTATTCAGACATGAAAGTACTTTGATGTATGCATCAAATAAGAACCCATGGGTACAGTGCTTAATGTTTTTCATGGCTTTAGGCATTGGTGACTTCAAGGAAGCTATTGCTTATGAACCCCTAAACATTCCATCATAAGAGAACTCCCTCATTTTCCCCACATAAAATCTCTGAAATTTTCCTTATGTTTATTTCCCTTCTCTGTTCTCAGATAAGTGGAACCTGCAGCAAAATGTTGAAGTGCTCCTGTTCAGAATGCTCAGTTCCATTTCCCCTCCTGACAGATTTTTTGTCTCCCTTCCAACAGTCAATCAGTATTCTGTGGCCAATAAAAGATGATCAGTCCTCATTGGAAAGTTGGTTGGAGGGGGGAGTCCTGTGGGATTTCCCCCTCAATATTTTTATTCTTTTATAAACCTTGGGAGTTCCCCCATGCCTCCATATGTATGACTGGCACCATTTTGGTTCAACTAGCACTCAAAGAATTAAGATTGCTCTTAGTGCTTATATAATGGACACAGCGCTGCTGTGTGGCTTCCTTCCTCAAGTGCCTTGTCAGTGTGAGGAAATCCATTCTGTAACCCTGTTTTCTACCGTGTGCTTAATTTATTAGTGTATAATGTATGTTATCACTGTGTGTCCTGCAAAGGTTCTCTGCTCCAATATAGAAAAAACCTCTGCTGCATCACCCAGCCTCTGCTTAAAAACCTCTACCACCACCTACCAAGGCAACTGAGCCTTTATGTCCTGAAGTTAACCTACCAAATGTGAATTGTTCAGTAAGGACTCTCCTCCTGCAAGAGAGGGGAGTGGTTGTGGTCGGGAGCCGGACTCCGCCTCAAGCAGGGGGCGTTAGCCCTTTTCAGTAAGGTACCTTTTCAGTAAGGTACTATAAGCCGTAACCTTTTTTGTTGTTGTTGTTGTTTAAAAGCGGTTTTCTTTAGGGAGCCTGTACTGGCAAGTGAAGCCAATGACAAGAACCAGGCAAAGGCACACCTTCAAAGGTTCTAAACGTATAAATGTGCAGTGCTCAGGAATGGTTCCCTGATCAGAAACCCTGAATTGTCCACCCCAAGCCCTGCCTTATTTCTTCCCCCAAACATCAAGCAAAGAGGGGGGGTGGCTTAAAGAAACCAAGAGGGGTGAGGTTTAAGAAGCCTACGGCACCCGGTATTCCCAGGCGGTCTCCCATCCAAGTACTAACCAGGCCTGACTCTGCTTAGCTTCCGAGATCGGGCGTGTTCAGGGTAGTATGGCCATAGACTCGCGACGGTACGACGAAAAGTGAGGCCAGAAGGCTGGTGCCGCAGCAATTTAGGCTGCTAAACACGCCCCCTCGCAGGCACCTGGTTGGGTGCCTGCCCGTGGGCGTGGGCACCATTTAGCATTAGGCTTTTTGGTTTTTTCGCCTACCTCGTAGCAATTGTCACAACTTCCGTGGTATTGGTGGGTAGGTTAGGCATTGGAATAATGTGTTGTGGTGTGTCGAAGGGCTAGGTGTGGCCATCGCCTGCGCCTTCAATTTTGGGTATTCCGTTAAAGGAATCCGGCGGTCGTGTATTCTGTCCGATGCCTGCGTGGCGGGAGGCCATGGCACGACCCTCGGTGACATCAGGGGAGAGCTTATAGTTGGATTAGCATCAACAGGCTCCACCTACTGGTGAATAAACCCCCCTGTTTTAGACTCACTCCTCTCTGAGGGGGTGGAGTCAGCTGACATAATCCAATGCCTAAGCCAATACCTTTTCACTTGCTGTAATCAATAAAGTTGTGGCCTTTTCTTGCCCATTAACCTTATATCATGTGTCCTCGTGTTTTCATTCCACTACACGGGGATCAGGTCCTCGAACCACAACACATTGTATTATTATGGAAACAAAGCAAGCCAGTGTATTTATATTTATTACTTTCTCAATTTTCTAGATGAGTTCAGATGGGTATTGTGAGCAACACTTTACTTAAAGCAACATAACTACTTCTTTAAAGGCAATTGAGGAAACTTGCTTTTTCTCACTGAACTTTCTATACATTAATTAGTAACAAGTAAAGTTTTATTTTTAAAGCAAAGCCAGCCTAGCTGAATTGACATAGTGGAACAAAGGCATCTGCTCAAGATTGATTAATTTTCACAGTACTGTCTTGTTGAAACTGTACCTTTCATAAATGGGTTGCAAGGGAATGTTATTTTAGCATCTTTTGACATGTGTACAAAAAAGTCATTTGTTACTTGAATGGTGGTTTTCATATTAACATACAAAAATCTTAGGTGTGGACCCTAAGTTGCAATGTACGTCTCTTATTCAGTCTGCTATACACACAACCATTTCAATTTCTCATATCTTTATGCCACTGAATCTGGCAAACATTTTGAATATCCCAATCCTTGCCAGAATATTGTAGTCCAAAATAAACTGTAAATTGCAGACATTTAAGTACAGAATCCTAATCTCAGTAGTGCCATGTTAAATTGTGTTAATCACATGTGTGTTGACATCAAAGCTTGGTTAAGAGTGTTGATTTTTAAGTCTTCTTGGGCAGAAATGGTTCATCTCACTTTCATAGTACTGGAACTAAATTGATCCTAAAATTCATAGGCTGCAATCCATGGACACAATCATTTTGTACTTGCATTCCTTTTCCAACAACTGCTGTTCTTAATCCTACACTATCAGGTGGAGTTTAGAAAATCTGTTCATAGCTAGGTGCAGTTTCATGTTCAAGAGGAAATGTTTGGGAAGACCCAGTCTATGTCCTACATTGATTATTTGTTTTGTTGTTTTGTGTTGGTTATGCGAAAGTACATTCTGCTGAAATGAACTGGGCTTCTTTCCATATGATGGCAGCTATCCAACAAATGAGTTACCGCAAGTACAAACATAGGTTTCCCATTGTCAGCTATGAAATAGCCAGTATTTGGATTTCTTTATCTTTCAAAGATTACAGTGAGAAAAGTCCCTGAATCACAGCCAGTGTCAAAGTTGAAATGAGCATCTACTGCAACTAAATAGCAGTAGTTTCAAGGAAACTAATGTTGAAAGCTCATTTTTACTAACAGCAAAAATGTGTGCTCTTGTATTAGCATATTCCAGACTTAATCGGCATATTTTAAAGAATATATTCTTTTAAATCACCTTTAAAACCACTATTAAAGTACTTAAATGTTATGGAGTTTAAATAACACAGGAACCCACATTTTAAAGTACGGCTAATAAAAAACTCCTGAAATGACTTCATAGTAATTCTTGGAGTCATTAGTAGTTGCTTAAGGCTCCGAAATTGCTTTTCATATACGAAATGTGGAAGTAAACTGTTGTCCATTTATTACCATCAGTGCTGACTGTGTGAATATTGGTGACCCTAGACCCTGAGACAACCTTGTTCCCCAGCTAGATGTCCTAATGAATTTAGGAACTATGCTGCATTTGTCTGAATAAACATTTGATAATAATTTGAGCTACTGTCTACTACATGTATTAGTTTTATGTACTATGATAGATTCTAAAATGCAATCATTTTAAGAGCTAGTTATTGAAGCCAGGCTGTTACTTTCATGTGCAAATCTACTCCACTGTAACATGGAACATCACTGTTACTGTGAATCCAGGGTTCATAGTCAGCTGTTGCTCTTTGTGATGTTCAGTGTAGATTACAGCTTTTGGGTAATCTTCAGCTATACGCTTTCAAAATTAATACTTGTAGCTGGATCACTAACAACTTACGCTGGGTTTACTTTTTCCCATTCAGGGCTGGTCATGCAATTTTTTAGTTTTTCAAGCAGTAAATTCCTTCAGGTTAACACTGTCATTAGACAGTAAAAGCTATTCCATGAATAAGAAAGTGTTAAATGGCAATGGAAAATCCAAGTTTTAATGAGAGCCCCTGATCAAAATGTCCATTTGGGTGTACAGCAGGAATAGTGATTTATCAATAGGAAAAGTGCAAGTTAAGGCTTTAATTGTAGATTCTCCTAGTAATATATTTGGGGAGAAGCCTGTGACACTATATCAGGGGTACTTCTTGATTAGCTTCATTTTCTTTTAGGAGGACTATGCTAAGAAATCCTTTTTGTTGTGCAGATCAAGCGGTACAATTGGTTTTTCATGATCACCATCAGCCAGTTTTTCTGAATGTTGGTGGGTGGGGGATTTCCTTCCCTCTTGTATAAACATGAAACAATGCAGTCAAGAACATTAAACCTTATACTTGTAATGGAGCACTCTCAAAATTTATTGGATTCAATAAAAGAAAAAACTAAACTGTGTGCATTAGTATGTATGAATTTTGGCGGCACATAAAATGTAGCAGCATCCATATGTAATCTACAATCTGAAATAACTACAGAAAAGTTGTGTGCCGATTGACAACAAAGAAAATGTATAGACACCAACCTTGTAATGGCTTTTTCTTCTGAAGGAGCATAAAAATCCACAGACCCCTTTTTGTGTAGATTCTCCTCCTGGTGCCAGAACAATTGTCTGGCAATCTGCGACGTTCTAGGGAGAACGGCTGCTTTCTCTTGCCATATATTACACCCGAGTACGTATCACCCCATTTGGTTTAATAAGAGAACCACATATCAAAATCATTTTCTTCTGCTCCAGGAAAGATGGAGATATTTTGAAGCTGCTTTGCCTTGCCTTTGCATGCTGAAATGCCCTAGCCAGCAACAGTAGACCTTGCTTCCATATACTGCACACTTGGGTGTGTTTCTTAAACAAACGCATGCCTAGACTTTAAGCAGTCAGCCCATATATGATGTCACTGGAGAACAGGAGGCGGGGGAAGACTCCAAAGGATTTCCTACCCACAACCTTTGGAAAAAGGAGAAAACTGGCAGGGGGGAAGGAGGGGGAGAGGGAGGGGGAGAACCACAGTATGAACAAGGAGAGATTGTCTGCTGGTTTAAGGGAGGGCAGCAGATGGAGAAACAATAAGAAAAGTTTAGGCAATTGCAAAATATTTCGCTGTGCAGCCTAAAGATCTCTGTCGAGTTGTTGCAGTAGTAAGCTTAGTTACGACTGGAGATTGTCAGGCTAGTAAACTCACTTTTGTGTTCCCAGAAATGGAAGAAACAGGCTGAGTGAATTTAACAGTAAAATGAAGCAGTTACAGTCCCGAAGAATGCAGACCAGAATGTCACCTTCAATTCTTTAAGTTTAAGTTTAATAAGAAACAGTTCTTATTAAATTGCAGTGGTAATCAATAAAATAGAAGATAATGTTAATTCTTTTTGTGAACGTTGCATACATGGAGAAATATGTTGGAAGGGAGAGAGCTGGACTTTTCTTTAGTACTATAAGAAAGAGTCACATGCCAGTTAACAAGTTTTACAGTATTTTGAGAGGAAAATAAAACACTTAATTTTGATTAATAGCAATTATCTTAATGTTTTATTCTAAATATCTATGTAGGCAAGGTAAACAATTGCATGAACTTCATGCTAGAAACCTGCAAAACTTACATGTAAATTAAATTAATTTTACCATTGAACTTACCTACATTGGCTGCCATCATTCTGCCAAATCTTTAAACTCAACAACCAGACAGAGATAATGAACAAATTCAAGGCACCCCACCATGTCTCAGAGGTGCTCCCTTCTGCATCGTTTTCTATTTAACTACAGTACTTGAATACTTCAAAAGCTTAAAGTTCTGCCAGTACAATTTATGAAGATCGTGTTTATTTAGAATCAGTGCAAATCAGAGCAGTTTTTAATTATCTGTAGCAAGCATTTATTTTTACAGTATGGCATATAATAACTCTCAGAATGTAGAAGAGCAGAGCAAACCTTATTTTTAAGTACTTTAGTTCCCCAAGTTAACTTAGATGTAAGCAAACTCGCCAAATCACCATAGATGCATTTCTAAGAATAATTACTTTAATTCAGAGAGTAAAACTAAAGCCTGACTTCATGTCGGACTGGCAGTATACAATTGCAGCATTGTAGTCAGTCAGGCAGTGAGGACTGGTGACGCTTTGTTTATCCAACCAATCTAGTTCGAAATTTTCCTAGGAGACCTTTTGATATAAGGTTAGCACTTTGGAAGAACCTTATTGTAACATTGAAGCCTTGGAAGAATATTTTAGGGCAAAGGGTCAGTTCAAAAAGATCACTTCTGGCAAGATCAAGTGGCGTTCAAATCTGTCAGTTTTGGTTCTTTCCCTTTCTCATTTTTTCAATCAGCTCATTAGATTTCTGCATCACTTTGTGATTTTTTTAAAGTATTCACAAAACTTCTCAAGCATATAGTGCACAGTTATCCTAATATGCACATTTTTGTTTGCAGTTTTCCTAATATACATAGTTTTATAGACATTTTTTCTAATATGCATTTTTTTGTTGTTTTCACTAAAATTTGCATTTTATTTACATTCCCCTAATATACACATCAAGGGACGCGGGTGGCGTTGTGGGTTAAACCACAGAGCCTAGGATTTGCTGATCAGAAGGTCGGAGGTTCGAATCCCCGCGACGGGGTGAGCTCCCGTTGCTCGGTCCCTGTTCCTGCCAACCTAGCAGTTCGAAAGCATGTCAAAGTGCAAGTAGATAAATAGGTACCACTCCGGTGGGAAGGTAAACGGCGTTTCCGTGCGCTGCTTTGGTTTGCCAGAAGTGGCTTAGTCATGCTGGCCACATGACCCGGAAAAACTGTCTGCGGACAAACGCCAGCTCCCTCAGCCTGTAAAGCAAGATGAGTGCTGCAACCCCAGAGTCGGTCACAATTGGACCTAATGGTCAGGGGTCCCCTTTACCTTTAATATACACATCACATTTTTGTTTGTTTGCGAACTTCATTGTAAAATTCAAATTCAAGTGCAAATTAGGTAGCTTTGCTTTAAAATGCAAACCAAACCACATGATCAACCATCAAACCCAATTCTTTGCCACTTGATAATCAGGGAAGGAGTTTTGCTACTTGATAATCAGCTCATTTTCTGAAATTCAGAATATTACTGACATCCCTTGTAGGTTGGGGTTAAGTATGTGACATTCTTTCCTCCCTCTCTGGCATCACTTTTTTTGCTGAGACAAACTTAATAACATTCATTGAATTAACTCTGTGCTACAGTAGGGATGTTTTTGCCAAATTGTCCTTCAAAAACGTCTTAAACAGGATTTTTAAAGTCCATGTACAATTGCTCATGGCAATTTCAGAATATTATAAAATATTTCAGAATGTTATTTTATACTAAGATATAAAGTATTTTACTCAGTTCTGTGACTTCTTGACCATGTGCTATTATTTGTAAGAACTCAGCTTCCTCTAAATATGACAACTTTAATTTTTACGCCATGACTACATAACAAGACCTAAAAACGTAAATGTGGTTTATCTAGAAAGTTATAAAAAAAACCTGGATGTAGCAAATACTATTGATTTAAAAATAAGGTTGAAGGGAAAAGAAATGCCCATTAACCAAATATTTTTAACCTGTTGATTTGTAAACATGCTTTTAAATATGTGAAACCTTATAGCCTAGTAACAGCATTCAGTTTTCAGATATGGCAAAGCTACATCTTCCTCATATCTTCAGTGCCTTGTCACTTGTTCTCCAGCTTAAAGCACAACGGAAAGGATCTGATTATGGATTCTGTCCAACACTGGACACACAGAGTTGTGTTTACACAATGGACTTTCCCTCTCTTTTCCTTGCACACCCTTAAAATCTGCTCTGGAGGGTCCTCCAGCACAAGTGGTGGAGAAGAGGAATGTTCCGTTGTGCAACGGAAAATCGGCTGTGCCTCTGAAACAGCAGCATTGGATACAATGCTAAACATTTTGTATTTTGTTGACCAAGACAAAAAAAACTTTTTTTCTTTGTGATTTTATGTTGTCCAGGTATTTATCTCTCAGATTTGACATACATTGACTCGGCATACCCATCGACAGGGAGTATTTTGGAAAATGAGCAGAGATCAAACTTAATGAATAACATACTCAGAATAATTTCAGACTTACAGCAGTCATGTGAATATGGTAAGTTGCTATGCATCCATACTGCAGCATTGTAATTAATCACTGAATAAGGTTCTCTGAATATAAAATCCATTAATTCTAATCACCTTATGTTCTGGGGTCAGCTACCCATCAAATGCAAGAGTTCCCTCCTAACGGAGCATAACACTCACAAGGCAAGTTTTACCCAACTCTGGGGACATTTGGAGTGGCAGAGCCAACACCTCTTCCAAAGCCCTACTGGCTCTGGTTAATTACAGCAGAGAGAGGAATAGTCTTTTTTACCCTTTCCCGTGGCAGTTCTAGGGTGGTGCAAGAGAAGGACCCAGATCAGGACCCTCACCTGTCCAATGGATCCTTGACTGACCTCGCTCCACCTCACCCTCACAATGTCCCATTTCAAAGCCTTGCACTTGTTTACTGCTGGTGGCACAGTACCTCCAAAATAACCTGAGCCTTCTGTGGGTGGAGCAGGGGCTTCCATGGTAGTGGAGGAAAGTAGAGGCAGGTGAAAGGACACCTAGAGCACAGATCAGGTGTTAGGCATGCTTCCTTAGTAATAGTAGTTTATCAAGTATATTATTATATACTTAAGTGATGTTTGAAAATCTGTTTGTTTATGCGGACCTTTGGGACAGAATGTTTGAATTCCACCCTTTGTTTTGCTGCAATAGACTAATCTGGCTACCCCTCTAGGAGTTAGTACCACAACAGAATAACATCCATTGTCCATTATAGTGTGTTCTTCCATACATTTGTGCGGTTAATCTACAGTTCCCTGCTTTGGTTTGCATTTGTTTTATCTTTTTGAAGGATGGCATAACGTATTTTGTTGCCCAGAAATTAATGGGGTGTGAGAAGCATGAGGTGTTAATTGCGTATTTTAAGGAATTAATAAAATGTAGTGAATCTATGGGATTGGATAAGCAATTAAAAAAAAATACATGTGCAAAAGTCAGCTCTTGATAAAGGATGCCAAAATGCTGATTACAGTTTGCTTGCTGTCTAGATATTCCTGTGTTGCCTCATGTTCAAAAATACTTGAATTCTGTTCAGTATATAGAAGAACTTCAGAAGTTTGTGGAAGATGACAATTATAAGTAAGTATAAAATCGAGTAAATTAGAATATAACAATTGTTTTTGCTTTCAAAGCTAAGTAATATTTCATAAAGGTAAAGGACCCCTGACAGTTAAGTCCAGTCGCAGACGACTCTGGGGTTGCGGCGCTCATCTCGCTTTACAGGCCAAGGGAGCTGGCGTTTGTCCACAGATAGTTTTCCCGGGTCATGTGGCCAGCATGACCAAGCCGCTTTTGGTATTTCATAAAGAACAAGAAATGAAGGCAAGAGCAATCCCTTAGTTTCATGACCATTTGGAATTTTTGGGAGCTCCTTGAATTGTAGTCTGCCTTGCATCTCCCTTGATTGTAATTTAAAGATAAGCCATAGGTAGCAACCAAAGTCTTCAAATAATCCATGGGAAAATGACTTAAGTTAGTCCTGACTAACTTACATGTTTCAATTGTTTAATAAAAGTATTTTTAACCCATTTTCCCTCTAAATAGACCCCAGGGTGGTGAATAGTATATGAATACATGAAAAAGCATTGTCTACCGGTTCCCACCTATATTGCGTTATAAGCAAACCTTTTTGTGGTTGTTTCTAAATGCAGGCTTTCATTAAAGATAGAACCCGGAACAAGTACCCCACGTTCTGCTGCATCTCGTGAAGATTTAGTAGGTAAATGTTTACCAGACAACAATAAAGTTTAAATATTTTTTAACATTTCTTTGTTTCTAAACTTGTCTGTTAAAGGTGTAAAAACAGTCAGTATCAAAGATGTCCTGAAGAATATACACTGGCCCAGTGCTTTTTAAGTCTTGCAACTATTATACAGTGGTAGCTGGTTTCAGCTGTTCAGTGATAACTTAAACACTGGAGGTACTTCTTGTTTCTTAATAAGAATAAAACTTAAAATTGAAACTTACCTGGGATAGCTCAGTTAGTAGAGCGTGAGACTCTTAATCTCAAGGTTGTGGGTTTGAGCCCCATGTTGGGTAAAACATTCCTGCATTGCAGGGATTTGGACTAGATGATCATCGTGGTCCCTTCTAGCTCTATAATACTATGGTAAAAGATAAAGGGACCCCTGACCGTTAGGTCCAGTCGCGGACGACTCTGGGGTTGCGGCGCTCATCTCGCTTTACTGGCCGAGAGAGCTGGCGTACATGTTATGTGGCCAGCATGACTAAGCTGCTTCTGGCGAACCAGAGCAGTGCACAGAAACGCCGTTTACCTTCCCGCCAGAGTGGTACCTATTTATCTACTTGCACTTGACATGCTTTCGAACTGCTAGGTTGGCAGGAGCTGGGACCAAGCAACAACGAGCTCACCCCATCACAGGGATTCGAACCGCCGACCTTCCGATCAGCAAGCCCAAGGCTCTGTGGTTTAGATCACAGCGCCACCCGCGTATACTATGAACTGTGATTAAAAACTACATACTAACCAAACACTAAAAAACATGTTTTCGACATTTAAAAAATGCCAACAAATTACTTGAACGCATCTATATTGAAGGTGACATCAGTGGATGCTTTACATTTGTGTGTATTTTGAGAAGGATGTTCTTGTGGACTTCCATTATTCGGTAAAAAGCGATGAGCATTCTAAGGAGCTCTTGCTGTGTTCTTTTTAAAAAATGGAGTTGAGGTAGTCAGGAGACAGATTTAGGGATAGAGAGCTGCTGTGTCTAGAGCTTAGGAGAGAATTTTTCTAGGAATTCATTTCCAACTTTTTACAAATCCCTCCATCTGAATATTCTTTCTCTAGAAGTGAGTCAGTAATAACATAAAATATCCATACCTAATAGTGTGTGCATTTTCTGTGTCTGCAGAATAAGGCATTTAGTACATTTCAGGAGACATTTTTCATATTTGGAAAATCTTCAGATTGCAGGAATATCTCCCAATATTACTATTAAGGATGTCCACATACCATACAGACAAATGACATAGGCCAATTACTGAAATATCTCTTACATCTCCATAGTATCAGCTAAAAGAATGTGTTAAGCATGCCAATTTTCACATGCGTTAGTTCTCTAGTTTTCACAAACCTATTTCCTTGTCTGACTTCAGTTTGAGGAAACTAGTTACCAAAGGCTTACTATGTTCATGCCAGGGCCAAAAGTCTGTTTTGATATTTCAACAACATTTAGTGTGTTTTTAAAATAAATAAATGAATACCAGTAGGAGCCAGTAGGAGAACACTTCAATCTCCCAGGACATTCAGTACAGGATCTCAAAGCAGCTGTCTTATTACAAAAGAATCTCAGAAACAGACTTGAAAGAGAAGTTGCTGAATTACAATTTATCACTAAACTGAAAACCATGGAGAGACCTTGTCTTAACAGAGATATTGGATTCCTGTCTCATTACATATGCTAATCATCTGCATACTATCCCTTGCTTTTTCCTTAGGACTAATTGCAGTCGTTAACAGTCGTCAACAGGTTTACCATACCCATTTAGTCAATCACCCATCTCCTACTACCCTCCTGAGAAAAACCCCACCCCACCCTCCCACTATATATATATGGGTCTGGTGACTTCTGTTTCAGTGTATCTGAAGAAGTGTGCATGCACACGAAAGCTTATACCAAGAACAAACTTAGTTGGTCTCTAAGGTGCTACTGGACATTTTTTGAATATATTTAAATAAACACTTGTTATATAAGAATCCATGTATTTTTTTAATTATCAACTCTAGTTTGGGCATAGAAATTGGGGGGTCATAAGTGTGATAAGTTCACCTAAAATTTGTCGTGTTCGCCTAAAATTTGTTCTCTTTCTTTTTTCCAGGTCCTGAAGTGGGAGTTTCGCCGCAAAGTGTTCGAAAAAATGCTACAGCTGAAGGAGCATTGCTACCACCGACTCCTCCATCCCCAAGGAATCTGATGCCACACGGGCATAGAAAATGTCACAGTTTGGGATACAAGTTAGCATTTGATTTGAAATTCGGCTTAGATGCTGTGTGTTGTTGACACAATCCCCATATGTTAGCCCTTTTATCCCATGATCCCCAATCTTATTACTTAAAGAATAATTTGTCTTGGTACCTTTTTGTCGTTTTGTTTTAGCATCTAGCGGCCTGCTTTGCATGTATCATTAGAGCCATGGTGTAAAATAAGCCAGGACACCGTGAATGAGCAGTTTGCAGTTGAATTTTTTTCACAGGCCTGTTTTAGGTTCATTAGGGTGGAGCTAGCTCGCCACCAGCCCCATATGGAAGGCTACCAGGGATTTATAAAGTCTCCCGCTTTTGCAACCTGTGTGGGCCTGCAGAAGCCTGGTGTCCTATCCGATTCTTGGCAGCCACAGTACATAACTGGTGGCTGTGCTTGGCCAGTTGGACCACAGTTTGTGCAGTCTTCTCTGTAGGAATCCTGCTGCCATTTGAAATATCCCTTTGTGCCTCCTGAGCTGATCTAACGCAAATTAGCACTTATTTATTAATCACCTCAAAAACTCATGAAGACACCATTAGAAAGTTCAAGACACAGGGAGGGTTGCTTTACATTTACTTTTGAAATTGCTCCCAAATTTTCTAGTGTTAACGGCAAAATCTACACACAGCACCATGAATTGTGAATGGTGCATGTACCAGGGAGCCAATCCTTTATTGCTAGTGTTGTTGCAGGGAAAAGGCAGTCATTTTAAAAAGAAGGTGTGGTAAATCACTGTGTGATTATTTTGCCACTTAAACATTCATACTTTTTGTGCCCATGTTCAAAATGCGTGAATCCCCTCTGCAATAGATCCCTGTCGTACACACTTGGTGTACTCTTTTGTTTATATACTTGCCATGCTGTGTTGGATTGTTATCGTGGAGAACTAGAACATGAGTACTAGAAAATGTATTACCTTGATACGTAAAATGTGTTATGTCCTAAAGTAGTTGTGCATTTTGTTTTTATCTCCTTTGTTCTTTTTGTAGTTTTATTCATAAAACAAACACAGCAGAGTTCAAAAGCGCAACATTCCCCAATGCAGGACCAAGGCATCTGTTAGATGACAGTGTCATGGAACCACATGCCCCATCCAGGGGACAGGCAGAGAGCTCCACTCTTTCTAGTGGAATTTCAATAGGTAAGATGTTAAGCCTACTGAGCAGTGAAAGGTATTTCTAGGCTTGTATCCAAAAGTATTAGAGGGATCATTTTTTATGGTACTGGAACAGTTCCACATAAGGCTTTTTTACCCTAAGAAAAGGATAAACTCTGAAAAAACTTCAATATAAAATGTTAATAATGTGTTTCTTACTAATAAATTTTATAATCTGGAGCCTGAGTTCATGGCTCTCCTCAAACCCCCATCAACTGGCTCGCCAGTATCTGGTCTAGTGACCAACTCCCTCCTGCCCAAAGATGGAAATACCCAAGTGAAAGTGCTTCTGAGAAATTTCTGAATTTTGCTTTGCTCACAAGGCAGCAGCTCTGGCCATGCATGCATCCTGTTCGGTCTTGGTCTTCTCTGGACTGCCCCTCTTATGGGTGGATGGCATGCTTGATGACCCTTGATGAATGCACCCCCAATTTTACTTTGCAGCCAATTGTTACCTGTCCCATATGTGATGTTACATATGATGTCAGTTGTGGAGCCAGTGGTCATGGTTTGGGAAAAACTGCATTGTGGGTCCAATTCACACCCCTGTTGGGCTTGATCTTGCATATGAGTCAGAGGTCCCCATGCTTGCTGTCACAGGCTTTGCAAATTTGCGTCTCTTCAGTTCTGTCAATGTAATTAATAACAGCTGGCTCTATAATAGTCATAACATTGCTGCGTGTGTCAGTTGATCTATCCTCAGCGCCAAATCCGGTACCAAGCATTGATACTGCTGCTGGCGCTGTGGTTTAAACCACTGAGCCTCTTGGGCTTGCCAATTGGAACTTCGGTGATTCGAATCCCCGTGATGGGGTGAGCTCCCATTGCTCTGTCCCAGCTCCTGCCAACCTAGCAATTCGAAAGCATGCCAGTGCAAGTAGATAAATAGGTACCGCTGCAGTGGGAAGGTAAACAGCGTTTCCGTGCGCTCTGGCACTCGTCGCGGTCCTTTGTGCACCAGTAGCAGTTTAGTCATGTTGGCCACATGACCCGGAAAACACCGTACAAACGCCGGCTCCCTCGGCCTGAAAGCAAGATGAGCCCATAGTCACTTTTGACTGGACTTAACTGTCCAGGGGTCCCTTGCCCCTTTACCTTTACTGCTGCCTCTGTACTGATAAGTTTGACAGTGTCTATGGTGTTCCATGCTGTTCTCAGGGTTCCATTAGTATCAGGAAAGACCCTGGACGTGAGGCACCAAGCAAAGAGAATAAGATCTAAACGGTTGCCTTCATCCTTCCTTGCTGAACTGAAGAAGAGTATAGAATAAGAGACTTAAAACTTTCTTGTCTCCTGAATGCCTCCCTACCCAGCCAGTAACTGCTATTCTGCCAAGGACCTTCCCTCTTCTGGTTTTAGAGAATATGTGGCAGCTGTTTCAGAATTCTGCTCCAGGTTGCTAATGACACTCTGCTAGTTACTATTTTTTATGTTTCCAAAGGAAAATACAGCTGGGGGCTTATTCACACGTCCTCTCATCCTGCTGCTTCCCCCCAGGAAAAGCTGCTCTTTAGCGCTCAATTGGAGCAAATGGTAATTTGGGTTTCCCCTGAGAAAGGAGCAGGGCAAGGGTAAAACCACTTGGAACTGTGCCTAGAAAACGCAGGTCAAGCAGAAGACCACTCTGACTCAGGCTTTCTAGGCACGGAACAAACAGAAGTGTGGGCAAGCCCTTGCTTATCTGTTTCAGAAGAAGTTCTCTGGGTAATATCTCTTTGAGGAAAGCACAGTTGTAACCTAAGTAGGCCTTCTTTTTATTTTAACTTTGCAATTCAGGCTCCACTACAGTGTAGCTCATTTTGGCGTCATGTACATATCACAGAAATATGTTATGTTTAATTGCTTTGGCTATAATTATTTCATCATTTTTTCTATTATCAGAAATCATACGTTGTTTGGCACTAAATAAATGTGGTACTTGTAAACATTCATAAACAATATGTATGTTGCCTTAAATTAATTGGGGGTTTATCATTTATCATAACCATTTCACCCTTTGTTCACATCCTGCCTGTCATCGCATCGCATTTCTATTTCTGCTGTAACCTTGCCCAGACCAATTGACGGCCAAACCACAATCTGCGCTCATATGTACTCTACTGGTCACAATGTTTTTAGAAAAATAATCTGATTTTTTTGTTTTCTCTAACTTGAAGATTTTAGAAGCGTCATGAGTAAGAATCTGCATGTATCACCATTTTTACCCCTTTGTAACAAAGACTTCATTTATAGTTTTTGAATGCACAAATCCCTGAGATGTATTAGAAATTGCATGAAAAATGCAGGTTCTGTCTGGGCTGGAAGATACTTACGACTTGTTTTGAGTGCAAGCTGAATTCAGACAGATTTAGGGGAAACACTTCACTCCACAATTGTAGTGCTATAATGATTTGCCTCTCTCATTGCTCAGAATTATATTCAGTTCCTAAACTGGCTTCATTTCCATTCCCATATTCATCATGGCTCCATTGTCTTAATCTTTAAAGCCTTCAGTGACCATTTATTTCTCTGCCTTCGTATCCCCATATGCCAATGAGCTTCACTCCTCCACCTTAGCTAAACAGGGGCCTCCTGCTCTTTTCAATGTCCATACTTTCTCCCTTCCTGCTTTTAAGTCTAGGGTTTATGGGAGCAATTCAACCTTGTGTGGTTGCAAACATTCCATCAGTGCAAGCTTATCTGCTTGTCCCAATGGAACAATCTTCCTTTTCCTTTCTCCGTGCACTGTTCTTGGGGTCCACCCAACCCCCTCCCCAAAGCCAATTTGGAAGGAGGAGGGGAGAGGGAAGCCCTTTTGCATGGACTTCCACTAGTGCAACCAGTGAGTTGAATCTAGCCCTGTGTGTATCACCACCTTTTCCTTCAAATTCCTCCAAGCTTACCAATACCATCTTTTTAGGAAAGCCTTAACCCCTCATCCCTACCCATTGCTTAAACTTAGCTTTTAGCACTCTTGCCACCACTTCATGCTGCTTTCTTGTGTTGTCTCACCCGTTCATTTAACGACAAGATTGCACATGCGTCAGCCACATCTCAGCATAGGGACTTACCCTTTTGTTACTCCATGAAGTTCAATGCACACTAATAATAAAGTGCGTATCTGTTTTGGCCTTCAGTTACATGTTCATACGTTTATTTTCTACCCTTAAAATATATCTTTTTCTGGGTGGGCTTACACAACTTCAGAATAAAATTTAACACCCTCTGAATTCAGAGACACCTATCTCTTCAGTGAGTGTGTTTAGAATTGTGGCCTTTTGTTTGAAAAGAAGAACCTATACCTCTTTTGCTTTGATGGTCACATAGTAATGTTGCTTTGCTATCTTTTTTTTTTTTTTTGCCACTGTGCAGGACAAACATGAGTTGTTGCATACATTTTTGGAGTAGTTGATGTGCCATAATTCACTGGGATCCAAAAAGACTTTAAAGCCCTTAGTGGGGTTCTGAGTGGTGAAAGTGCAAGATACACATTTATTAAACACATACACATGTTTTCCTTTCTGTGCAATAGAAATTTGGCTTGGTTTAAATATCATATTAAAATTCTGTAATTGAACTTTTGTGGTATTCACCTGGCATTGGAACCACAGGGCATGTATTTTCAACATGCATGTACCAGAAAGTAAGCCATTTAATTCTTTTTACTACTATCTCCTCCCCCCTTTGTACAAGAATTAAAAGAATCCAAATTTTTCCTCTTTTTTTCAAATATAATTTTATTGATTTTCAAATTTTAACAATTGTATAATACTATAACATAACAACCATTATATCATTTGCTCTGCCAAGCATCCAATTTTTTCCTCTGGGAAAGGGCAAGAAGCTTTAGCCATATGTGATGTTTGCCCCCCCCCCCCCTTGCTGATTTTCAAATAAAATACTGGGTAGGTTTTATTTTAATAAAACATAATCAGAATTAATCCAGCAAGGGACACACACTTTATTTTGCCTTTAGTGCTTCAATTTCTAACAAGATTGACAACAGCATTTTGTAAAAATGAACTATATTAGAAGAGCAGCAGCAAGAATACACAACTGTACTTCTTTTCCCAAGTGTTATGAACCTGCATCTTCCATTTCCTCTTATAAAAGCTGCTTTATACTATTTATCTTTATCTTCTAACACAGAGATTGGCTCAAATAATAATATTTTTAATAGCACTTTATTATGAACGATTCCGTTATGATTGGCAAATAAATCATAGAATGAGAGGATTATTTAGTTTAAACTCTTATTCTGATTTTAGGTAGCAGTGATGGTTCTGAGTTGAGTGAAGAGACTTCATGGCCAGCATTTGAAAGGTAAGAGAAGCCACTATATCTCTGTTTTGTTCAAATGCTTCACAGATCACAGTTCTTCTTCGTTTCCATGTAGAAGAATATGTGCAAAATATGCATGGAATGTGTGCTCATCCCTAAGTAGTTGTTTTTTAGTCAGGGAGCTCTTTTGAGGTTCTAAGCTTTTCTTACGTGAAATAGAACAGAATAGCATGTGAAGCAATCCTAACTATATCACACGACAATATATTTCAGTGGTATGGTGTCACTGGACTTTTGCTTCAAGAGAATTCTGTCTAACATCTGTGCCTGGTCAGGCTAGCTGCCACTCCCAGTTGGAAAACTGTTAATATCTATTGTGTTATGGTTCAGTGCTGGAACCCATGGGTAAAACAGCAAGGCTGGAGGCAAGGCAAGCTAGTTGAAGGCTACTGGACCACAGACAGCTCCAAGTGAGCAACCTATCTTTTATGTCTCTGTCTGCAGACTGCCACCTCCAGGTTCCTCCCCTTTGAGAAAACCTTGAAAGGCCAGCCCTCTGGCATGAAAGTGGGCATTCCTCCTTTGTTCCATAGCCTTCTTTTTATGCTGCCAGGTATCTGGTTCTTCTGGCTCAGGGAAGGGTGTCAGTTGAGATCCTGACTCTGGTCCTAATGGCTCTGGTGGTCTGGGAGGTTCCTCTATGAGTTCTTGGCCAATACCTCGGATGCAGTGCTCTTCCTATCTTATGCAGTCAGCTCTAAACACTCACCCAGACCCAGATCCCCATCTGGTGCCCCTGCAGCCTCCAATTCTGTGTCTAAGTCATTGCTGGATCATGCCAAAAACAACATCCAGAACTGAGGAGAGACAGCTCCCAATTCCTTCATAGCCTGAAGCCTAGAGTCGTCCCCTAGAGCGCTAGCAGCCCTGCAGTGCTTCCTGGAATGGCAAAGGGGCTTTCAAGCCCAATATCACATGTTGAGTGTTGTCTGCCCCTTGGATGTACATTGTCCTCTTCTACAAGAACCTTCTATAACTCTTCACATTTTATTGCATAGCTTCAACTTGACTTAGACTTGGGAGTTCAGAGAGGGTGATGCAAGCATGGTCAGGAAGCTAGTAAGTTGGAAAATACAAGGTCCAACAAGGTTGAACTGGAGGCTTTCTATGTGCCACTGTGACAGCTCCTAAGGGAACTGCTCCTACTAGTCTTAGCGGTACTGCGGTACTGCTATTGTGGATGTCCGGAAGGTGGTAGTGCTATTCACAAGGAGCCAGTCAATAACCTCTGGCCCCAAAAAACTGTGGCCTGTGCAGTTTGTTGCTTAGGGGCAGACTGAGCTGTTCATAGACTGCTTTTCTCCTCTGAACCACATGACTGCATTCAGGCCACCAACCTTGATAGTTAATATTTCTGCATGGTGACTTACAGGCAACAGTTGATTTATGAGATCCCAGCTAAATATCAGGAAGAACATTCTGTCAGTAAGAGCTATTTGACAGTGGAACAGACTCCCACAAGAGGTGGTGATGTCTCCTTCCTTGGAAGTTTTTAAGCAGAGGTTGGATGACCATCTGTTATGTATGGTCTAGTTGAGATTTGGACTAGATGACCCAATTCTATGATCCTATAAGATCACAATGCTTTGTGCCCTTCACATTTCTCATATTGGAATAAACTCCCTATTGCATGAGAAACATTTTTGCCCAAGTAATACCCTATGTATCTATCTGTTGCCTGGCCATTCTTGCAGCTAAGGGACTTTCTGACCAGTTCTGAAAGTTGCACTGAAGAATTGGCCTGTATTAAGTCCTTTATTATCAAAAGCAGCTTCCAAGTTGGAAGTGCTTCAAAGATATCTGCAAGTCTTGTCAATGTGATTTATCCAAAATGTTATGTTCTATTTGCACAATTCTACCTTGCCTATGAAAATGATACAGTATTTATAAGTATATCCTGGTGTTGCAGTCCCATCAAGTGACATCTTAGACAGGAGCAATTGATAGCTCACCCTGTCGCGGGTGGCGCTGTGGTCTAAACCACAGAGCCTAGGGCTTGCTGTTGGCAGTTTGAATCCCTGCGATGGGGTGAGCTCCCGTTGTTTGGTCCCAGCTCCTGCCAACCTAGCAGTTCGAAAGCGTGTCAAAGTGCAAGTAGATAAATAGGTATCACTCCGGCAGGAAGGTAAACAGCGTTTCTGTGTGCTGCTCTGGTTTCGCCATAAGCGGCTTAGTCATGCTGGCCACATGACCTGGAAGCTGTTTGCGGACAATGGCCGGCTCCCTCGGCCAGTAAAGCGAGATGAGCGCCGCAACACCAGAGTTGTCCGTGACTGGACCTAACGGTCAGGGGTCCCTTTACCTTTACCAAGGTGAAAAGAGGTCATTTCCTCTTTTTTGACACTAACCTGTGATTGATGCTTAGTGTAACACACTTAGACCAGGGTGGCTTTTCCCCTGAAGCCACTAAGAGCCTGGCAAAACAAAAAGAGGTTTGAGGAATGGACTTCTTATATCATTGGTTATCAACATCTGAGAGCTAGGAGCCATTGAGAACATCTGCTTTATGAGACCTATGAGACCCATGGGAAAGTGCACATGAAACTAGTGAAACACATGAAACACTTGGAAAAATTTTTGTTGAAAAGCAGTACAAAATATTTGAAATATTTAAAAAATATTTAGAATTGAATAATTAAAAATATTTGAAACACAGCACATAACAGTTATTATTTGTGAAATTGTAGTGTGACTAAGGCACATTGCTTTGTTTTAGTGACATTCCCTTGCACTCAACATAATTTTAAAATGTGCAAAAGTGCCTTATGCTCTGCCACACACAGGTATATATAAAGCAGGTACCTTGCCAGAGGCACAAGCCCAAGGGCAGAGCCTGTAAAATACTACAGATCTTTGTTGTTGTTTAGTCATTTAGTCGTGTCCGACTCTTCGTGACCCCATGGACCAGAGAACGCCAGGCACTCCTGTCTTCCACTGCCTCCCGCAGTTTGGTCAAACTCATGCTGGTAGCTTCAAGAACACTGTCCAACCATCCCATCTTCTGTCGTCCCCTTCTCCTTGTGCCCTCCATCTTCCCCAACATCAGGGTCTTTTCCAGGGAGTCTTCTCTTCTCATGAGGTGGCCAAAGTATTGGAGTATTGGTATTGGTATACAGATCTAGCAAGAACTAAGGAATCACACAATAGTAGCTCTTTGCTTAAAGAGTGAGACTATGTGTGGTTCTTTGCTTTGTGGAGGACATTGGAAGTACAGTGTATCTGTGTCAAAACTATTATTGTCGTCGTCCCCCCATCCCCGTCCCCCCAGCTTTAATTAAAATAAATAAATAATGTTTTGAATGCTTTGAGAGTAACCAACAGGCAGGCCATATCATGGTGTGGTTGTGAAAGCATATGTGCATTTTTATTTAATTTTACTAAATTTTATTTTGCTAATTAGTAATTTTTATGTTTCTTCCTTTTCCACTACAATGGACATCTGGGACAAATAACCCAGATGTTTTGATAAAGAAACTATTACAGAAAAATCCCATTATAAGCAAAGTAGATCAGACCATCATTCTGAGTTAAAAGCGTGTCCTTTTGAATATGCTTGTTGCATATTTGGATCATATTATGCTGCTGTGGGAATGTCTAAATGAAGAGGTGTTGCAGTTGTGCTAGCTAAGGTATTAAATATTACTCAGAATAGACCCATTTATTTTCAGTGTTCCAAGATTGGAAGAGTCCTTGAAGGTAGATTTATTTTTGTCAGGGGGGTAAACAATTCACTCTGGCTTCTGAAATGTGTGAAACAGTATATATATATATATATATATATATATTTAGCCAAAACAGTAAATAAATTGTTTCAGTGTTAGGAACTTTACTCACAAGTTTTCCAAATGTAATCACTTCATTTTAACTTCTGAGGATTTAGCATCCTCTCTGCAGCCTCTCTCTGTGGGTTACAAAATTTCTCTCAGAATACTCTCATCTCTTCTTATTAAATAAAATTTCTCCCTAATTTGTATATTCAATTCTGCTCATATTTCTTTGCAAAGTGCTATTACAAAAACTGCTGGCGTAATTTGGAATATTTATTTATTTTATTTCATAAAATGTATACACCACTTGATTGTAAAAAAACAAACAAACCTCAAAGTGGTTTACAAAAATAGAGCTTTTAGTGTCATCAGCCCAATCCAGTGGAATACTCCACTGGTAGAGATTGAGCAGGTGCCTTCTGTTTCAACCTTTAAATGACTGCTGAAAACCTTTCTATTCTAGCATCCTTACATAGGCAATTAAGAATACATCTTTCCATAATTGTTAGTAGATGGTCTCCAATTTTATTTTATTTTATTTTTATGTGTTTTTACTATACATAGTTTTTATTGCAAACTGCTTTGATGTTTTTATGATCTAGTGATCTATAAATATTATTAATAAAATAGGCTGCCTTATGCTACCATCTCTAGACTCTTGTATTAATTTACAAGACCCTTAGCAACTTGAGTCCACTTGACTCCTAATACACTTGCCCAGTCATTGCAGTATTTGGGGGAGTCCCTATTAGTAGTTCCCCAATGGCTCAGATAGATGCATAGCTCATATCAATCAGGAACCAGGCATTCAGAACTGTCGGTCCAATTCTGTGGAACTCTCTCCTACCCAGATTACTCAGGCCCCCTCCCTGTTGAACTCTTCACACTTCGTGAAGACTTTTTATTTATTCATTTAAGCAAGCATTTTAAGTGCGTTTTTCTGATTTTTAAATGATTTTGTGCCGTATCCCAATTGTACACCACTTGGGAACTTGGATATTAAGCCATTTATACATTACAGAAATGGATGTGGTTGAACCTGCCCCTCTTGGCTGGTGTTAAATCATCAACCATTTCAGTTGTTGATAAATACTGTTTCTTAACCAAAGGTTGTAAAATAATTAGTGAATATTTAAGATAGTAAGTATTGAAGTTGTATCCAAATGAAATTTATGGATCTGGTTGTATTTTTATCATTTTACTCAGCTGTATTGCTCTTGGGAATTGTGCTTTTCTTTTTAAGCTCTGAAGTTGTTTAAAAGTAAAAGTGCCATTACTTGAAATGATATAAGCTCAGCCTTGCGTTTGATATTCATTTAAAATACTGCATCTTGTGATACAAGCAATTATGTAAATAAGTATAAACATTTAGGAAATAAACTAATAATTACACATAAAAATAACACTAATTTATCCGGAGGGCTTATCCACACTTGCCTTTTGCCTGCTCTTTGCAGGCACAAGTCCATGCTTAAAAGCTCTGTGTCTGAGTGTGTGTGTGTGTGTG
Organism: Podarcis pityusensis; assembly: GCF_964106645.2. Taxonomy (NCBI): domain Eukaryota; kingdom Metazoa; phylum Chordata; class Lepidosauria; order Squamata; family Lacertidae; genus Podarcis; species Podarcis pityusensis. The sequence continues at coordinate 93,266,360 of NC_138030.1, read as the reverse complement.
TGTGTGTGTGTGTGTTTGCGTGTTTGCATACTTTCCTTGCAAGAACTAGGCAAAACTTGAGGTATTATTCTCCGGGTATTTTTCTGCAAAATTGTAGTAATGGCTTCTCATAATACGTTTTAAGTGTTTAGCAATGTAGAGTTCTGTTCTGCCTTTTTAAAAAGATAAGTTTTAAAGCAGCTTTTCTGATTCTCAAACCGTTCATGGGGATGCCAGGAAAAATGCCAAAATACAGTGGGTGCTCATATTAAGAACACATGTCCAAATAAGAAAGTTGTTTTTTCTCTATGCTGTTGGTCACAGAGCGAGATGTAGTAGCAATGTGGCAGAAAGGGAGCCTGTTTGCAGTGTTCTGACAAATGATAATGACTGTGAATTTAAAAATGTGTAATACATACAATTTATAATGGAATTCAACAGGAACAGATTATACCATTCTCTTGGTCCGGTGACAAGAATGGCACGAAATGGCTATCGAGGCCACATGAAGGGCAGCAGGTACCAGCCCCTTGTGTTCAGGGGTCAGACTTTTTCCTCTGGTGTTGGTGACTTGGTTGATATTGAAGTGGGTGCAATCTGACACTCCTGATCTTTCTGGCTTCCTTGGGCAAATCATGTCAATGAACTTTCCCTTTAAAAATAGGTCTTCCCTCTTTTGTGTCTTAATCATATCTTTATAGAATGTGGCTGGCTTGTTCTGATCTGCAAATTTCATTTCTTAAAGTATTGCACTATTACCTGGAAAAGCCTTGATGTGTTTTTAAAGTATTATGTTGAAAGTAATTGGGGTGGCAAGAATGATGTTGGTACCTGAGCGCCTTAATATTCAAAATACTTTCTTAAAATTTTTGCATTGGTGCCCTCCCCCGTCTGGGTCATATATTTTAATAAATTGCATGAACATCAGTTATTGGCTTCAACCCATTCTGAATGGCATTTTATGCAAAACTGCTTGGAAGCTTCCATACACGTCCAGCTGTTTTACATTCCTAATTAAACTTCATTCTCTATAACGCTGTGGCCATCCAAGAAACCTAGCTCAAACAACCATAAAAATCAAGCATCGTCTGGAGTTAAGATACGCATTGGATGCCTTGCCAAAACTGGTGGACTCTTGACAGGTTCAGGTTGTTAGATCTGTCAAGTTTACACTTGACAAACAGATGAAGAGTGAATGGAAGAATTTTTCCAAGATGCTTCAGAAATTCTCAGACTGTCTCTAGAGAGCTGAAGGCTGTGCCCACATAAGCTGCTTGGCATGCACTGAGACACACACAGTTGCATCAGTCACATTTGTCCTCTTGAAAGCTGGTCAGCTGTTCACTACAAGCCATGTAGAAACAGATTAAATTAACTGCTCTGGGTCAAGCTTTCTGCTTCCATGCTTCTTCTGTCACTGTTTTCAAACACATTGATGTGGTATTGTGCATGTATTTAGCTCTTGCTTTTTTCAGTTTCTGCAACTCAGAATCTTAACAAATCGCCTTTCTACCAGGTCTGAATAATTAAAAATCACACGTTTGAGATGAGTGGGGTTTGGGTGTTTTTAATGAAATTGAATCTGAACATTTTGCTGTTTAGGATTTATTGTAGTTGTATTATTTCTATCCGTAATGTTGAAAGTTATTTTTATTTAAGATTTATTTGCTGAACTGGAGGGCATGTTACTTGTGCTTCTGGAAGAAACATCCATTGAAGCAGCCAAAAGTCATAGCCAATGACTTTTTCCACAGTGAAATCCAATAAATGACATGGCAACATTAACGCAGGTGTTAATTTCAAGTTAAATCATGCTTGGAGAACTGCTATTGGGATATTTTGTGTATTCCCGTCTTTTACTCATTCTTCTTTATAGTTCTGCAGAGTCTGAGGATTTAGCTGTTCATTTGTATCCAGGAGCTGTTACTATTCAAGGCGTTCTCAGAAGGAAGACTGTATTGAAAGAAGGCAAAAAACCGACAGTAAGACATTGAATGAATTGTTTAAAATGTTTCTCAGGTCCTTTTAGCAGTCAGTTGGTTGAAAGACAGGATAGAAATAAATCAAATAAAATTGTGGCATCGCAACTCACAGCCAAGTCAAATGATTCCTGGAACCCTCCTGTAGATGCTGCTTTGCCTTTGCCACTGCTGCATTCTTGAAGTAGCGCTGGGGTAGACAACCCATAACGAGCAGTTATGAACGCATTTGCACACATCCTTTGTCTAGGCAAGGAGTTACTGAGCACAGAACATGGTCTCTTTCTTTACCCCATTTTCTTGCTTTGGGCTGCATTCATTTAGAGGTAATCTGTCAGGGGTCACATGTAGACATGGCCAAAGTCAAAACTGGGTGAGGTTATGTTATCTCTTCTTTCTTTTTTCCTCTCTTATTCTCTTGCTCTTTCTCCCTGCCTTAACAGGGAGGATCCCTCTTGCAAGTCTCCTGAGCTGTTCACTTGCAGAGGGGAGAGCTTTTGATATTAGGCTGAGGGATGCCCACCCCTGTTGTAGTAGTAGTTACCACCATCCTAGGGACCCCCCCATTCCATCAGGTCCGGTTGTTGCAGGTCTTAGGAGAAGCCGCTACTATTGAGAAAAACATCTCCACATTTATTGAATCAGCTCTCATTACTGAAAACCAAAGCTGGCAATAATAAATATAGCTGTTTTGGTCATTTTAAATAGGGATGCAAAGGCAAAATTCTTAGAATTTCAAACATGTTACCATGGAGGCTACTGTGACAACCTTTGAAATCACCAAAACATTTATATTTATACTTGCTCTAAATTTAGATAATGAATAGGTTTCTTTTTTGCTTAATGATTCTTGCATACCTTTACCGTTTTTCCCCCTTCCTTTTTTTACTAACGTGGTGCTAGCTTGTTTAATTTGGGCGGTCAGTATTTGGTTGCATCTGTGCTTCTCAAATTAAGTAACATTTTTTTAAGGAAATGCATAAGTACATTTTGCCTCCAGGCCAGTTTTACTTGATTAGAACATTGTATGGATTGTAACGAGACAGTAAGGACAAAAAGGAAGCATGAGGGGACTTGCTGAAAGAGAGTATGGTGGCTTGTGTTTCCCTCCATAAATCGTGGTGCTTCTGTCGGGCATTAGTGTGGAAACCCAGCTTTTAGAAAGGAAGTTCTCTTCTTTGTGTGTTTGCCCCACATCACATTGCTCTCCCTATTTTCTCATAGTTTTCTCGTTCCTAGACTGAGAAGAAATGTGGATTACCACAAAATGTGGATTACTTACCAAGGGGTCTGTCTTGCTATGCTGATTTGCCTTTGAGGAGGCTCGCTGCAGCAAAGTTCGGAAGTGATTGATTTATACAAAGCATTTGTTTTTGAAAAAGTTGCCGGACCCATTTCTTTAGTGATCTAGGCTGAAAAGTAGAACGTCATTTCAGTCTATAAGATATTGTTGTATTTTGTTTTATTTCTTGGAATGTCTTTGTTTTGAAAGTATTGCCCTGCTCAAGACCCCTTTGAAATGGGCTGGGGCGAAAAAATCTGAAGAAATAAAATGAAAATGAAACTGCCTTAGTCTCTTAAAGGTATTAATCTAATGACACTTTGCTTTTGCAGGTAGCGTCTTGGACAAAATACTGGGCAGCGCTGTCAGGAACTCAGCTTTTCTACTATGCCGCAAAGTCCTTAAAGGCGACAGAAAGAAAACATGTATGCAATGCATTGTACTACATCTCCCATTGATATATGTGATCTTCATCCAGAGGGATAGATAGAATCAAACAGATATTATAGATATTTTAATATGCAACATGCATTCTCTTAATTACCTTTTCATGCTCTTTATTCACTGCTAGAGATGATAGTTTAGCTACCTTGCTTTTTCCAGGACAGTATTTTGCCTTTTTTCCCCCGACAGCAGGATTAACATTTTTTCTTCTCTCCTTTCATTGGGAACACTGCAACTACAAACGTTTTCACTGCTGCTTTCTGGTTAACCATTGCTGCTGTCTGGATACTTGCTGCTCTGCCTACTTTTCTCCCTTAGTTCCCTCTCTTAGCCTCTCCATCTTGATTTTCTGCTGCCAACTCAGCTGAACAGCAGTCTTGAAAAATAATTCCAAACTCTGTAAATCTTCCTACTTGAAATGCTCTGGAAGCAGCCTTCTGAGTTCAGCTGGATCTGTCTTAGTATACAAAGCTTGCATACCATGCACAATGTATACTGTAGCTATTAAACAATGTAAAGCAGCCATTGTGATAATCTCCAGTCTGATGATTCTGCAATGGTACATTTCCTTGGCATTTAAATTTTTCAGGTCTCTAAAGCATGGGTACTAAAGTCACACTCATCCCAAAATGTGTACACAAACTGATTTCCTCAAATTGAGTCCTGTTCGTCTCTGATTTCAAATGGCCAATAACTTTTATTTGAAGCAGAGCATTGTAAGAAAGAAGTCTTCAATTGATTTCAGACAAATTGAAAAGCCAATTCCTATTGCCAATTCTGGTAGTAGCTGTATACATCCTTTATGTCATCTGTTTTTCACTCATGCAAAATCAGAATTCTACATTATGTTTGGACTGGAGAGGCAAACTTTTTAAATGTAACATGTAACATCTCTGTTCAGCTTTTAACATCTATTTTGCATTAATGGTGTAAAAAGCCAGTGCTGTTTGTTCTGTGTTGCAGCATTTAATGCATATCTTGTGGTTTGTTTGTTTTTTCCTCTTTCCATTAACGTGGTTTTGTTCGTTGCTTCCTGCTTTCCTTCAGTTCAAATCTACACCAAGTAAGACTGTATCTGTTGTGGGATGGATGGTCATGATGGCTGATGACCCAGAACATCCAGATCTCTTCCTGCTCACAGATTCTGAGAAAGGTCAGTGACTGAATATCCTTGGTAGATTCCCGTATGATTGTGGACACTGGGTGATCTTGGGACAATGGGATTATTGCCTTTTTGCCACTAATTATGGAAGCAAATGAACCTCAGGAGAATAAAATGCATACAAACACTGGTCAGCAAAAGAAAATGTGTACTATAGAAATATTTTATTGTCTTTTTGGACACTTTGAAATGTTTTGAGGGAATTTTTCCATATTTTAAAATGTAATATCTAACGTTACAGTCCAAGATTGGATTTTAGGGTGGCTTGCAGATAGTTAAACCATTCAGGAAAAATACTATAGAAGCAGAAACAACCACATTAAATAAATTAGCTCAGAACTGTTCCCAAATATTTGTGTGACTTTTCCAGTCTGCTTTCCAGGGCCTGTTGGCATTGCTATTTTTGAAGTTAAACTTTATATGAAGTATTTCTTCCAGAATAGCATTGTAGCTGAAAAGAATTTAAATTCTAATTACTAAATTGATTCATGGCTCTCTTATCTCCTCAAGGAATGTCTCAAGGAATTACCTTATTTGAAGAAGAAAAAATCTGTTCCCCTTGCTTTTGAGAAGTAGTAGGGGAAATTCTGACTGCAAGTGATCTGAAAGCTAGAGTTCTTAAGCCTTCCATACTAGTGGTTTCAATGCTGAATCCTGCAACCTTTAACTTGCCTTATATACCAATGTGATTTACGCATTAAAGCCTTGGACAGAACTGGGGTTGTGAGTTTGAGTTCTTCATCATGCAGGACAAGTCAGGGCAGATGTAACAGTTACTGCTTTGCCCATCAAGCTCTCAACCCCATATTGTCAGAATCCAGAATGTGAAAAGGTAGACTGGATGGGAATTACCTAATCAGCTCAAGAGCTCCTGATTTGTATGCCAGGAATTTGAACCTCAGGAGGGTCTTAACTGCTCAGTGGATAGCTTCTCCCTCCTCTTTTGAGTAGAGATCTCACATTTTCAAGGGTTCTATTGCATGAAGTGAAATATTAGACATGTGATTACAGCACACCTTACTTGGCAGGTAGATATTTTCATTTTTGTGTTCATATCAATTTACCATACTTTTTGCTCTATAAGGCTCACTTTTTCCCTCCTAAAAAGTAAGGGGAAATGTGTGTGCCTCTTATGGAGCGAATGCAGGCTGCGCAGCTATCCCAGAAGCCAGAACAGCAAGAGGGATTGCTGCTTTCACTGCGCAGCGATCCCTCTTGCTGTTCTGGCTTCTGAGATTCAGAATATTTTTTTCCTTGTTTTCCTCCTCCCAAAGCTAGGTGCGTCTTGTGGTCTGGTGCGTCTTATAGAGCGAAAAATACGGTAAATAAAAATGTCTGTCTGGCCTTTCAAGCACCATACACCCCTCAGGGCCATGTTGGGTGGGATTCTTTTAAAATATGTGGTATCTTTCAGATTACGACTATACATTAACATGCATTTTTCTATTTCCCATTTCTTGCATTCTTTTATTCATTTTTAAGAGCTTAACTTGAAGTCTGTTATTCGTGATAGAAAGTTCTCCCTCTTTTTGTAATTTAGGGAACTCATACAAGTTTCAAGCTGGTAACAGAATGAATGCAATGCTGTGGTTTAAGCATCTGAGTGCTGCCTGCCAAAGCAACAGACAAAAGGTGAGGGAATTATGGCCTGCTTTGGCAACTAGCAATGAGTGCTCAATATTATTAAACAATTCTGTACAAAAGTCAGTCTTCAGTCTTGCTCTGAATAACCATTGTTCAGTTCTCATAAAGGTCTCTTCTAATAGCTCCTGGCGTTGCTGAAGATAGGTAGCTTCATATATCTCTAATTAGCAGCTTAAAACAATGAGTGCATGTTAAGTGCATGTAAAAATGAGTTCCTGGTCTGCATTTATTTCCCCTGGGACACATTTAAATACACAAGCAATCAAAAATGCAGCATTAGGGCAATGTGTCACATTTCCTCATACAGTCCAAGAAATAAATGGCTCCCATTGATTGCATTAGAGGAGTTTTTTAAAAAATAAAATAAAAAATAAAGTCTGCTTTGAGGGCCTTGAGCAAGATTATGAAAACAAAGTTAAAGATTTACATGAATCACCATTTTCCAAGGAAAATTAAGAAGTAATTCATAGGAATGGATAGGTATATAAATATATATCGTTCATAATTGTCAGATTACGATATTCAACTTTTTTCAGATTTTATGCCATGTGAAACTCTGCCTTACTACCCACTCATAATGCCCTCCACGATTTATCTCTAAAAGTTCACCATTGTATAACTATTGTGCCTTTGAATCCTGATTCTGTTCTGTAGCATGCAATTCTAGAAATCATGCTTTGCTTTATATATGTTTATGTTGTTTTTATTCCCTCAAAATGTGCTCCACTTACATGGTTCTTTAATTTTAGTTTTCTTACATTTATATTTTGCTTTTCTGCCACCATGTAACCAAAGCAGCAAACTTTTGACTCCAAGGCAGTCCCCCATCCAAGCCCTAACCATTCCCAGACCTGTTCAGTTTCAGCAAGGTACTGGCCTCATGTGCTGTCATACTATACCCTGGGACCCCCAACCCACTTGTTTCAGATTTTGAGGCTGCAGGGAGGAGGAAAAAATGAGGAAGGGGTCCCATTGCATTTGCACAAGTCTATTCCACTTGCAGACAAACATATCTCTAGACTTACTACAGCTGAAAAATGTAGTAGTATAGTTCTTTTCCATGAGCACAATATCAATATTTTTTGCTAGCAAACGTCACTCCTTACTACATACATATCCAGCACTCAAAGGAATGAGTTGTAAACCAAGGCCAAGACATCCAGAGCGGATAACCTTTACCCTTCTGCCACTTTTGTGAAATTTGAAAGTTACTATGCCATGTTAAATGCATATCTTTTCCCAGTGTCTGTATAAAATACCTAAGAAGTGGCTCTGCTCAATTTAGAAACAATCTTTCAAAAAATAATCAGACCTACACAGATATTAGGCATTAGATTACATTGTGAGTGGGGAACTAGATCCAGTCAGATTCCTAAACCCCCATCCCCCTCAGGCCAGCTTTGACTGGTAGGTGGGGCCACCCACATGAGTCATCTGCTATCATAGTGATGCTAAACAATTGACATCTGTCAAAGTTTAAAGGAGGTTGCTATAACTGCCAATCAACTGATTTACTGCAATCTCCTTGAAGTCGTGCATTCAGTACCAGTCAGCTGATTGGCTCTGGGTGCGCCCCTTCAGAGAGGCTTGTTATAACTTCAGACCAGCCTTCAAACTCTGCTGAGGGAAAAATTATTCGAATTCAAAGAAATTAGGAAGGTTGCAACTGGTTGTGCCTCAACTTTGGATCTCACTAGGAAGAGCAATCTAAAACAGTGGTACCTTGCAAGACGAATGTCTCGCAAGACAAAAAACTCACTAGACGAAAGGGTTTTTTGTTTTTTGAGCTGCTTCGCAAGACGATTTTCCCTATGGGCTTGCTTCGCAAGACGGAAACGTCTTGCAAGTTTGTTTCCTTTTTCTTAACATTGTTAATACAGTTGCGACTTGACTTCGAGGAGCAACTCATAGAACGCGGTGTGGTAGCCTTTTTTGAGGTTTTAAAAGACTTTGGTGATTTTTGAAGCTTTTCCAAAACTTTCCCGACACCGTGCTTCGCAAGACGAAAAAAATCGCAAGACAAAACTCGCGGAACGAATTAATTTCGTCTTGCGAGGCACCACTGTAATGGATTCTTACAGTCACTTCTTTTTTGACCTTATGGAAATGTGTAGCTCTCCAGTGGTAAAGAAAATAACTTTTTGATTGCCCAGAGAACATCTGTTATTTCTTCCTTTGTCCAGGACTGTCTATCATTGAATTTATGCTCTCATAGTAAATTATAGTTCGGAATATGATGAGGAGCATCCTTTCATTTTTCGTGGTGCGATTAATGGCTGAGTGACAGTCTCAGCAAGGCTAATAAATTGGCTTCTGAATAAGATCACTATTTAACTGCAAAACAACAACACCCAGTCCAATAACATTTATTGTTACTATCTTATCAAGAGACACAGGTGCTCTTCCGAAATAGTCATGGATTGACTCCAACTCCAGACTGAGCAGGGGGAAAGACTAGCCCCTTATATTCTGCCTAATTCAGGCCACAAATCCTACTAGCAAGCAAGAAAACAAAATAGACATTTGTTTATATTTTTCCTCACATGCAAGCCAACTTGTACAGTAGTGGGCAAGCTCCAGCTCACAGGCCTTTGGAGATGATACCCAAAATATAAGATACTTTAAGGTTTATTTTTTAAAATATATATATTGGGGAAAATATAGATTGAAAGGCATCTATTAGTGAAAATAATTTACAAAAATTATATTAGCAAAAAATAGGAGAAATGCGCACTAAAAATGCTGGTGAATTTTCATGAGAACTTTTAAAACTAAACACCACAAACTGATGTGAAAATGTGGCAAACTGAATTAAGATTTTAAAAGATGAGAAACTGAGCAAAACCAAGATTGACAGATTTCTCCATTCCTCGCAGGAAGCCATTGTTTCCTTTTTGCACCAGAGCTGAGCTATAACCTAGAAATCTTACAAAACCATTGCATATGTTTTTAGGTTCCTGCCAACTTGATGACTTTTGAGTGACAAACTTCTTCAAAACATGAACGAAGATGACACATTTGAATGCTGTCTGCCTATCTCCTAGTTTGAGGATGGAGGTTCTGGCGGAAACATGCCCCAGTTATACTTCTGTGCCAGAACAAAGATGGTAAACAGAGTTTCAAATCACTGAAGTACTGAACAAAAAACATACTAAGAATTCAGGGGATGGAAGTGCAAGAGGAACTGCCATGGACCATGTTGCTGCTTAATATTTTCTGAACCGACCTGTGGAAACCACTGCCTTAAAGAATGACAGGAAACCCAACATGAAACACCAAATACTCTGTGTGTGTGTGTGTGTGTGTGTGTGTGTGTGTGTGTGTAAGAAAGAAAGAAACCTCTGGCGTGCTTAGGTTAAATCAGATGTAGCTCATTCGCATTTGTGTTAACTTTGTTAACTTTGAATTTAAAAGTCCACCTTTGTTTCTTTGTAAAAGGAAACCTCGTACTGCTTAAGGGTTGTGTTAATGGGCAGGTTTGCAAGGACATAGCTTGTGTGTTCTTGAAGAATGTGCAGTTACTATACTTGTATCCCTCCATATCATTTCTTTGGGGGCTCAGATAATTGGCATCACTGTTTTATTTGTTTATGCTTAGAATGTGATAAATGTAATATATGCAAGTTTATTCTCTTTTCTCAAAGCACTGTCTTTGTGGAACCTAGTACTGTATATGGGGATTTTCTTTCCAACAAGTGGCACAACAGCTGAACATTAAAACACCACACCCTCCTTTTTCAGAGTTCTTGGTTGTAAATTTCCTGATAGAAATAGTCTGCAGGATTTGGTAAAGCAAGCTCTGGGAAATATCATCAGGTCAGAACTGAGCCTTTATTCCTCAGTGTATTTTCAAATGGGTGACACTCTTTTATTTCCCCAACAATGCATTGTAAAGCTTTTCAACAGGCCTGTTTACCGTTTAAAGCCCCATCTTTTGTTGCATTGATAACATTTTACAAGTGACAGTCTTACTTCACATCTCTTCTTGCAGATTGAGACGCACAATGCCTGTATTTGTAGTTTGGAATTCTGAGTTACACTGAACTCTTCTCTATCAGATATAGAAATCAGATCTCCGTAGCAAAAGCTCACAAAATGCAACTCTCAGCATAACCAAGACAAGTAAGAACTTGACATGAGAGAAGGCCTTGATAGAATAAAAATTTAAAGAGTGGATTATTTCCTACATGAAAATTAAATGTGCAACTACACTTTTTGACCACTTTTGTGGAAAATTATTGCATTTCAAAGATGCGTCTCTCTTTTCTCTTCTTTTTTGCATGTGGTTCTTTTCTGAAATGCTTTGAGGCTTCTTCAGAACCTTCCGATGATGGTAATCAAATGAAAACAAGGCAAGTAGGAATATACCACAGCACTGCAGTCTAGTTAATAAGAGAAAAGATTGTATTCATTCTGCAGATTATCATGCGTTAGCTCTATGCTTAAGTTTATTCACAGATGAGTAACAATCTTTTTATTTTTATCTGCTTCAGAGTAGAATTTTGCTGGCTCATACTTCCAGAGCCCAAATTTTCCAAAGAGCTTCCCCCTAATTAGTTAGAATAGGGCAGAAACTGGCAGCCGTCTGCAAAGGAAAAGAATAATAACAACATGAAAGTTGCTCTGAAGCTGCAAATATAAGTTCATCTTTCTAAGTGATTGACGTTTGAATCTGCTCCTTTTTTCTTCCCATAATAATATTAACAGGTTTTGAATATTTGCCCCATGAGGAATGAATGTTCAGTTCTGACCTTGTAGTGGTGTTATGTCACTTGCTTGTTCTGTGTCACTTAGTTTACATGTCTCCCACAATAACCCATGTTGGGTGTTTCGTTAAAAAAGAGAGAGACATCTTCATAGCCAGCAGTATTACTGTACAGAATTTGCACAACTTTCCTTTTTAAAATTACTACATGTTTCTTTTCAGAATAAGCTTTTTTAAAAAAAAAGAAATGAAAAACAACTTCAACACAACACTATAAATGTATGTACTTAGTATTATGGAAGGTAATCCTGTGGAATTTTTATTTTTTTAAGAGAAAGAGTGAAAACAATTGTGTAGATACATTGCAGGCTAACCATATTTGTTCTTCATGTTTTTATGAGTAGAGAGATGCAACTGGGAACCCCTTTATATGATGCAGGTTTGCAAAAAACAGAGGGTCAATTCACATCACATTTCCCCCCGTGGTACTTCATTAGGTTTGTGGCACACTAAACGGGTCTTTGTGAGATTTTTCAATATTCTGTCCAAATTATAGCACAGTACATTAGTTTTGAATTAGTTTTGAAGTCTTTTAAGGATATGGTTAGCTACAATCTAGAAAACCTTTTGTAGTGCTCATGAGACCAATTCATTACATCAAAATCTACGTTAAATGGAGATTTATTGTTTTTGTGACTGCAGCACATACACAATGATCCCACAAATTAACTCAAAACCAAACCGGGTTGACAGCCTTTTCTTATATCCATACAGCAAGTTTCAAAAGATAGGAAAGACAGTATTAAAAGCTGGCAAACAGTCCTGACTACCTTTTGCCAATGCTTTTATCCAGCTTCAAATATAATATATTTATCAGAAAGCTTTGATTGAACATGAAACTGCTTTCTCTGGTTTATGAGAATTAGCAGAGAGAGTTGTGACAATTTCATAGGTTTCAACTAACATGATTGATACATTACATGGACTTAGATTGTCTTAATATTACGCACAACTACTGAGCCATTCCAGTTTTATGAGGTGGTCAAATTGTCAAAAATAAGCTTTTTACATCTTTTTACATATAGCCACATGTTACTACACCCCTCCCCCTGTTTACCAAAAATTTGAGGTAAAAAAAGGAGGCTTGATTTATAATATTTCTTTTATAGTTTCTTTTGTAAATGAATAGTCTTTTAAATATACTATCAGTAGAAAGAACTATTTAATTACTACAGTATGATTCAAAAGGCATTGTGTTAAATCCTGTGATGTAAAATTTCACACCACAGTGCTATGAATTCCATTAAATTTATTTACTTTGAAACAAATGGCTTTTAAAACAAGGCTCCCATCCAAAAAATATTAAACCAATCTGTGTCTGAATGAGGCATTTTAATCGCTTGTTATCACAAGTAACCTTTAAAAATGTTATGCTACCTGTGTGAATTTTAACAGTAGCAGGAATTGTTTGTCAAATTTATTTGACAGTGATAAATTGAAAACACTTCAGGTTTTTCCTATGATCTCAGATACTGGTTGCTAAATATATATATATATTTCTATGTTTTTATTATTCCACCTAAAACCAGTCAAGTAGTCTTAGTATCTTGAATAAATGATGTTTTGATTTTAACAAAACGATTCACACTATAGTTCACACTCTGAGTTATGTGCCGATTTCTGTGAGCACTTTGTAAAAATGAAATTAATTGTGCTACAGTAATTTAGTTTACAATTTGGTAAGATGTTTAATAAGATGTTTTGAAGTTTCCTACAAGGAATGTTTAATTCAAAAGAGTAAAATTCTCCTGTTAAAATCTAAAAAAACACCCTTATTAAGGTTGAAAACATACAACAAATACAGAATACCTTCCTCCTACTGTGCCTGTTTTTCACACTGCTGTTATCAACACCTTGATTAGAGAATCTCTATAGCACTCCTTAACTGAATTTATCAAGCTTAAGTTCAAATATATCAGATTTCTTCACTTTCCATGCAATAAACTTTAGGGATCAGTTGTTCCACATGGTGTTTCACTTAGTTTTTCACTCATTCTACCATCCCGGATAATTTTGTTCTTGTCTTGCTCATTTGCAATTGGGCAGCAGTGCGTAAGTTGTTTAATGTCATCAGACTCCTTTCCTGGCATATTTCAGCAAAAACAAATCTTTGTAATGAAACCACAGGTGAGGACAACTTCACACGTGACTTTTTCCTTCATGGAAATTACATCAATGTACATGGGAAAATCTGTGGCTTCAGGGGAAATTGATGCAAGCACTGTGCCTGCATCTTGAGTCACACATTTTTCCCTACATGGAGATTGTAAGAAAAATGACCCTGAAATTGCTTGCATAAATAGTTTGTGGGTCACACCTGAACTGTAAATGCCTGTTGCGAATGTTGCTATTAGAGACACACCACCACCAGTTATAAAGACTGGTGTAAAGAATATTGTGAAGCAAAACTCGTAGTTTACTTGCTAACTTTGAAACACATTCCTATAACCCTGTGTATTAGCCAGGGATACACAAATCTGTTTCAAATGAAGCTCAGTCATGAGGTGATCTTTCCAGTTGCATCTTTTTTTCTCATTGTTTTGTACATATTTCTCTTTCATTCCTAAGTGTTATTAATCCTGATCTACTTTTCTCACTTGGTATGCTGGCCGCTATGAAAAACACTAAAACTGGTACTAAATAGCCAGTTTTCATTTCCCTGAAAAAATTACCCTTTTTAATAGTTTGCTGTTTGCAAGTTGCTCCCTTCCTTCCATTAAAAATGGCTTGTGTCTAAGGTTAAACGCTGCAGTTAAAATGATAAGCAGATACAAAATGTCCCTTCAAAGCAGAATGCCATTTCCTGCCCATCATTGGGCACAACATATCTGCATAAGATGTTTGCCAGTGCCTTAATTACCTGTTTGAAGACCAACTGGGCTAGCGAACCATCACTATTCCCATGCATTACCCCATTCATGCAAATTGTGTTTTGTTTTGTTTTTTGAAGGAGCCCCATGGAAGCCTCCTTGAAGCTTGAATAGTCAGTATAATAACTCAGTTGTTCTTGCCTTCCTTTTGCTTTGAAGTTCAGTATTAGTATATAGTGGACCCGGTGGTTTTGATTCATTCCATTCTCAAGTTTTTTGAACAATAGTATAGAGCTGATTTGGATGACAATTCAGACCTTTGCTAGGTGGTAAGGTCCTATGGTAAGCTGGCCAGGCCCAACTCTCATCAGCACCATTGGAGTGAGTGAGCCCTTGAGTCATTTAAAAGAGCAGCTCTGGATATCACACAATATGGACTTTTAAGCTAGTTCAACCTAATTACGAACTGAGCACTCCATGATGCTGTGTGTTTGAAATGTCTCTGTCATACTAGCAACCTAAGGTTTTAAGGTAGACCAGGTCACATCTGATCTCCCGCTACCTAAATATAAATAATCTCTAGAGCATTTCAATATTTTCATTGGGTTTTTTTCAGTCACCTAACGGCACTCGTAAAGAAATCAGAACATGCCCCCCCCCCCAATTTGGTTTATTGTGTTATTTGAACTCACTCGTACAGAAAGCATGTTCCCTTTTTAAAAAGTATATCAATGTATGGAAGTCATCAGGAAAAAATCCTATGCAAAACTTGGTAAGTAACGTAACACATTTGTCTTTAAGCTTTGATGTACTGGGGTTTTGAGAAACAAAATTAAACTTGAGTAAAACTAACTCAATAAATAAAACTGAAGGCTATGTTCATGAAACAATTGTTATTTCTTCAGATATTGAGGAAACTGTTATATTCCCCCCACAGCCCCACACCCATGTGAATCATAACCGAATATATTTTTAAGTCTAAACCTCAGATATGATAGTGCAAGCGGTTGACAGCTGCAGGTTGTGAAAAGTAAATGTTCACATCTAGAAATGGATATTGCAGTATCATAAGAGACTCATTGTGAAAGGTTGTGTACAGATGAAGGGAGCTACTGTCCATATTGGGATAGTTCTTGAATCTTGGCCTTGCTGAACAACCAACAAGCCGAAAATATTTCTTTTGTGCAATGGAGAAATAAGGAGAAAGATGTTTTCCTTCTGGATTGTTCAACAATGTCCAAATTCAATAACTACTATTATTCCTGGAATCCTGAACTACAAATTAATTTATTGCTTATGCTACTCATAACCTACCGCAAGTTAATTTATAGGAGGGGGAGAAAGAAAGAGATGCAAAGTCCACATTATGCAAAACACAAGCCATTTTTAATGAATCTTCTTCCCTGTTGACCTGAAGCACCATTTTGATTGAGGTTGAATGCACTATGATCTCAATGAGTGATGTGCAGTTTCGCTGTTCCTTGTCCTTTTTCCTCCCGATTTTTAATACGAGTGTGTGTGTGTGTGTGTGTGTGTGTGCGTGTGTGCATTTTGAACTGCGTGTTTGCATTAGCTATTTCAACATGGCTACAAGTATGGACTTAAAAATAGAATTTTCCTACTGAAATAAATAACTTAAAATTTCAACCATGTGCATTGTCGTTTTACATACTCACATGTCTATTGCAGCAAATCTTGAGTTTGGAGCCAGCTTTCTCTAAATGGAGTGACACCTTGGATCAACTGAAATTTGGCAGTAACAAGCTGGCTTTCAGAAGAGCTGAGGCAAAATGGGAATATGCTATTGCCAATAACTAAAATGAGCAAATTGGTTGGGGTGTTAAACAGCATAGCAGAAAAGCATGATGTAGCATCTAATTAATTTTCTAAAATATTATAAGTACTAAACTCTCAAGTCTCTTCTAGCTTCCTTCATAATCTTGAAGCAAACTTTAAAAAGCATTATCTTGGAGCACTTATGCAAGATACCCCAAGTGTTTTGAGTTTCCAGGGCAACAAAGTTGGGAGCAGCTAAGAGTACTTTTCTACAGGGCAATCCTCTTCCTTAGGAGAAGCAGCAATCTTTCAGGTATTTCCTCCCCAAGCAATGTTGGGCTTTCATTAATCAAAGCCCACCCTCTAAATGGTTCCCAAACAGCACCAGAATATTGTACCCCGGTTGTAATATGGTCAGTGAGTCACTTGTCACAAACTTTTCACAATGTGAATTTGTTGAAATGAGCTCTTGGAGATATCGCTGTGATTGACTATAAGCAGTGACTGGCATTTTAATCTCTCAAGTCATATACCTGAGATATATGACAAGGAAAAATCTCTGCACCCATCATCTTACTGATGGCACAAAATCCCATAGCCAGATAAGTGTGTTAAGGACATTGAAATCAATTGTATGATTTCCAGAGGATAAAGACGTCGATCACATTTGTGGCTTCCCTGTTAAAAACAAGGAAAATCACTGCAAAGCAGTACTGGGAATGTTTTTGAGATCCCACAGTTGCCTCATCAACACCTCTTGGTCATGTTGTTCAATTTACCGTATTTTTCGCTCTATAAGACGCACCAGACCACAAGACGCACCTAGTTTTTGGAGGAGGAAAACAAGAAAAAAAAATATTCTGAATCTCAGAAGCCAGAACAGCAAGAGGGATCGCTGCGCAGTGAAAGCAGCAATCCCTCTTGCTGTTCTGGCTTCTGGGATAGCTGCGCAGCCTGCATTCGCTCCATAAGACGCACACACATTTCCCCTTCCTTTTTAGGAGGGAAAAAGTGAGTCTTATAGAGCAAAAAATACGGTATTTGGTCTCCTGACAATAAACGATCAAATACAGGTAGTGTTACCAAGACAAACACAGCAAGAAAATAACATATACATGATATACATGCACACAAATTGAACCTTTTAAAATGAGCATAAAACACAGACCATTTGGACTCAGAACTCATCTTCATGACGACGATGATGATAACAATATGTTTTAGGAAGTTCTAATACTAGCAATAGGGTGCAATTTGCCAGTGAAGCTGCTTTGGAGAAGTCCTCCTGATGATTTTAGCTAAGGAAAGGAATGGAGAATCTTTTTGGCCCTGTGGGCCAGATCTTTATCTCCCCACCACACCCATGGGCAAACTTTTGACATTTGGGCAGGCCCACTCACCTGTCAGTCATCTGACGTCATGTGTCAAGGAGCCATCAAGCAAATGGGTCATCCACAGGGCAGGAACAACTTGAGGCGTGAAATGCAATTAGCTTTTATTCACAAAAAGTAACAACACAGCAGAGTTACTCAGGCTCGACTCGTTCAGCTCGAGATGTTGCTGAAACTGACTACTGGTTCTCCTTTGGGCTTGTCTGGCCTGTTGCTCAGCAATTTGCAGGACTCTCCTAGAGTGGGGGGTGTCAGAGAGGGAGGAGAGTCAGCAGGTCTGAGACTGTCATGTTGCTGGGTAGCAATGGCAATCTCTGGCTCCTCTCTGAGTGTGTGTTCACACTGCAACTCTCAGCCTCTAGCCCTGTCCTGGAAGGGCCTCCTTCTGACCCCCACTTGATCACTCAAACCCTGATTCCAGCACCTCCCAGCTTATTCCATCTCCCAGACTGCTCCCACCACCATGATCTGAGGTCACCATGATCTGAGAGCCAGTGTGGTGTAGTGGTTAAGAGCGGTGGACTCGTAATCTGGTGAACCGGGTTTGCTTCCCCGCTCCTCCACATGCAGCTGCTGGGTGACCTTGGGCTAGTCACACTTCTCTGAAGTCTCTCAGCCTCACTCACCTCACAGAGTGTTTGTTGTGGGGGAGGAAGGGAAAAGGAGATTGTGAGCCGCTTTGAGACTCAGTGATAAAGCGGGACATCAAATCCAAACTCCTCCTCCTTCTAAGTCGTCTTCGGTGTCATTCCTGGGGGACTCTAGGGTAGACAGCGCTTGCCACTCTTCCTTATCCAGTCAGTCCCTGACATCATGTCCAGTTATTGATAGGTTTGTGAGCTCATCCACCTGTCAAAGCTGATCCCCAGGGGTAGGTTTGCTTTCACAGCATGTTTCCCATAGGGGATGCGCTGGCAAAAGTAGCACCAGCAGTATTAAACCTTCCTCTCACCAGCTACTGAGTGAAAGGTTCAGTCCTCCTGGCTGGTCTGCTTCCCCAGCAGGACTGAACCCTCCACTCGGCAGCTGATGAGAATCAAGCTAAATAACTAACATATTGTGCTATTAATCTAGTTCAATGCCAGATGTGATTGGGATTTCCATTCCCATACATGGTATGGGATTTATTTATTTGAATACATGGACACATACATAGGATTAAACTGAAAATAGATATAGACAGTGGTACCTCGGGTCAGGTGAGATGTTGTGTTAAAAGCACCACCTAATTACAGTGGTACCTCGGGTTAAGTACTTAGTTCGTTCCGGAGGTCCGTACTTAACCTGAAACTGTTCTTAACCTGAAGCACCACTTTAGCTAATGGGGCCTCCTGCTGCTGCCGCGCCACTAGAGCCCGATTTCTGTTCTCATCCTGAAGTAAAGTTCTTAACCTGAAGCACTATTTCTGGGTTAGCAGAGTCTGTAACCTGAAGCATATGTAACCTGAAGCATATGTAACCCGAGGTACCACTGTATGTGACATAAAAAGTCATCCTCAGTCTTTGCCCCTTCTTATTGAAAAACAAACCATTTTTATACTGTTTATCTTCACCAATAAATATACAATCATATGAACCTACTGAAGGCAAAAAGGTTGAAACTTTAAAAAAAAAAAAGTTTTTTTGATATTTATTCAAGGAGAAGCTGCATTTAAGGTAAGATGAACATATTCTTGAGAACATGGAGTCACATGATACTCCATGCCAATCCTTCTGTGCTGTTTCTCTGCATTACACCATTTTAGAGTACATTCATTTAGCTCTTGTTAAGAAATTAGGTGCATTAACATCTGGCGCGGTGGGTCTAAAGCTCCTTTCTACCTTATTTCCCTGATAGTACCATATACCTCTACACTCACTGTTGGTTTTTCTTGAGTTTTGGGTGTTCTTTCAATGAGACACAGCAGAGTTTTCATTATTTCCAAATTATGGAACTTTTTACAATCCTGTAAAGTATTTAATACTGCTAAACAGTAATGTGGAATTAATTTGTCTGGGGGGCTCTGTCCATTTTTTCCAGGGATTTCTTTCCCTCATAAAACCATTCAGTTCAGTTCACCGCAGCAGAAGTTGGTTGTCGGGTTTTCTGACAAGACCTGCTTCCAAAACATACGCACGGCTTCTGTGCTTGCAGACAGTGTCTGGGGCACACCTGGGTCACCGCAGTTCAGATGGTGTTGCCATGGGAGACTGTAACTCTTTCCTGAAACGTGTGTTTTTCGAGAATCTCAGGGGAGGTCTTTTTCCCCTGTCTTAACTTCTCTGCACATAACAGCCTTGGTTATTTAAATTTGGCATGCTGTTCTCCTTTGTGCAATAGATAGATTTATCGCTTGGTTATCCCAGCCTTCTGCTAAAGGAGCTGAGGGCACTGTATCTGAAGGTAGGTGATTATTCTCCTAATAATCTTGTGAGGACATTTCATGTTTAGTTAAAACGACTTTGTCAAAACCATTCTATGATGTGGAGATTTGAGCCCAGGTTTCCCACACCCAAGTCCAACCATTATTGTACTATACTACACTGACTTCGTTGACTGCAATAGTAGCCAGGGAGAACTAGCCAGGCATAATAAATTTAGAATAGCAGAGCGATGGGAGTCCACGAACTGAAGTGAACCCAAGGCGAGTTAAACCGTGGAGTGAATTTGACAGCAGGGTGAGGCCAGGGCGCGCTACTCTGCCCCTCCTCTCCTTGATCTAAACAAAACCTCAGCTTCTAATAACTTATGCATTTGGAAAGCCAACAAGGTGTATACGGTTTCCCCAGTGTTTTGCACTGTCTGCCATATGAGCAACTGCCTGCCTGTTGGACAAAAGCTGTGAGGGTGTCCTCGGTGCGCCGAACTCCTTGCTCTCTGGAAACAAGTTTGTTCCCTTGAGGCCACAATGGCTGGCCTAGAAAGGATCTCAAGGAAGGAAGGTTTCACTCTGAGGAAGAGAGAAACAATCCCTTAGAAGGGACCCCTTCCTTGGAGCATGGGCAGCTGTCCTTTCATGCCAATGGTGCTTCTCTGGAAGGCTGGGAGGAAGAGGGATCCTGGTGGTGGCTGATTCAATCATTAGGAACATAGAAAATTGGTATGTGGTTGGCCTATGGACTGCAGGGTGAGTTGCCTTTCTGGAACCTGCAGCAAAATGTTGTGGTGTGGAATACTCCTGTTTGGTGTTACAGTCAGCCTTCTTTTGATATGCCGCTCCATCCCACCACCTCTCACCTGGTTTTCAATCCCGTCTCCCGCCAACAGCCAGCCTGCATCACATTGCCATGGAACATTATCAGTCCTCAAAGAGCTGCTTTGGCAGGTTCCTTCTCCCTTTCAAGGTTTTCCCTAAATATTTTTGTATTTCCCCAGTGCCACCGCCACTCCTACTGATACCTTGTGTGCTTTTGTTGTTTAGTCGTTTAGTCGTGTCCGACTCTTCGTGATCCCATGGACCAGAACACGCCAGGCACTTCTGTCTCCCACTGCCTCCCGCAGTTTGGTCAGACTCATGTTTGTAGCTTTGAGAACACTGGCCAACCATCTCGTCCTCTGTCGTCCCCTTCTCCTTGTGCCCTCCATCTTTCCCAACATCAGGATCTTTTCCAGGGAGTCTTCTCATGAGGTGGCCAAATTATTGGAGTCTCAGCTTCAGGATCTGTCCTTCCAGTGAGCACTCAGGGCTGATTTCCGTAAGAATGGAGAGGTTTGATCTTCTTGCAGTCCATGGGACTCTCAAGAGTCTCCTCCAGCACCATAATTCAAAAGCATCAGTTCTTCGGCGATCAGCCTTCTTTATGGTCCAGCTCTCACTTCCATACATCACCACTGGGAAAACCATAGCTTTAACTATACGGGCCTTTGTTGGCAAGGTGATGTCTGCTTTTTAGGATGCTGTTGGTGCCATTTTTCGTTATGTAAGAATCCACTCTGAACTTCAGGAATATAATTATATATGCACATTCTAATCTCCCTTTGCCACTTACTCATCCCCCCCGCCTCATGCTGTGTCAATACTGCAGTTCTTTGCAGAAACGTGTCCTTTTAAATTCTTTTTTCTCTCTGTACTATGCAGCAATAGGCATTGGAAGAAGGGGCGCATGGGAAAGCTGAAAGAGGTTTCTCTGCTGTGGGCCCCAGCAAAAAAAAGCTTGGATGTAGGTGCTGAGGAAGGAGAGCATACATTTGTGAATTCTTCAATAGTCCTCCATAAGTCAAATAGCTTCCAGTTTCATTACTACACTGATTCCTTCGGAAAACATCTGGAGTTTTAATGCTTTTTTCCCTATCGCTGTTAAATATTTTTGTTTTGTTTTGTTTTCCTACCCACCCCTTGCTGTTTGGAAGAATTCATACAAAGTCAGTCAGCTTCGAGGGAAAGGAACCATGAGGTCTGTCAAATGAATAAGAGGAAAATCTTGCATGTTGGAGCACAGGAGGAAATAATGTAGACGGTTACATAACATAACCAGATATTTCAGCTCTTGGGTAGGAAAAGAGCTGGGTGGGTGCAGTTTCTTCACCCATTGCATAACACCAGAAGGGGGTGCCTGGTTAGATTAATGAATAGCAAATGCTTGAAGCAGGCATTCTGTACACCACAGGCTAATAATGCAGTAACATAGCAGTTGAGCCCTAAATGAATGCTTAGCTGTTGGCCAATTGATGAATTAAGTCATGTTGATGTACCTTTTTTGATGCCAGCTCAAAGCTCTCTGCACAATAGGAGAGATTAATGTTTATAGCTGAAGCTTTACGCCTCGGGTTGGGGGATCAACAACACTATTTGTGAATAAATATAGTCATTACTGGGTTAGTTATGGATGTCTGGTACCCATTACATGGGAACAAAACAAGCTTGCGACTATGGTATCCAGTAAACATTTCCTAAACAATGCCGTACTTAAATCAAGTTCTTGTGCTGTTCTTTGTCCATCTACCCTGAAGTGTACAAGAACTGTCACAATAAAATAGTTTCCTGGCTACTAATTCAGAACCTGGAGAAGCCACTCCTTACATCCCTGCATGCCAGTAGATTCCCGTCAGCTTGCTGGAGTGGAAACAGACAATAGTTTTGAAGAGAGTAGATGGTTTGAGAGAGGCTTAGCTTCCCTTCATGTATATGCACATTTCTTTGTCCCCTTCCGCCAACCAGGTTTTTGAAGCAAGGCAAGACCCTGAACGATCTGTAAGCAGGCTTAATTGTGTGAGATAAGCTTTTTCATACATGACTTTTTTTACAGTGTACAACTGGAAAACGTAAAGTTGAGCAGTGTACAACTGGAAAAAGTAAAGTTGAGTAAAGTTTGGGAATGTGCTTACTGTACAAATACACCCATCAGAGAGTGGAGATTGGCTGCAGCTCCCTGCAAAGTGTGCATTCGGAACCAAATCCAGGTTTCATCTCAAATAGTTTAGAAAATGCCCCCTATTCATATTCACCAGCTTTCAAAAACAAACTACAAAATGACTCTTGCGCCTTTGCAGTTCAAGTTGAGATATCATAAAACACAGTTTTCCTCTTCTCTCAATCATCCTAAGGCACCCACATCTAATTTTTTGATATCATAGTGAAGAAGAAGAAGAAGAAGAAGAAGAAGAAGAAGAAGAAGAAGAAGAAGAAGAGGAGGAGTTTGGATTTGATATCCCGTCTTCCACTCCCTTTAAGGAGTCTCAAAGCGGCTAACGTTCTCCTTTCCCTTCCTCCCCCACAACAAACACTCTGTGAGGTGAGTGGGGCTGAGAGACTTCAGAGAAGTGTGACTGGCCCAAGGTCACCCAGCAGCTGCATGTGGAGGAGCGGAGATGCGAACCCAGTCCCCCAGATTACGAGACTCTTAACCACTACACCACACTGGCTCTCAAGTGATCTTGTTGATGTCTCCAGGGTTCATAACATGCTTTAGTTCAAAAGGAGATGAAGAGTGGCAGAAAAACCACAAAGGCCGTAGACATATGAGAGTCCTGAGAGGAGCCTCCTGAGTCACCACAAGGTGTGCAAGCCTGCTGCTAGTGGTTCCCTTTTTTGCCTTTTGCCCAGGGGATTATTGCAGGACAAAAGAAATGTGTGCCTCTATCACAGGCAACAATGGCTCTGCAATACCAACATCAACCAAATCTATTATAGACTGTCTCCAGCCTTAGTCATTTCAGTTCTGGACCCTACTGGTTTCAATTAACTGCACGCACATGGCGTCTGGAACCAAATCCTGAAATGTCTTGCCTTGAATTTAGTGTGTGTCTATTTTAAAAAGTATGAATATCTTGGGAGTGGGGGCAAACCACCCACCTCCCAATTCTCCTCTGGCTTAGCAGGGATTCAGCACTGCCAGCTGATTCTTCTTTTCCATCTACAACTCTTCAGCTGTCGCTCCTTTTTAGATGGAAATAACTTTGTTTTGAATAAAATGCTGGTGTTGCTTGTGAATTTTAATCCCTCGGTCCTCAGCCCTAATAGGGAAAAGGTGGTGTTAGGAAGGCTTCATGGCAAGAGAGCCCCGTGAAAACACTTTCAAAGCAATCCGTCCATCTCTAAAGGCAGTTTAGTAACATGGTTAGGTTGACATTTATTTTTAATACTGCTTTTTGACCAAAGACACACACACACAAACAAACAAACAATTAGTAAATAGTAAAGGGACTCCTGACCGTTAGGTCCAGTCGTGGACGACTCTGGGGTTGCAGTGCTCATCTCACTTTATTGGCCGAGGGAGCCAGCATACAGCTTCAGGGTCATGTGGCCAGCATGACTAAGCTGCTTCTGGTGAACCAGAGCAGCACACAGAAACACCATTTACCTTCCTGCCAGAGTGGTACCTATTTATCTACTTGCACTTTGACATACTTTCGAATTGCTAGATTGGCAGGAGCAGGGACCTAGCAGTTCAAAAGCACATCAAAGTACAAGTAGATAAATAGGTACCTCTCTGGCAGGAAGGACGATTACACAATATTAAAATAAAAATGATGTTGGCACAGTCTGAGAGTAAGCTGCTACTGCATAGCAGAAAGGACAAATCATTTCCATGCCTCTCTATAGCATCCCGCCCACCACTGCTGCACTGAAATCATTGCAGCCTGGCCAGCTTGCAATTTCCACACAGTACAAAACATAGTAGTATTAAAGGGGATTCGTGTTACCTCATGGCCATCAGTGTGAGAAATTGCAACGAAAGCCTCCCCTCTATTTGTCAACTCCAACCTGCAACTGGAAGCCAACTTGTATTGCGGGGTGGGTGGGGGTGGATTGAATGTATAGTGCAATATATTGTGCTATAGGGTTTTCTTTTCGGGGGGGGGGTAGGGTGGTGCATGTGGTTCTCAACCAAACCCTGTGCTTTAGGATCTGAAAAACTGTAGTCTGCAGTAGAAGGAACTGCTGAACTTATCAAACCAGGTTCTTTGTTAAGTCAATGGCCCTAGCTGGACCTGCAAGTACCTTTTTTTTTACTTTTGTAAAGGGTTCAACATGTCACTATGGAAACAACTGGCAAGTGGTGGACTTTCAGGAGGGGATAAGCCTCCTCCCTGCTTGCCTGGCTAGATGCCACACCACATCTTCCAAGGGGTGGGAAGACAATAGACCAGGGACCTAGTTTTTTAAAAAATCTGGTGTGGATCTGGAAGCTGGAAAGAGATACAGGGGCTGGACTTGGTCTCTGTGCCAAATTCAAAGCTATGAACCTTGGAGTCTCTTGCTGCTCAACAACAAGAGTGCCTGTGACAATAGCATGGGTTTTCTGTCTCTCTCGCTCTCTTCTCGGCCCCATCCACGCTCTTCCTTCTTATCTTTCTCTCTCAAAAAGAAGGTTGTGTTAGGCATGCACTAGAGGTTGCCCTCTAGGTGCTGTTGGACTGTGTCTTGCTCCAGCCAGCATAGCAGATGCTGAGAGGTTATATAAGCCGTTGTTCAACAACATGTAAGATCTCCAAAGAAGCTACAGCCAGCTTGCTCCCCTTGCTTGGCCCAGCATGGTATTCCATTCAGGGCTGCAATCCAGCATGAAATCACCACTCTTTCGCCTTCTTTTTCAAGCACACAACTATGATTTGTTTTGTTTTGTGGCTTTCATTCCTACTTGGAATCCTCCACAAAATGGTTGGACAATGCGGTCAACTGATTCCAATGCTTCTCTCTTTTTCTATTTCAGAGAGAGGGAGCAATGCCCCCACTGGGGAGTCCCTGGCCTTCCCCTGTCTGAACAGCCCAGGGCCAGCTTCCAAGAACATTAAATTTCAGCCGCCTTTTCCACTTGGAGCTTGGTTAGTTTTGTATCAGGCCCCCGTCCTCCACCCTCCTTTTTCTTCTCCGGGTCTTTAAAGCAGGAGGCACTCCAGCCAAAATATTCGTCATGTTTCCAAACTTCCCTGCTGCTTGATTTATATACTGAGAGGGCTGAGGGAAAGATTCCAGAGCCACGTGCTGAGTGTGAACGAACTTACCTGCAGATGTGCAGCCAGCCAGGTCTGCTGGTGTGCTATGGCCAGTTCTGCCCAAGTCCAGTCATCCATGCTGGACTCTCAGCCGAATGCTCTTGGTTAGAATGGATGTGTCACGATTTCGTGCTTGTTGAGCAGAAAACAAGAAAACCCAAGGTCCTCAGCATGCCGGACTCTGCACTAGGCACCAAGTTACTTCTTTTGACAGGGCTCCTCACTTCCCCAAGCAGTAAGATGTTTTAGGGCAGTGCTCCTTAGGTTTGGCTTCCTTTGGAAGAGAAACATACCATGTCTATGTAGAAACTGGCTTGTTGATGCATTTTTCTTCACTTTGCTGTCTCATCATTGTATTAGAGAGAACCACCCCACCCCGGCCCTGAGTAAGAAAATGTAAGATTAAAATGCTTTGTGAAACTTGATCATTCTTTTTCTGATGAATGGATGGGGGGGGGGCAGGCCGTGGGTGTAGAAAGCTCCCTACTTTGAAGCAGAACTGAGCAGGAGTAAGTGTGAAGGAAGACTAGAAGTTTTGCCTTTACAGTGGTACCTCGGGTTAAGTACTTAATTCGTTTCAGAGATCCGTACTTAACCTGAAACTGTTCTTAACCTGAAGCACCACTTTAGCTAATGGGACCTCCTGCTGCCGCTGTGCTGCCACCATGCGATTTCTGTTCTCATCCTGAAGCAAAGTTCTTAACCTGAAGCACTATTTCTGGGTTAGAGGAGTCTGTAACCTGAAGCGTATGTAACCTGAAGCGTATGTAACCTGAGGTACCACTGTATATCTTCTTCTGTCCCCTGCAGAAAGACATGTTTTCATGTCCTGATTTTCTCAGTTTCATATAATGCATTTTTTTTAAAAAAAGAAAGAAAGATATAGCAGCTCTTATATTTTTATCTGTCCTTGTACACAGATCACAGTGCTTAAAGCATGGGTAGGCAAACTAAGGCTATATTTTGGAGAGAGAAAATGAATGAATTCCTATGCCTCACAAATAACCCAGAGATGCATTTTAAATAAAGGCACACATTCTACTCATGTAAAAACACCAGGCAGGCCCCACAAATAACCCAGAGATGCATTTTAAATAAAAGGACACATTCTACTCATGTAAAAACATGCTGATTCCCGGACAGTCCACGGGCCGGATTGAGAAGGCGATTGGGCCGGATCTGGCCCCCGGGCCTTCGTTTGCCTACCAATGGGTTAGAACATTTCTTTTCTGACTCATGCGACATGATTTTTTAAAAAATTCTTTTTTTCTGTTTTCTTCTTGTATAAAGAAACAGATAAAAAGTAATACCATTGTGTATCCTTCCCACTGGATAATGTATAAAATAAGAAGTTGTATGAATCAGACTTCCAACTGCAGCATGAACACAGATTCCCGGTACAGGCTACATACACATTAACTGCTTAAAACACGGGGAGGTAATTCACACACACACACACACACACACACACACACACTGCGTTGCAAGACACATTTTTACTTGCTGTGTACACCATTGTCTGATTACCTGATTTGTTTCCCTCTGCCTACAACCCCCCAAACTCCTGTTAAATGAAGCCACTAGCTGCGCATGTGCAATGGATGTCCAAAATGTACACACCTCCACTTAAGAGCAAAGTGAATGTGGCTTCCATTTTCAAATTGGATTGGAGCTGGTTTGTGGGAAACCACATCCAACTGGACTGTTTTCCCCAAGAAGCTACAGGATGCAGATGGTTTGTGGCTAACACTGTGTGATTGGGAGCTCACTGGAGCAATGTTTGTGGAGTCAATGGTAATGTTTATACAGCCTCAACGTGACTTAGCAGTGACTAACCAGGACTGTGATTTGGGCGTTGCGGTGAACAGCTTGGTGAAAATGTTGACCCAGTTATGTGGCAGTTGTGAAAACTGCTAACTCCGCGTTGTGGATTGATAACAAAACTACTTCTGTCACAATGCCTTCTATAGGCCTCCAACTGCGCTTGGAGTACTATGAACAATTCCAGTTGCTACACCTCAAAAAGGATATATTTGAGCTGAGGAAGTTTCCGAAAACGGCAATTGAAATGACCAAGGGGATGGAGCCACTCCGTAGGAGGAAAGATGAGTAAGAAATGGCATGACAAGAGATGGATGAAATGATTCATGCCGTAGAAAATGTGGGTAGGCAGAGGTTTTTCTGCCTCATAATAGGAGAATCCAGGGCCATTCCATGAAAGAAGAACTTTGCATGTTACATAAACTCTGGCATTTGCTCCCACAAAAGTGGGTTAGACAAATTCATGGAGGATAAAGCCAACGGTGTTGGTTCCTGGGGATCACAAGTGGGGAGAGTGCAGAGGCTTGTGGGCTTCTCGCAGGTATCAGCTTGGCCACTGTGAGAACAGGATGTGGGGCGAGGTGGGCCTTTGGCCAAGTCCAGCAGAGTTTTCGTGTATTCTTCCTCGACCCATTCTGTATCTTCCTCACTGCTTGGAGACAGAATGGCAATTTGGTTGTTCACTGCTTTCATTGATTCTTGAGGGTTAGCGTCAGCATTTGTCACTAATGGAAAACGCCGTCTTACAAATAAGCATTGCCACGTACCACCATGTTCAAAAATCATGGGCAGAATTCTTAGCAGCTCAGATCACATTATGCTCAAACATCACATGTTCAAAAACCATTTGCTGGCTCTTCCCTTTGCCTCCTCTCTTACTTTTCATCTTTGCTCCCCGAGGGCTACTTTCCCCTTTTATTCCAGCAATGACTTATGTAAGTAACCGAAAAGGAAATTAGGAACAGGCCAAAGCTGGCTCCGTTTTGTTACTGAGAGTGTGTGATCTCAGCTGAAATATTTTTGTTACTACCAAATGCTGACGTTCCCCCTCCAGATTGGCACTTAACCGCTCTAAGTTCAGGGGCTGTGTCATAAACCTATTCCTCCAGCACAAAATATTAATCAAAAAACAACATTGTGTAATGAGGCCTGCAAACGGTAATCAGTGAATCAGCTAAAGATTCAGTTGATTGATATACAGGAGGCATATTGCATGTTTTTTCATTCTATTTTAGTTCTAGTCTGTTACTGAAATAAGGAAAAATAATAGCATGCATATTAGAGTGCTGTAGAGTGTTCAATATTTCAAATACGTTATCATATTGGAATTCTTACATCAGTCCTGTAAAGGTAGCCTTTACAATTATCATCTCCACATCGCAGTTCGAGAGCTATTTGATTAAGATAATTCCCAATTTGTAGCTTTTCTTAGCCCAGGGATGGGGAAACCTGTGGCTCAGTCCTTTTCCTTACAGTGTGTTAAAGGCCTTGCTGAATCCCAAAATGGTTTTTGACCTTCTAGGGGGACATGACTTTCACTGCTCGACAGCTTCAAGAAAAAAGCAGAAAGCAAGCCCAGCCCCTGTATATGGCATTTATTGACCTGACTAAGGCCTTCAACACTGTAAATCGTAATGCTTTGTGGACAGTCCCTCCGAAAATCAGCTGTCCAGATAAATTTGTGAACATCCTTTGGCTCCTCCATGATAATGTGACAGCAACAATTGCAGATAACAATGGCTCTCAAAGTGAATCATTCACAGTGGGGTGTTAAACAGGGATGTGTTATCACCCCAACCCCATTTATTACTGCCATGATCCTACACATTGTTGAAGGGAAACTCCCCACCGGGGTAGAAATCATATATCAAACAGATGGAAAGGTCTTTAACTTGAGTAGGCTGAAAGCAAAAAGTAAGGTTACCATAACTTCTGTTACAGAGCTTCAATATACTGATGACAATGTTGTGTGTGCCCACTCACAGGATGACCTCCAAACCATCCTAAATAGTTTCACAGAAGCTTTTGAAAAGCTTGGCCTATCACTCAACATCCAAAATACCAAAGTACTGCAACAACAAGCACAAAACAAGCCCTCTGCAGCACCATAAATCCAACTCAATGGTGTAACACTGGAAAATGTCAATCACTTCTCCTACCTCCTTTCCACAAGGGCAGACATTGATGCTGAAATCTAGCATCACCTGAGCTCTGTGAGTGCAGAAACGTGCTAAGAAGAAGGCACATTTGGCAAACCCTCATCGAGATCAACTCCTGCCTGGAAACCAATGTCCCCACTGTGGAAGGATGTGTGGATCCAGAATTGGCCTCCACAGTCACTTACAGACTAACTGTTAAGACCGTATTCATGGAAGACAATCTTACTTGGCTACGAGTGATTGCCAAAGAGGGAGATCATATTCACCATCTCCTGCAAGATCACTAGAGTTGGCAGGTGAGGGTTTTTTTTCCTTAATTGTGCAATTTCAGATTGTTTAAGAGTAAAAGAGGGTGACTTGATACCGTGAATTGTTGATTGTTAGCCAAAATGATTCCAAGGGAGGGTGGTGAGTTTAAACAAATACTGTCCTGGAACTTTCATATATTTTGCTTTTGTCTATAGTGGCACTTAACCCTTCAAAATCTCTGGCAGGTAATATTTCCTTGTCCTTTCCCCACACAACCTAGGTTAATGTTTGCTCCTGTTTTACAATCAATGAAGGTAGAAATATCGATAACTCTTAGCATCTATTTGGTGACTGAGTGTGTTCAGAGCACTTCCCAAACATTATCTTACTAATCCTAACTTCTCCCAAAAAATGTAGGTCAGTATTATCGGCTCCAAATTGCAGTAAGGGCCCTGAGGTGAGAGGCTAAGGTTGACTGAGCAATGGCTTGCCTAAGACCACTTAGAAAAATTAGCTGAGATTTTATATAGCTAGCATATAAAACCATTATTATTTTTTTAAAAAATATAACTCATGATTCATTCAATGCCCTGGTTTGCATGCAACACTAAGCCAAACTACGGGTAGCATAAATGTGCAGGCTCCTGGAGACGGGCTCGTGGCCGCTTTGCTCTTCTCTAATCCTGCTGCTGTGAATTAGGCTATGGTTTGGCTCTCCATGTCATCCGAACATCCTCCAGACAAACCACAAGTAAGCCATAGAACAGGCCTTGCTTATGCTTGTGGTATTTCCAGAGTGAGACAAACCATGAGCCCAGGTTCAGATGAGTCATTGAGTCACACTATGATTTAGCAAGCAGCAGCAGGAAACAGAAGAGAAACAAAAGTGTCGGCCATCTCCTCTCTAAACCATGTTCTGGCCTGGTATTGCATGCAAGCCATATTGTACTCTAGGCAATTTGGGTGTTGCCAATTAGCATGGTTCATTTAGGCACCTTCTTAAGGGCTTTTTCTTATTCATGAAGTCCTTTTCAGGGTCTCATTGTTGGATATTGTTCCTGTTGGTTTTACGAATAGATTTGATGTCTTTTCCCTATTCTAGCTTTGTGTTTTGTATTTCATGTTTATTTATTTATTGTACACTGCCACAACATTTTCAAATGGTGGGTTGTTTACAAACAAACAAACAAACAAGCCCCTTCCTTCTTAAGAGGGCCATATAACTCGGAATCATTTGTGCATCTCATAATTAACTTGCTCTTATGGCACAACTCGGTCTTAACTGAAAAAGTTCATCTCTAAAAAGTGCTTGAACGTGTCTTTGTTTAGCAGCCAATTTTTCTGAGTAACTGAAGCCCAGAGTCTTTTCAGGAATGTAACCCTAAGTGTATAGCTAAGTGATATCTTGGTCCACGTGATGGGTGACTCCAACCTCCGACCTTAATCTTCCAAAACAAGCATTAAAGGGCTCTTGAGACTTGTCACCAAGACTCATTTTTCTGGGCTTGTACATACATCTCAAGGGGCAAATTAATATCTAAACCAGGAATGACTATATTCTGTTACTTGGGTCGGCAAACTAAGGTCCGTGGGCCAGGTCAGGCCCAATTGCCTTCTACATCCAGCCCACGGACGGTCCGGGAATCTCTGCGCATTCTTTCCCTCTGCCTCCCTCTCCCTCACACGGCAGCGCTTTTCTCCTCAGGGACAGAGCAATCTTGTCCCATGCCAGGGGCCATCGACAGTGGGAATTGGCTCGCCCGCCTGCCCGCCTCAGCAGGGCAGTGCTGTGAAGGGTGCGTGTGACGTTTCCCTCCTGCTCCTCCTCATTCCGCCCTTCCTTCCTTCTCCGCACCCCTTTTCCGTGCCGCTTCCTCATGACCTGTGATGGCCTGGGAATCGGATTCAGAGGCTGAACCTGAGGAATCCCAGCCTGCACAAGAGTCCCCGCCTCCAGGGCCGGCTGAGCCGGGGCTGGGGCTTGAAACTGAAGGGCCCTCACCTGTGCCGGATCCTCAGGAGCAGACACCAGCTGAATCCGCTCTGGCTCCGGAGGTGATGGAGGACCCATTGCCTACAGGTGCTCCTCTCCCAGCCCTGTCAGGGGAAGGTGAGGTTGCCTCTGGGTCCAGTAACCCTCCAGCCTCTCCTGAGCTGCAGAGGCTCAGGGCAGAGAGGCGGAGGGAACTGAGTTCCCGCAGGAGGAGTGCTCGCCTCCAGGCCAGGAGAGGCGAGTCACCTGTGGACCGGGGCCACCCTATGCCTCAGAGGAGATAAAGGTCAGCCTGCCCAGTCCCAGGTTGCGGGAGCAACATCGTTGGTAACCTGTTCCTGCCAGCACCCTGTCCTGCTCTTCCAGAGTTCCTGACCACGCCTGGCTCCTTGCCTTGGACCCCGCTTCACCCTTGATGGACAGCCTCCATACCCGCAACCTAGGACCGGACTCAGACCACGCCGCATGGTAACTCCCTCCCGGGACCAGCACATGCGCTTTCTTCGCCGCCGCCTGCCTCCTTCATTCCTCCCATGACGTTCAGGTAGGTTGTTGAGGTGGCTGAAACTTGCGTGTTGGCGGGCAGCTCTGTCTTCTTCTCTGCAGTGCCTCTCAGGAAGCAGCAGCAGCAGCAGCAGGTGGTGCGTAAAAGCTCCAGCGACACCCCAGTTCCCCTATCTCCGTCCACGGCTCCTCCGCCGGGGCTGCTGCTTCTGTCTTCGCCAGCCGACACAGCCTCCTACCCCTCCACGGCGCCTGGCTGACTGGAAAAGCCCAGCTATTGGGACAACAACTGGGACAGGTAAAGTGAAGCATCTTCAGGCCTCTTTGCGAGCAGGTGAAAATTGTTCATTCCCCCCCCCAAAAAAAATTATAGTCCGGCCCCCCACAAGGTCTGAGGGACAGTGGACCGGCCCCCTGCTGAAAAACGTTTCTGACCCCTGTTTTATTACCCACTTTCAACTCACATAGAACTATGTCACTATTTTGTGGATGGGATTCGCTCACAATACGACAAGCATAGGTTGTGTAATTCAAGTGGCTTTAGTGCTTTTGTGGGGGTTTCTTTCTAATAATTTTTGTGATAAGGAAGGTGGCAGGAAAATGCACTGGAAACTGTGAAAGAACAATTGCATGACACAACGTTGTATAACCTCCCCACAAACAGAACAGAATGAATGTTCGGTGAACAGTTGATGACTTTTAACTCTCCTGCAATGTCTGTGCAAACATTCTCGTGAACGCTCACTAAATCGGTTGTCTGGAAGCGATTTGACTCCAGCTCAAAAGTGAGAAATGGTATTTCATAACTGATTTCTAAGTATATTGTGAATTGTACTTAAAACTGAGTGGCTTCAGTTGAGGAAAAGGCAGCCTTTGAATCTAGTCACGTTCTGCTGTGAGTTATAGCAGAAGGCTGCGGTATAGTTTCGTGTGGATTCTAGGTCACTTGTCTCCGGCAGTGAACACTTCTTGTGTCTGTTCTTTCTAATTGTTTTAAATTT
Source organism: Podarcis pityusensis (assembly GCF_964106645.2). Classification (NCBI taxonomy): domain Eukaryota; kingdom Metazoa; phylum Chordata; class Lepidosauria; order Squamata; family Lacertidae; genus Podarcis; species Podarcis pityusensis. The sequence continues at coordinate 93,232,985 of NC_138030.1, read as the reverse complement.
ATACCATGGCGTGCTTGGACTCCCAGTGGTCCACTGCTGCTGCTGCGGCTGCGGCTGCTACCCTTGAGAGCAACTAGGCTATCTCCTCAATCTGACTGCCCTGTACATTTTTTCCTACAGACGCTTCTGAGACTGAAATTTCAGCTCTGATTCTTCACTGAGTGAAGAGGTGGCTTTTTCTGGCATTAAAGCCAGGGCTTTTGAAAAAGAAAATGGTGATAAGTCATGCTCTGCTTCTGGCGCGTTCACAGGTATACTGTTTCCATACACAAAGGTTCTGTTATAATGGATGGTATTCGGCTACGTCTTACTCAGAGTAGACCCATTGAAATGAATGAGCATGGCTGAGTTGGGTCCATTCATTTCAGTGGATCTGCTCCAAGCAAAACTGAGTTGAATACCACCCAACGGATGGCAGTTGTTGATCAAACTATTTTGCATTCGTTTGCTCTAGCCCTATGGTGGTAATAAATTTCATAAGTTAATTATGCAACTTCCTCCCTTTTGCTTGTCACTGCTAGTTAACTTAACAGAGTGACCGCCAGTATATGGGAGAGAGAATAATTTTCCACTACGCAATCTCACTCTCTCATTCATAAGAAAGAGCACCACAGTCTGAGAGTGAAATTGCATTAAATACATTTAAAATTGCAAGTGTGTGTTTGATTTCTCCTTCTCCATCTTTAGTTGGGGAGCCATTCAGTTATGGGTCACTCTAAGCCAGTGTTTCTCAAACTTAGGCCCCCAGCTGTTGTTGCGTTACCAACTTCCTAGGAGGACCAGCGGTCAGGGATGATGGGTGTTGTCGTTCAACAACAGCTGGGGACCCAAGTTTCAGAATCACTGAAGTCTAAGCCATGCTATGACGGCTCAGGACAGCAGCTGGGCTGGGGGGCTGTGTCGGTGATCCATGGGTGTTCATTACCATTGCTGCCTTTATTGCGTTCGCATTCTCAATAAGGGATGGAGGTTTTCATGTGCTCAAAGGTTGTCTTTAACATTTGCAGGAATGTCCTGTTGTTTTCACTTAAATAAATCACTAAATGAAAAGGGTGGGGAAAGGGAAAGGGGAAAAGATACCTCATTGTCAGTGATGGACGTACATTTGGGCCTTGAAGCTTGAACTGTTGTGGGGGAGGGGCCTTCACAACCAGCAACGAGGTCTGGGTTACAACAATGAGGTTGCTCCACAACAGATCACTTTAAAATAATTAACTACCACACCTCTGATTTTGATTGGATTATATAATATTGCATGAAGCACATTTTACAAAATACCAGTTTTCTGGTTTATTCTAGCAGCATATTCATGTGCGGTTGCATCATACGAGAGCTTCCTTGATGTGCCATTTTTCTAGAGACAGCATGCATAAAGATTTTAAACACTCTTCAACAGAACAGCCGATTTACCACGACGCTCCACTTTTGCAACATCTGGGTTACTAACTCTTCAACTTTGGGATTGTTGAAATATATACACACACAAAATTAACCATTTGAGTCGTTTAAGCAATGTGGACCGAAGTCACTTCTGGGATCCCTCTGGGATTAGCAGTCCTGAATGTGAAGCTCTATTAGTTCCGTAATAGACCCACCCCTACACATCGCTTTGAAGTGATTTCTCACCCCTTTCTTTAGAAACTGGAACAACAATGATATTTAAAGAAGCTGGCGTCTGTGTCCTTCCTCTCTCCCCAAGGTGTTACGCCTCTGCTCAAGTCCATCTTTGACCCTGGAAGAGATCCAGTTTCCCTTTCCAGCAGGGGATTTCATTCAAAGCACTGCCAAAAAGGGGGGGCTTTCAAGCTGACTTTACAAGCCAATGCATTTCCTGCGGATACTTATTCCGTCTTGGAGAAGCTGCCGCTACTTCTGTTTTGCCAATGGAACATCTAATGAGATGTCTGTTTCCACAGCGCAGTCACTGCTATAATGTTTGGAGGACTTGGTCCACTGATTCTTGCTGAGACACAGTAATTGCTGGGCTCACCGTTTTAAAAAAAGAAAATGTTCCTATTGAAGATTTTCTCAGGTTACAAAAGTATCGGTACATACATCGTCTCCATGTTCGGATCATAAAAGTCCTTTCTACAGATCAGCTATATTCAATGTGAGATGACAGCCATCTTGGCCCCTGCCCCCCAGGTGTGGAGGAGGTGATGGGGCAGAAAAAGAAGGGGAGTCTGTCTCAACAGGCAGGATGGGACAAAGGTAAAAGCAAAAATTCTTTGGACCTATGGGAGTGGCTGGGCAGCCTGGGCTCATCGTGGATTGGCTGGCAGGCTGGGAGCGTCAATGGCGCCCTCTGGAGGCTTCGTCCCGAGCAAAATTCCTGGCTTAACACCATTGGTTTGGGCGCTGGGCGCTTGCTCTAGTAGCTGCTATGCACCTCGCCTTTTCTCGGGGTGCCAGGGCCAGTAAACGGAAGCCACAGTGTTAAGTTGTGGGTGAACATATCAGACGACACAGCGATTCTTCAAACAGCTCTTGCTTATTCACAGGTCAGAACAGAACTGAACTGAAGGGTTCAGTCAGCCTGCTTATATAGAGCTCCAGTACAATGTAACTGTAACAATTTTCTAAAACTATCCAATCACTGAACGTCACTTTCGATCCCTTATTTGCATAACTATCTACAGTATCCCCCTGCTGTCCCAGGGTTAGAACTTCAGTACATAACACACAGCTAATGTTAGAAGACTTTGCACGCCCAGGGGCCCAGGCCATGGGCTTGACCATCACCACTGAAAGGGTCATGGGTCAGCAGGGCTGGGGGAAATCCCTCAGAAGTGATCCCCAGGAGCCATTGATCTAAGTCCGTTTCAGGCATCTGGGAACCAGCTTCACTCTCATCTATGCCGCAGCAAAGGTGCATGGAAACTATTACGCAAAGGCCCTGACTATCATGGACTGAAGCCCAGTCTCTGCAGTTGGTAGGTTTGTCCAGAGCTTTCTGCCTTATCACATGGAAGCACCTCATAGAAGGAAAATTTTCCTCCTGTTTTCTGGTGAGCTGGATTTTTTTGCCATTCCATCAAAGACAAAACCCTCAGAACTTTACTTCGATGACAAGACTCACAGGCCTTTTTGGTAATTAAAAGCTGCTGGCAGAGACAAGAAACATGCCTTGCTTTCTGTTTCTGTTTCATTTTTTTTAAAAAAAATGATTTAAGTTTCTCTATGATCTCTAATGAAGACCTGAATTTTTTGTCTTCTCCGCCTTCCTTTGCTTATGCAATGAAAAGGGAAATGGGAGTACTTGTTTTTTACATTAGAAAGTGTGTGTGTGTGTGTGTGTGTGTGCGCGCGCGCGCGTGCATTTAACAGTCATTTTCCTTGGCAGTCTCTGGATTTCTGTACGAAAGAATTACAGAAAACGTAACAGGGAGAGGTTGTTCCTTCTAGGTTTTTCAGATTTAACAATTTGCTTGCAAAAGAGTTTAGAGCCTCTCTCAAGGCCTGTCCTTAATTTCCTTCCGAGCACATGTTCAGTTGCAGTATTCAGTTCCCCACCACCACCACCCCCAGTCATGGAACATTTCTCAGCGGCTAATTCACACATTCGTGTTCCTTTCCTGCAAAGTGCGTGGCAAGCTGATCCCGCCTTATGCAAAGGAGGTGAGAGAAAACAGGGCTTGTGTGTGCTATAGATGCTTGCAAAGAAGCTGCAATGGCAGGAGTCGGCCTTGTTGCAAAGGTCACCCTGGGATGCCTGGATGTTTTCCAAAGATGTTACAGCTACTCATCATGAGCAAGAAAAAGGGAAACAGGAAGCGGGGCGACTACTGATTAAAGATGCTGGGGAGTCGAGAGTGGATTTCATGCTCTTTATTCAGCTCATAGTGGTGAGGAGGAATGGAAGTTCCCCCAGAATGTCTGCTTTATATACATTATTTACACAATGGGCTGCACGTGATTCGCTAATTCTGGGATTCACCTGTAGGCCAATCAGTCTGCAGATTCACTTCCACCTGGAGCTGGATTGGGTGGCTCCTGTGGACCAGACTGCTGCATTCTGAATCCTGTTGTTCTAGGACCAATCAGACTGCTGCCTTTTGGATCCTATTCAACTCAGTACATAACAGGAGCCAATGCATAGTCTCCAACTGCCCCAGAAATGCTCACGAAAACTCTTAAGCCATCACAGCTTCTCACTTTGTCACACAGAGACCCAAATTCCCAAGGGGCCTTTCCTTCAGTACAGTTCCTTCAACGTGTTACTGGAAGTTCAGATCCGTGCATCCTTCCAACATGTTTCTCAGATCTATGCCTCCCGGCTCCCACCCAATATGCCGCCACTTCCTGTTTTTATGAAAACAAGATCTGGGTCACTTGAATACCCCTAATAAAGTATTTCACCTTTTCCCTGTTCCTCAGTCGGTCAGGTGCTGCTGCTGCATCCCTGCCCTGGCCTCTGAGGAGGAAACTGAAGGATGGCCACAGACCCAGGACCTACGGATGCTGGGGTGACCCTGTGGGAGAAAGTGGCTGTGCTGGCGACAGGGCTGGGCACCTTCCAGAGCCTTCTGGAGTGGAAGAAGAAGCTGCAATTCAAAGCCCGGGCTGGCTAGCGTCCCTATTTTCATCTGAGGAATGTTGGAGACCATGCCAATGCTGAAGCCACAGGGAGAGAACTGAAGAAAGAGCAGAAAGCGCCAGCTCCTCCTGGGTCCTGTCAGTGTGGTGTAGTGGTGAAGAGTGGTGGACTCGTAATCTGGTGAAATGGGTTCGCTTCCCCGCTCCTCCACATGCAGCTGCTGGGTGACCTTGGGCCAGTCACACATCTTTGAAGTCTCTCAGCCTCACTCACCTCACAGAGTGTTTGTTGTGGGGAATGAAGGGAAAGGAGATTGTTAGCTGCTTTGAGACTCCTTAGGGTAGTGATAAAGCGGGATATCAAATCCACACTCCTCTTCTTCTTCCCCTTGCAATGACCTCTCCATGCAATGTGGAGGGTCATCCAGACAGAACTTCCTTAGCTTCTCATGTCACCTCAAAGCCCAACGCTTTTCCAGTCAAGTTGCTTCGTGCATTTGGCTGGCAGCCCTCAAGTGGGAGGAACTGAGCACTGGACCTGCCTGAAATTTATAGCATTATTATTATTATTATTATTATTATTATTATTATTAATTCAACTTATACATGGCCCTATACTCGGAGGTCTCAGGGCGGCTCACAACATGACCTTCTATTTTGCCTTTGCCAAACAACAAGACTTAAAAAAGAAAGAAAGAAAAGTAATTAATGAATGTCAGTCAGTCAAGTTTATTGCTTATAGCCAAAGGCTGCTGCAATGTATACAATGCCATTCAATAAAATATATACTAGTTTGATACAAAAACTTAAAACATTTACATTGTCAAAACATGACCTAATCTGCACAAAACTATAGAAACTCCTTAATATACAATTTGAAACATTAAACAATAAAATTTATACGCTAAAATCACCACGGGGCCACTAATATATTAAAAGTAATATTAAATAATACAATAGACAATTATGTACAAAGTTTAGTGAGAAAGATGCTTGGTGTAGATGGGGTCAAATAAATTCATCTCCTTTACAGTTGATAGCTATTTCGGCTATACAATTTTTTCTAATTTTCCTGGCGGCAGTTGCAAAAAGTGCTACACGCCAGGTCACATACTTACCAATGTCTGCAAGAAAATATAGAATTGTTAAGTTGTGGGTGAACATATCAGACGACACAGCAATTCTTCAGATAGCTCTTGTTTATTCACAGGCCAGAACAGAACTGAACTGAAGGGTTCAGCCAGCCTGCTTATATAGAGCTCAACTACAAAGCAACAGTAACAACTTTCTGTAACTATCCAATCACTGAACGTCACTTTCAATTCCTTATTTGCATATGCAGACCTGAGTGAAAACTATCTACAGTATCCCCCTGCTGGCCCAGGGTGAGAACTTCTGTACATAACAAGAATCATGTCAGAAGGATTCTGGCCAGGGGACCTTATCATTACAGGTAATTAATGAATGTGCCACCTGCAAGATTTAAGGGCAGACACTGCAGCATTTTAAATTAAATTTCTACTTAAGGTACATTGCTGCTTGTTCTCAGGAAGAGTCTTTCTGGGATTATATAATGGACTAACCAACCTAGCATCTTCTGAAGAATTGCAGCAAGGATTAAGCTGTCAGTTGGAACCTGAGCCAGGCGTCTTCTCACTGATGGGCTGTAGTCTACTTCTGCCTGCCCTTAAGACAACATACAGCAAAGCTTAAGAAGACATCATTCATACGGTTAGCAACTGTGTGCATAACTTTTAAAAGTAAAACTGTTTCTTTTCATGCAAATGGTGGCTGCAGAGGAGCACCACGTAGGGCTGCAACAGGAAGTCAAGGGTTAAAGGCCACTGCCTCCAGCCTCTGGTTCAGGCTCCCACAAATGCTTTTTTCCTCTCAGAAGTCATTGAGTCAATTACTAAGAATTTGGCTCCAAGTCCCAGGCAGATTCCACTGTGCAACAGGCAGGAAAGTTGATCCTATTCCATTTGTGGCTCCTGAACCGAGTATAAACATTTCCTGGGCAATGGATGGGTTTCCATCCTTTTAACCTGAGGGGAAATGTTTTCTGTACATTGGAACTCCCACAACTGGGAGAGAAACCTATGTGATAACATCGCTTTAATTAAGAACAGAAGCAAGGGGAGGCTTGGCGGCTTTTTCTGGCTCATCCATACAGCAGTTTACGGCAGAACCCTTCGTGAATTCAGTACGGACAGAAAAACCTGATCAGACACCAAACTCGGTTTGGCCCCCCAAAACGCACCCTAGACCAGCCTTTCCAAGATCTGCTGATGGTCTAGCTCTTGGGCAGATTTCGCAGCTGCTGTTAGAGCGCAGACATGTTAGAACCAACACTGCAGAGATGGTGACTGTGACGAAGCCAAGAAGCTCAGTGCGCACACATGCGACAGTTGTGTGGGTGAACTGTAGACACATCTGGAGTCTTTGAAGTTTCCACGGCGGCGGCAGCAGAGAGGGAAGGAGGGAAGGAGGGAGAGAAGGAGCAGCAGCAGCTTGTGTCTGGCTGTCAGAGCTGCTCCAGCAAATAAAACTTCAAAGGAAGCTCCGGCGGGGCATTTGGCGTGTCTGAATGCTCCCCCATATGGGGAAACAAACCTCTTGGAGATGCCTAGTAAACAATGAAGATGGGACTCCTCCTGGACATGTTGCTTTTTTAAGCCCAGGGAGTTTTTGTTTTGTTTTTCCCTTAGGAGAGCATTTAAAACTTGCAACCCACCCAGCCCTACCCTTTGTGAAGCCTGATGCCGTGCAGGCCAGGAAAAGCTTTCCCACTTAACCGAGCTAAGTCTACAAACTGGCCCTGATTCAGCATTCCACTGCCTGCTCTCCTCCTGTCCTGACTAGCAATTCCGAAGCATCTCCCTTGAGGGGCAGCTTATTTCCTGTTTAGATTGTTGTTGCTAGGCAGCACGTTCAATCCCACCCCCCCTCACCACCGCACATTAAATTTAAAGCATTTGAACGATCCCTTCTGCTCTTTTTCTTCCAGCCTCACATCTGTAATGGGTTTTTGATCTGCCAGGATTCCCAGGTCGCTCCATCCATCCTCAGCTTTGCAGAAGGAAAAGCAACCTGAGAACTTTTGCGGTTTGCACGGTTCTTTTTGCTTTTCTTCTCCCCCAGCTCCTCCTCCCCCCCAACCACGACCACTTTCCATCTGTAATTCATTCTCTCTCAAAGCCACATCTATTTGTTAGGGAAAGGGTGATGGTGGTTAAAATGAAGTCACCCTTCTCACTCTCCCACCGCCCAGTAAATAGAGTGGGGGGGGGAAGGGAGGGGGAAGTACAGGTGGGAAGCAAATAACTGTTGCAGGGCCTGCGAGGCTGGGCACAATCCCAACATTGAAAGCACATGGCTCCCCCCAAAGAACCCTCAGAACTGGAGCGGCAATTCCCAGCACCTTTAAGTTCCCAGGATTCTTTGGGACAAGTCATGTGCTTCAAATGTGTGCAGCCATCCCTCCGGCCATATAAACACAAAGCCCCAGAGCCGCTCTAATGTAAGGCTTTCTTAACTTGGGAGTGGGGAGAGCAGGGCCTGTTATGTACTGAAGTTCTCACCCTGGGCCAGCAGGGGGATACTGTAGATAGTTTTCACTCAGGTCCACATATGCAAATAAGGGATTGAAAGTGACTTTCAGTGATTGGATAGTTACAGAAAGTTGTTACAGTTGCGTTCTAGTGGAGCTATATAAGCAGGCTGGCTGGACCCTTCAGTTCAGTTCTGTTCTGGCCTATCAATAAACAAGAGCTGTTTGAAGAATCGCTGTGTCATCTGATATGTTCACCCACAACTTAACAGGGCCTCTCAAGGGAGACAAGCCCCATGGGTGCTGTTAGATACATAAAGGACCCAGAGCACAGGCTTGCAGATGACATAAATTTGCATCAGCGCATAGGCTGCCTCTGGGCAAACAAAGATGGCAGGTAGCTGAGTGCAACGGAGCGGTGCCCTGTAAATAAAGTTTTTTAAGGTGAGGGGAGAGGCTAGAGATCTTGGCCTGGCGCAGAAGACCTTGGACCACCCCAACCATGCCCCTGGCACATCCTTCTGTGATGCCTCTTAGTACGTGTTTTGAGTTTCTGACACCAAGTGTCCTATATTTACTAAATGTTATGTACTAAGCTTGGATCCTAGATCAATAGGCAAGTAGGATCCTAGAATGCAACAACTGATTGGCTTGCAGGAAAAGACCAATCAGGCTCCAGGGGGGAAGCAGAATCAGCCAATTAAACGGGACTCATTGTGTAAATAATGTATATAAAAGCCTGAGGTTTGGGGGGCAATTCAATCACTGTTTTACAAGCTGCAATAAAGAGCATGAAATCACTACAGGACTCCAAGTACATTTCATTAACAATCTCAGATGAATTCTGTGAACACCATCATTCCGTGATGGATGTCCCCAGTTGCCAGACATACTGATGTAGCACAGAGCATCGTACAGGGAACAACAAAGCAGGATATTCAAATCTCACCTCTGTTATTAACTCACCATCTGGCCTTAGGCATCTCGGAAGATGGACTATGAGGGATAGTAATATTGAACCACCTTATAGAGATGTTGTAATGATACAGTACCATATGTGAAGTGCTTTGAACTGGCTATCTTGTTTAAGTTATTGCATTTCTTGCTTTTTTGGACGTTAAGGAAAGCAGCACTCATCAGTCGCACTCTAAAGTTGACTTTCACCATATTTCTGGCATCTGCTGTATCCAGACTGGGGACATTTTGGCTGCAAACAATCCACTGCAAGTGAGGAGAGTTGTGCAAAAGCACTGCCCTCCATTCATTTCAATGGGGCTTACACAGAATTTCCTAATTTACAATATTTATATACCCCCTACCACCCATTCCCCCAAATAAGAGAGGTTCTTTGCATAGCTAAGTAAAACTTAAACCGTAAAATAAAAAAGCAGGACATAATACTTGGAATATGAAACAAAACAAAACCCACAGCAGGATGCAGAGCAAAACTGCCATCTGAGGAACGGTGCAAAAAATCTAAAAAGCACCAAAAGTTGTTGTTTTAACTAAGAGTGGAAAGCCTGGGGGAGCAAAAAAGGCCTTCACCTTGAACCACAACTTAGATGCCAGATGAGCAATGGAGTTTACATGGGGGGGGGGTCCAGAAGTCTCATCGTGTTTTTCTAAAACATTCTGTAAAAAGGTAAAGGGACCCCTGACCATTAGTTCCAGTCGTGGCCAACTCTGGGGTTGTGGCGCTCATCTCGCTTTACTGGCCGAGGGAGCCGGCGTACAGCTTCCGGGTCATGTGGCCAGCATGACTAAGCCGCTTCTGGCAAACCAAAGCAGCGCATGGAAACGCTGTTTACGTTCCCACTGGAGCAGTACCTATTTATCTACTTGCACTTTGACGTGCTTTCAAACTGCTAGGTTGGCAGGAGCTGGGACTGAGCAACGGGAGCTCACTCCGTCACGGGGATTCGAACCGCTGACCTTCTGATCAGCAAGTCCTAGGCTCTGTGGTTTAACCCACAGCGCCACCCGCGTCCCAAAACATTCTGTACCTGCCCATTATTCTTGTTCATCCCACTAACTGGGCAAAATGGAAGGCTGCTCCACTTTTTTATATGGATTATTATAGCCTAGATACCTTAGAAGGTGTGCCTACTACCTTCCAGCTGCAAATTAATAGCTGGGGGTTGATTAGATGACACTCGCAGTCCCAACCTTACAATTCTATGATTCTATGATTCTAAGTGAGAATATTGCTGCAACCTGCTGAATAGAGTTGTGTTCACGTTTGGAGTAACAGAAGGTGCCTGTCTGTGTAGTTGTGGGTGATACTGTTCTTAACCACTCGTAAAAATTATTTTGGCAAGCGGCTCCTTTTCCAAGGGCAGTAGGAATGCTGTGGATCCACGTAGACCTTGTCCATCACGGATGTCGTGGGCCATCGTTTAGAGAGCAATTGCAACAGTGCAAAACCATGTCCTTGGGGAGAAGGTGCAGCCAGTACATTCCTTAACATAATAAGATTATTAATATGCCCCTGCAGGAGTAGAGATGCCAGGGGTGGCCTGGAGATTGCGCTCTCCTTTTGAAAGAGCCTTTTCCAGTGACATCTCCCATCATCCCTGACGGCTGCTGGCCAGGGCCGACCAGAGTTGTAGTCCAAAACATTGGGGTGGGGGGGAGAGGTTGGGGAAGCCTGTCTCGCATGGAGGGAGACCCAGCAGCTTGTCCCACAGAAACCTTTTGTCTGCCCCCCCCTCCATCAATCAGTCAGCTTCAGCAACTGACTGGCTTGGAGAAAACATCTCCCCCTGGTATTCTTGCTTTGTGAAGGTCTCGCTCTGCCCTGGACCATCGGGGACACTCAGCTATGTTTTGAAATTGTTCCTCCCTCGCCCCCTTTTCCTGCTGGTCTGTTACCCTGTGGAATTTGGGCTTCTGAAAACTTTGGCTTGAGAGTGGGGGGCAGAGAGAGCACATCTGCAGAGTCTCTTCTAACGGGAAAACTGTAGGCAACTTTTTGCAGCAGGGAGGGAGTCTATTCTTCAAAGCGGTCTGGGAAGTCTCTGAAGATTGTCCCCACTCTATGACTCCAAACCGATCTCTGTATAGTATGTACACCTTCCTGCTAACCCTCATGTGATGAATGCTCCTTTTGCCACATTATTCCTGATTTACTGACACAGCTTTTGCCCATCTGGTGCCCTGGGTCTAAGGAGTGTTGTAAATCCACAGTGCAAGCTGGCAGGGTGAGTGAAGCATGCCATTTAAGCAAGATAGGGATGCAGGTGATGCTGTGGTCTAAACCACTGAGCCTCTTGGGCTTGCCGATCAAAAGGCCGGCGGTTCGAATCCCCACGACAGGGTGAGCTCCCATTGTTTGGTCTCAGCTCCTGACAACCTAGCAGTTAGAAAGCACCTCAAAGTGCAAGTAGATAAATAGGTACCACTCCGGCGGGAAGGTAAACGGCATTTCCGTTGCGCTGCTCTGGTTCGCCAGAAGCGGCTTAGTCATGCTGGCCACATGACCCAGAAAAACTGTCTGCGGACAAACACCGGCTCCCTTGGCCTGTAAAGCGAGAAGAGCACCACAACCCCAGAGTTGTCTGCGACTGGACTTAACTGTCAGAGGTCCTTTACCTTTTTTTTAATGTAAAAGATAAAAAAAAAGTTTGCATAAATATTTCTTCAGCAACAAAGAACAGCAGGTTTTCATGTAACACCTTCTGTCCACTTGAGCGCTTTTGGAGTGACTGCATGCACAGAAAGACACAGGAAAGTGACCTCTGAATGAGTATCTTTCCCACAGTGGATTCTAAGGGATCCAACCAAACTTGTCTTGCCTTTCACATCACCGTCCCTCCTCAAAGGATGGCGCCACCTGGTGGAAGGAGTAGCAACAGAGCTTTTCGATCTACGGCATTTTTTCATTAGGATGTGTGTTGGACAGATGCAGGAAAAATCCCTTTTTATTTTCTATATGTAAGACTTCCGGGGCCTGTTTCCCTCACCTCTCCTCTCCACACACCTCGTTTTATGCATCTCTCGCACATTTATGTACCTCCCAATCTAGCTCTAGTGGTGAGAAACGCACGGTAGGTTTTGCATCCCTTTCAAAGCACTTCCAAGTGGAAAGGCTGAATTTTCACCCCAGTCAAAAGCACACTGGCATGCATATCTGAGGGACGCGGGTGGCGCTGTGGGTTAAACCACAGAGCCTAGGACTTGCTGATCAGAAGGTTGGCGGTTTGAATCCCTGCGATGGGGTGAGCTCCTGTTGCTCGGTCCCTGCTCCTGCCAACCTAGCAGTTCGAAAGCACATCAAACTGCAAGTAGATAAATAGGTACCCCTCCGGCGGGAAGGTAAACGGCATTTCCGTGCGCTGCTCTGGTTCGCCAGAAGCGGCTTAGTCATGCTGGCCACATGACGCTGTACGCCGGCTCCCTCGGCCAATAAAGCGAGATGAGCGACGCAACCCCAGAGTCAGCCACGACTGGACCTAATGGTCAGGGGTCCCTTTACCTTTACCTTTATGCATATCTGATCTGTTTGCCTAAGCTTCCCAAGTCAGCCAGTAATCAGTGTATGTAAGAGACAGACAGACACTGGGCCTTCAACAAGGGCCACAGATGCTGAGCTTTCGTTTTTATTTTTCAGAGTAATTCTCCAGCTCTCCTTGAAAGCGAGCTAAGAAGCAAAATGTGCAGGTACCCTTCTAAGTGATTTCTGTCAGATGAGCCAGCCAGGTTGCTCTTAGATTTCAGTGTTTGTTTTTACAGTGGGTGAAGTCAGCTTGCCCTTCCTTTTTGCTCAGCAGTCAGGATGCCTCTTTCCTGGGGCCGGTTCATCTTAATTCTCTCACTTCCTAGAAGTTATTTACTGGAAATACTAACACACAGGTAGTGCAGGGGGATGTTAATGAATCGATTAGTGAGGTCTGCCAGAGGAGGTCTTCTAAAGAGGAGGTCATCATCTGTAAGATATAATAATTAGAGTGTTTGTTTTTGTTTGAAAACTGTAGTAGCACTGTGTATTTTGGCACTCCCTCCCTTATATATGAGGCAGGCAATATATTTCCTGCCTTTCTGGTGCTTATTGAAGACTTTTAAGCCCTTTAGGTGGAGATTATTTATCCTAGCCCATGAAAAAATTGTGTATGGATATGTTCTGTTGTTCTATTGCCAAAAAGCTTCAGGGTGTTTTATGGGAAGCAATTGATAAATTAAATAATATTTATACAGCGGTACCTCGGGTTACACACGTTTCAGGTTACATACGCTTCAGGTTACACACTCCACTAACCCAGAAATAGTGCTTCAGGTTAAGAACTTTGCTTCAGGATGAGAACAGAAATTGTGCTCCGGCGGCGCGGCAGCAGCAGGAGACCACATAGGCTAAAGTGGTGCTTCAGGTTAAGAACAGTTTCAGGTTAAGAATGGACCTCCGGAATGAATTAAGTACTTAACCTGAGGTACCACTGTATTGCAAATAACCACATATGTGGCATTTCAAAATTATTGCGTCTGCATTTTGATTTTACCCTCACAATGTCATTGCGAGTTTAAAGTTTTTTGTTAGTTTCTGAGGAGAAACTTGATATCTATGGGCCACCCTGGCTTTTGTGAAAAACAGAAGAAAGGAAGATTTGGGTTAACCAGTTTGTGTGTCCGCGCGCAGCAGCCAGTCCATTTAAAAAGAAAAACACAAAAATTGCACCTATCAGCTGCCTGAGAGGGAAGGGACAGTAGGAGGGACTGAATCCAGCCCCCCCCCCCGGTGAACAGCTGATTGGCAAGACTTCAGCTTTTTAAATGGGCTTCCAGGTGGGACAGGATAATTCTGGGTATTCTGTTAATTTGGAGGGAGAGGGATAAAATGTTGGCCTTGTTCCCATTGCCCTCGCATCTTTTTTAAAAGTATAGGCTAGCCAAATTCAATGCTCTTTTCTTCCGGTTGTTGTTGAGAAGGGATAAAACTGATGGGAGTATGAACCCATCTCTGAACAGCGGGTTGGGTGAGGGTTAGAAGAGAAAACTAGGCTGAGGGAGTTGGGGGGGGCACATTTTAAAAATGTGTATAACATTACATGAATCTGGGTTTTTTGTTCCAGCTAAACTTGCCAGCTGGAGTTGCGTTCTCCCTGATTTCAGCCTTGGAGTATGATGCTGTTTTTAATGATTCCCTTTTTCTGTCTTTCAGTCTCTCGGTCTCCTTCCTTCCCTTCTTTTTCTTTTTCTTTTCAAAACTGACTTAGCCGGCCTCCACTTGGAGGTACTGACAGATTCCAGAACTGGTGGTTGTTCCATCCATGGGAAATCAACCTGAACCTTACGCACACCTGGGTTTCATGAAAACCATCACCAGTTTCCCTGCATGTAATTACTGAATCCCCTTGTTAGGTCTGGAAGGAGTTTCTGCGGATATTTTTTTTAACCCCTTCTAACAGGGAGAAAAGAACTCATTCTCTCTCTCTCTCCAAAAAAAAGTTTGAGCTATCCAATTCTTTGGTCACTTGGCTGTTTCCCCGTCTGAATGATCAGCTGGAATATCTGATAGCTGATATAGAATCATAGAGCTGTAGAGCTGTAAGGGACCCAAGGGTCATCTAGTCCAACCCGCTGAAATGCAGGAATCTTTTGCCCAACGTGGGACTTGAACCATGACCTTGAGATTAAGAGTCTCATGCACTACTGACTGAGCTGTCTGAAGTGTCAGACAGGGTGTGGGGAGACCAAAACCAGAAGTACCATTGTGATTTGTGGTCATTTTGAGGACAGAATCAGGGCCAGATTTAGGTTTGATGAGGCCCTAAGCTACTGAAGGTTATGGGGCCCTTTATATGTCCAGCTGTCCTTTGTCAACAACAAATTGCCGCTAATAGATACCTAATAGGTATCTAAAGCCATTTGCACATAACAAAATATGTACACCATAGAAGCCTACAGAACACAAAATACTGTTGCTGTATGTAGGTTTTTGCCGGGACGCGGGTGGCGCTGTGGGTAAAACCTCAGCACCTAGGACTTGCCGATCGCATGGTCGGCGGTTCGAATCCCCGCGGCGGGGTGCGCTCCCGTCGTTCGGTACTCGGGTGCAAGTAGATAAATAGGGACCGCTTACCAGCGGGAAGGTAAACGGTGTTCCGTGTGCTGCGCTGGCTCGCCAGATGCAGCTTGTCACGCTGGCCACGTGACCCGGAAGTGTCTGCGGACAGCGCTGGCTCCCGGCCTCTAGACTGAGATGAGCGCACAACCCTAGAGTCTGTCAAGACTGGCCCGTACGGGCAGGGGTACCTTTACCTTTACCTTTATGTAGGTTTTATTTTATTTGTTTTTATCTTATATTTTGGAAATGTACACCAAGGGTTGTTTTTTTCCTTTAAATTTTTTGGGGGCCCCCAAGAGAGTTGGGCCCTAAACTATAGCTTGTTTAGCTTATACGTAAATCCAGCACTGGACAGGATGATAACATTTTTTCTGCAGTGACAGTCAGGGGTGTGTGTGTGTGTGTGTGTGTGAGAGAGAGAGAGAGAGAGAGAGAGAGAGAGAGAGAGAGAGAGAGAGAGAATGACTAGAAAACACAAGGTAAATTTACATGATCTTTGCCAAATCTGCTATGGAAATGGCTGAAAAGTGCTGCGAGACATTTTGCTCTTAGCTTAGATTTATTGATGCAACACAAACCCATGTTGATTTGTGGGAAGACCCCAGCTTTTCAAAGAGAGCCACCTAATAATAGATCAGGGAAAGCAGGTTGGGTGGATGAGAAACCCTTTGAATACAAGTTTTGTGTGTGTCCAGTCGATGTGCAACTGCCGACAAGTGCACCGCTTTCAGCCCTGGAAGGGGCAGGGAAGGGCTGAACAGAACCAGCTGATACGCACTGTTATGTATTGCGGTTCTCACCCTGGCCACCAGGGGTATTGTGTACTGTATATAGTTTTCACTCAGGTCCATGTCAGTTAATTTAGGCGGGGAACCCTGGGCTGCTGTTGTTACAGTGTTGACAGCCGGCTGCCTATAAAAGCAGGCCGGCTGAGCTGTTTGCTGTTCGGTTCAGTTCCAGCTTACAAATAAAGAGCTACTTGGAGAAATCTCTGTGTCGTCTGCTATGTCCACCCACTATTTAATATACACAATGACCTGGAACGCAAATTCCGCGCAAACGGGGAGTTGCCTGTATTAAAAAACTGCAGAAAGCACTAAGTAACTAAAAGTAGGGGTGGGGGAGAAGTTTGATTCCATTCACATTTAAAGATGAACCTTCCTAGTTCCATTTCGAAAACAATAAAAGACTAAACAACAACAACAACCCACCCTTCAAAATTTGCACTTTTCTCAATTTTGCAATGCAGCTTTCCAGCCAAGTAATGTGTAAAAAAACGACGCACTGCGATACTACAATAACATGCATTTATTTGTGAATATAGCACACAAAAATGCCCTTTTATAGGGAGAACTGCATTGCAGAAATGTGTTTATTAGGCAACATGTACACAGGCATGTGCATGGTTGGAGAAATCATTAAGATTAAAACTAGGAGTTGGAGGAAATGAGGGAAACCGGAATTGACAGATTAGCTCATCCCTAAGTAGAAGCTGCCTGAATAATTAAATGTGTCAAATTATGTTTTCCAGGAAGATTAAACTTTCACAGCTTCTGCAATCGCCACTACTGAGAGAATAAGTTGCTCCCTTGCTGATTGTGGTATTTGAGTATTTATTATGTTTTGTATCACTTTTACAGCCCAGGCTTGTACACAGTTCCTGGTAATACTTTTCTATAAAAAGGTGGCATGATAGGATCAGATATGGCTTTAGCTGAAAAGCTGGCACAGCAAGCTAGCCAGAGGGCAAATCAAACATGGAAAGTGTTTCCACATATGTTATCCCTTTCTTCCATCAACGCCCATTGCAGAGAAGTCTTGCAGAATTTTTTCAGCGGAGGTTCACTTACCCAGGGTTCCGCTTCTTACTTTTAAAGCCTGACAAATGGATTGAAGTTAATGAAATTGCAGTATTTTTGAGAATGTCAAAGAACTCCATACAGACGCTGTATATTGAATGGAAGTAAACATATTTTATACAGTGGTACCTCGAGTTAAGAACTTAATTCGTCCTGGAGGTCCGTTCTTAACCTGAAACAGTTCTTAACCTGAGGTACCACTGAAATATACTTGGCATCGAGAGTGGATTTCATGCTCTTTATTCAGCTCATAGTGGTGAGGAGAAATGGAAGTTCCCCCAGAATGTCTACTTTATATACATTATTTACACAATGGGCCCCACGTGATTGGCTAATTCCGGGATTCTACTGTAGGCCAATCAGGTTGCGGATTTACTTCCACCTGGAGCTGGATTGGGTGGCTCCTGTGGACCAATCAGACTGCTACATTCTGGATCCTTTTCAACTCAGTACATAACAATCACTTTAGCTAATGGGGCCTCCCGCTGCTGCTGCGCGATTTCTGTTCTCATCCTGAAGCAAAGTTCTTAACCCAAGGTACTATTCCTGGGTTAGCGAAGTCTGTAACCTGAAGCGTATGTAACCCGAGGTACCACTGTATTGAATAGAATTAAATATATTATTTGTGTTTTTATTATTAATTTTAAAAACAGCAGATAAAGGGAGGGGAAAAAATACAGAAATAATACCAAGCGAACAGGTAAGTCTTGCAACTGAAAAGCAATATCCCAAATTCCATGGACTGCCCACCCCAAGCACTCCATATATACTAAAACATCAGAGTTAACACTTCCGGGTTGGCGCCTCTGGCAATGGCGGATTTCCTCCAATCGGGAGGAACCCGCTCCGTGGAAAACAGGGTCTGAACCGCCACGGCGAGGCGGAGACCCATTAAAAACCACAGGCGGGAGAAGCCTGTGGACGTGGGATTCAGCTGGCACCTTTGCGCCTCCCCTACTCATGGGGAAACCCTGTTTTGGGGATCCGGAGCGACGTGGGGTGAGTGGCACGGTGCTTTGAATCGACTGCTTCTTTCACAGAGTGAAGCCGCATTGCTGTTGCCGGAGAGAGCTGACTTTTTCCTGTGGACAATTGGATTTTAAACAAATGCCCGTGAGTAGAACGGAAAATTGGACTATGAAATTTCTTAATTTGGCACCGAAGCGGGAAGGTCTAAACAGGAAGTCCGCCTTCCGCTTTTGTAAATAGATTGAAGCAAAGACACGGCAAGCTAGAGTCTGGAAAGTCGTTTGTAAAGGATTAAATTTTCATCATTTAAAATTACTGAACCCCCCTTGGAAGCAGGAGAAGAGGGGGGAACCTTTTTTAGACTGTCTAAACCTGCAGAAGAGAGAGTAAAGAAAGGTAAATTTCCACCGTCTTGAACCTGGGAGCGGGGTGTCAGGACAGACGTTTTGGGGAAGTTCATTGACTATGGACAAACGTTTTTGACAGATAGTCAAAAGAAGAGAAACATATTGATTCCATTGTTCCCTTTCGCATTTAAAAGGAACAAAATATCGACAAAATATCCGAAAAAGGAAAACTTTGTTGCTAGATTTGCTTTTTTTTAAAAAAAGAGGGATACAAATAGAAATTGTTTCCCCTAGAGGGAGCTTGTGAAACTGTTATTAAAGTCGAACTGGGGAGCTTTGCAGCTGTAGAGATTAAAGACCGGGCTGCACATGATTGGCTAATTCCGGAATTCTCCTGTAGGCCAATCAGGTTGTGGATTCACTTCCATCTGGAGCCGGATTGGGTGGCTCCTGCAGACCAATCGTACTGCTGCATTGTTCTAGGACCAATCAGACTGCTGCATTCTGAATCCTATTGTTCTAGGACCAATCAGACTGCTGCATTTTGGATCCTATTCAACTCAGTACATAACAGAAAACTTCAGAAATTCATACAGACATGTGAGCTCAGCTACTCAGCAGCCCCTCTGCCTGAGTGATAATCCCTGGCATCCTGATACCTGACTGCAGGACAGGTAGCCATTCCAGAAATAACAAACCCAGATGAAGACAAAAGGGTGTGATTAACTTGGCTGGGAAACAGGGACATGTAAATATCTTTTTTGTTATACTTGATGGGTGTTTGGTGGAGGACAAGGGAAAGCATGGGGCAGGGTCCAGGATGCTCAGATTACTGCCACCAGACCTCCCCTTTCATGATGTAACCGTGATGTATTACTGATGTAGTTTGGGGGGGTGTAACATGGGGATTAACAGCTAATAAAAGTTGGGGGGCTCTTTTGTTTGGGGCTTCCATCTTGTTCCACCTGGTGGCAGGTGGGAGTCCTGTCGTGACAGTCTTCAATAAAGACCAAGTCTACTGGCTGCTGTTTTGCTCTGGTATTCCTGGCTGGTGTCCTTGTTTTTTGTCCAAGGGAGCCCTCAGATTTCTCCATTAACAGTATACAGCCATAGAAACAGTAATTTAATCTAGTTGTTTCCAAGACATGAGCAGCAGGGTCTTTAATCGCATTTTTTATTTGATGAACAGATCTGTTTATTCAGCCACGCGAAGGCTGATTTTTATCTGGATACAATCAGATTTTAAACTTCAGAAGACTAAATCTAAAGATTATAGCCTTTAAGGGTGTAGATTTGTAATTTGGCAGGGGTTTTGCTTAGTCTGCTGCCACGTCGCTGCTTTTGTCTAAAGCCATGTATATATCCTGTTTAGATTTGCATAGAACCTGTTGTGGCGCAATTTCTTCATGTCTGGGCTTAATGAAAATATACAGAGCGGGGATCCATTTCAATAAGATGCCAACTGTTTTCAATTCCCCATTTAAGTTTTGGTGACTTGGCTAGGTGGAAGGTACCTTGGGGAACATCTCCTACTACAAGAGTCCTTTAGATAAAGGCAAGGGAGCACATGGGCAAGAATAGGTAAAGGTAAAGGGACCCCTGACCATTAGGTCCAGTCATGGCTAACTCTGGGGTTGCGGTGCTCATCTCGCTTTATTGGCCGAGGGAGCCGGCGTACAGCTTCCGGGTCATGTGGCCAGCATGACTAAGCCGCTTCTGGCGAACCAGAGCAGTGCACAGAAACGCCGTTTACCTTCCCGCCGGAGCGGTACCTATTTATCTACTTGCACTTTGACGTGCTTTCGAACTGCTAGGTTGGCAGGAGCTGGGACCGAGCAACGGGAGCTCACTGCGTCGTGGGGATTCGAACCGCCGACCTGATCGGCAAGTCCTAGGCTCTGTGGTTTAACCTACAGCGCCACCCACGTCCCTCTATGGGCAGGAACAAATGACCACAAAAACCATGAAACACCAGAGTGATAGAAATAAATGCTGACACACTGAATAATGGAGAGCTGCAAAAGCGTCAGGTGAGATGTTGCGTTAAAAGCATCACTGAATTAATGTAAATGAATATTAAGGAGAGCTCTGCAGGATCAAATCAATGCCCCCACCCCCTAAATTTCCTCTAAATTTTAGAATTCAGTCTGTTGTAAATAGCTGTTTGGTCAATAGCTAAAAGTGGGTTGGGGGGGCGTGCTCTAGCAATTATAGTTTTCCTTAAAATGTACTTCAAATTTAGCTGAAAACTGCACTTCCAGAGAGAGACTGACCATGTTCCCTGTTGCCTGACAGGATTATGACATCACCATTGAACAATCCAATATCGGTCTTCAGTGATTCAATTGTTTTTGCTCTCCTTCTTGCTTTTAACTTCATAGCTCATCTGTTACCTGGCAAACCCCAAAATCCTGTCAAGCCCTTAAGCTGAGCAAGCTGAAGTTTTTCATATGGGAGGAAGATGGGGGCTCTGTTTCTCTGACTTTTGTTGATCATCTGGACATAACCTGAGGTTCTCTTACCTTGCTTAGTGATTGTGACAGAATTTAGGAAGATGCTTCATCTATCTCAATACGGTTTACACTGGCTGGCAGCAACACTCCCAGGTTCTGGGCAGGGGACATTCCTAGCCCTAGCTAGAGGTGCCAAGGACATTCTACGTGCAAAGCAAATGCTCCACCATGGTATCTTTCCCAAAACCCTGCCTGTCAGTGCAGACATTATTGAAATAGATGGTCCGACTCACTATACAGTAATGCAGCTTCCTGTGCGGGTGGCGCTGCGGTCTAAACCACAGAGCCTAGGACTTGCCGATCAGAAGGTCGGTGGTTCGAATCCCCACAACGGGGTGAGCTCCCGTTGCTCGGTCCCTGCTCCTGCCAACCTAGCAGTTCGAAAGCACGTCAAAGTGCAAGTAGATAAATAGGTACCGCTCCAGAGGGAAGGTAAACGGCGTTTCCATGCACTGCTCTGGTTCACCAGAAGCGGCTTAGTCATGCTGGCCACATGACCCGGAAGCTGTACACCGGCTCCCTCGGCCAGTAAAGCGAGATGAGCGCCACAACCCAAGAGTCGTCCGCCACTGGACCTAACGGTCAGGGGTCCCTTTACCTTTACCGTCACTTTCTAGGCCATAGAAATATTGCTTTAACGCAGCAGACTTTGAGAGCAAAGGATCAGAGTGCAAGGAGAGGCAGGGGACAATGTGTAGACTGAAGTGTTTGGAGTCTCCCTTGTTGCAGGCAGAAACCCTCTGAGGTGGAGGGCACTGAAGGAGATGGGAGGAGAGCATTGCGAGGATTGAAGCTCCTTTCAAGTGTTAGCTTAATTTTGGTGATGAGAGGGCAATCCTCACGAGAGGGCAATCCTCACCTTAGGACACATCTTGGGGTCCAAAAGAGGTTCTAGAGATGTTTGGGGTGGTGTTTGAATTTAGCCAATGCTTTTCCATGGTTTCCCCCCCCTCCCCCTAAAATCTGCCCCAGAATCCTGGTTTGGAGACAGGCTGCAGTTGATGGTGGTAGTAAGACCATGCTCTTTTCTTATCACACAGACAGATGCCAACAACTACAACCGCTGCACATATTCCAGATTGTGCTGCCATAGAAAACACATTTTATGACTGTGGTATTTTTTTTAAGGAATATTCCCTTAAAATAAAGGAACTGAGACAACCAGACAGACTAGAGCAGGGGTAGGCAATCTAAGGCCTGGGGGCTGGATCCGGCCCAATCGTCTTCTCAATCCGGCCCACGGACGTTCCGGGAATCAGTGTGTTTTTACATGAGTTAAATGCGTCCTTTTATTTAAAAATTCATTTCTGGGTTATTTGTGGGGCCTGCCTGGTGTTTTTACATGAGTAGAATGTGTGCTTTTATTGAAAATGCATCTCTGGGTTATTTGTGGGGCATAGGAATTCGTTCATATATTTTTTCCTCCAAAATAGTCCGCCCCCCCACATGGTCTGAGGGACGGTGGACCAGCCCACGGCTGAAAAAGGTTACTGACTCCTGGACTAGAGAGAAATCTTCAGATTAAGGTATTCATTCAAGAACAAAAAGCAATGCTATGCATGAATACACACAAGGTTTGTTCCTTTTAAAGCTGGGAGCGGGCTTTTGGGTTGCAAAATTAAACTTCAGACTTGCTGCTGAGTCAGGCCGATGTTTATCTGGTCGCAGAGGTTTACTGGCCACTGTTGTAGGCATGGCGATAAGGTGAGGCTGCATGCAATTATGACAGTCTTGTGTCCTGTGTGACGTCACAAGCAGGATACGCCTTAAGTCTTTGCAAAGGGAGAGACAGTTAGCAGTCAGACCAGAGCTTCATGCTGTCAAGTTGAATCACAGCAAGAAGTGATGAAGAAGTTTAAATGAATGTTAGAATGATGTTGGATTGAAGTTAAGTGGTTTCTAGCTGTACTGGTATAAAAGAATATGGAAAAATTGGTTTTTAATATGGAGAAATTTAATGTTATAATATATCAAGATTAAAGATTAGGATTAAAAAGGAGGGAAAGGAATTGCTGGATTAACAAATTGAATTGAAATACAAAAGAGGGAGGTATGAGGAGGTCCGGGAAACAAGTAAATGTAAGAGAAGTGATGAAAAGATGGAATTGTTTTTAACTGTTTTTTTTTTCTTTGTATTTTGTATTTTTCCTTTTTATTGTTAATTTTCTCATTAATGTGATTTTTCTTTTTTTGAAATTTTAATAAATATTATTTTTAAAAAACAAATAAAAAAAGCAAGTGATGAAGAAGTTTATTTTAGGTCTATATTAACTTTTACCAAAGGACAAATGTCTTGGAATGGTTTGTAGTCATTTTTTATGCTATGTTCTGCTGCTGTGGTTTTGTAACTGGATAGCTGTAGGAGCACAAAACGAAACATAAAAATCAACACTTTTTTTCAGAGTTCGAAAGGCGGCTGCATTGCTGTACCCACTTAATTGGGATAGAATAGGTAAAGGTAAAGGGACCCCTGACCATTAGGTCCAGTCATGGCCGACTCTGGGGTTGCGGCTCTCATCTCGCTTTATTGGCCGAGGGAGCCGGCGTACAGCTTCCAGGTCATGTGGCCAGCATGACAAAGCTGCTTCTGGCGAACCAGAGAAGCGCACGGAAACGCCGTTTACCTTCCCGCCGGAGTGGTACCTGTTTATCTACTTGCACTTTGATGTGCTTTTGAACTGCTAGGTTGGCAGGAGCAGGGACCAAACAACGGGAACTCACCCCGTCGCGGGGATTCGAACCGCTAACCTTCTGATCGGCAAGTCCTAGGCTCTGTGCTTTAACTCACAGCACCACTGTCAGGTGCAAAAGAGAAGAGGGCTCCTTCATCTTCGATAGTTGCGTTGCGTAGAAAAGGAAATTTCAGCAGCAGCAGCTTTCAATCCCTCTGACGTCTTCTGCACAACTATTGAAGGTTCAGGAGCCCTTTCCTCTTTGGCACCTGACTACCCTACTCGGGAGTAAGTTCTACTGAACCCTGTTGGATTTACTAAAGAACACCGAGAGGGAGAGAGGCGCAAGATGATACATGCCTTGGCAAAGCTCTGTTTTACCTGTTCTACCTGGAATGACAGCTGGAAGTCAAGAGTGGCCCTACAGAGCCATCTGCTGAGGGAAACTGATACTGCAACAATAGCTGAAAAATGCAAGGCCAATGTTCTCTAGAACCCACCTCTTCCCTGGAAAAAAGATATTTATTCATTCATTTGCTTAATTATTTGTTTGCTTGTTCATTTCTAGTGCTGAAGGGGAATAGAAATATGGTAAAATTAAGGAATGTTAGAAAAACGTTGGAATGAAATTACATGGCTTTAGTAGAAATGTCATAAGGAATTAAGTATAAACAGATTAATAGAAAATTAAAGGAAAAGTATGGCAAGAATGTGTTAAGATAATTATAGAACAGAAAACAGAGTAAGATGGAAAGGAATTGCTGAAACAAATAATAGAAGTGGAATACAAAAAGGGAGGTGTGAGGAAGTCGCTGGAAATAAGTGAATGAAATATAAGATATTGAAAATGTTTGAGGTGTTTTTAAATTGTTTTTGTTTGTTTTTGCTTGATTTGTTATTTGTATTGTTTTCTCTTTTTTTTTCTTTTTCTCTGTGTTTGTAATGCTGTGTTGGAAATTTTGAAAAAGTAATAAATATCATTTAAAAAAAAAAAGAAGGGGAATGGCAGACCCTTCACTGCCTGTGGTAAAGGTAAAGGTAAAGGGACCCCTGACCATTAGGTCCAGTCGTGGCCGACTCTGGGGTTGCGGCGCTCATCTCGCTTTATTGGCCGAGGGAGCCGGCGTACAGCTTCCGGGTCATGTGGCCAGCATGACTAAGCTGCTTCCGGCGAACCAGAGCAGCACATGGAAACACCGTTTACCTTCCCACCAGAGCAGTACCTATTTCTCTACTTGCACTCTGATGTGCTTTCAAACTGCTAGGTTGGCAGGAACAGGGACCGAGCAACGGGAGCTCACCCCGTTGCGGGGATTCGAACCGCCGACCTTCTGATCAGCAAGTCCTAGGCTCTGTGGTTTAACCCACAGCGCCACCTACACTTACACCTTTTCTTTCTTTTTTTGGTGCCCAGACACTGATTCCCTGTTTTGAAGCAAGCTTGTTTTTCTCCTGCTCTGGAAGGTAAGACCCAAACCAATGGATTCAAGTTACAAGAAAGGAGATTCTGCCTAAACACCAGGAAGAACTGTTATCAGTGGAACAGACTCCCTCAGAAGGCAGTGGGCTCTCCATTGCAGGTGGTGGTGTTTTTTTGCCAGAGATTGGATGGCCATCTGTCATGGATGCTGTAGTTGAGATTCCTGCATTGCAGAGGGTTGGAATAGATGACTCTCAGGGTCCCTTCCAACTCTACAACCCTTTGGTTGTTATAACACAACCCAAACAGTCTTACTATAAATTGGACTCTGGCAAGTTTGTTGGGGGGGAGGAAATCCATAACTTATAGGGAGTTGTTGTCTGGGTCTTAATCTGTGCTCAGGCCTACTGGGGCTTTGCATTGAAGACTGCTTTCAGTTTTGGTTTTAGTCTCGGAGCATGTGTTCTTATTAATTCTTTGCATCTATATGCCACCTTTCTGCCTAGGCACCAAAGGTGCTTTGCAATTATAAACTGGTAAGGTGAATGAAATAATATGCTCTTCAGAGAAAGTAAAAAAAAAAAAAAAAGGTAAAGGACCCCTGGACAGTTAAGTCCAGTCAAAGGTGACTATGGGGTTGTGGCGCTCATCTTGTTTCAGGCCGAGGAAGCCGGCGTTTGTCCACAGACAGCTTTCTGGGTCATGTGGCCTGCATGACTAAACCCCTTCTGGTGCAACGGGACACTGTGACGGAAGCCAGAGCACACGGAAACGCCAGTTACCTTCCCGCCGCAGCAGAACCTATTTATCTGGTGTGCTTTCAAACTGCTAGGTTGGCAGGAGCTGGGACAGAGCAATGGGAGCTCACTCCATCGCAGGGATTCGAACCGCTGCCCAAGAGGCTCAGTGATTTAGACCGCAGCGCCACCCACGTATGTATGGAGTTAATTTCACTCTAAAGTTAGCACAGTAAAGCCTCCAGAGTACACATGCAAATCAGAGGTTGGCTCATTAGGGCAGGGTATTGGTGGTTACAAAAACCACAGTAAGTATACCTTCATCATGACCAGCAAAAATGTCAAAAACCTGTGAGCAAGCTTTCTGAGCTGTCCAGAATTCTTCAAACTAGATGATAATGAAACAAGTGGGGTCACAGGATAAAAAAGCTGGGAATGAAATCTGCAGCTTATTAAAATGATCAAATGCAAGAGGAGTTGTGCACAGGAATAAGGTTAGCCTCTGCAAAGTGCTAAACAAATTTCAGGTTGCGGCATAGATTGCTGAGTCGAAGGAACAGTAATGGCTACCCCTCTCATTCAAAAAATCTAACAGTTACGGAGTGTGACTTCAAAAACGACCAAACCCATAATGTTTCCTCTCGCTCTATTATTATTATTATTATTTCTGAGTGAATGTGCATAAGATTGTGTTTATCACACAGGCCCAGCAAGACTGGTCAACTTTGCCTATGAGCTGATCTCCTGGATCCAACACACAGCAATTCTGCAGCAGGAATGTTGAAGTAGAAAGGTGGTTTTTTTTACAAAAAATATGTGTTAAAAGTTGGAAAACATCTAGAAATAGAAAGTTGGAAAACCACTGTGCTATACTGACCTGTAAACAGATAGCTGTGGGATTCTAGTCTAGTCTGTTTCTGAACCCAGTTCCCAGTTAAGTTTTAAGCGATCCTGAATTTTAAGTACTGTATTAACTTTTACTCACACTTGTAATTCTTTTTATTATTTCCTCATATAAAAATGGGATGAAAATAACAGAGACAGCAGTGCAATCATGTACATGTCTACTCAGAAGTAAGCCTCGTTGAGTTCAATGGTATTCACCCTCAGGTAAGTGTGTATAGGGTAATATCAACTGCAAATTTATATGAGTACAGTGTAGCTGAAAATAAACTTGGCTTAACTAAATTAAGACAATTAAGGAAAGTACATGACAGTTCTTTACAACAGTCTGTTTATGATCCCTACATTTATGGCTTTGATTTTAACAGCATCCTCCCCACCCCCTCTGTCTCCCATTCTGCAGTTAAACCTGTTTGCATATGGAATGTTAATTTTTAGCCTTTTCTCTTCCTAGTGTGTACTTTGTAGAGACACTTGTTCAGCCCCAGTTCACATTACTCACTATTTGTTTAAGTAGGTGTGTTGTATTCTTGCATTATAGCATTTCCTGAAGTTGATTAGAACTGCCGTTGCATCTGGTTGGAGTGATTCAGATCCACCCATTCACTGCTCTTTTAACCTCACTGAATAGGCGCGGACAGGGCAGATAAAAGGTAAGCACTCCATGCAAGAACAGGAGGCACCCAACTTGAATCCTGAGCTACATATGGGTTTAGTGAGAACGAAATGCAGCTGTTTTCAATGGGGCATATTTCCTGGGAACTTGCAGTTTTCATAGGCCAACTATGCGCAGACTTCAGAGGGGCACAGTACTGACTTTTGAGCGACAGAGTTTTATACAGATTCGTTTTGTTGTTTGAAACGATATAACATTTATATTTTGAATAATTTTATCTTTTTTGAAGTAATGCATTAGAACTATTTAAAAATGTATATGTGAATTGTGAATCCCAATTCACAAAGCTGTTCCAAACGATCTGTATGCTGAAACGTTCCTCTTTTGTGTTTGTGAAAGATAATCAAGAGTTTGTTGCGTTACTCTTGCAATCTAAAATAAATCCAGCAGTTTCAAGTTTGGTGCTTTTCATTTTTTTCCTACAAGACACCTATTTTTGAAAATTGAAGTTGGCAATTTTGGGGGGAATGGTAGTGAGGGACGTAGGTAGCCTTGATTAGGGCGCAAAATAGTCTGGCAGCCGTATTACTTATGAATACAGGCACTGCCAGAAGATGAGCTTGGAATAACCGTTGGTATTCCTGCATGAGACTCTTAACCTCATGGAGCCTTATTCTTATACGGGCAGGAGAGAGTTAAAGAGCAAGTCGGCGACATCCCCGCCCCCTTGCCAACGCACATGTACGTGCAGAAGGGAGGGGCGGGGAAAAAAAGGAACGTCACATAGCGCAGCTTTCTATTGGTTGAACGGAAACGACTCACACGCTCATTCGTCCGCGTTAAACAGGCGACGCCGCGGCTTCTTTAAGAGACCCTACGCTCTCGCGACGCCTTTTTACGCCTTAAGGCGCGAGAGCAAGCGTGCGATTGGTCTTGGTCCGGGGAGGGGGGCGTGGTCTCTCCGGACGCTTCCATTGGCCGGCGGGTGCGCGCGGGGGGCGGGGTGGATCGGAGGGCGAGCTGGGCGAGACCATGTTGTGCGTGCGTACGGGGGGCGCGCCTCCGAAAAGGGTCGTTGGCGGCGCCGGCAGCAGCAGCAGCGCCGGCCGGCCCAGTGAGCGGGAATGGCGCGCGGGCGCCCGTGGGCGGGTGAGTGGGAGAGCGGGCGGCGGGAAGGGCGCGCGCGGCGGAGAGGAGCCGGGCCCGGCGCCCTCCCCCCCCTCCTTCCCCTCAGCTCCCTTCGCGCCCTCCTTCCCTAGAGGGACCCATAGACGGACCCATACATGTGGCAGGAATGGGGGGGGCGGCGGAAAGGGCTGGAAGGTCTCGAGCGCCTCGTAGGTGGAGGGGCTCAGCTCGCCCCCGCTGCCATAATTGGGGGGGGGACCTTTGGGGGGGCGTCGGGGGCTCCGCGCAGGGTGTGGAAGGGAAAAAAAGGGAGGTGGAAACATGCCCTCTGAGCATGTGCCGAGCGCATGTCTCCTCAGAGCGCGCGCAGTAACGGGGGGGGGGAGAGTATATGGTTTTAAAGTGTGTCGGCTGGAAAGCGTTTGCTTTTAGAAAGAATTGGGCTGGTGGGAGCCGGTTTTTTGTTTTCCTTCTCAGAAACTGAGCAGAGAGGGCTTAAAATACGCTTGCGCGCCAGAGAGGAAAGATTTGTACTGTAGAACTAAACATCAGAAAAGTTAGAGAGTATCTCTCGATAAAATGTTAAAGCGGTGAAAAACTTAATAAACTGGAAACAGGAATTAAAGCGTCCACCTGCTCACAGAAATAATAATAATAATACCAATAATAATATATATATAATAATAATACAGTGGTAGCTCGGGTTACATACGCTTCAGGTTACAGACTCTGCTAACCCAGAAATAGTGCTTCAGGTTAAGAACTTTGCTTCAGGATGAGAACAAAAATCGTGCCACGGCAGCAGCGGGAGGCCCCATTAGCTAAAGTGGTGCTTCAGGTTAAGAACGGACCTCCGGAATGAATTAAGTACCTAACCCAAGGTACCACTGTAATAATAATCACTTAAGGGATAATAACATAAATGTCACTTAAGCTTCTCATGCATGTACCTCAGCTGAGAAGGTCCTCTGTCCGCTTGCTGCCCACCTGCACCTGCTGAAGCAAA
This sequence comes from Podarcis pityusensis, assembly GCF_964106645.2. Taxonomy (NCBI): domain Eukaryota; kingdom Metazoa; phylum Chordata; class Lepidosauria; order Squamata; family Lacertidae; genus Podarcis; species Podarcis pityusensis. The sequence continues at coordinate 93,203,672 of NC_138030.1, read as the reverse complement.
TTTTAAATACATGGGCATAAGACATAGATGTGGGACATTTTTGAATGCTCAAAAACCAGTTTTGAAAACGCTGTTCTAATTGGCAGAAGCTTTTTGGCACCAATATTTCTGGGTCAAGTGTAATGAGGTGTGATGTCTGTACATTACCGGAAGCAGCCTATTGTTAATTCCCTTTTCTAATCCCACAGAGTTCCTGCCGGTCTAGAAGGGATGGCGTATATGTGCTAGGGAGCAAGATTAAACATTTTGGCATGAACTGCTGTAAAGCTGAGAGAATGGTACAGAGAAATTATAGAAATCTTTGCACCATTGAAACAGGAACGACTAATTTTGGGCCCACATTATATTTTCCAATAGAAACATTTCTGTCTACATATTCTCCTAATTGCAGTTCCAGTCACACATCCGGCCTCCTTCAGTCGCTGTTTTATACAGGGTTATCAAGAAGTACATGTCACGTAGAGAGTTCAGGTGTACAGAAGCACTGAAGACTGACTGAAAAGCCTATCCATTTCCACACAGCGACATCTATTTTTATTCAATTTTTATTCTTCCCTCTTGGATTTCAGTCTCATTAGATCCAGCATTCTCCCTCTCCCCCTGGCTTTAATGGCAGCATTTCCAGTGTGCCACCCCCCCCCAAATGATTATGAGAGCATACAGTTTTGCTGTAATTTTAAAAGCAGCCTTTTTGTACTGAAAGTTTAGTGCAGATTGTTTGAAATGAATGTGGATTTCCCCTCCTCTCTAAATTTTAGCATAGATCTCATCTATACAAGCCTTGTTCTTTTAGCAGTTATTAATATTAGATCCTTCAGTAACTTGTCTGGAAATTAGATAGGTTTAGAAATAAGAGAGCAGTGCTAGGTAGCACCCCCTCGCCCCCCCTTTTGTATTGTACTCATTCTTTCTTTTGGAAGAGTTACTTTTGTTCATGGTTGCTGAACCATGGGAGAGAGAATTTTATCTCTTCCTAAACTTAGGAGACTGGGCTATGCTGTTGCAGCCATTTCACCTGTATGGGAAGATGGCATATCTTGCATTACCATCCTGGTGAGTGGTAAAAGTCTGCACAGTTTGAATCTCTTTAATGTGTATGAGATTAACTGAGAAGAACCTGCCCAAAACTGAATATGGTTTTATTTAAAAGAGGGGGACTTTTAGTTGAAAGATGCCACAGAACCAATTCATTATAAAATGCCCTTGGGAGCCCTACAAAAAAAAGTGGTGCTTGTACAGTGGTATTCAACTTGAAAAGGTCTAGCAATTCTCCTTTTCCTGTTTCAAACAACAGACGCTTGTTTCCCATTCCTGTACCTCTTAGTTGTCCATTGCATCTTATTTTGCCCTCACACATTAGTAGTTTAAATGTAATTATCTAACCTTATCAGCTGCCTGTGGTCTGAAGTGTAAGAATAAGCGAGGCGGTGCTCTAAGGAGTTTACAATCTGAATTTTGCCATTAGTTGCGGTGGGGAGGGAAGAGACTGAGGCAACGGTGAGTACAATGTATGTGGTTTAGTTTACTATGAGTCAGTAGAGGTTGAAGACTTTGAAATAGAAAACTCTACTAATTGGGTGAATTAGGCTGGCAAAAGATGGCACAATCATATTCCTGCACAGCAGTTGACTGCCAGCTCTTGTCTGCAATGTCTACAAAGATGTTTTGTAGGAAAGCCGTGTAGCCTGTTCTTAGATCGACAAACTGCGCAATGTTTCTTCTCCAGGTTCATTTTGGAATGACTAATGTCACCACCTCCCTTGGTCTTTGGACACGTTGCATATAATTCCTGAAACTGCTGTGTTTGCTCATAGATGCACAAACGTTTTTTCATCTGACTGGCTTAGTTTTCAAATTAAGTGTTAATAAGAAGTAGGAGTACCCTTCAGTCTGTAGAATGACAAGTGGAAGTGTATCTTTGCTTAGTAATAACACTGAGCTGAAAATATCTGTTCAGCTTTGTTCATTTCAAGCTTATGGGTGAGCTGTGGGACAGCACAGCTGCCTAGATTCTTATTCTTATTTCAATGCAGCACCCCTTCAGAGATTTCTTTCCAGCTTCCTGTGAACAGTGCTTTGTGTCCAGAACTTAGTTGAAAAATAGAGACAGTCCTGATATTCACACGATTTGCTCCAATGTTGAGCAAAAACATCCTGCCTAACATGCAAATTTCAATCTGAAAACTTAGGGGGAAAACAATTCTACTGTTCTCTAGATTAAGTTGTCTTGCTTATTGTGTGGAAGAGCTCCATTAAACTATGAACAGCTTTGTGGGTTGATGGTGGGGTTTTTTAGTACCCCAAAAGTAAAATGCTTGTTCAGTAGTTTAAAAGTTCTATCTCTACAGCTCTCCCAGAGGAGGAGCCTTTGGAGCCAAATAATCTCTCTTGTGTCCTCAAGTCATTCCTGTTTGCTTTAGTGGCTAAAAGAGATTCCCTTGTGTTGTTTGGGAAAGCCTTAATGACCTAGGGATCTTTGGCAGTGGGCAGGGTAGTATTTCCATAGTTCAGAAACATCCCACACCTTCTTGGTTGGGCAGAATGTCCTGGGAATCTAGGCAGATAAGATCATAGCTTGGATTGTTCAACAAAGTAAAATAGTAATCTTTCACCAGTCTTCCCTAAGTAAATTGGATATCTTGTTTTCCCTCATTTAGAATGCTACATACTTTTCTATTTGCTCCATCCTAAAATGATGGGGAGATTAATTTTCCTCACGCTTTCATATCACTGTGAATTTCTGAATTCTAAAAATCAACAGAAGAATTCATGTGTCATTCAGTTCTCCATATTGCATAGCAAGTAGTGTTCTGGCAAGTTGTTACCTGAAAATCTGAAGAAGTCAACCTTTTAGTAGATGCTGGATTTAAAAACTGGCTGTTTCTGCCGATGCACACAGTGCAAGTACTAGAAATCAGTAGCATATGTTCTGCAGGTATAGGAGATCATGCCTAAGGATGTGAAATTCAACTTTCTTTAATAATTCACAGGTGTACCAGAAGCTGCAATGGCAACATTTGGTCAACTGAAGCAAAGATGGTACTTGTACACTGCCTCTCGATTTGCTTTGTGAGAGACTTCCTGTAGCCTTTGGAAGAACACATCAGGAGAGGACTGCTTGTCATCATGAAGTTGAAACAACGGGTGGTGCTTCTGGCAATCCTCCTTGTCATCTTTATTTTTGCCAAGGTTTTCCTCATAGACAACCTGGACACTTCAGCAGCTAACCGTGAGGACCAGCGTGCCTTTCATCGTATGATGGCGAGCCTGCGGGTGGAGCTGGACCCACGACTTGACCACACTCTGCAGTCTCCCTGGGAGATTGCCGCCCAGTGGGTGGTGCCACGGGAAGTGTACCCAGAGGAGACGCCAGAACTGGGGGCAGTGATGCATGCTATGGCTACAAAAAAGATAATCAAAGCAGACGTGGGCTATAAGGGAACCCAGCTGAAGGCGTTGCTCATACTGGAAGGTGGGCAGAAAGTGGTCTTCAAACCCAAGAGGTAAAAAGGTCATACTGGATGAAATATATTGAGTGTTCCCCTTGCCCAACTCCATGACTTGCTTTGGGGTTTCCCAAATGGGGAGTACTGGTTATCATTCCCCAATGGATGGGTAAGGACAGATCAGGGAAATGGATAGCTGATTATTGAACTCTTCACCACAGTGCACGTGTATGGGAAAAGTGGGATTTGAGGTGACCATGCTAGCGTCACCTTCCCTTTTCCAGCCTCTGATTGGCTATGCCCAATATTGTTCCAGTGTTATGGAGCTAAATAAGAAGAAGCTGCAAGGAAGTGCCTAGCCTATTGCCTGTGAGAATCGGCTCTTGTCTTCCTGGCCTGGAATGTGGACCATACAGCAAGTCCACTGTCAATCAATAACAGCTCTAGTTAAAAGCTTCCTTGCATGTGTGGCCATGTGATCAGCTGCAAGGGAACACGTCTCAAGTAATGTGCCATCTTGATTCAGAAACTCAATATGCTTGGATTTTGCTTCTGTAGCTTAAAGGGAAAATCTAGCATTATGACCCAGATTGTCTGTCTGCTTGCAATTTTTAGATATGCCAGAGACTATGTGGTAGAAGGAGAGCCGTATGCTGGGTATGACAGACACAACGCAGAGGTGGCAGCCTTTCACCTGGACAGGTGAATTAGAATTCACTCTTCTTGGAAATGGATAATAAACCTATAAACACCTTCTTAAACTCTGAATAGAAATTTTGTTTTTAACTGAAAAATTGTGAGGAAATAATGGTCTCCTGTTCTGTACCTAATTTAGTTATATTGTCATATGAGTGCAACAGGCCGTCATGGTTTTCTTATGTAATTACATTTCTAATGTGAGGTTCAAGCTGTTTCTCTGAGTAGGGCCAAATTGCTGCAAATGAGGCAGGCCTGTGGAAAGTAAACATTGCTTCCAGGTGACTCAGGCATGGAAACTGAAGGTTGAGATGACTAATGTAGGTATATTCAAGCAAGCAGGTGGTTTTTGTGTGTGTGTTCCTTTAAAGTAGACTGGTAACGTTTGTAGACTTGCTTGTAAAGCTGCACTGAAGCAGTAAAATTTCAGAGCATGTTCTGAAGGCACATGATGCAGCCATTTCTCTGATCAGTGCCTGAATGGAATACCATTTGGGAACCTTAAATATTCCAGCTTGACTTCCGTTATGGATGAAGGGTGGGATACAAATGTACTAAACAAACCTTTGTGGAGGAAAAGTATTTTTTTCTGAAGAAAGATCCCTCCCCCCTCTCACATTTTTTGCCTAGTCCTCACAAATGTCAAATGAATCCAAGCATTATTTACTTGAGGACTTTATTTAAAGCAGTATTTGGGGGCAGAACACTGTGTACAGCCGCTTCAGGCCTGGTTCCAACAGCTAAACAATTTGTTTTGAAGCTCAAACCATTTTTAAAGCCTAAGAGCAAATCCATTATTGTTCTGCTCTAACCCTGCTTTTCGTACTGAGCATCACCCACCTGTGAAGTGTGGATGGTGACCCTGCGTATGCAATTTTGGAAGTTTCAATGCAGCTGAGACATTATCGTGAAATTGTCAGTCTCTTTTATAAGTTTTTAATTTGTGGAATTTTCTTCCTTAGATATTTGGGAGGCGACTGGATTATTCCATATTGTCTCACTTCCTTCTTACTTTTCTTCCCCAAACAGAATCTTAGGTTTCCGACGAGCCCCTCTAGTGGTTGGTAGGTTTGTGAATCTCCGCACAGAGATAAAACCTGTTGCCACAGAACAACTGCTAAGTACGTTCTTGACATTAGGTAGGTGACAAAGTATATTTCGTTAAGACCTCTAAAATAAAATTGAAAAAAATCCCAGCAAGGGGCATGTGGAAGTTAATTGCTGTTGGGAAAGCAGGCCTAATGTTCTGCAAGCCTCTTAGGCTCAGTCAGATACAGTATTCCTGATTTCTTGTGCTTAGGAGATTGTGAGTGTGCAGCGGGTTTGTAGGTTTCCTTCCCCTCATATATACAAATTCTTCCCCTTCCAGTGTGCATTGATATTAATACTATGATAATGTATTAAAGTTACCTCTGGTTATAAATTCTTGTTTGACAACACTATGATTACTATGAACATTGGTAGAATCTAATACTGCACCTTAGGTAAAGGTAAAGGAACCCCTGACCATTAGGTCCAGTCATGGCCGACTCTGGGTTTGCGCGCTTATATCGCTTTATTGGCCGAGGGAGCCAGCGTACAGCTTCTGGGTCATGTGGCCAGCATGACTAAGCCGCTTCTGGCGAACCAGAGCAGCGCACGGAAATGCCGTTTACCTTCCCACCGGAGTGGTACCTATTTATCTACTCTCACTTTGACGTACTTTCAAACTGCTAGGTTGGCAGGAATACATACTGCACCTTAGTTGGTGCTAAAAAGAGAAGGGAGCAAGGAACATGGCAGCTTACAGCACACTCCTGGTCTCCTAACCACAGGGGATTGTAAACAGCTTTTTCTGGACTTAATTCACAGATGGTTCAGTGTGAAGGATTCTTATCTGAGAGAATATTCTGTTGAGAAGCATTTTTTCCATTGCACTTCTTTCTCTGTTAATTGAGTTAGTAGTATTCAATGGTAATGTCAACAGATGATTTAGAAGCATCAATTCATTCTAAAAAAACCCCTCATTTTAAAAGCAATGAAACTGCTATAACAAGTTTCAGGAGGGGTGTCGCACAATTTGAGATCCCTAGCTTTGTTTATGGAAATGTGTCAGAAAAATACATTAATTTACATACTTCAAAGAAAGTATCTGCTTTTTCATTCAGCTGGGCCTTTAGTTAATCATGAGTGGAAAGATGGCTTGCTGTTTGCCTGAAGCCTTTTTTCAGCCCATTGGGGTGAGGGAGGAGAGAGAAGCGGAGTTTTCTCTTGAGCAAATGAAATGTGTTAATTTTAAAACTTAAAGATTTTAAGGTATCTCCTAGAAAGCTTCTGAAACATCCATAAACATTTTAATACTATTATATCAACTTGACAAGAGATGGGTTTTTGCTTCTGCTTTCTTCTAAGGAAATAATACTTGCTTCTATGGAAAGTGCTACTATTGCCGGGAAACAGAGCCAGCCTGTGCTGAAGGGGACACCATGGAGGGGTCAGTCACGCTATGGCTGCCAGACGTTTGGCCGCTTCAGAAGCATCGACACCCATGGGGCAGAACGTACAGGGAAGGCAAGCTGGCCAGGTATAGAGCAAAATACTGTTTTTTTCTTTGCCATGTCTGTTGGTCAGTCCAGGGAATGGGCAGTATTTGTAGATGGAAAGGAGGGTATTGGCCAGTTTTCCTGAAACTCTGTTACAGCTGAGGCCCTCATGAATGGTATATTTTGTATATGGATTATGTTGTTATAGCCCCTAAAGTTATCTGGTGGAGAAAGGATTCTGAGAATGTTGTGCAAAGGACAAAGGGTGCTGGAAGTACAGATGTGAAGGATTTTAAGAGATGATGGGAAGAAACAATCCATTTTGTTCTCTTTGTTTTCCTTCCCAAAGAATAAGTAGAGTTTAAGTTCTTATAACTTAAATTAAGTGGGTAGCAGTTGTCTGTGTATATGTGCATAGTGTACAATCTAATGTTTTGAGACCTGTTTAGTTTGCAACAGTTAGGCTCATTTCTGCATGTGAAGTAAACTGGGTTTACAAGAGCACATTTTGTTGTTCCCTACTAGGCAAAGACAAATCAGCCTTTCCATGTTTGTACATTTTCATACATAATTCTGTTCCATCCCATTTCAGCATTAATCTGTGGTAATTCTTAATTTGCATTTGAACATGTGTTTCTTAACGTATCTTCTCTCAAAATAATGCATTTCTAAACCTATTTTACCAAAATACAGTTTAAAATATGTTGGGAAATTCAGGAAGTGTGAAAGATGGTGGTTATCCAACTTCCACTTTAGCCTGAAATATGTAATTCAGGTTAGTGTGCATCAGAATTTGCAAAGCTTGAATTTGTCAAGCATCCCTATTCCACATCTCTTTCTCAGACTCCTCTTTTGACTATGATTGGTTTTGTTCATCTTTAGTGATTACATCAGTACTTTAATTTGGATTCCTGATACTCTCGTTTCCACTAAAAATAAATAAATCCACTTCTACCTGCCCCTCGTGCTTGGATTATGGCTGAAAACCATATCAACAGCATCTGCTGTTCACTGTAACGTTACAGATTTCAAGTTCTCCTTTGTGATGTTCTCTCACTTTAATGTTCTCTCTGTAATGTAATGTTCTCTCACTTTCCTTACTGTTTTTCCTCAAATATTACTGCACCTTGCAGAAACAACCAAATATTGGTATGCACTAAGCCTTGGGCAAAATAAGGCAATTTGTCCTCTTTTTGTGAATTTGCCTTGAATTATTAAATGAGAACAGAATTGTCAGAGGGGAAGGTGGATGAAATTAAGAGCCTAGGTTAAAAGAGGAGATATAGTAAGAACCTGTGAGGAAAAGGCAAGCTGGTAATTAAAGGCAATTTTCTCACACACCATAGTGGGAGAATATTGGCTTGAAAGCTAACTGGACATTCACCAGGTAGGCACTGAGCCAGTTTGACTAGCTTGGCAGTTATATCAGTCTGGACCCTATTTTTCAGATTATGGAAGTTTCTCTTTAATGCCTCTGACAATGCATGGTTATATTTTAAATGAATCATAAAGCTTTCTCCATGTCTGCTTGCAGGTGGGAATATGATGAGAGCTACTGTGATGCTGTAAAGAAGACCTCGCCCTATGACTCAGGCCCGCGGCTCCTCGATATCATAGATACAGCCATCTTCGATTATTTGATTGGGAATGCTGATCGACACCATTATGAAAGCTTTCAGGATGATGAAGGGGCCAGTATGCTAATTCTACTTGACAATGCCAAAAGGTGGGAAATGTGTCAACATCTGTGAAATTTCTCCCAAGCTAAATGACAGCCCTAAGGTTAGGAAAGATTTGCATAAATTACCATTGTACTGTGGGCTCTCGCTAATGCAGCTTTGTCCAGCCTAGTTCCCTCCAGAGGTTTGGGGCCACATCTCTCACTTTCCCTGACCATTAGCTATGCTGGCTGAGGCTGTTGGGAGTCCAAAATGTATGGAGGGCAACAGGTTGGGCAAGGCTTTTAAGGTAGGGAACCAAAAGTGAAATTTTGTAAGCCTGCTATTGCTAATGCATCTGATTCCCTTTAGGTTTGTGGGTTATTTGAAATGTCAGGGACTGCTGAAGTCCTTAACTCTGTGGTGTGGAGTAGGGTAGAATTTTCCAGCAACTTCACTGAATTTGTATCCATTTGTTTTTCAGCTTTGGGAACCCTGTCTTGGATGAGAGAAGCATTTTAGCACCTCTTTATCAATGCTGCATGTAAGTAAAGGACAAATAAGTTATTGATCTTTTATACTGTATGCACCTTGCAATCCCCGCCCCAAACATCCTGGGAGTGTGCAAGTCCGACAAACCAGGGCTGCCTCAGTACGTTAAGAGAATGGTTAGGATAATGAAGAAAAATGCACGTGCTTTGCAGACTCTTACTACAGTGTCTTGATGATCTGCAACTTTTGTTTGAGACTGAGATGCTGGCTGCACATTAAACTTGTCACATCAAAAGAAGCTATTCCTCTGAACCCCTAGGATCAAGGAGCTGCTAACGGAGAGATAAGACAGGATGGAGCAGCTCCATGATCTCCCTCCAGCTTTTTCTTCCTGTCACTGAGGGAGTCTTCAGAATTGTTTGCAGTCAGAGCCTGGCTTACATGAAGCTGCTTTTCATGTGACAAGAGTCACATGTTGTCAAGCTCTGTGATTCCATCTGAGCCATCCACATTACATGTAACTTAAGCTTTTGATGAGAGAAGTGAAGAAGTAACTGCAGGGAGGAAAGAGAGGCAAGAAGTGCAGTAATTAGTAGGCTGAGTGGGCTCAAAGCTTAGGAACTTTAAACAGGCGTGTCTGAGGTTTTTTGGCCGTGGAGGAAATCAATTTCTGAGAAGTGCTTTAGTTTGCAGTATCGTTATCATTATTTTATTTGTATTCTGCCTTTCCAGAGTTAAAACTATAGACTGCTCACAACATAAAAAGATTTACATAATTAGAAGCCAAAGTAGTAGTAATAAGCAATACAGTGGTGCCCCGCAAGACGAATGCCTCGCAAGACGGAAAACCCGCAAGACGAAAGGGTTTTCTGTTTTGGAGGCGCTTCGCAAGACGAATTTCCCTATGGGTTTGCATCGCAAGACGAAAGCCCATAGGGAAATGCTGGCGGTCGGGAGCAAAGACTTTCGCCCACAGCCGGCCTTCAGAAGAGGACCTCTTCTGAAGGCCGGCGGGGGGCAAAAGTCTTTGCTCCCCCCCGCCTGCCTTCCCCCCCGCCTGCCCCGGGCGATCTTAAAATGCTGGCGGGCGGGAGCGAAGCGTTCGCTGCCGACCCCCAGCATTTTAAAATCTCCCCGGGACAGCAGAGACTTCTCTGCTGTCCCGGGGAGATTTTTAAATGCTGGGGGTCGGCAGTGAACGCTTCGCTCCCGACCCCCAGCATTTTAAAATCTCCCCGGGACAGCAGAGACTTCTCTGCTGTCCCGGGGAGATTTTTAAATGCTGGGGGTCGGCAGCGAACGCTTCGCTCCCGACCCCCAGCATTTTAAAACGCTGTTCCGAAGCGGGGCGGGGGGCCGGGAACACCTGCCCCAGCCGCCCCACTTCGGAACGCTGTTCCGAAGCGGGGCGGGAACACCTGCCCCAGCTGCCCCACTTCGGAACGCTGTTCCGAAGCGGGGCGGGGGGGCCGGAACACCTTCTGAAGGCGGGCGGGGGGCGAAAGTCTTTGTCCCCCCTGCCTGCCTTCCCAGGGGCTTTTAAATCGCCCCGGACAGCGGAGAAGTCCTCCGCTGTCCGGGGCGATTTTAAAATGCCGCCCGCCAGCATTTTAAGATCGCCCGGACAGCGGAGAAGTCCTCCGCTGTCCTGGGGTTTTTTAAAATGCTGGGGGTGGGAAGAAAAGCCCTTGTCCCCCCCCCCCAGCCTTCAGAAGAGGTCCGGGGACAGACTGTCCCCGGACCTGGTCTGAAGGCGGTTTCCCTAGGAACGCATTGATTGATTTTCAATGCATTCCTATGGGAAACCGTGCATCGCAAGACGAAAAACTCGCAAGACGAAGAGACTTGCGGAACGAATTAATTTCGTCTTGCGAGGCACCACTGTAAATAAAACGCGCCCAAAAAGTACACAACCAAATTGAACAATTTTCACATAAATATCAAGGTGTAAAAAGATACAGAAAAATTGTATTCACAATAGCAACAAAGCCCTCTAAACAATACCCTAACCCAAGAGTGCACACGATTCCTAGCTTGCTTTTATTTTTATTTTATTTTTTTGCATAACCTCCAGTCTGAGCCACAGCAGGAGAGGCTTGCAGTACAGTTTTAACTTACCACCTCCTTCATGCCCTACACCACTCCTTACTAAATGTCCACATTATGCAATTATGAAATTCAGAATAAAGCTTTCAAATTGAACAACTTTATATAAAATAAATATTTATGTAGATTATTTGCACAACTCATTTTCTGCGTAGGTCTACTGTATTTATTGCATTGGTATTTTGCCTTTTCTCCAAGGAGGATTTTATCTTCTTGTTCCTATGAGGTTAGGCGGGAAAATAGTGACTGGCCCAAGATCATCCAGTAAGCTTCATGGCTGAACCCAAATTTTCCCATTCCTACCGCCCCCCCCCCCACACTACACACTACTTTGTTTGGAGTGTTTTGTGCAAAATATGAGCAGCTGTGCTTATAGTTCTGTGTTATCATCTTGTGATATGCGCGTGTGGACAGGCCCAAGTAGACTGTGTCCCTCATCCTGAAGTCTGCAATCAAAACTTAGGTTTGCCATACATTCTCTCATTTCTTTTGCAGTATTCGAGTCTCCACATGGAACAGACTGAACTACCTGAAGAATGGGGTGCTGAAGTCTGCCTTAAAAACTGCCATGTCTCATGATCCTATCTCACCAGTTCTGTCTTCCCCTCATATGGATGCCCTGGATCAGCGACTCCTGAATATCTTGGCTACAGTAAAGCAATGTACAGACCAGTTTGGACCAGACATTGTACTGGTAGAAGATAGGATGACACTTTCCCATTTGTAGCTTCAACAGGTGTTGGATCAGATTCTCTCTCTCTCTATTTTTAAGAAAACAATACGAAAACAGCACAATTGGTTTTGCATGGCTGTGGGCAGGATGGGCTGGAACTGAAATGCCAGACTTCCTGAATTGAAGGAGAAAGCAGCGGCATGATGGTTTTGCTGAAGACAAGGAACTTGCCTTCAGGTAGCCCCACATCATGTTTTGGATGTCCATTGCTGGCAGTGGATGTTACACTGAAAGCACTCCTAGATTTCTTAAATAAGAAATTGGAAGTAGGCATTAAGACAGACTGATTCCAGAGAAGAGCCACAGTCCCCTCATCTAATCCAAATATGGTTTCAAGATTATAGCCCAATTCATAGTTGTAAAGAATGGGCTGCCTGTGCTTCCTTGCTGGCTACCTAAAAAGAGAGCATGAAGACAAGATCAGTTGTTGAAGGGATCCCTTATTGCTTCTCCTGACCCTCATGCATCTCATGCATTTTTGGCTGGAATTTTCTCAAGAGCTCCGTGAAGGATCGTGTTATTGTTAGCAGCATTAAGCAAAATCCTTTAATTCCAAAATGCTAAGAAGAGAGACTATTTTAGATTGCTAATTTAAATCTATACTCCATCCGCAAGGCTGAAAGGATTTGGGACTACATGATGCTGCAAAGACTCAACCAGCCATGAAGATCAAAGATTATTGTGCAAACCATTGTTTTGTTACCACACAAGGATTCTTGCCAGTATTCTACTGATACGGAATAAGCCTTGTGGTTTTTTTAAAGGAGCAGATACAATTGAACCAAATAATTATTCTAAAAAGTAGGAATGATTGAGATTCATTGTGTTCTCTCTGTATTGACACCCCTTCATGAGACGAGACCAATGGGGTTTGTTGCTAAAGTTTGCAGTTAATTTAAAAGATGGATACCACCAGAGACTGAGCAATGGAATATTTTCTGACTGGTGTGTCACTGCTTTTGTAAGTAGTTGCAGGTTCTGTGCCAGACAGTATACTTAACAGTATCCTGTCATTTTTCACCATTAGCCTGGAATTGTACAGTGCTTCAGGAAACTTTAGGTGACTTTTTGAATGATAAGCCCAATTTTTCTGGAAATGATACCCATCCACCATATCGGAGAGTAATTTGTAGAAGTTTATCTCATGTGTCAGCTCTGACATGTAGCATTCTTATGCATTATTCAGCAGACTTTATAAGAGACTTTATCAGATTAAAGTTCCTGGATTGGATGCCTTGGAAGCCATGTGAAACTAATTTAAAGGCAAGGTCTGACTTTTTCAGTTAGCCTTAGTTTTTTTTTTGGCAAAAGCTTCAACTTCCTGCTTCCAGAGTAACAAATGGCAGGGGGATGCATTTTTTTCTTCAAAAGTATTTTAAATCTTTTGTTCTTAGTCCATGTCAGTAACTGTTTGAAGGCAGTTGCCTAAACTGCAACCTGGCCTAAAAAGCAGTGGCAATCCCTATCTATTGCAAGCTATCTACTTCAACAAAGAGAACATTGGCAAATGCAATGGTTTCTGTCAAGCTGGCTCAGCTAATCATTTTGAGTTTCTACAGGTGATGTCGATTTCTACCGTGAGGGTCACTGGCTACAAAAATCTTTTTGAAACATGGCATGAAGGTGTGATCAGGTCAGGTACTAAGGTTAAATTCCCTGGACACTTCCAACATCAGCTGTTGTAATTACGTTGTGTGCAGAAAAAAAATGGAGTAGTACAATTAGTGAAGGTAACCTCTTGCAACTTGGATGTCTCCTTATTTATCTTTACACAAGCAGCAGCATACCAGTATGAAATTAAACAACTTTTCAAGCTGATGAAGACTCATTTCTGTGCAACCAGTAACAGAGACAGAATTAGCTTTGAAGCACCAAAATATTTGAAGGAAGTACTGCAGTCCTTTATCTTTGCCTGATTTGGCAAGTGGTGTAGAAGAAACCACACATTTGTATTTTGGAATCTGATGAACTGGAAATGTCACTTAAGAGATTAAAAAAAGAAACTAATTTATTAAGAAGTTAACTTATTTATGTAGCAGCTGGAGCAGAGTGCACACACCTCTTGGACCTGCCAGAAGGTTGCCTTTGGGAGTGGCTGCAAATGGAAACTATTGGAAGAAAAGAACTCAATATAATCTTGATTCTGTTATGTGTTTTCCCAGGTTCAGACTGCATAAAGAAGTATTATGTGAATAAATTTTTTAATAAAACTCTGGGTTGGGGTTTTTTGCTTCTCACACCATGCTAGTTTCAATGGCAACTTACCTAGCTCTTTTTAGATAGGAGTTGCCAACATAGGATAGCGTGCAGTCTTGATGTGGTCCTTCGGATGTTGCCTTTTAGTGGTGCAGGAGGTATGGCAATGTGACTCCTTCACACACTAGTATTGATCCAATTTCTGCCAGGAGTGGCAGAGGCGCTCTGTAGCTTGAATTAGAAACTGCAGTTTCTGTGGTCAGGATCTACCTTAAAGAGCTAAGAGTGTGCCATGTAGAAAAGACGGTGTGCAACATCAGCGCCTACAGACCTAGTAAGAACTAGAAGTTTTTACTTCTGCCTTTGTACCGCCAGAGCATTCCTTAGGCTTCCTGTGCTTTAGGCTTCAATTACCATCTAAACTACTGCCTCCAGAGACTCAGAGCTGGTGATGGAGTTCCAGTGTTATCAAGTAACACAAGGAGGACTCAATTCTTCAGTCGCTACCTTGTACTGTTGGGTGGATTCATCCGTTCACGAATTATGTTCGGAGAACTGTCCAACAGTGGCCTGGCTAGAAACTAAATGAAATATGGCAACCAGAAAAAGGGGCATATCTCTTGGCCGTGACTCCCTGTGACCATGCAAATGACAGAATATAATTTTGCAGTCTTGCAAAGTCTGCCTTGTGATGCATTCCCCATGCAAACTTTGGCCTGAACTAGGTCTCCATCTTTAGTTGATGAGGGTAGAAAGAGTTGCGCTTATATTGCATTTTCTGAAAATGAGTAGAATCAAATGACTGCTAATGGGGAGACATGGTAGATATAGGAAGCTGTCTCAAAAAGTAATTATTGACTTGTCAATAGGCCATATCCTGCTGCAGAGCCAATGCCTGATAGTTTTTTAAAAAGGTTTAGTTTCAGTATAGACTTCTTCCTTGTTGGCTTTAACTGAGGTTACTTAAAGGCTTTTATTTTCTGAGTCTTTAGAGTACTTTAGGCTGTAGTCCTATATGCATTTAACTTGAGAGTAAGTCCAATTAAACTCAGTGGGACTTACTTTTGAGTAGACATGTATGGGATTGCACTGCCAATGAAATTTTGTGTTTATGTGGGCTGACAGGATAATATGGAGGGTCATCATTGCCTGGAGAGATTTCATATGCTTCAAATCTTATGAGCTTATCTTATGGCTTAGCAGGTATATGGTTCCAGGGGCTTGTATCCATATTTTGCTGAGGTGTCCTCCTGCACTATGTGCACGATATTAACAAATAAAAACTCATATTTGTTGTAAGTTTTACTGTCTCTTGACAAGTGCACAATAGCCATGTGTGGATCTGCCACCACACTTTTTATCAACTCTCCCATGCACACAGATCCCCCCTATTTCCATGTATTAGTATCTCCCCTATTGTGCAGCCCCCGTTGCACACACACTCCAAGCTGATCTATGTATCTATCGTATCTTTAAGATAGGTAGAATCTGAAGGGCAAGTATGTTAGCAAAAATTAAATTCAGTTGATGGATGTTGTACGTATATGGGTGTTTGCTTGTTAATAAAATACCTGTTCTAAATTCTTGCATTGAATCTGGGGCTTCATGTTGAAGATAACACATGATACCAGGAGTTAAATACATGATTGTAGGAAGATACTATGGAATATTTGAGGACTTTGCATCCTTCATCTCTGTCATATAAGGCAACTGAGGAATGGAAGAGAGAGAAGTTTAAAAACAGCCTCCCCACCCTTGTCAGTGCCTCTCCTTTCTCGCTGTACTCCAACAATGGCAGAGATTTAAGTAGAGCAGGGATGGTGTGACACTGAGTATTTTTGAATTATAAAAACCCAGTTTTAACAAGGAGGAATAACAGAATGAGTACAACACAAAAAGCTGACACTGAAGTCTTTCCGAATGCCGTTCTCACTGCCCTGAAATATTGTTTTAAACAGCCCCTCCCCTGTGTGTTCCCTTGCTCGCTCATGTCTCTGCCATCGTTTGAAAACATTTTCCTCTCAGCATCTCTAAATCCCTGCTTTATTCAGACCTCTGCCACTCAAAACAACCACTTTTTCCTTTTCAGTTTTCCTTCCTTTGCAACTTTCCCTTCTTTCATTCCTCAGCTGCCTTGTGAGACAGAAAGGATGTGGAGCCCACAAATACTTCGTAAAGGTAAAGGGACCCCTGACCGTTAGTCCAGTTGTGGCCGACTCTGGGGTTGCGGTGCTCATCTCGCTTTATTGGCCGAGGGAGCCGGCGTACAGCTTCCGGGTCATGTGGCCAGCATGACTAAGCCGCTTCTGGCGAACCAGAGCAGCACACGGAAACGCCGTTTACCTTCCCACTGGAGTGGTATCTATTTATCTACTTGCACTTTGACGTGCTTTCGAACTGCTAGGTTGGCAGGAGCAGGGACTGAGTGACGGGAGCTCGCCCCATTGCGGGGATTCGAACTGCCAACCAGTCCTTTTCTAAAACCTCTGCCATTGTTTAAAGCTGCCACTTCCCTCAGTTTCCTCCATCCCTGCTTTATTGAAACTTCTGCCATTGTTTTAATAGCACTTCCCCACCATCTCTCATTTGTTGGAAATATATCTCAGCCTTTCACTAGTTTCCAGAAGATCTAGTTCGTATTGTTATTACACAACGCAGCAGTGCATTTTCCTCTCCAAATACCTCATGGCTATTTTCAATACCTGGAATTTAGTTGGTATAACAGGTCTCTGCCTCCTACAGTTTCATAAGGCCACAGTGATACCATTTGCCTTGAATTGAAGCCTTCAACTCAAGTCCCAGCCCATTCCCAAGGTAACTCTACAGTATATTTTTGTTGTTTCCATCAAAATCTCATCAAGTCACAACCCTATTCAGCACCAGATCAATTAAGCTTTCAGTCATCCCTTCTATATCCTACTCTGAAGTAGCGAAATCGGCATATCACCCATGATTCCATTGTGGAAGGGCTGTAAATCAGTGGTATTACGATTTTATTAATTAGATTTGTCATTCACTATCTTGCCCAAAGCAACTTACAACCAAGCAAACAGACAATAAACCCCACATAGATGCACTGTGGTAGAGCATCTGTTTTGCATGAAGATCCCAGGTCCAATTCCCAGCATCCCTGGATAGGTCTAGGAGATTCTGGCCTGAAACCCCAAAGAGTCACTGCCAGTTAGGGATGGGGGACTTCATCCTGAGGGCCATATTTCCTAGTAGATAACCTTCCAGGAGTTATATGCCAAGGGTGAGGTAACATGCAACTCTATAGCCCTGTCACACACAAGTCAAAGTTTTCTACACACACATCTCTTCAGCAAGGACACCTTCCATCTAGCCAAAACATAATGTGAGCCAGTGACGGTGTGGTTTGGGGAGGTGTCACCTGGGAAGAGATCAGCAGGCCAGTCTGAGACTTGGGAGGACCACAGGTTCCCCACCACTGATAGACCAATGTTCATCAAGGGGTTTGGACCTGGGTGCTATCAATACATCAATCACATTCTATGTCTCTAACAGTGGAATGAGGGGAGTCCATTTGGGCTCTCCACTGGTGCCTGCATGCTGCAGTGAGCTGAGACCGAAACCCAACAAGACTTCAGCCTCAGTCCAGTAAACCTGAAGGAGCGTTTCCACCCCCATCATTGTGCCCACACTGAGGACCAGCTCCGAGGGCCTTCTGGCAGTTCCCTCGCTGCGAGAACCAGGCAGAGGGCCTTCTCAGTAGTGGAACCCGCCCTGTGGAACACCCTCCCACCAGATGTCAAAGAGAAAAACAACTACCAGACTTTTAGAAGACATCTGAAGGCAGCCCTGTTTAAGGAAGCTTTTAATGTTTAATAGACTATTGTATTTTAATATTTTGTTGGAAGCCACCCAGAGTGGCTGGGGAAACCCAGCCAGATGGGCGAGGTATAAATAATAAATTATTATGATGATTATGTCTTTGTGGGTGGGTAGATAATTGAGTTAGGACGTTAGGTAGAAATCCTGTTCTCAATGAAGGTCATACTCCACTTGAAAAAGCACGTTCATAGTCTCTGAAAACTCATAGCTCCATCACTCATTGAAGGCGTAAGTTGTCTCTGTGGCTAACAACACCCGTGATGAACTTCACCCATTCCTGGACAGGGATATAATCAACCTGCCAAGTAGCAGCAGAACCACCCAACACACTGCCTCGTAAGAGCCAAACCAGGTGGATATTGTGGCCAATGTGATCAAAAGCAGCTGAAAGGACTGCATGAATGAGCAATATTGCCCTTCCCCTAGAATAAGTCATATTTTGAGGTGACCAATGTATTTTCTAAACCAACATCACTCTTGAAATCAGATTGAAATGGGGCCAGAAAATCGGTGACATCCAAGAGTTCCTGCAGTTGCTTAACCACCAATTGTTGAACACCATATTTCCCAAGAAGGAGCTACGTGTGACCAGTCCTTGGGGTCAAGGAATGAATATTAATAAGAGAAACCAAGACAAAATCCAGCAAAAGTTAGTTGCAAGAAGACTTTTGAGACAACTTGTGGCAAAACATTTCCTGGACTGTCTGCTGGTAAGGGAAACATATAAATGAATGCTCAGCCATATGAAGGAATAAACCCTCCCTGCAGATAGAAAACCAGATGCAAGGGGGAAGGACTCTGGACAACTTTTCCCTCCACCATGCCCATTTTTTGTAAAACACCCCCCCCCCAATGCGGTAGTATGTGGTACAATCCAGAAAGACTTCTATATGAGCAGCTCTTGTTGGGAGAGTCAGTGGAATTTGGGCTAGTTGTGATTTATGCTTTGCTGGATTATGCCCAAAATCTTCAGTTCCCAGAAGCACTGATTTGGGCACATAAAGAAAAGGCTAACATATCATATCAGTCATGAGCTAAGCATGGTCATACCTGAAGTCAGC
The DNA here is from genome assembly GCF_964106645.2 of Podarcis pityusensis. NCBI lineage: Eukaryota > Metazoa > Chordata > Lepidosauria > Squamata > Lacertidae > Podarcis > Podarcis pityusensis. The sequence continues at coordinate 93,184,910 of NC_138030.1, read as the reverse complement.
CAGACAAAATGATTATGTTCAAAACATAGCTTGTCACCTGTGAATAAGTGATTCTCCAAGCGCTTTCTCCACCTCCTCTCCCACACTGATCTTGCGCAGTGAAATCTTCAACATGCCCTCTGGTATCAATGTGGCTGCTTTGAAAGCTGAGCAAACATCAAAAAATTTACATTTACATTCTGCTTGATGAAGAGTGCCATGTAGCTCCAGAGGTCTTGAGCTGGGGTCCTGCTGAGCGGGGTCTTGTTGCTGTTATCGATACTACTTTTTTGTATCCTTATTTTTAGCTGTTCTTATGATTTATGTGCTGGGATGCGGGTGGCGCTGTGGGTTAAACCACAGAGCCTAGGGCTTGCCGATCAGAAGGTCGGCGGTTCGAATCCCCGCGACGGGGTGAGCTCCCGTTGCTCGGTCCCTGCTCCTGCCAACCTAGCAGTTCGAAAGCACATCAAAGTGCAAGTAGATAAATACCGGTAGGTACCGCTCCGGCGGGAAGGTAAACGGTGTTTCCGTGCGCTGCTCTGGTTCACCAGAAGCGGCTTAGTCATGCTGGCCACATGACCCGGAAGCTGTACGCCGGCTCCCTTGGCCAATAAAGCGAGATGAGCGCCGCAACCCCAGAGTCGGTCATGACTGGACCTAATGGTCAGGGGTCCCTTTACCTTTACCTATGATTTATGTGGACATTAGTCAATTTTGTGTACTTTTTGAAGTGTTTAACTTATTGTTTATGGCTACTTTTGTAATTATGTTTTTTTCCCCATGCTGAAAGCTGCTTTAAACATGGTTTTAACCAGTGCTTTTCTTCTAGAAAAAAACCTGTGCTGGTACAACAACCCTGAAGCTGTTACAGGAAGTGTCAGACTTTTAACCAGTGTTTTTCTTCTAAAAGGTGCCGGTGTTGCGTACCGTTCAGCACCCCCAGAAACGCCCCCCCCCCCGCTGGTTTTAATTACAGACAGGTGGCATACAAATAAAATGGTGATAATGTTTACACAAATATAGGTAAAGGGACCCCTGACCGTTAGGTCCAGTCGTGACCGACTCTGGGGTTGCGGCGCTCATCTCGCTTTATTGGCCGAGGGAGCCGGCAGACAGCTTCTGGGTCATGTGGCCAGCATGACGAAGACGCTTCTGGCGAACCAGAGCAGCGCACGGAAACGCCATTTACCCTCCTGCCGGAGCGGTACCTATTTATCTACTTGCACTTCAAATCTCCTATTACTATCATCCATTAAAATAAAACAATTTAAAAAAAACACACAAACCAAAAGGTGGAGCACACAAAAACATTTCAAGAAAGGAGAAGAATATGTTTCTAACCTCACCCTCTATTCTCGAATGGATTTTATGTTAGAAAGTGCATTAAATAAATACTTTAATTATTTTTTTAAAGTGTTTGGCTTTTTAAAAATATGGCATAATAAGAATACTCCCCCCCCCCCAATACTTGAGGGAACATCTATTAGGAATAATGATCAAATGTAGTTGACTCTTTATCCCGGCTATCCTAGGCGTCATTTTAAAGTTCGGTTCCACTGGTGAAGCGGAGGCGCGCGTGCGCGTGCGCGGGACGGGGCGGGGCTCCGCCTCCCGTTGAGCCGCCGACGTCGCGGGGCGGGGCCGCGGACGGGAGGCGGAGCCATCGCCGCCCCTGGAGGACCGGAGGTGGGAAGGGTGGGCGAGAAGGAGCCGCTCTGCCCCTCGCCCCCTCAGCTCTGTGGTCAAGATGGCGGCGGCGGGGGTTGAGGGGGCGAGTCCGTGAGGGCCTGTCCGGAGCGCGGTGGCGAGGAGGAGGAGGAAGAGGCGGCGGCGGCGGCGGCAGGGCAGCCCTGTGGGGAAGCGGGCCTGGGCGGGCGCGGCTGGAGGAGCGTCGCAGGCGGCGGCATGTGAGCGCGAGGCGGCGGCCGAGGGCTGTGGCGGGGGCCCGAGACGGGCGGGGGACGGGGATGGGCCAGCAGGTGGGCCGCGTCGGGGAGCCGGGCGCCTCCTCCGCGCTCCAGCAGCCGGCGGCGGCGGCGACGACGCAGCAGCAGCAGCAGCAACAGCCGCCGCCTCTTTCCCAGCCCCAGCCGAGGGGGCTCCGGGGCAGCGCAGCCAGGCCCGCCGGCCGGAGGCGAGAGGTGGCCGCCCCGCGAGGGGCCGAGAGCGGCTTCAATATCTTCACCCAACACGGTAAGGTGGGAAGGGAACGGGGGGGGGGGGTTGAGGAGGCTGCCGCAGATGCTGGGCGCGGGTGGGTGTGGCGCTGAGGCGAGGGCTGGGGGCGGGGAGCGAAGCCTCCTCCTTTTTTCCGGGGGGGGGGGGACGGGCAGGCACACCCGCCCCCGCTCAAAAAAACACAACAGGAAGAATTGCGCTCTTGCATCAGACAAAGGTCTTCCTGGTCCAGCATGTTGTTCCCAGCAGTGGCCTGTTAGATGCCTGGAGGGGAGGGACCGGCCAAGCAGGAAGGCAGCAGCCCTTCCCTGTTGTATGCTCCCCCCCCCAAAAGCACCTTGTCCTTGACAGGTATACTGCTCTGAACCAAGATTGTGGCTCCAGTTTAACTGTTTCTGGGCATATGGGTAGGTAACCTCTGCGGACCTAGCTCGTGCTTGACTTTAGGGTCTCTCGAGCTTGTGAGCCATCCCCCCATGGCTGCAAACCGACCTGGCGAAAGCTTATTAAATGTATTGGTCTTCTAGGTGTTCTTTTTGTTTTTGCTGCGGCACACAACAAGGCTGCCTCTCTGGAATACATAGCAGTTTTTGTTATTCCCCTGGAATATTTGTATATACGGTCGGCTTTCATGTTTTCTACACACTTGAGTGAGTTGGTTGTTTAAGGGCATCTAAATGTTCTGGTGCTACAGATGTAGGTCAAAGGCGTGCATCCCTTTAGAATGGCCTGTGTTAGTAATGTTGCTATAGTGGTGAGATATGTTTTAGAAATTGCAACAAAATGCTTTGCTTTATCTGCAATTGGGCTGTTTTCCACAGCAGGCTTTAGACCCTCCCATTTTGATTTTGTCTCTGTGTGTGTGCTTCCTGCCAACATATATATCTTCTGGTTCACCTTCACCCTTGCTCTGGCAATTGCTGCCTTTTCTTTTCCCATCTCCTGATTGTCGTGATAAAGTTAATTCTGGTAAGGATGAACCTCATCCTAAGGTGCCTGTCACAAATTGTGGCAACTGAGATATGCATTGCATTGCTTAGAAGGTGCCAAAGATGTTACATTATTTCAGAACCTTATGGTCACTGTTTATCAGGGTTCCTTTCTACATTCTTTGGTGACATTGTGATGGCAGCTCTGCTCTTAGGGTAACAGTCTGCTCTGTGATGACCTTTACCAGCAGAGATGAGGGCAGAAGAGAACTGTGTGTGTCCTCTCTTGAGGAAAAAGTCAGCATCTGTAGCTGGGAGGCTGTGGGTATGTCTGTGAGAGATGCAATGCTATTAAGAAACACATTGCATATCAAGGTAAAAAAGCAGTATTGACTACTTATATTGTTATTGTTCTTTCATTATCTCCTGACAAACTTAATGTTGCATGGTAGCAACTTTGCAGTATAATGAGTGGTATTCAACTGAGTTTTACTCAAAATAGACACATTAAAATGAATGAGCATGCCTAAATTGGGTCCATTAATAGCAATGGGTTTACTCTGAGTAAAACTTGGTTACATACCACTCATGAAAAGCTGCAGTTAGTCTAAAACAGAAAGCCTCTGAACCCCTCCTTAGGATGATTACCAATTTATCTTAATTTCAGTAATTTGTAATACTACTTGTGATTTTTACCACATTTGACTATAATTTCTTTTAAGTTCATGCGGTCATTGTTGCAAATGGATTGATTGAGATCCATATGTATGAACTACTTTAGCTGGATAGGAAGTACCTGACCAAGGAGTTTGGTTATGTTTATGGTGATGTAGGCAGAATACAGCAGGTTCTCTAGCTTACAACTATGATTTTAAAAGTTTCTATGTTATATAAAAAAAATTCCATGTGGAATTGACACCTGTGGACGTCTGTGCTTTACACATTGTTTTGGGATATGCCCTAGAGAAATTGCTAAATTTGTGTTGAGTGCTGGCCAGATCCGCTCAGCTCCACAACTATTCTCTTCTGCATGAAATGGAGTAGAATACACCAAATGCTCTGATCCTGTGTGTACATTTCAGGAGAAAGTGAGCATTGGTGGAAAAGTCACTTTAATAAAACTTGCCCAAGGTTCATTGAGGAACCTTTTCATAATTTCTTGGGTTCTCTGGAACACCCTTTGAAAAGTGCTAGGAAAAGAGGGTGTAGCTGGTACAGGATTTGCATAGCCACCTCCATACGGCAAATATGCTTTGCGTGGAAGGGGAGATGCTGGTGTAACAACTGCTGTATCATATACCCACTTAATGCAGAGTGGGGGTGGGAAATGTACCACTTGGAAAATCCCCCAAACAGTGCAAAAATAGCAGGAGCACAAACAAGGCGCACCAATTGGGGAAATGTGCCAGCAATGCCGCCTACACAAAGAGGGAGTGAATTAACTCGCAGTGATGAGGACATGTTCCGGAACACCTCCCTGTAACGCACACAATGATGCCACAGTGCCCCTGCTCCATGATCCCCAGTGGAACAGACAAAAATATCCCTGCTGCTCCCAGTCCCCAGGCATATGTACCAATCGGGATTTGAATCTTCTTGGGCTGCTCAAGCACTGTTTTTGAGCACTGGACGTAAAGAGAGGGCAGAAGAAGCCACACAACACAGCAACAGCATAGCTTCCTTGGCTACTAATCATGAGCCCATCATACCTTCTCACCTGCTGAGGCCAGCCAAATTCAGCTCTTCCTAGCATGTGGGGGGGGGGGAATCCCCATCCAGCATGTGGCAAAATCATAGCCTTTATTCCACACTATCTAGGGTGTAATGGATTCTGAAAAGATATGTGCAGGGTTGTTAACCAGCAGGGCATCTGTGTCTTGGGCCTTCAGACAGCAGAGTAGCAGGCACCAGCTCTTTGTTGCCTGTTGCATACCTATCTGTCTTAAAGCTTTCCAAGGTGCCGGTTCCTGTCTAGAGTCAGTAAGGATGTCATTGTCCATGGCAGAACAGGCAGGAGGCATTCCAGTCACTGCTGATCATGGGGTGGGCCTTCCTTGTGATCTATGTGGAGCTGGGTGTGGCCTGTGGAGAGTAAAGGGAAGAGATTGAAAGGGTATCTAGTAATACCTGGAATAAATAGACCTTGAACCCAGTGTCCGAAACTCCCATGGTTCTGGGCGCATTTTGCGACAGGGAATTTCATTAGCGCAAGCAGTTTCTGAGCTCTGGGAGCAGTACTGCGCCTACGATTTCAGATTAAAACTGCAGAGTGGAAGGAAAGAGGGACTTTTTTCTGCCTCCCTACTTCTAGCTACTGTCTGAAGACTGGAAAAGAGACTAGATCATGTGAAAAACGAACACAATATTTTAGCTGCAATTCATTCACTTTCAGCCTTGTTGGTTTTTTTGTTATAGAAAAGCGCGCCTAGACATTCTGTTGTTGCGCCCATAACCTAGGTTTAAGGTGCCATTTAGCTCCTAGCTTGCATATCTCAGTTTCTAACACTGCTGAACCTGCATGCACAGGTACAAGAGAGAGTAATAAATGGTGCTTGGCCAGTGGTCATGCCTTAGCCATCCCCCCCACCCACTGCCCCACACACATCAGGGAAGTGGAGAGTGCACTGCCTTCTGAGTTGGTGGTTGCAATTGAACTCTGGCTGTTCAGAAACAACTGGTATAGCTGCATGCTATACACTGGGGCTGTGATTCCTGAATGGTTCCTCCAACACTGGCAGTAATGCAAGGCACCAGGGCTGTGAACTTGCAAAGCAAAAGTACTCCAAAGTGTTTGACCAGCTACAGTTGGATTGGAGGGCTTGGCCTTTGCCAACAGAGATCTTACCTGCATGTGGGGATGATTGTTTCTTCTGTGTGGAATACTCTTCTCCCTATTGTATGAGGTAAAGTATTAAAACCATAAAGCAGGTGGAGGCAGACAGCTACAGCAGCTATATTTTGCATTGACTGTATCACCTTTCCTTTCTTACTTGCTTGTATGGGGTTCTCTGTCTGTGCACCCCAGCTGTCAGATTAGAGGAAGAAGGGCTGTTGGGTGTTTGTGGCTGGAGTTTCAAGGCAAGGTGTCAGCACTCTTGGCAGAGAAGTGTTAGTAATGCAGTCAGGTTTTCACGTATGTTTTGGACATGCTCCACCTGTAAAGTCATGGTTTTTGCTTGTACTCACAATAAAATGTTCACATGGATTGTTGTACACAAGCTACGTAGGGGTATAGGCTGAGTACTGGGTAGGATGCTGTCCTTGAAACTTCAACCAGAGTTGTGGGTTCATTTCAGCACTAGCCTCAAGGGTGAATAATATTGTCTTCATGGTCAAAGAGTAAGTTCTGAAGTTTCATTTTCATTTCACATTTGTACCCTGCTTTTCCTTCCAGAAAGAAGCCCAAAGTAACTGACAATTGCCGCAGCACAATCAGTGCAAAAATATCAGAATTACCAGTAGTATGAACACAACAAAACAGATAACTATAAGGCTGCCTAATACTGTGCCAAAGTCATATTGATAAATCAGCCAGTAAGTTCCAAAGAAGCCTGTCAATGACCTTAGTTTGGGCCAATATCACTGCAGTACTTAACAGCAACCGCTGACGTCTTGTATATATAATGAAACAACTTGCAGAACAGAGGATGTGATGTAGTGGTGCCTTTCAAAGATTCTGAGATGGTACCTACTTCATTCTAGTCTTAAATTTAACTCATTTCAGGTTTCCTGTAGAGTAGCTGTGTTTATTGCACCAAGATCAATAAAAGGTTTTGTGGCACCTTAAAAGATTAGCCATTTTTGTTATGGTGCAATGCTTTATCAGATGCATGAACTGGATTATAGTTCATAATAAAATGTTATTCTTCAAGGTGTGGCACACAAGGCTTATTTATTATGCATATTTATGGCCTGGCCTTCATCATTGTAGAGCTCAGGGTTAGACAATAATACAAATTGCATATCCCAAATTACTTAAACTAAAAATAATTAAAATCACCCATCAGCAATAAAAAATAAGAGCAAGTAAAATAAATGTTAAAACTGTAAAGCTCCTGAGAACTCCAGGTTGTTAACACAGAAAATTTAAAACTAGTTAATTGTGAGGAACAGAAGATACCTGGACGCTTCTCCTTCATGCAAGTTCATCTTGCACACTATATTTTTAGATGAACATCTACAAATGTAAAGCATAAATTCATAAAGTATGTATTTAGAAAACATCCATGATACAGACACAAATTTAAGGGAGCTGTGCAGTTCTCTTGAGTATATAATTGAATATATATACTTAACTTCAAACCTGTCTGAAGGATGGAATCCATTTACAGGATTCAACTGCTGAGTCACGTCAGCGGAAGCCCTGCTTACATGACAGGATTTCCCTGCTCTCCTCCCCCACCATGTCCCTGAATTTGGCCCTGGGGAATCGAAAGATTCACATGGGGGAGGAGAGGAGGGATTGTTTCATAGGACAAACTGATGCTTGCACAGAAGGAAATATTGTAATAGTGCAACATTCAATGTATTGCTACCCTGCTATTCTGCTTGTAACGTATGCAAGAGACAGGGAAGAATTTGCTTCCATTTCTGGGAACAAGTGGCTTCCTTCCACTCTACTCAGAAGGGTTGTCTTCAGCATGTATATCATCCTAGGGTTACTCTGTGGTCTCTTTATGTACTGTGATCCACTGCTTGGCTCTGCTGTAGTGTTCCCAGAGTACTGTATTTTCCCATGTATAAGACGCCCCCTATTTTTTTGAACCCAAAATTAAGAAAATGAAACCCTAAAATAGAAGTGAAAATCTGGATGATTGCCGGTGGCAAGTTGTTGATCTTTTTCAAGGCGATCACCCTCAGAGTTTCCAGCATGAGGTGCATGCAGTGTACCGTGGTGCAGAAGCAAAGGCAGCGACTGGGGGGCACCACACGCTCCCCCTCAGTGGCAGCTGCTGCTGCAGGGAAGCAGGATGCCAAGGAAGAGCCAGGGGAAGGCAGCGGCAGGTGGGAGTTTGAGAGGGGAAGAGGGGGAAAAAGGAAAGAAGGGCAAGGAGAGGTAGCTGAGGCAGTTTTCAGTGGCGGCAGTGGCAGCTGCTCTCAATCCGGTGGTTGAGCCAGTGGGGGCTTCAGGATGCGAGCCCACTCACCAGCATGCAGCCTGGAGGGGGGGGATAAAGGGGGGACGGCAGCAGGAGGGTCCGCCTCAGCCCGCCCAAGCCAAAATCCCGGACATATGCTTAAATATTTTTAAAATTCCCCCAGATGCCCATGTTCCGTGTACAAGACGACCCCCAATTTTTTACTAATTTTTTAAAGCAAAAAACCTCATCTTATACATGGGAAAATACGGTATTTCACAGGTAGGAATGTAGAGCATTTCATCTTTTCCACTACTGTATTGGGGATGTCATGCATCCTCTTCTGTTCACATGCTGGGTTCTTAGCTCTATCCTTTCATCTTGGAGTTTGTTGATATTAGCTGGAGAAAGTAGCTTATAAGATTGCTTCCCAACATCTTTCACTTAGCTTTACAGGTGGGGCATAGAGTCTACAAATACACAAACACAGAAACCTTAAATGGAAAGTGTGTTACAATGCCTTTATTGGGACCAACTAAAAATCACTATATTGTGCTTTTTGTTTAGTATGTCTTTGTATAGCTATTATGCATCATGTAAGCACTTCTGTCACATAGAGCCAGGCACAACTGACTGCATGTTGGAACAAAATAGCTTGCTTCCCATCCCACCTGTCTGCAGCTGAATTCTTGTGGACCTGCTCAGCAGCTATTAAAGCACTTTACAGGTATATAACCAGTAGTATATGGTTCTGTTTACCAAAGTGTTTTCTCCTACTTTGTACTATTTCCCTCATTGACTTGTCTTGTTTGAGATAATGGAAACTAGTTTTACATAAAAGGTGTTGGTTACGATGGCTAGTGTTTTGATGGAACTCAGTTATTTTTGCTGGAAGTTGTATAATAATTTAAAGATGCTGCTTCTAAGCTGTAGGACTAGATTTACAGCTTCACTTTAGAGAAATCCTGGCTCTTCTGGATTTGGCTGTTGAGCATGGTTCTATCTTAACTAAAGCTAGTTAATGCCTCAGACGAAAACTTTGTCAGCTGGGAGAAAATCTATTATGTTGAATGCTGTTCATGCTGTGTTCTTGCATTTAAACAGTTTTAATTGTCCTGGGCACCAATCCAAACCTTGGGTACATTCAGAGAGCCAGAAAATCACTTTCAGTGGCCGGGGAATTTCTCTTCCCCCAGTTACAATCTAGGTCTGCACCCCTTATTGCACCTGCAACTTCTTTTGGTTCTGGTGGCCTGATCCGCACTACCCAAAAATTCCTGTTTTAGATGGCAGCACAATTAGGTACCACTGAACCTGAAGAAGGTTCTGAGACCTGATTGCTTACAGATAATGGTAACTTGCTAGGCTAGATCCCAGCATAAGACCCAGAGCTTCCCAGTTCACTACTTTGTGTATGCTCTTACGTAGACCCCCAAGCCTATGGAGCACTGATACTCCAGGCTGTATTCTCAAAACTTAAACATAATTATTTCAGTTTCTTTTTAAACAGTAGTGGTGAAATAAGCATTACTGGACAGTTCAGCTTGTTGACTTTTTGTGAAAACTGTGTTTATCCATCCAACTGTGTGTATCCATTTACTCAAATGTATTATTCCCAAAACAAGGTTGTGGTGCAAGCAATAGATAAACCTTTTATGTGACTTTTTGCCACTTGTTTAATAAAGATACTTTGCTGTGTGCTTAATGCAGTGGTACCTCGGGTTACAGATGCTTCAGGTTACAGACTCCGCTAACCCAGAAATAGTACCTTGGGTTAAGAACTTTGCTTCAGGATGAGAACAGAAATCGTGCAGCGGCAGCGGGAGGCCCCATTAGCTAAAGTGGTACCTCAGGTTAAGAACAGTTTCAGGTTAAGAATGGACCTCCAGAACGAATTAGGTTCTTAACCCGAGGTACCACTGTACTTGTAATCCATTTTGAATGAAATGCATGGCAATTGTTGTAAGATACTAAATAGGATATGGCTGAGAAAAAGGAGCTTTGATGTGGTTGGCCCAGCAGAAGCTCCTTGGCAATAATGCTGGGTGCACATCCAAGTTTCCTTCCTGGACTTGAGGCTTGATGTTTGTACAAGCTTTTCATACAGCAGGAATTGACAGTTTCATGCCTTTTGCGGGGACGGGGATTTTAGTAGTATTTGTATATGTGAAAGTTAAACAAGATAACTTGAAGGGTAGGTTTAATAAGGTCTTCCAAAAGCAGTCTATTGTTGAGAGACACAGTTAAATCATGCCTATGGACTAAAGTAGCTAAAAACAAAAAACACATACACCAGCGTGCATATTATTACAACCTTTAATATGTATCAATGGGATCCTTTCATTCTTTATTTTATTTTTTCTGACATTGGTATGGAAAAATATGCTGGCAATAGGTTTTGGGGCTTCCCGCCACTTGCTAGTGCAGCATCATAAAACTTTTAACAGTAAGACATACTGATGAGTTTGGCAGGGCATGCATTTGGTTATCTGATTGTGGTTGCACACACCCAGGTAGTAAAGCTTATTGACCTCAGTGGACCTTGCCTTTAACATGTGTAGAATTTTGCTTTTAGGGTAGGAAATAAAGCTGTTTTTAAGTTAATTCTTGCTAGTTAGCTTTGACTGTTGAACAGTTTTCTTAGGAAGGATTGATTTTCCCATTTTTGAGCTATGTACACCATACATTCTTGTAAATAAGTGCTGATAAGCTCCTGCCCACCTAGCAGTTCAAAAGCACGTCAGGTGCAAGTAGATAAATAGGTACCACTGTGGCGGGAAGGTAAACAGCGTTTCCGTGCGCTGCTCTGGTTCGCCAGAAGCGGCTTAGTCATGCTGGCCACATGACCCAGAAGCTGTCTGTGGACAAACGCCGGCTCCCTTGGCCAGTAAAGTGAAATGAGCGCCGCAACCCCAGAGTCGTCCGTGACTGGACCTAATGGTCAGGGGTCCTTTACCTTTAAGTTCAATAAAAGTGTTTATAAAGGCCTTTAATGTGTTCAAACCACTTCACATACACAGTAGGTGAATATTATTGGGAGCTGAGACTGGTGGCTAGCTTAGTCCATGGCTGATGTGATTTTTTTTAAAATGGAACTTCTTATATTGTTACACAGCCTCTAACCAACTTCTTTTGCCTTGTAAGTATAGGCTGTAATAGGAATTGTACAGTTTATCCTGTACTCCAAAAGAGCCCTGCTAGATCAGACCAAAAGTTCCATCCAGTCCCAGTGTTCTGTTTCTCTCAGTATCCCGCCAAATGCTTCTGGAAAACACATCACAGGCTTGAAGGGCAATAGTCCTCCCATGCTACTGGCCCCCTCTCAGCATCTGTTTCTCAGTAGCATGCAACCTTTGAAAATGAAGGTTCGGCTTAGCTATTTGGTTGCCAGCTTCTACGCTTTTTCTAGCTCTGTGGTACCCTATTGAGATGAGATGACCAGAACAATTTGCTTTATTTCAAATCTAGCTGCACTGTAGAGTCATATAAAGGGCATTATGATACTGGCAGTTTTATTTTCAGCCTCTTTTCTAATAATCTCTATCTTTTTCATTGCCACCACACGCTGTCAACGTTTTCAAATTCTTGAGCCATCTTTGTCAGGCCCTAATGTGCATCACCACATAACTACTTACAGGAACCTTGCATGCCATTTTGTTGCTTACAGATCTTGTTTGGAGATATCTTTTATTGGTGTCATCTAATTTGGAGTTATCAGCAAACTGGACCATTTCACTGCTCATCCTGACTCTGATCACTTCTTATTTTATATTTGTACAATTGAAGTATTTTTAAAGGAAATAACTGTCTATATAGAGTCACCTTTCCATGGGAACACAAACTGAAACTACCAGCTATGTGTGAATTCACGACTCCCATCTTAACACAGCTCACATAGGTAGTCTGTTTACTTGAGCAGTTTAACACAAACCAGTGAACAGTACATTATCAGGACTCCCATTTTGCCCATCACTCTGGTATGCGATCAGGCTGCAGACAAGCTATAGATGCTTTCAATCCACTCCCAGATGACAGTGCTTGTTTGACAGATTCAAGGCAGCAAGAAATTTTGTGGTAAGTGTGTCTATTGATAAAGTTTGTCCAAAGAGCTTCTCTCACGCAGACTGTTAATGAGGACAGGCCTGTTCAGGCTTTGGAAAGTCTCAAAGAAAATTCCATAATATTTTTATTTGTTGTCAAATGCAGGGGTCCACAAATCTGTGCACCAGAACCTGTGGTGTGCGTGAGACCCCTTCTCCCTTCAGATCCATGTTCACATTCTTAGTTGTGCACCTCCCGTTTTCACCTTGTTTTCCAGTTTGTCTGCTGCTGATATATACTCATATATCAGTTGCTTCCACCACCACCTCTTTCTAGCCCCTCTTGTTGCTAGCCAGTGCTTCGTGTGTGAGCTGCTTCTCTCTCAACACATCTCATACACCTTCCAGTCATACCCAATTGGAGAAGAGATATCTGCAAGATAGGCAATGATAGTTGTTGCACAGAGCATCAGCTTGTGATGGAAAGAGAGGAGGTAGTGGCTCACATGATCAATGCACTTGTTGGGAGGAGGAGGTAGCTGCGCAGGCAGAAGGGTAAAGAGGCAGGGCTGGAGATTTTCCATGAGCTCTGGAGAGAATTTCCCAAGTGTGGCATGACATGGACTGTCCTCAGCACTCTCCTCCTGAGCTGATGAGGGGGAGAGGAAAGGGTTGTCTTTGATTTTAGCATTGTGCTTCAGAGACTCCTTTGAAATTCAATGTTGTGTCAAAGACACCCCTGTGGGCATGATCCTATCAAGGCCAGCCAATTTTTTTGCATCTCTGTGAAATGTTACTCATTACTTTTTCTAACTGAACTGTTACAGGCACAGTACAGTGGTACCTCGGGTTACGAATTCATTCTGGAGGTCCATTCTTAACCTGAAACTGTTCTTAACCTGAGGTACCACATTAGCTAATGGGGCCTCCCACTGCCACTGTACCGCTGCTGCACAATTTCTGTTCTCATCCTGAAGCAAAGTTCTTAACCCGAGGTACAGTTTCTGGGTTAGCAGAGTCTGTAACCTGAAACATCTGTAACCTGAAGCGTCTGTAACCCGAGGTAGCACTGTTGTTCTATAGTACTACTACTTTAGCATGGCCATGCAGAGGAAGGTAATCTTCCATTTTAGATTAGCTGGAGTTTGTCATGATGTTTGAACCCAGGGGAGTTCATGAGCACAAGGCTTGCTGTGGTTCCTTCTCACAAAGCTAAGCCATGATTTAGTGTTGTGTGTAAACACAGCCATTGTGATGGTTATGGGGTCACCCACTTCTTTTCTGGTGATAGTAAACTTGTATGGAAGCAGATAGATGCTGACCTCATGGTTTGACTTTTAGCTGCAGCTCATTGTCCCCACTGTTGGGCAAAGGCCCACTAGTTGAATAATTTATAGAGCTTTGAATCTTTCTGTCTTACCTTATTGGAAAAAGTAAAACATAAAAACAAGACTATTGGAAATGTGCTTAATTCAGAATTTTATATTAGCAGCATAAGGCCCTATAAGGAGTCATGCATCTTTAAAAGTCATAAGGAGACTCCGTCCACCTCTGCAAGTGGATGGTGTAGCCCACCTGCCAGCCACTTGATGGCCCTTAGGCGACCCAACTTCAAAGGACAGAACTGGGAGTGCATTTTGAGTACGCTCCTGATTCTTTCCTTTCTTTCTTTGCAGCCTGCCTTGAACTTAAGCTGGGCTTGAAAAGCAGATTCCTATCAACTACAAACCCTGCTTTTGACAGGGATTGGTTGCACATAGCAGTTCCCAATTGAGGCCTCCTTCAGTGGTGGTTCCCCGTTTGTGGAATGGCCTTCCTCGTGAGGTGCCTCCGTCTCTCATCATTATTGACTTTAATTTGGTGGGTGAGAGATACTTGGCTATGGCTACCTTGAAATTAGTAACTGAAATATGTCATTGCATTTGAATGTTCTGAAAGTTTTTTTTTGATGGTTTTTAATCATTTTTCAGTGTTTCAAATACATTTTTTATTTAAATGATATGGTATCTGGTTTGCGGCAGGTAGGAGGTAGGTGGGAATTAGGACATCTGACAGGTGTAGTATGACCTATGGGCCAGAGGTTACCCACACCCAACCAATTCTAACCTCTTCTAAGACTAGCGTCTCCATCATCAGAGAATGTCTATTTTAAGATTAGTGTTGGCAATCAATTACCTTATTTTGCCAGAGCAGTCCAGCATGCTAGATGATGAATGGTGCTTTACAGGGGCAGCCAGTATGGTGCCATCCAGATGTTTTTGGATTCCCAACTCCCATCGGTCCCAAGCAATATAGCCAATAATCCGGGATAATGGTAATTGGCATCTAGCAATATCTGGAGGGCACCACAAATGCCAGCAACCACGTTGACTATGTATAATGTTTTCTCAAGTATATAGGGGGCATTTTACTAAGTGCTTCTTCTGACCTTGACGTCAGAACAGTGATTGTTCAAAACCACGCCTGTGTCCTTTGTTTATACAAATTCTCCTGTTCAGCTTCTGCATTACTATGAAATAGCTAATGGTTATTGACTTCATTTCGGTGTCATGTATGCTGTACCTACCTTTAGCCGGCCACCCAGTTATTACCTTGACGAATATAACCATACAGATCAAATTGTAATTAGTTGTGGGTTGTTGTTTTTTTGTATGGTCTAAAGGCACATGCTTGCTAAAGCTAAGCAGGCCTGAGTCTGGTCAGTTCCATAGTGGGAGACCTCCAGTTCCATGATAAAAGATGGAATTTAAATATAAACAAACAAGTAAATAAAATACACCATCATTTAAACTGAGAGTTGAAACTGGGAGGATTTAGATATGTAAGCGTTTACTTCATGTCATAGAGCAGGTGAGAGATATTTCAGAAGTCAGCAAGGAGTTGCCACTGGCTTACAATGGCACTCATCACAATAAGTGTTTATCTTTTGATCTGTAGTGTCTGGCCTTGTGGTTACACAATGGCTCAATTTATTTAAAAAGCTAGTGCTATTATGGTCTCTAAAGATATTTCATTTAGAATAAATGAGAAGCCAGCTACATTACAGATCCCTTGAGGTTTGTTTCTGGCAGTACTAGTAAACCACTACACAAAGCTTTGTTGCATTAGCAATCTCTGTTGTGGAAATCTCATAGTTTCTGAAGTTTTAAGTTTATCAGAGCTTCCTCAAAATATGGTATCTCTAATTATAAATAATTATAATGGCTTTTTTTAATCAGCCCAACTGGCAAAGTTTAATCCAAACTTGTTTTTATAAGGTGTCTTCTGATTCTAAAGATATGGAATCAGAACCCACAGTTTTCTTTCTAAGAATAGAGTTGCTTTTATTGGATTTAATTCAATTGATTTTGGGCAGTACACATTATGCTTCTTTCTTCTTTTCAGGAAGTTTTATTCTGGTTAATCTCCAGAATACTGCATGCAGATTACCTTGATCCTAAATATGCTTTAACTTCAGTGTGGTAATAGTAGTTTATTGGTGTTTTACTGATACAGCAGTGATATGGTCCACTCTGGTTTCCTTATTGGCTGTTATGGCACATTTTAAATTGGGTTGCAATTTTTCATCTGACAGCTTTAATTTAAGCCACATCATCATATTAAAATTGTTTGCCAAGTTTGAAACAGAGGGTGGAATTTAACATCACACTGTGGTAAACATCCCATCAGCACAAGCATTGCAGCTTGTCAGGCTGAACAGGCCCCCCCACTCCAATGCACTGTTCTGAGGGTTTTCTCAGTCCCCCACACCAAACCAGTTTCAGGGGGAGAGGAGAGAGGGGAACCTTGTTGTGCTAGCAGAAGCTCTCCCATAGGGCTGACAGGACCCATAGGAAGCAGATCAAAGACTGCATATGAGAATTTGAACATTTGGGACAGGATTCACCTAATGAGCAAAGGAGTCAGGAGAAAAAGTTGCAATCCTGTATTCACCCTTCATGACCTATCTCTGAAATTTCACAAGATGAAGCAAGCTGTTTTCTTGTGCAGTGTGGACTCTTCTCCATTGTATTCCAGGCACTCCCTCCATATTCAAATAGGTGTTGTCAGAATATTCACTCAGTTCTCCATTGCTTTGCTAAACACTTTTTATCTGGTCTGTGCCTGTATAATAAAAGTTGCATTTGATATTTGTATTTGTTAAACACAGTAGAACTAAGGAGACTTCCCCTATAACTCTTGCAGTTCAGAAACTTGTGGGTCTCACTGAAACTGACTGGAATCCCATTTCTGTTTTTATACTGCTGCTTGGGAAGCCTGCGAACAGCAGTAACAGCAGGCAGGGTCATTCTGGCATATGGTTGCTACTGCAGGTAAAGGGAAAGGGACCCCTGACCATTAGGTCCAGTCATGGCCGACTCTGGGGTTGCGGCGCTCATCTCGCTTTATTGGCCGAGGGAGCCGGCGTACAGCTTCCGGGTCATGTGGCCAGCATGACTAAGCCGCTTCTGGCGAACCAGAGCAGCGCACGGAAACGCCGTTTACCTTCCTGCCGGAGCGGTACCTATTTATCTACTTGCACTTTGACATGCTTTCGAACTGTTAGGTTGGCAGGAGCAGAGACCAAGCAACGGGAGCTCACCCCGTCACAGGGAATCAAACCGCCGACCTTCTGATCGGCAAGTCCTAGGCTCTGTGGTTTAACCCACAGCGCCACCTGCGTCCCACTACTGCAGGTAGACGGACACAATTTCCTGAGTCTTTGCTTGGACTGATAAGGCTAAGAGCAGAATCCAAACACTATGGAAGCAGCAAGGTTAAAAGGAGTGGTTCAGCTAGCACTTCATTTAAAGATCTAGTGCGGGCACCCCCAAACTCAGCCCTCCAGATGTTTTTGGGACTACAGCTCCCATCATCCCTAGCTAGCAGGGCCAGTGGTCAGGGATGGTGGGAATTGTAGTCCCAAAACATCTGGAGGGCTGAGTTTGGGGATGCCTGATCTAGTGCTTGTGCCAGTCAGAATGGAAGGGGAAGGGCAGTGATTACACCTATTTTTTCTGCACCATCTCTAGTCTGAGGCAACAGAAAGGCCTATATTGCCAGAAGCTAGATCAGCTTAGAATCCAGCAGTTCCTTGGCTGGCCCAACTCCACCTCCCGTCTCCAAAACACTGAAGGGAATCCTCTGGAACAGTACAGAACATGGCCTAAGACATTAGCAGAATTCAGGAATCCTTCCACACAGAAGCATAAAGTGCAGGATATCTTTGGATCCGCTTGTAACAAGATTTCTGTGGAGAACCAGCTAGGAAATCAGCTGGGCGGATAGTCTTCTTCCACCCATCCCTTACCTAGGGAACATTATATTTTGACTTAACTAGATTTATTATTGCACAAAAGATGTATTAATTTGCAGATTTGAGAGAGCTGTAGAAGTAATGGTTACATGATTGTAAAACTACTGAAATACAATGTATAGGTAATTGCTCCCTTTTTCCACTAGGGGATGCTGCAGACCTTAAATAACATGCCAATGTGCCATTTATAGAAGCCTCTTCACATATGCATAGGAAATTAATGATAGCTGTAGTTGGGACCCCAGAGTGGTACTTGGTCTTCTATACAGGTAGATAAATAAAAATTGGGGCACGGGGGTTAGAATAGTTTGGCTCGTGTGCCCCTATCCTAGTGCCGAGAGAGAAAACACTGGCAAAACCCCAGAGTTGTGATTTTAATGCTGCTATGGGAACGACCTTTTAACAGTGTTCAATAGAAAATACTTTGGGCGTATTTTGAAACAAAGCCCTCTTTTTTATACCAAATAGTTCTGTGCTTGGTTAACTTTTTGCTTTAGGCAGATGTGTCTGTGCTGTAATGCGGCCTTAGCAATTCTAGACTATCAGACAGCATGTTGTAAGCCAGTGATGAGGGGTTATTTGAGACCTCCACCAAAGTGACAAGGGACGCAGGTGGCGCTGTGGGTTAAACCACAGAGCCTAGGGCTTGCCGATCAGAAGGTCGGCGGTTCGAACCCCCGCAATGGGGTGAGCTCCCGTTGCTCGGTCCCTGCTCCTGCCAACCTAGCAGTTCGAAAGCACGTCAAAGTGCAAGTGGATAAATAGGTACCGCACCGGCGAGAAGGTAAACGGCGTTTCCGTGCACTGCTCTGGTTCGCCAGAAGCGGCTTAGTCATGCTGGCCACATGACCCGGAAGCTGTACGCTGGCTCCCTCGGCCAATAAAGCGAGATGAGCGCCGCAACCCCAGAGTCAGCCACGACTGGACCTAATGGTCAGGGGTCCCTTTACCTTTTACCAAAGTGACAGAATATAATTTCAACTACAAATCAAAATGATTGCAGGTGTTTCCTTTGCGCCATTTGCCACGTTGTTTAAAGTTTGGAGTCCCTTTCAGGTTGCATGAAATAACTTGGAGGAATATGTAGCCCCAGGAGATTTTGGGGTTCTAATTACTAAAGGAAGCTGCCTGATAACATGCAGGTTGCTGTGATGTATGTCTATCTTTTTACAGTCTTTGCCCTTGGCGTGGCTAATCTGTGGCCCTCTAGATGGTGTTGGAAGCAGTCCCAGGCAGTGATTAGGGATTATGGGAGTTGTAGTCTAGCAGCACCTGGAAGCCCATCCTTGGTCTGGCACAAGAGATATTTAAGGGAGATGTTCAGAGAGCAGAACTATGGGATACCAGTGGAAGAGATACACAAATTCAGCAGACTTTTGAGGGGAAATCATTGGGCTCCATAGCTATTACCAGAGTTATTCTGAAATGAATCAAGCTTCAACAGGAAGAGGCAGAATCTGTGCACAGTGATGCTAATCCTCTCCATGGCCAGCAGCAGCCTTCTTGTCTCCTTTCTGACATCATAATATACTGCCATATTGCGAAGTTTATCTGGTATTACACTATGATGTTGTAAAGCAGATATTGCCCAGATATTGCGCAGATCCATACTTGCAGTTTAAAATAATGTGGTACAAGGTTTTCAATTATAAACTAAGTGCATCTGTGGAAGCGACTATTTGGATGTTTTGAACCTGCAACCGACTGGGAAAGGAAGGGGCCTCCCTTTCTCCTTATTTAGTGGAGACACAATGAGGCCTCTCCTCTGCCTTATGCAATTTTAATTGCCTTACATTTACCTTCCTCTTGTGAGATCTCGGGTGCATCCCTGGGAAGCGCTGCGAGGCAGGTTCTTGTCTGATTTGTATGCATTTGGAGATTAGCATGCCTTATTGTGTTCTCTGCTTCTCTGAAGTCCCTGTATGGGTCACATATCACCAGCCAAAAGTACTTGGCCTGCTAAACTGTTTTGTAATAAATATTTGCTGATCAGAAGAGAAACAATAATTAGAATTGGGGGAATTTCAGAAACTTCAGAAGACTCCAGAGCACAGGTTCAAATCAAATCAAATCCGTTTATTGTGAGGACCATGCCTGTACACAAACATCAACACAACAATAGTTAAAAAATATTAAAATTCATTACATACTACGCCAACAAAACCTTCATCCCACAAAATAGAAAGAGAGGGAAAACAAGCAACGAGTTAGACAGACGGTGAAGGGGTCTTTACATTGTCATCCATAAATCTTTCCCTGGCTTTCATGGCCTTCATCACAAAAACCGCTACCACATGGGTAATACGTGGGTTTGCATCAACTAACAAAAATTTTACTCTATCTTCAGGATTGGTTATAGAGTTGGGTATAATTTGCAGCAATGCGTCTCTAAAGCCCGAGTAGATGGGGCAATAGAGGAGGTAATGTGTAAGATCCTCTTTAATTTTCATAAGGCAAGGGCATAAACGATGTTCTACTTACAGATAGGTAGCCGTGTTGGTCTGCCATAGTCAAAATAAAAAAATCCTTCCAGTAGCACCTTTAAGACCAACTAAGTTAGTTATTGGTATGAGCTTTCGTGTGCAAGCACACTTCTTCAGATACACTGAAAACAGAAGTTGTTCTACTGGGGTTTTTGTGAATCTACCGGTCAGATATGCAGTTGGCAGTGTTTGAAACCGTGCCATAGTAAAAGCTCTCCGAAGGGTGGGATCAATGATCTCCACCAAGTAGTTGGCACAGATTTTGACTGCTTTTACTCGGGGAAACCAGTAGGAAAACCCAGAGTTTTTTATCTTTGTGGAGTCCAAAAAGGCGTCTTTTTCAAAGATCCATTCCCGAACTTTATCAGGGCTCCACAATTTGAGGGTATTAAACTCAGGTAGATTGTATCTGGATAGGATATCTAGTAGGTTTTTATGCCAAGTAGTATTATTTTGTAATGATGCAAAGGCTTGTTTAGCCAAGAAGGTGTTCGGGGCATCTGTGAGGTTGGTGAAAAAACGCAGGAATCTTAAGTGGGCCCTGGCAGACACAGAAGGTAATCCTACTTCCACTCTTAGGAGAGCTGCCGGAGTACTCTGAGAGAGGCCTAGAATTCTTCTGAGGTAAAAATTTTGGAAGATTTCAAGCCGTTCTAACAGCTTCTGATTCCATCCCCAGAGTTCTACTCCATATAGCATCTGGGGAATCACTTTTCCAACAAAAGCTTTTAGTGCCGGGATCACCAGTTGCCCTCCCCTCGAATAAAAAAAGCTGAGCAGAGCACCGATTGTCCTACGTGTTAGAAGGGCTACAGTCTTGAAGTGGGCAAGCCAGCTAGATGTAGCTTGGAAAGTGATACCAAGATATTTAAAAAAAAGACACTGTTCAATTTTGTGTTCATCTAAAGACCATCTAAATGTGTGGCGAGCTCTAGTAAATACCACAATTTTTGTTTTGTCATAATTTATCTTTAGAGAGTTTTGGGAACAATAAGCTGCGAGCCCCTCCAGCATGCTATGTAGGCCCCTTCGAGTAAGTGCCATGACAGCCATGTCATCAGCATATAGTAATATATTCAGGTGTTTGCCTTCCAGGGCAGGAGCTGATGACTTATACTTTGCCATATGTTGAACAATGTCATTTATATAGAAATTAAAGAGGAACGGCGCTAACAAACAGCCCTGTTTAACCCCTTTCCCCAGTGGCAGTGGGTCAGTATAGTTGCCTGACATCCCAGTTCTGATTTTAACTGTGGTGTCTGAACATAACTCTCTAAGTATTTTGAGGAGTCGTCTATCAATATCTGTTTCATATAGTTTTTGCCATAATTTGTCCCTACAGATTGAATCAAAAGCGGATGTGAGATCTACAAAAGCCACAAAAAGTTTGCAGAGCACAGGTTAATGCAGCATAATGACAGATCTCTGGAAGACCCACCTTCCCCGCATTTCCAGAGCATTTCCAGTGAACTCTGTTAGAAGTGTAACTCTTAGGCACTTGGTGCCTGTGCTACTGTGATGATGGCTTGCAAGTGTTTGTTTTCTGCTTTCTGACCCTGTATTCCTTGTCCGATTCATAAATACTTGCAGATATTGCATATAGCCAGTAGATGATGTTCGACTATGTGATTTGCTTGAGAGGAGAGAGAGGGCATATTTCAATAGGAGAGAGTTGCAGGACAGAGCATCCCTGCTCCTGAATTAGTGGTGGTTGTGGTGAGATGCACGTGTCATTCCAGTCGGCTGGGGATCAAGGGACCCTCACTCCTACCTTTGTTAACGTTAGATAATTTATAGCAATTTTAAAAAGCAGGCAGTCAGTTTCACAAATGTGTTCCCTATGGAATATTTGACTGCTACCAGGTGATTATACAGTGGTACCTTGGGTTAAGTACTTAATTCATTCCGGAGGTCTGTTCTTAACCTGAAACTGTTCTTAATCTGAAGCACCACTTTAGCTAATGGGGCCTCCTGCTGCTGCCGCGCTGCCGGAGCACAATTTCTGTTCTCATCCTGAAGCAAAGTTCTTAACCCGAGGTAATATTTCTGGGTTGGCGGAGTCTGTAACCTGAAGCGTATGTAACCTGAAACGTATGTAACCCGAGGTACCACTGTATTGTCAGTTTGACTGACCAGAATAAGTCCCTGCTACCAGGGCAGAGAAGAAGTGATGTATTTGGGCAAAAGAGAGATTACTGAGTATTGAGGGATAAGAATACATTCTGCTCTTGATGGCAAGGGAAAGGCTGTGCTGAATTTCTTCAAATTATAGGGCAGGAGCAAAGGAGGACATAAACATTTAAACTGAATTCCTTTAATTGCTTTTTACTAGGAGAAGGATGTTTCTTAGTGTATTGACAAGTACATCTCTTAGAGAGACTTTGCTTCCCTGGGAAACCAAGGAAGGTATGATGTCATTGACTTTAAGTGGATGCGAGCCTTTATATAGAAACCAAGTAAACCTTGCATTTGCTCTTTATTAATGATAGGTTTTCCCCTTCTTGCTCAACTGAGATATATAGACATCTGAAACTTAAGACTGTCAACTCACAAAGACAGATGTAGTGGAGACAAATGTTAGTGGGGCCTCCTAGGACAAACAGCTGATGCTGTCCTGACCACTCCTTTATGGCATTCCTCCTACCACTGTAGCAACAGGAAGGAATGATGTAATAAGCAGCCATGTTCATCTCTGTGTGGGAGGAAAGCTCTTAAAATAACAGTAAGTGGGCCCTTTCCTCTAACTTGGTATCAACTTTGATTGTTTCTTCCACTTGACTTGTGAAGGAAGCTGGTTGAGTGCTTAATGTTCCGCCTTACTGAGAAGTAGGCCACAATTTCAAGTCCTGGTCTGTGCTCCTTGACCTGCAGGAAGGCCAGGAGGAGCCCAGGCGTTTAACAGATGTTGAGAACCATGATGGTTAAGTTAAATCAAGACTGCTCTAAGTAACTTTCCCATTTTGCAATTTATATATTTCCCAGGCAAGTATGCATATTAAAAAGTTGCCATAACAAATAGTATATGTTGCTTTACAACTAAGCTTTTACACAGTCTGGTTGTAGACTTACTTGTGCAGAACACTTGTCTGTAAACAGACATGATTATGCTGTACAGAAAGACAAGACAGATTCCTGTCTGGCTCTCTGTTCACATCAAGGATACTAAGCAAGGTCATTTATTTGCAGACTAAAGCTACAATCATGTGGATTCTAGCTTTATTTTACATAGTACCTTTGTTTCTTCCTGCTGGTTCAGTGTTTTGTCTTTTCATTGATTTTTGTTTGTTTGTTTCAGTTGAAATTGATTCCAGTATGTCTGCAAGCAGTGCTTCTAAGTTCCTGTGAACCATCACCACTATTTTGTTTTGGAAAAATCAAATACTGTATTTTTCGCTCTATAAGACACACTTTTTTCCCTTCAAAAATTAAGGGGAAATGTGTGTGCGTCTTATGGAGCGAATGCAGGCTCCTTGGCTTCAGCGATAGCAACGCGAAGCCTCTGAAGCGCAGAGGGAGAGCTGCCCCCGCACTCTGGAGGCTTCGCGTTGTTTTCGCTGAAGCCGCCTGAAGCCCCCGCTGCAGTCCGGGGGCTTCAGGCAGCTATCCGCAAGTCTTCGGAGTGCAGCAGGAGTTCCCGCCGTGCTCCAAAGGTTTGCGGATAGCCGCCTGAAGCCTGGAGAGCGAGAGGGGTCGGTGCACACCGATCCCTCTTGCTCTCCAGGCTTTGCTTCGCTGGAGAGGCGCTGCACAGTTTTCCCTCTCTGCGCAGCGCCCCTTCAGTGAAGCGGGAGGAGAAATGGAAGGGGCTCCGTTTCTCCTGCCGCTTCGCTGAAGGGGCGCTGAGCAGAGAGTGGGAGAATTTTTTTTCCTGTTCTCCCCCTCCTATGGTCCGGTGCGTCCTATGGTCTGGTGTGTCCTATGGAGCGAAAAATACAGTAGTAGTGATGTCTGCATTGACTTGCATGGGGGAAAGAGAGGCTGCAGCCCTGGAAGGTTTTGGGAGGGGAAAACCCACTCCTGCCAAGAGGGTTCTTGCCAGGGGGTTGCATTTATAGAAAGCCCTTGACCTTAGACATCGGTATTAGGGCAGGGCGATGTATCAATATATCGTCCAAAATCAGTTTGAATTCCACATCATGGTAAAGGTTTCATAATATGAACATGGAAATATATTGCAAATTATGGTGTGTGCTTGTGCTATGTAAAAAATTGTGATGTGGGAAACACCATAAAGCCAGTCATCATTTCTCTTGTGATTCCTGCCTCCCCTGTTGCTCTGTGCAATAAAAATAATAGTTGTAACAATATGTTAAAGGTAAGAAAAATATATCTGTTTTAGACCCCTAAATAGTAGCGGTTGCCGGGACGTTACCCCATTCGCCTCTACATAGTTCCATCCATATTTCACACATTGTGATATATTGGCATATCACAATATTTAGCTGATAGAAAACCAGATTACTCAGCCCTAATCAGTTTGTTTTACTGAGTGCTTCCTTTTACATTGTTTGGAGCAGACATGTTTGTAGGGTAGCAATTCACTCTAAACACAACTTCAGCTAATGCTATTCTAGGTTGCATCAACAGAAATATAGTGTCCCAGGGGAAGTAATAGTCCCGCTCTATTCTGCCTTGGTCAGACCACACCTGGAGTAATGTGTCCAGTTCTGGGCCCCACAATTTAAGGATATTGACAGGTTGGAACATGTGCAGAAGAGGACAACCGAGATGATCAAGGGTCTGGAAACCAAGGCTTACGAAGAATGGTTGAGGAAATTGGGTATGTTTACCCTGGAGAAGAGGAGACTGAGAGGGAGATATGATAGCCATCTTCAAATATCTAAAAGGCTGTCACATAGAGGATGGAGCAAGCTTGTTTTCTCCTGCTCTGGGGACTTGAACCCAAACTAATGGCTTCAAATTACAAGAAAGGGGAGTCCGACTAGAACTTTCTGACTGTCAGAGCTCTTTGACAGTGATACCTGCTCCCATGAGAGGTGGAGGATACTCCTTCCTTGGAGATTTTAAGCAGAGGTTGGATGGCCATCTGTTATGTATGATCT
This sequence comes from Podarcis pityusensis, assembly GCF_964106645.2. Taxonomy (NCBI): domain Eukaryota; kingdom Metazoa; phylum Chordata; class Lepidosauria; order Squamata; family Lacertidae; genus Podarcis; species Podarcis pityusensis. Next base: position 93,159,861 of record NC_138030.1, on the reverse strand, counting down.
AGTTGAGATTCCTGCATTGCAGGAGGTTGGAGTAGATGGCCCTCAGAGTCCCTCTAACTTTACAAATTATTATTTTATTTTATTCTTAAATTGCTTTGTGATTTTTCATAGGAAGCCACCCATGAATGAAATAAATCAATAAATTCTAATGTTGAAGAACTGCCGTGCTTCCTAGTCATGAAAGTGGATTAGAATTCTCACCACCCCTAAGCATACTCTGAAATGGGGGGAAGCATATGAGATTCCAGAGTTGGAAGACTTGCCAGTTCCTAGATTGCCTCCCTTCCCCATATGACTAGCTATGAAAAATATGTTTTTCTGAATCCTTGTGACTTCATTGTGTGCACTGCTGCCCCACCTCTGTTATGAGTCAAAGCAGTTGTGCATGAATGCCATCTTTGTTACCAGAGTAGATTGTCAGAAATGAATAAGGGGGGGGGTGTTTCCAATATTCTTCTGTTTTGCAGTCTGTGAGGTTTTCTGTTACCTTGGACACGTGGCAGCTGCTAGTATCATGCTTGTGAATAGAGTCCCTTGTCCTTGGCTGAGTAGCAACCCTGTAGCTACTACCCAAGCAGAGTGTGTCTCTGTATTTATCGATCTGAGAGACACAGCTAGCTTAACCTCATTGCAACTCCCCACCCCAGAAGTGTTCATTACTGGTTGTGAACATCTGGAGAGTCTAACTAACTAAGCTAAGGCTAAATTCTCAATGCTTTTGCTTATCATTGTCCCTACAGGTGCTTTAAAAAAGAATTATTCACATTTAGAGTTTCTTGGGCACAAAAGAAAAACAAAAAACCCTGAATCCATTCATGCAAATTTCTTTAAGCATATACTTTGTTCAAACAGAAGGGGGGAAAGGTTGAGTTGAACTTGGAAATTAAAAGGTAATTGACTGGTGGGTGTTCTAAGCACAATTCTATCAGTTTTGTGATAGGCCCAGTGATCCTGCCTAGAAATGGAGACTGCCTCTATGTTTTGATATTGGGCTAAAACTGAGCGGCCCACCTGTCTTAAGTGCACAACTTTGCAAGTCTCCCCTCGTCCCCTTTTAAATTCTTGTGAGCACAGGGAGATTTGCAAATGTGTATGTGGAGGTTGCCTTGAAGTGCTTCTCAAAAGTGTTAATCTTAAAAAACAGAATAATTTAAGCCCTCAGTGCTTACGGAGAAGATGAAGTACATTGTACACAACAACAAAGTAAGAGTTATATGCAGAATTTAACCCTGTTCTCCCACCCATCAACACCTGTGACATCTGATGAGTGGGTGGGTGTAGTTTAGGGGAATTGACCTCTAATAATAATAATAGTAATAATAATTTAAATAATTTATTATTTATACCCCGCCCATCTGGCTGAGTTTCCCCAGCCACTCTGGGCGGCTCCCAATCAAGTATTAAAAACAATACAGTGTTTTTAAGGCCAAAGTGAACCCCCGACAGGTCAAGATTGGCCCGCAGGCCAGAGATTCTCCACCTTTAGTTTAGCATGATGTGAATAAGCCTAGGTAAGTCCTGGGTTTGTATGTTTCTCCTCAAGTGTAGCCAGAAGGAAGAGTTTGAAAGCTCCCACTTAACCATAGTTTGTTCTGTTGTCTAAAGCGGGCTTATTTCGAACAAAACATACTTAATGCTAGTGCTAACCACAGTTTATGAGTTCAAGTAATGTAGAAACTGCATCAGAGGAGGACAGGGTTGTGTTGATCCCCAGACTCACTTACGCTTGTGCCACAAAACCATGGTTTTATCTTTCCTTCAGAAAACTTTCTGTCTTCTGAATATTGGTATAAAGAATGGACATCATAGAATCATAGATTTGGAAGGGATCCCAAGGGTCGTCTAGTCCAACCCCCTGCAATAACTTAATTATGCTCAGTTTCACATAAAGGAGCGTGGTTTCCATCTGTGACTCTGGGGAGTTTTCATGTTATGGTAGGGGAGGGTGGAGGAGCTCATGTGCACAGCCACTAACTAACTCTTCATGGTTCACCCTGACAGTGGCAGGTGCTTTTACAACACATACATTTTTTCCTTCAGCTCCAAGTTACAGAAGAGGCTTTCTTCCTGCTGCTGTCAGCTGTTCAGTTCTTACCCCTGCTGTCTGAGTGTCTTCAACAGCTTACCACTGTGATTCTGCACATTGTCCATTTTGCATGGGCAAGAGTCGCTGTCCAGTCTTGTCATCACTTAACATTATTATTATTATTAATACAGAGATGTAATTAAGAAAAAACAAATCTGCTTGGGTGATCTGGGATGGAAGTAGCTGAACCTCAGAAATGCATCCTTTCCAGACCTCTTGGCGAATAAAAGTAACTGACTCTTTTGCTGACACTGATATAATTAATGCACTAGCTTTTTCTTTTGAGCCTGAAGAAGAGCCAGGAAGTAGAGGAGAAAGTGAGTTTGGTGTGCAGGTGGAAAATAATTCCCTTTTGCAATGAATGATTTATTCCTTTGCCTATTCTGCTAGTTGAATGAGACACTTCCATACACCACCAGATTTAAGGGGTACTTAACCACCCACTGTTGACTGCCAATCCCATTATCAATAAAATGAGATTCTTTGCATCCATTGTGAAAGCCAAGTGGATGGGATAGCTGGGGCCAGGAGTCTGTCCTTTGCAAAAGACAAAAAATATCACCTGGTTGCTTGCTTGGACTCATTGCCATCAGTAAATAAACTTTTTTGCAACAGAATTGATCTAGGAATATAACTTGAGACTAAATCTTGGCTCTTCAAGGATAGTTGTCAAGCATGCTGACGTGGTTGTCCACGTGTTGGAAAAAGTGTGTGTTAATACGCATTGCTCAACTATGCTGTGGAAAACATTCCTTCCCATCAAGCAATCTTAACTGTCATCCAAGAATGAATAAGCTTTCATTGTTACAGCCTGTCGGTTCCAGACACGTTTCAATTTGCGGTTTGTTCCCTGCCTTCTAACTGTTGGAAAGCATCACATTTCTTGAAGCTTCCAGTTGCTGAAAAGAGGAATGCTTTGCTCACTTGCGTCGCCTCCCACGCCAACAGTCCTGCTTTCTCCTGTTGGCCCTTATCCCCTTTAGTAGGAGTCACATGTGTAGCATGCCGTGTCCCGGGGAAAAGCATTCTGATTTGTGCTAGGCAGTTGTGTGTTGGCTTTCAGTAAGAAGCAACATGATCCTGGGGACAGTTCTTCTTCACTCAAGCAGTTTTGGCAAAGAGAATGCTGAGCCACTGTGTTCCTTTTCTGAGGAGGCTTCAAAACCAATTTTATCTGATTTGAGAGGTATGTTTGGAAGGCAGTAACTGCATATGACTGTACTTCACCTCCGTAAGAACTGGAGACTTAAGTTGCTCTGGTTCTTGGAATTAACACTGTGTGGGGTTTGATTTTTAGATTCCCGTCTTTGGGGGTGCTAACAGGCTGCTTTTGCTTGATGTTTGTGTTAGGGTGAGAAGTAATCTCCAGCCAATTGGAGACTCATATTGGAGGATGCATAAGGAATGAGGAAACTGGGAAAGCACAGCCTGTTCACAATAAAAAAGGATGTAACTTGGCGATGCAACTGATGACGGAATTGCATTTCCCCCCAGTGTGATATGCTGTTGTAAGCAGACAGCTGGTTTTAATCTCTAATCTTTTGTGGGAGTTGGATTTCTTCATTGCCTTACTGTAGCTGATGAAAGCAATGCGTGCATGCCCTCTTGCTAACATTATCATTAATGCAGGGGAGCGGTTTAGCTCCTCAGTTGTGGATAGCATGAACATTCCTGAAAGTAATACCTAAAAATCAGCTATAAGAATGCTGCTCTTATGAATGCATTCAAATGGTAGTTTTAAGCGCTTCTATTCCCTCAAATTCTTGATCATGACGCTGCATAGGATTAGAAATGGCTTTTTGTGAGCAGTGTTGCTTCACACTCTGAAACAAGCAGCAGCAGCTGGCATGCTGCTGCCCCAGCTTCCTTTTGGGCTTCATACCTTGCTTTCATGTGTTCTTCTATGGCAGAGCTGAACATGACTAGGCTATAAGAGGCTGGTTTGCTAGTTCTTGATATTGGGAGCTCTAAAATGGGGATTGGCTCTGTGCCTCTTTTGCATCAGTGCTGATGCTTCCTTCCTTCATCCATCCATCCATCCATCCATCCATCCATCACATCTCTTCACTGTTTCTTGCTTCTACCACCATCAGAGGAATTGAGGTGTTTGCTGAGCAATCTTTCCATTAGGTTAATCTTCAACAAATGTCTTGTTCAACTCACGAATGAGCTGCCTGACCTTGGTTGAGTGTGTCTGCCTTCATGTTCTGCTCTTACTTGAGGGCGGTGGTTTTCAACCAGTGTGCTGCCGCACCCTGGGGTGCCTTGAATGATGGTCAGGGGTACCACGGGCAACACTGGTCTCTCTCCCTCTTTCCTTCCCTCCCGCCTCTGATGCCCTCTCGCATCTCTCCTCCCAAGGCTTGCACAGCTGTTTGTTGCAGCAGCCCTGGCCACAAGCTGTGCAGGCAAATGGTGCCTCTGGGGCTGGTCAGAGGGTGCTGGTTGCCAGGAGTTGAGGCAGTCTTGGAGTAAGCAAGCAGGTAGGCGAGGGAGCCCAACTGACCAGTCTGTCAGCCCTTGCTGTTGGGAATGGACAGACAAGTCCCAGGCCCCTGTGGGGCAGTTTGAGGAAGCACCTCCCTTTGAGGTGGGCAGCTCAGAGACCAGGGGTGGCGGCAGCAGCTGCCCAGAGGACTCCCAAGGAGAGGGGAGAGGAGGCCGAGGGAACACTCCGCATGGGAGGGTGTTCAGAAAAGGGTGAGAGGCTGCCAGCTCTGCAGGCAAGGGGTGACATAACTGGGCTCCTGAGCCCCATGGGGGTGCCGCAGAAAGAATGTAGTTGGTCAAGGGGGCCGTGGACTCAAAAAGGTTGAAAATCTCTGCTTTAGAGTGTTTTCACTTACATGGCAGTTGAATGTTTTTGCTGTGGTGCCTGATTTAGCCATACAGTTGTACCTTGGTTTTTGAACAGCTTAGTTCTCGAACGTTTTGGCTCCTGAATGCCACAAACCCGGAAGTGAGTGTTCCGGTTTGCGAATTATTTTTGGAAGCCGAACATATGACTGGGCTTCCGCAGCTTCCAATTGGCTGCAGGAGATTCCTACAGCCAATCAGAAGCCACACTTTGGTTTCTGAACATTTTGGAAGTCGAGCGGACTTCTAGAACGGATTCCATTTGACTTCCAAGGTATGATGTACCTGTATATCAAATGGGGCTGCTTGTTTACTTATTTTTATTTTAATTATTTTAGCCCCATCAATTTACATGGGGCTTTAGTATACAGTACAGTATGACAGATCCCTACTTAAAGGATTTGCAATATTTTTATTTTGTTCAAATTGACAAAAGATCAACTGTAGCTATAAAGGGAGGGGGGAAATCTGTGTCTAATCTGGTTCAAAGCTGTACTTCCCTTTGAACTTGAAATTTAATTTGATGGTTTAAGAGGTTCAGGCCTTAAAGGAAAGGGAAAGCTGAAGCTTGCTTTGCCCAGCAAGAAATTTGGGGAGCTTGGCATATCAGTAATGAAACAGTTCTGAGGTTGTGTTTATGGTCTCATCAACCAATGCGTTGGCTTAGATTATTGCCTTTTAAAGTATACAATCACGGAGAGTATTTCTCGAAATATAAATAGCCCCCCCCCCTTTCTTCTTGACCTGTTTGAATTAAATCCCTCTCCATATGCTGTAAATGCTTGCTGCTGGCATCCATTTGTCTCCAAAGACAATGGAGTGCACCTCTGGGGGCAAAGCCAATCTGCGGGAGAATCACAGCACTTGCTGGGGCTACAGAGACTGGTAACTCATAACTGTTGCATACTGTGTTGTTTTTGCTGCATTAGCAGCAGTAAAGTGACCTCTCCGGGGTGCATGCCTGAGCAGTATCTATGGAGGTCCTGGGCTGCCTCACTGATGTGGTCAAAATAAAAGCAGAGCAATACATTTGGCACCAGCTTGGCTGCATGCTGTAAATGACACTTTTGTTACCGCCTTACCTGGACTTGTGGTCATGTGACCTCAGGAGACGTAATAGGTAAGATTGTGGCTACTTTGCCAATTGCCTGAAGCTCTGCTCAGTTAGCTCTTTGGTGCCTGCTTTGTTATTTGGCAAAGGCAACTTATCCAGCTGGCAAAGAAAGCAAGTGCCCCAGGCAGGGGATTTTAAGTGCTCTTAAGGGTAGCAGAACAGGAGAAATGTGATCCACGGGCCCCAGCTCTTATCCATTTCCCTGGGGCTTGTGCACGATAATTTCCTACCAAGTCATGCTTCATATTAGTGAGCAGAGGAGGTGTCCTTTACATTCTTTTGCTTCAAGCACCAAAATCTCTTGCATTACTATTGTTGCTGAGTTACACTTAAAAATATTTGTTTCCATTTGCTGCTCAGGACCAAATTCAGTGTGTCGTTGGATTTTAAATATGAATACTAAACAGACATATTCTTTCTTTTTCCTCAGAGGCTCTGCACCGCCCCTATGGTTGTGACACAGAACCCCAGGCACTGAATGAAGCCATCAGGTGGAGCTCCAAGGAGAACCTCTTAGGAACCACTGAGAGCGACCCCAATCTTTTTGTTGCACTTTATGATTTTGTAGCAAGTGGTGACAACACACTGAGCATCACCAAAGGTAAGCCAAACCATCTTCTGGGGAGGGGATGCATTGCAAAGATGTATGATCTTGTTCTGACTCTGGGGCAGCAGTACAGTGGTGCTCCTATGGAGACTGAGATGTTGCTGTTGCTGTCCAGTAAGAGAGAAGAGTCTGTAGCACTAGGAACAATATACAAGGTGACTTCACTACACTTCTTCTGGCACACTTACAAACCACACGCAAACATGCTCCTCTCACACCTCTCCCTCTCTGTCCAAGTTCATTTCTCCCTGTCTCTCGCAGATCACACATACAGAAACAAGCCTCCCCACCCCCACCCCACAGACCACACATGCATCTGTCTCTCCCTCTCTGCCCAGTGCATTCCTTTCAATTACACACACACAAAGCATACTTGAACAACCCCACACACATTCAGAGAAGCCCCTCCATGGGCAAAGTAGGTGCCTGCTTCCAGTTCCGTGTGGCCAGCAGAAATCAGAGGCGAGTGGGGAAGCTGCCCTGCCTCTCCCATCCACCCTAAACATCCTTGCAAACTAACCAGAGTACAAAAGCACCAGCTCTCCCAGCTCAAGCAACTGCTCTGCACTGCTGTCTCATTTCCAGAGGGAGGGGAGCAAGGAAGCATAACTGGAAAGCAGTGGTGCCAAACGGAACTAAGGGAGTGACACTGCCACCTGGTTTTCCCAGTCAAGGCTCCTGTGCCTTCGATAGCTGCATGCAGAAATTAAGAATCCCATATCAGGAAAATAGCTAGGGAGAAAAGCTGACACTCCCTATTTTTGTTTTTGTTTGTATTTGTAATTTTTAACTTCCATACTTTGTAATGTTTTGTTTGATGCTTAGAAGTGTGGTTTTTTGGGGGGGTGGGATATAAAGAGGTAGGGTTTTTTATGGAAATGTAAAGTGGTATAGAAATGATGTAAAAAAAAGAAATTACTTGAGGATTGCTGTGCCTGCAGGAACCACAGATGACCTTCGCATGTGCCAGACTGGTGACCCCCAAATTTCTGCCTTGTGGCCATACCTCTTCAAATATCTGCTAAAGTTTGTCCTGAATACTGTTCCTACAACCAGTTATATAAAGGACAAATATGTATGATGTCTTCAGTCATGTTTAAACCACAAGGACAGATACGTTTCTTAGTTAGGGTAAAAAAAATTTTGACAGAAAGGATTAAGCTGCCCAGTCCCCTGAGAAGACAGGAAATTGTTAATAATCTTTTCGCTCCTCCCACATCCGTGCTGGACAGACTCCAGTTTATTTCCTGTCTCTAGCCTGAGCAGGTGGCCTTTCTTGAGTACTTTGTTCCGTCATTCCTCGTTTTTTGGCAGGGCAGATGAAATATGATCAATCACACTTGACCCACTTGGAATTTTCTCCTCTTGTGCTTCAGGTGAGAAGCTACGTGTACTGGGCTACAACCAGAACGGTGAATGGAGTGAAGTACGGTCCAAGAATGGTCAAGGGTGGGTTCCGAGTAACTACATCACCCCAGTGAACAGCCTGGAGAAGCATTCCTGGTATCATGGGCCAGTGTCACGCAGTGCAGCTGAGTATCTGCTGAGCAGCCTCATTAATGGCAGCTTCCTAGTTCGGGAAAGTGAGAGCAGCCCGGGGCAACTGTCCATCTCACTCAGGTACGAGGGCCGTGTTTACCACTACAGGATCAATACCACCGCGGATGGCAAGGTAAATCCTCAAGGGATACCCATTCTTTTTATAAAAAAGGTTCTGCCTTCATTGCTGTTTGAAGTAAAGGCACCTGGAAACGGCCAGTTGCCGTTGCTTTAAGCGAAAGATTCGCATAGATACTTTGCACTGTGATGCCAGACCTTACCCAGCAAGTGCTGTGTTGATGGGTCTCTGCTTGGCCCCTTGCTCCATGCTAGGAACAGCAGACGCCATGCATGGGTCCCCGGAATGTCTGTGTTAAGCCACAGCTCAGCGTTCGCTATGAATGTGAACGCTCATAGTTCCTCAGATCATGCCCTGGAACACAGAAGGGTAGGAAACCTTCAGCACATAGGCCTAAATAGGCCCACCACACGTCCCCATTGGGCCTGTGAGGCTGTTTCATCTAGTCCAACTCACCTGCCCTACACTCAACATTATAGATGATGTCGTCAAACATGGCTTGGGTGAAAGGGGCTTTATCAGCAGTGCCTGCATTCATCCTTTCTGCCTAGGCATCTCAAACCATGTGGGCAAAAGCTGGTCACCTGATGTCATTGTGGTGTCAGGTGATGGAGAGAAGGGTGGCACACCTGTCATACTTGTCCCATGGAGGGGGTGTGTGTGGAGATAAGGATCTGGCCACTGGACAGGTCCAGTGCTCCACAAGGGACGTGGGTGGCGCTGTGGTCTAAACCACTGAGCCTCTTGGGCATGCCGATCGGAATTTTGGCAGTTCGAATCCGCATGACGGTGGTGAGCTCCTGTTGGTCTGTCCCAGCTTCTGCCAGCCTAGCAGTTCGAAAGCACACCAATGCAAGTAGATAAATAGGTACCGCTGCAGCGGGAAGTGCTCTGGCACTTGTCACAGTGTCCTCTTGCACCAGAAGCAGTTTAGTCCTGCTGGCCACATGATCCAGAATGCTGTCTGTGCCCAAACGCCTTACTAGTTCCCCACTCCTGCTCTGGAGGATGCTCAAGCAATGTGTAGATGGGGGTAGCCATTGTTGTGTCTGTGGACAAACACTGGCTCCCTCGGCCTGAAAGTGAGATGAGCGCTGCAACCCCATAGTCGCCTTTGACTGGTCTTAACCGTCCAGGGATCCTTTACCTTTACCTTTTTTACCTCCAAGTGTTTTTGGACCACATCTCCCATTAGCCCCAGCCAACATTGCCAGTGGTCAGGAATGATGGGGTTTTTAACACAGCAATATCTGTATTAGCCACCCCTGCTAAATGGTAATTAAAGAATTACAGTGCAGTTGATCTCCTTGTTAACAAATGTGGCCTGTACTACTATGCTGGGATAAGCACAGTCGAACTTGTTTATATCCCACTCCATTCCAGGAAATAATATAACCTTGATAATAGTAGAATGACTCTAATTTATTTCTATAATGTTGTCTCAAGAAGCCATAGCGAAGCTCACTGGGTGGTGGCCTTGGGCCTAACCTACCTCACAGGGTTGTTGTGAGGATGAAACAGAGGGGAGGAGAACAATGTACACCACCTTGAGCTCCTCGGAAGAAAAAGAGGGTATATAAATGCAATTTTTTTTTTAAAAAATAGATTTTTTTAAAAAAGCATAATTTTATTAATCTAGATTTCCAAGAGAGCCTACAAAAGAGAACCGTAAAACAGATCAAAAACATCAGAAACAAAAGCAGTTATTGTAGCAACAGTAAAAATGCAAAAAGCTGTAGATATAAAATCAATTAAAATCCTGGGCAATTTTTTTTTAATGCCTAAAACGTGGCTCTCCAGGCAACTCAGTCCGATGGCAGCATATAAGTAACAGTAATTCTTATTAAGAAAGTCTAAATTGATCTTAGGAAATGGAAGGATTTTTTAGTCTTTCACGTGTTAGTTTGCTGCTTGATTTTATGAATTTTTGCACCATTCTTTCACTTGGTGTGGAAGACAGTGAAATCTGAAGCAAGGGAGAACAAAGACATCAGAGGCTATGTGATTCTGAAGTCTTTCCCACCGTATTACTGGAGCAATATATTTGGCAGACTCTTACATTGCATATTTGGACCAAATACTTAAAAGATGCTCTTCATGCTGCAACTTTTAAAAGTACTTTTCCAGGGTCAAATCCTCAGCATATTGGTTTTTTTGTAATCCAGCTAGACACAGTAGCAGACATAATTGCTTACCGAACTGCCTTTGAATCTTGTATCTGAGAGATTTGCAGTGGAGTGATTTGACTATAACAATCTTACAGTAAAACATTTTAAAGGACATTTCTCTGATCATTCTTAAATGAGAAAATATTTCATAAGAGGATTTTTGTGTTTTCTTACCTTCCCATTTTTCTCTTTCATGCTTCTGGGGAAACCCGAGTTTTCCTCCCCGGCCCCTTTCTGGACATTCACATCTTCTTCCTTCTTGTCCGGTTCATACCAGCTCTTCATTCCCTCTTTAACAGGTGTATGTGACAGCCGAAAGCCGTTTCAATACTCTGGCGGAGCTAGTTCACCATCACTCGACAGTAGCTGATGGCCTGGTGACAACCTTGCACTACCCAGCACCAAAGTGCAATAAGCCCACAGTCTATGGAGTCTCCCCCATCCATGATAAGTGGGAGATGGAGCGGACTGATATCACTATGAAGCACAAACTTGGTGGAGGACAGTATGGAGAAGTGTATGTTGGGGTATGGAAGAAATACAATCTCACAGTTGCTGTGAAAACACTCAAGGTATGTTGCTAAGGAGTTGTATTTATATTTTAAACCTCGTTTGATCAGTTTTTATACTTATACAGTGGTGCCTCGCAAGACGAAATTAATTCGTTCTGCGAGTTTTTTCGTCTTGCGAATTTTTCGTCTTGCGAAGCACGGTTTCCCAGAGTCTTCAAAATCACCAAAGTCTTCAAAAACCTCAAAAAAGGCTACCACACCGCGTGCTATGAGTTGCTCCTCGAAGTCACCCTGGGTATTAACAGTTTTAAGAAAAAGGAAACAAACTTGCAAGACGTTTTCGTTTTTCGTCTTGCGAAGCAAGCCCATAGGGAAATTCGTCTTGCGAAGCAACTCAAAAAACAAAAAACTCTTTCGTCTTGCGCGTTTTTCGTCTTGCGAGGCATTCGTCTTGCGAGGTACCACTGTAAGTCACTTATAAGCCAATTTTGGCATCAAGCAGCTGTTGACATCCGTCTGTCTCAAGAGACAATGGAGTGCCCCTCCAGGGGTGAAATCAAACCATGTTGTTTTTTCTGCATCAGCCGCACCAAAGTGACCTCCCCAAGGCACAAGACTGGGCAGTGTGCCTGGAGGTCCCAGGCTGCCCAGACGACAAGACCCCCCTCTCAGCCTCACTGATGTGGTCCAAAGGAAATCAGAGCGATACGTTTGGCACCAGCTTGGTTGCAGGAGGTGCCAGAAGGAGACATACAAGGCGCCATCCAACTGCTTAGAGAGACCACTCCGGATTTTTGTAGGGTCCTTAGCCCTTTCTTCTCCCAGAGATACCTTGCAAGACAGCGGATGTTTAGGCTCAGAGTTTTCCTTCTCCTAGATGGGCTACCTTCCCAGGTTGACGAGCACCATTGGCCCATCACCTCTCTCGACAGCATGTGCAGAAACCACCCTTTTGACTGCCAGACCCACTCTTGATCTCATTCACTCAATCTGACAGAACCTGTTTTTGTATACAGGTGAAGTCCCTAACCCACCGAGGGTTTGGGACACATGAGCTACCCTCATCTGGTTTAGTGACTAGTCAAAGCTGTTCCCGGGGTGTGGCCCGTTGTTGCATGCTGAAAGCTTCTTGGAGCCACAGTTGAGCTGAATGCAGGGTGGGGACCAAAGGTGCACAAACCACCCGATGTGTCCCCCACCAGAGGTCCTGCCCATCTCCTAACACCCCATACCCTCTGCATCATGCAGTATATTAAATAAATAGAGAGTTAGTGTTATTTGAAGGTCTGCCTGCACCCACATGAGATCACCCATGGAGGCCCCAGGACTCACAGTTGGTAGGTACGAGACAGGGCCTTCTCAGTGGTGTTGCTATCGTGAAACTCCCTTCCATGGGGAATATACTTGCTTCCTTGTTATACAAACTGTAAGATATTAGCTGTTTACACCTGCTTTTAGCGGATTAATTTCAGGCTGGTCTAGGCTTTCAGGTATAATTTAATCAGATTAATATTTTTGGTTAGGGTTTGCTTTCTGTTTTACTGCTGGTTTTTAGATTGAATTGTTGTATTTTTGAGTCTGTGTGTTCTTTTTAATTTGTTTTGTGATGCTTTGTACAAATACCTGCATTACTAATCCTACCTCAAAGCTTTGTGTGACAAGTTAGCAAACATTTTCAGTAACTTGAATCATTCCTTTTAAATTGCATTCCCTTTTAATTGTTGTTTACTCTTCTACAGTTGTGTTCCTTTTTTTGGCAAATGCCATTGAAGTCTATTCCATAATTTCTATTTAAATTAATTGCAGTTGTTTTCACTTTCAGGAAGATACAATGGAAGTGGAGGAATTCTTGAAAGAAGCTTCTGTTATGAAGGAAATCAAGCATCCAAATTTGGTGCAGTTATTAGGTAAATGCACTAATATGACCATACAGTAATGTGTTTTGCTTTCCGTTTTAGTTCATTCACAGTAATACTGTTGTGCTAAACAAACCTGCCCTTCAAGAACAGTTGGAGTGTGCCTTCCAAATTCTGTTTACTTTGGCAAGTTTGAACAAAGCTCTAAGTGTGTAAAACCTACATTTTGTAAGATTGTACCTGTCTTACCCATTGGGTATAACTACCTTGTCTCTGGACGGCCGTGCGCTGGAAATAATATTGCCATTCTGGCTATGCGCCTAAAGCAAAACACACATGGGTCCAAACATTGTAGTTGTATTTTATGTGAGCTAATAGCCTCTCAGAGATGTGTGGGATAGGGGGAGAATGGAGCAACTTCGTCCCCCCCCCCCCTTTTTTTTTTAAAAACTTCCTGAGAACATTAAAATGTTTCCAGTGGAAAAATTGGAAACCTGGAAGGGCACTAGAAAAAAATCCTGTGCCTTATTTTCTTTTCTGGAATGAGTGAAATGCTTTGTAGTGCAAAGCTCTACACATTTTGAGTGAGTGATATGACAATTTTTTTTATGTTAGGCAGTTTTCAGAATTACTGTTAGGCTGTTTCAGAGGAAGCAGAATCCACATTGAAAAGGCGCAAGTGAAATAGGATTGGGAGCTTGACGGTCCCTTGCCCCCACTTTATTGTTGTTTGGTTTTGTTTTTGGCATGCATAGTCTAGTGACTGCTCCTACATAATCTGAATTCTTCGCATGTTCTGATCCATTAAGTTCTACACTTCCAGTTTTGTATGTTGATATTTCTCACAGTTCTTGTGATTTACATTGCCATAGTAAGGCAAAATGCAGAAATGCTGGGAATGCAAAGAACTTCAACGATCAGTACTGCACCCCTTATGAAACAGATGCTTGTGTGGTAGGGCTTGTATGTCACATTCCACTTCTGGGCCAAGGAATTTTGTCTCCACTGAGACACAATGATCCATTCTAGAGCTGAGTTTTTAAATGGCTTGTATAGTGTTGCAAAGTACTCTATAGTCTTGTTTACCATAGAATAACTGGAGAGATCACGATTGTTCCCACTTTATATAAGGAGAACTGGGGCGAGGTTATAGTGATGTATTCATGGTCTCATACAACCAGTGATCATCTGTCCTAAGACCTTGAAGTTGTGTATAGTTTCTTGCAGGGTGAAGTGTCAAACTAAATGGATACCAGGTGGTGGCAATATGGGCAACTGAAGTTCTTTGAACAATGAAAATGGTCAGATCCGTACTTCACCTAGCCCAGTATTGCCTCTTCTGACTTCAGTGAATCTCCAGGGTCTTGGGGAGAGGTTTTCCCCAGTGCTCCATGTAGCGTGAGATGTTGAGGATTGAACTTGGAACATGTGCTCTGTCACTGGCCTATGTTTTTATTGAATCCCTTCCTCTCCAGCTCAGTTTCAGAGTTCTCACTGTTAGGGTGAATGCGATATCTGGTTCTGCATACTAGCTTACTGCACAGGAATGAGTTCACTGTGTCCCACTATGTTCAAATGGTGTTTATCTTCATCTAGGTCCTTAGCTGCTGCGATAAAGTTTAGTTAGTTTTTGAGTTGGAGATCATTTTTATTCCATTAGCAATAGAGAAGTTGCATTTTAATGTGTCTGTGGGATTAGTGGATCATGCTAGATGTGACCTTGTTGCAACCAGTTGTGGTGACTTCTTTGTGGATGAAAATGGCAGGACATTCCTGCAGCGGAAAGAAGGAAGGAAGGAAGGAAGGAAGGAAGGAAGGAAGGACAAAGCCTGTTTGTCCATTTGTTTGTTTTCCGCTTTACTACAGTCCCAGTTCTGAACTAGAGGCACTGCATAGTCACTGCATAGGAACAGCCGTCAGCATAATATCCATTCCCTGAGTGAGGAAGCTTTTAATTCTGGAAAAATCCTCCATGTTTGCCTCCTCTGTCAGGCTTAGTGCCACTTTAACCATGTTTCTTTTTATTTCCTCGGCTGATTATTTCCTTGTTCTGTTTATCCAAATCCTATTGTGTGGAAATCCTTCCCTATGACACTGTGGAAATAGGAAAATCAGTGCTTACCTTGGAAACTTGAACATAACCACACACACCCCACACACCTTATCTTAATACTACCTGCTGTTCCAGCATTTGGGGGACTCTCTGCTTCAGTCGCATTAGAAGATTGTACCTACAATAAGAGATAAACCTTACCAGACTCTACCATCCTCCTGCCAGGTGTGTGTACTCTGGAACCCCCGTTTTATATAGTGACAGAATACATGCCGTATGGGAACCTGCTGGATTACTTGCGGGAGTGCAATCGGGAGGAAGTAACTGCTGTTGTCCTGCTGTATATGGCTACCCAGATATCCTCTGCCATGGAATACCTGGAGAAGAAAAACTTCATCCACAGGTTAGCAGAATGTCTTGACTTCTGTAAAAGGAGGGTGAGAGTGTGGGTCTGGGTGACCTTCCATGAGGAACTTGGATAAGATCTGATTATATGCTTTTAAGGAGAACTCTTGCAAGTCCTGCTCATGAGGCAATTGCCTCCTTAACAGAATAGCTTTGTGCCAGCTCTTCTCTCTAGACAGAGCTTAATATATTTCAGGTTTTCTAAACAATCCTGAGCTTCTAGCTTTCATGTGAGGGGAAACATAGCAAGTTTCCTCTGAGAAAAAAAAGTTTAAAATGTTAAATATCTCAATTAAATATTTGAAGGCTCAGACAAGAACACTTTGGGCAGCAGCGGTGAATAATTTGTTACCTACGCAGCTCAGTGTCTCTCCTGTGATCATACCATCTCCCCCCCCCAAAAAGAAAGAATTCTCCACATCCCCCATTTTCTCCACTCCTGTATCTTTCGTCACTTAAGTCCTTGCATGGAAATGTAAATCCTGGTATGGCAGGACACTAGAGTAAAATCAAGGAAATTTACTGTAGTACTCATATTTTCTTGTTGTGTTTCAGTTTTGCCTCTCCTATGAATTGATTTGCATATGCTTTTGTCCAATAGCTGTATCTCAACTGTTCTTGCTTTGATGTTTTAAGAATTTCATGAGTCCCTCAGAGAATAGCGACTACAGTTTGTATTCTGAAAGGGCCTTTGTTTTGGGGTACATTCTTCTATTGCAGTAGACTGTCATCTGTCATCCAAATTGCTGCCTTGTTTGGCATGTTCAAGAGGCATGAATTTGGAAACTAAGCCTCTTTAGACCAGAATCAAATAGTATTCAAGTACCTTTCTATTTCCCTGTTCTCTGATTTGAATTTCAAAGCTTCGCATAAGATGATTGCTCAGCATGATAGCATAGTAAGATTTACTGCACTCAGCGGAGACTGTCACTGGCTGTTTAGTAGCAACCAGAAGCTGATTTACTGTAGCCCATTTTCATGCTTGCAGTGTACTTAATTAAAAGTGTTCCATGTCAAAGGAGGGAGTGCCATTTATCTTGGCAGAAGCTTTGGCCTTGTTGCAAAGAGTACAACTTGGTTACAGTGCTTCAGTGCTCTAAAGAAGTGAAATAATGAGGCACAAATACAGACTTTGCACAGCTCACATTCTTTACCACCTCTCCCCAGCTGTGGATTCTGCATTCAAAATAAACTGTGCAAATTTATAGCACGCAATTTGCACAGCATCCTTGTCTTCATTTTGATTGCTTGAGAGACCACAGTGAATATGTTACCGATGCATCCCTGGGTGTTATAAAACATGGAGGCGAACAGAGAACAAGCATGCCAGGCACCAAAGCTGTACCTTTCAAACGCTGAAGCATTGATCAAGCTCCACATGTTAGTAAACAAACCTCTAAAACCACAAAGGCTAAATATGTTCCTGTGCACCCAGTGACAACCAGTTTTGAGCTGTAAAATCATATTCACTTATGTGTGCCAGAAGGTTTAGGGTGAATCTTGATGGCACCAGAGGTCGTCATTCTGCAGTGTCTTTGTTTACACAGAGATCTAGCAGCTCGCAATTGTCTGGTTGGAGAAAACCACGTGGTGAAAGTGGCTGACTTTGGATTAAGCAGATTGATGACTGGAGACACTTACACAGCTCATGCTGGAGCAAAGTTTCCTATCAAATGGACAGCCCCAGAGAGTCTGGCCTACAACACATTCTCAATCAAATCAGATGTTTGGGGTAAGAAGGAAGAACATTGCTCTTATGCATGGAGTTCCTATGTACATTTAAATGTGGGCTGCCCTGGTATTCTTAGAATGAGCTCTAATCTAATACAGCTAGAAATGTATTTTGCCCGAAACCTCATAGTCAGGTTGTAGAGAACTGTTGACACCACCTAAAGGTAAGACCTTTTCGCTTATGGAGCACGAGCCAGTGGGGTAGCTGGGGCTGTCACAAAGAACATTGTAACATTGAAGTACCTCTTATCTCTTAAAAAATCATAAACCTAATTTTTCTTATGGGTGGGAAACCTTTCTACCACATTTTGATTAAAATCTGTCTGCCAGTGGCTAGTTAAAATTACTTTGTGGCTGTCCCTGCAATATAACCTGAATTTGAGGCTTAAGAACCTACAGTAGTACCTCTGGATGTGAACGGGATCTGTTCCGGAGCCCCGTTTGCATCCTGAAGCGAATGCAACCCTTGTGTGTGCGGGTCGCGATTAGCCATTTCTGTGCACGCTCGTAACGTCATTTTGACCGTCTGCGCATGCGCGAGTTGCGAAACCCGGAAGTAACGCATTCCATTACTTCCGGGTCACTGCGGAGCATAACCTGAAAATGCTCAACCTGAAGCAACTTCAACCCGAGGTATGACTGTACTCTGATTAATTTAGATTGCCACATCAAAGAACAACAGCCCCAAATCCTACAAACTTTGCTCGGCGTGCAATTTCCCTCTACTTTATAAGTAGTAGTTCTAAAGAAGCTGCTTTTCGCCACAGTTTAGGAAACACTGGTTAATGGTCATGAACTGTCCTTCCTTGGAGGTATTTAAGCAGAGGTTGGGATTCCAGCATTGCAGGGGGTTGATGACCCTTGGGAGCCCTTCCAACTCTACAATTCTGTGATTCTATGAAATGACAGGAATATCAGGTTAAAATTGACTTTGTTTAACTTGCAGCCTTTGGAGTCTTGTTGTGGGAGATTGCCACCTATGGAATGTCACCTTACCCTGGCATTGACCTCTCTCAGGTTTATGATCTACTGGAGAAAGGCTACCGGATGGAACAACCTGAAGGTTGCCCCCCAAAAGTCTACGAACTCATGAGAGCATGTGAGTATTGCGTTCTCATCTTTACTTTTAGTAACAAAACGTAGATTGAGACATCGTGAGAACATGCAGGAGGACTGGCAGTCGTGCTGATTTGCTATAACAGACAGGTTGCATATAGAGCTGGGAGTAAGTCTGTTGGCATACAACCAGTCTCTTGTCCAAAATGCAAGAGAATCGTTACCAGCTGACATCTTATGTAAAAAATCAACTGAAGCAAAAGACGGGTCCATTGACACAAACATCCGCTTAGGGGTTTGTGCAGACCCCATGTCACTTAATACAACAGCATCAGTGTTGTATGAAGTAGAATCTAGGGGATTTCCATTAATTTATTTGCCTCATGGTGACACAGGGGGAAAATCTTGAAAAAGACAATTCTGACAAAAACCATGGGGTTTGGATCCAAAGTTGCTTGCGTAAAAGGCCAAAGAAGCAGAGAGCCTTCCTTCTCCTCACTGCAACTTCCTGAGCCCTCCAAAAAGCGTCTCTGGAGAATTGGGAGCCCCTTCGCAGCAAGGACTGTAGTAGGGTGGGAGGAATTGCCAAAAAAACCACCAGGCATTCCTTATTATTCTTTTCAACTTTTGTAAAGTTAAACACAAACAACAAATGAAATTTCTTTGTAACCAAGCATGTAGACCTCTGGATATTTTTCAACTTGCAGAACACTCTGGCGACTGCTCTAAATTCCGAGGCACCAGTAACTTGCCTTTTAGGCGTACAGTACTGTGTCCAGGGACGCAGTTGGCGTTGTGGTCTAAACCACTGAGCCTAGGGCTTGCCGATTGGAAGGTCGGCGGTTCGAATCCCCACGACGGGGTGAGCTCCCATTGCTCTGCCCCAGCTCCTGCCAACCTAGCAGTTCGAAATCATGTCAAAGTGCAAGTAGATAAATAGGTACCACTCTAGCGGGAAGGTAAACGGCATTTCCGTGCGCTGCTCTGGTTCGCCAGAAGTGGCTTAGTCATGCTGGCCACATGACCCGGAAGCTGTACACCACCTCCCTTGACCAGTAAAGCAAGATGAGCACCGCAACCCCAGAGTTGTCCGCGACTGGACCTAATGGTCAGGGGTCCCTTTACCTTACTTGTGTCCAGTAGGGTGCAGTATTATATCTGGTATTACTTACCAAGCAGGAGACAACATTTCAGAAGCAAATGGAAAGGCTGTTTGATGCCAATATGATTAAGAAGTTAAGTCAAGCAAGTAATAGGGAGGTTGGAGCCTGTTTTTATCAGATACTCTTCCATTGCCAAGAGATGTTGAATTCAGGGTGGTTCGTCACTTTTTAACAAATACAATCCAGTTTTCATAATACCAATAATGGATTGGGATTCAGAGGTTTAGGGCTTGCAGAAGTCACCAAACATAGGATCGTAAAATCCTGTATTATAGAACATGGTTTCATTTGCATGTCATGCTAAACCATAATTTATTGCAGCATAGTAAACCTTGGGATATGGCCAGGAGGAGGGATTTAGAAGCTTTTCCTTCTGCTTTGCTTGCCATGTTGTCAAGACATAGAACTTTTTTTCTGCTTCTATCATGCTTTAGGCTGGAAATGGAATCCCCTAGACAGGCCTTCATTTGCTGAGACTCATCAAGCCTTTGAAACTATGTTCCATGATTCTAGCATCAATGAAGGTGAGAATCCTTTTTCCTTATCTTTCAACTTTCTACAAATGTTTACTTCTAAAACACATGATGTTTTCCCTCACCTTTCTAGCAGTTGAAAACTTATGGGGGCGTTTCTTCAAATTGACCTCTGGATTTTTACTGGAAAATGGATTCTTAAGTTGTGGTTTGGCGTTGTGAGGATGAGCAGCTGTAAGCCTCAGGATCACACCTCTGTGTGCGTGAGGGGAGAAGCTTTAAAACATCTCACATTTGTGAACAAATCATTTTCCTGTTAACAGCTGAATATGGGAAACACTGGTTTATTTAAACTACTTAGTTCATAAACCAGAATATTAAGTTACAGTCCTGATGCTGGTTTGATAGAACTAACTATGATTCAGATAAGCCAGTTTCCTGTAATGTGGAGACAGCCCATTTATCCACAGCCAGAAATGGAAAATTTTAAAACTTCATCCTTCATGCATAAAGAAGAGGAAAGCACACACACAGCAACTCATTCTTTTAACACAAAATCACGGTTTATGATTAAATCTGCTGGGCCAAAGTAAAAAAATCTTGGGGTTGGAAGTCGGCGAAAGGAAGAGTTGTGCCACAAATAAACCCTTTTCTGTTTCTTGTGCATCATGACTTTCTGAAAAATTCAATTTCCTGGTGGCTTCAACCTAGCTTTTCTATCTAAAATTCTAGTATTCATGTTTGCAGAGATGTGTTTAAACATGTAGCCAGAAGCTGTGAACAGCTCCACTTTAAGATCCCAAATGGATGTGACATGTGATAAGATCTCCCATTGTATTTAGTTTTGTTTAAGATGAGTCATAAGCAGGGAGCTATAATTGAACCTGCTCAGAGTGCTATTACACATGGATGGAGGTACATGATATGTGCAGAGAACTCTGCAGGAGGAAATGCAGTTTCCACTGGTACTGCACCTCCGTTTTGTGCTTCTGCAAACCTCTCCACCCGCCTAGCCCCAAGCCTCATGTGCACAGTGCACACCCAGGGGGGGGGGGGGAGGAATCCCCTTGCATTAGTGCTGATCCTTGTGCTAGCACAGAAATTTAGTTGAATACTGCCATTCATTGAGTAGCTCCTCAGTTTTCCCCTGCAGAGCATGCACTGAGTTCGGACAAAAGAGTCCCAGCAGGCCTGGGCCACCACTCTGGGTGAGCTGACCATGGTTTTGTAGAAAACCCAGAAGCAACACTGGAAGGAAGCTTGAGGTTACTTGTACTGCTTCTTCCCACACTTCTGAGTCCTGTGCACATATCTCTGGGAAGATGCAGGTTTTCTTTTCTGTGACAGAATGTGCATCAAGCCAGAGGGAATATTCATATCTCTTCTTACCTTCCCTGTGTTGCACGGGACGACCCAGAGTAGTCCACACTTTTTCCCACTGCTGCTTCCATCCTCTGTTCATTCTCTCCTCTGATTTCTGTGTACCAGGCAAGATAGAAAACTTGAGTAATAGGCACTGTTTGCTTCTTGGTGAAAGCTTACCTCTTGTTTCCTACAACAGTCTATGTTGCTGTTGTGGCATTTTGAGACCCTTAGTTAGAACTGACCCCTCTCTATACTTGAATTCAGTCTCTTCCTAGAATCTCTCAGTGATGTTTCTTTTTCCCTTGTCCAGTGCCTCTCGTTAGCACCCAGGTCTGCTTTCCTCTTCCTTTGCTGCTCTCTGTTCCAACTATTCCCCTGACGTTTCTTACAGAAGTGGCAGAAGAGCTTGGAAGGACAGCATCTTCTTCATCCATAGTTCCATATTTGCCTCGTTTGCCCATGCTTCCTTCCAAGACCAGGACCTTGAAAAAACAGGCTGAAAACAAAGAGAACATTGAAGGAGTTGAGGAGGTTGTAGAGCATTCTGCTTCCAGCTCTGCACCAGGTATGCTTGGTAAGCAAAAAGCTTTGAGTGCTGTGACTTCATAAGTGATTTTTCTAATATTCAGACTTGGGCTCCTGTAGGGCAGTGTCTCGAAGAAAGGCCTAGCCGTGGGCTGGAGGCACTTTGCTCTTCTTCTCAGAATCAGTTCTTTCTTCTGCCTTTGTGGTAGAAGGAAACAGATTTGTAGCTTTCTACAGGAGTGGCTGGTTTGAGCCAGCTTCATAGCTGTGTCTCCGCCCCCCAAATAATCCATACCAGAGTGAGCAAAATGGGTAAACGTTCAGTCAACACTCCATGGCTGCAGTCCCTGAAATTTGTCAGAAAACATACGTGGGATTAGCACAGGCAAAATAGGATGCAGGTCATTGCAAGCTAACTTTGCAACATGAACTGAAAGTGTAATGCAGGAAGAAGTTATTCCTTTTCCTACATAACAAAATTGAAAAGGCTGTAACACTCCGTTTTGAAAACTTTCTCCAAATGAGGGCAACTAAGAATAAGTCACTTTGTAGGTATAGCTGTAATTCATTGCTAAATGTAAGGGTTTTAGCAGCATAAATGTGTAAAGTTGTCTTCTTTATAGAGCCTACCACAAAAGAGGTGAAATGAATGTTTCTCAGTACACACAGCTAGGAAGTGCTGACCTAAGAAACGGATTCTAAGAAAGAACTATGCGAAAAGGGACTGATTCTGCTCCATAGATGTCTTGGATTGTCTGAGAACAAAGCAAATTTAATATCTTCCTAGTCTCACTGAAGCTCTTAAGTCAGAAGTAGAGAATCTCTAACACTCCATATGCTGTTGAACTCTCATCAGCTTCAACCAGCATGCTAATGGTCAGATTATGGAAGCTGTAATCTGGAAACACCTGGAGAAACATCCTTGCAGTCTCAGATGCAGTTTGATGGGGTGAGGCTGCCCTGCATTCAGCAGATGGGCCACTGATACAGCTCCCATACTGCTAAGGAGATATTACAGGTGTCTTACAGACATTGTAAGATTTTCTCTCCTGAAGGGCAAATAGCTTGCAGACATGATTTTAATTGGGAAAGTAGCATGGGGGGTGAGGCCTAAAAATCCTCCTCTTGCACTGTGATTTATTTCAGGGGGGCTGCAGCTGTTAATATATATGTTTTTTTTTAATTCTAGGAAAGCCCAATCATGTCTAGTTGCAGCTAGTAAGCAACTATTTGCAATAAGCCCACACATGGGTGATATAGTACATTGCATAACTTTGTACAGTCAGAATCCCAACCTTCATAAATACCTGGCAGCGTGGTGGAAAGTGTCTTCTCTCTCTCCTTTTCTTTAGGTTTTATCAGAAGCACACAGCAGACCAGCGGATCCCCAGCACTACCTCGCAAACAGAGAGACAAGTCGCCCAGTGGCCTGTTGGAAGACACCCGGGAGACCACCTTCACCCGAGACAGGAAGGGGGGCTTCTTTAGCTCTTTCATGAAGAAGAAAAATGCCCCTACGCCCCCAAAGCGCAGCAGCTCTTTCCGCGAGATGGAGAACCAGCCTCACAAGAAGTATGAGCTGACGGGTAACCTTTCAGCCGTTGGTCCTCTGCAACACATTGATGGGTTTTCTTTTACCGCCTCGCAGCAGGATGGAAACCTTTGCTCATCTAAGTGCTATGTTGGGGGATTCACGCAGCGGAACTTCTATGGGGATGACGGCGGTGGCGGCGGCAGCGGTGGCGGCACAAGTACTGGCAGCGGGTGGTCAGGCATCACAGGATTCTTCACGCCACGGCTGATTAAAAAGACCCTGGGTTTAAGAGCCGGGAGGCCCACCGGTGGGGAGGAAGCGTCAAAGCCTTTCCCCCGGTCCAACTCGACATCTTCCATGTCCTCGGGTCTCCCTGAGCAGGAGAGAATGGCCATGACCCTTCCCCGAAATTGCCACAGGTCCAAAGTCCAGCTGGAAAGGACAGTCTCCACCTCCTCTCAGCCCGAGGAGAACACTAGCAAGTCCAGCGACCTGCTCTCTAAAAGGTGCGAAGAGGTTCCCACTCTGACCAGAGACAGACCAAAAGCCAAACTTCTGCCCAGAGGTGCCACGGCTGTTCCCCTCAGGACCCCTTCTGCAGATGCGGCTGTTTCTGAAAAGGACACTCAGGGGCCAACAGCCACAGCGAGCCTGAAGAGCAAAGAGAAAAACAGTGGGACGCGGCAAGGGTCCCTAGAAGGCGAGGAGAAGTCAGGCTGGCCTTCTCCACCCAAGGCTGCGGCAGTCCTTCCTGTCACCCACAACCACAAAGTGCCCGTTCTCATCTCACCCACTCTGAAGCATACGCCAGCAGACGTGCAGCTGATTGGCACAGACTCTCAGGGGAATCGCTTCAAGCTCTTATCTGAGCACCAGGGCACGGCTTCCAGCGACAGGCCCAGGCGGATAAAACCAAAGTGCGCTCCCCCTCCACCGCCAGTCACGAGGCTCCTCAACCAGCCACCCACTTGCTCAGATGTGACAGAGGAGTTGAATAACGGGGCGTTGGTACAGCCTGGGCAGGAAGCCAGCGAGGGCAGCAAAAAGGTGGTGGTGGCGGCGGCACCTGCCGGTGGAAAAGCCGGAAGGCCTATAATGCCACCACCTCAAGTGCCTCTGTCATTGTCTTCCACCTCACCTGCCAAAATGGCCAATGGTACAGCGGGAGCCAAAGTAGCACTGAGAAAGACCAAACAGACAGCTGAGAGAATCTCCGCCGACAAAATCAGCAAAGAGGCTCTGCTGGAGTGCGCAGACCTCCTCCTGAGTGCCATTGCCGAGCCCACCACAAACAGCCACTTGGTGGACACGGGGCACCAGCTGTTGGATTACTGCTCAGGCTACGTGGACTGCATCCCGCAAACGCGCAACAAGTTTGCCTTCCGGGAAGCTGTGAGCAAACTGGAACTCAGCCTGCAGGAGCTGCAGGTGTCCTCAGCAGCTGCTAGCGTGCCCGGAGCAAACCCTGTACTTAATAACTTATTGTCTTGTGTTCAAGAAATCAGTGATGTTGTCCAGAGGTAGCTACTGTTTATAATCGCCCAGTTAGGAGGAAAGAAGTCTACACCCAGTGGAGGGAGAAGGGTCAGGATGACTACCTTCTGGTGTTTTTCCCCCACCTTGATACTTTGGAAAGGAAAGACTGATACTTGAGTGAGTTTTATGTGAAGTACCTCAAATCACTGAGCTCTCATGTTTACAGGTTCATCTCAGTACATGGGGCAGATGGGGAGGGGGAAGCCAAGCTTCATTTGGTGGGTGGGGTGGGGGTCAGACGGTTTGCAGCTGAGTGAGGAGGGCAGAATGTCAAGAACTTGCCCTAGCCAGAAAATGGGGAGCTTATTCTCCGATTCCCCTTCCAGAAGGTAGGAGAACCAAGAACAGGGCCTTGATTTTGGGAAGAGCCTGCTGATCTCCACAATGTTGTTCAGATGACCAGAATTATTGGAGAGGGGGTGGGGTGGGATCCCTTTCTGCACTACTGCATGTTTTGACCTTCTGGGATTGTGAGAGAAAGGTTCAGAGGCTCCATTGGAACGGAAGTGGACTGATCTTCCCAAGAGGGAGAGGGTTTATTTTGGGGGAAGGTCTGTGGAGCTGCTGGAAGTGGTGCGTCCGCTCACCTGGCATAACTTCCACAGTGCATTTTGCTGCTGTAGTAAAAGTTGCAAAAAAAACCCCTATCCAATATACACATCCCTTTTTTTGTCATCCTTCTCACATATTTTACTATCCACACATCCAGTCCTTCACAGCTTCTTCCATGATGGTTGAGCTAACTTGCCACTGGATCAATCTCTCTCACTCCCACTCACTCACTCACTCTCACTTGCACGCACACTCAGACTGGCTGTCATCACCCTGGTAGTGTAGCATGGGTATCTAACCTGGCACTCACTTGAGTAGTTTGGGCTGTAGCACAAATTTGCCAGCATGTGTCCAAAAGCTGTAATGTCTGTTTTTAAATGTTGATACAACATTGGCCCCCTCTCCTTTGATAAACCTTGAGGGGCCACCCTGGATTAAAGTCACTGCAGAATGCTGCTGTTGCTCTCTACATTCCTTTTATATATATATATATATAAATACTTACCCTAATCCAGCTACTTTTTTGAGGGAACCAGAAACCTGAGCTCATAATGTCTCCTGTTAGAATTACAATTGGGCTCCTTTGGCAGTACCTAGTCAGAGTAATTACTTTACCATCTGTATTTTATAATAGGACCTTTGCCCTATTCAGAATTACGAGATACTGTTTGCTTTTCCTAGAAATGCCCTGAATGTTTAGCGTAATGGGGCGAAGGTATCCAAGAGGGTAAAATTGAGTTTGGTGTCTGGGAGGAGGCGAAGAAGGAGCCCTAAAGTAAGAATGGTTCTCATCACACTCTTAAGCGTGAAAGATCTTAGCAAATTTGGGGTTCAGTTGAGATCAGGGTGAGGATGGTGGAGGAGTTTGCATGCCGTTGTCCTTCCTGTAGATAGCATCACAAGCTTGCGATTGCCTTTTTCCGGCTATCCCTTTTTTTGAGCAGGAAGCATTGGACATCCATATGGATTGGACACTACTGGTATGGTTGGGTTGGAGCAATGCCCGTGCCATCATGCAGACAGTCGATGCCACGTAATGTAAAGCAGGCCTTGGTTTCTGTCTTCAGCTGTTCTTTCCTGTCCTAGAAAATTCCCAGATTGTCTTGATATGCAGGTGTTATCCACCTGCTGGACTTAGCCGTTGTAGTATGGTTAAGGTCTGCCATATGCTGCTATTCCTGTGACATCTCTCTTATAAACACAAGAACATGAAACCTGTTACCTGATATAACACATAGAAATGCTTCTCTCACACAGCTATAGTTCTGTCGTTGCTGAACTGAAGCTTTGAGAGAAGTTGAATTGCCCTGGCAAGGTGTATATCTCTTAGGCATGGGAAGAATTCTGGCTCTCAAAAATCCAGCAAATGAGTGCAGCACTTCCTTGTGCCCCCAGAAGGTATTTGGCAAAGGAGGGAAGGCATGTAGTTCTTGCTGGGGACTTGTATGCCCCTTCTGCCCCACAAGAAAATTCAGCACAGGATCTTCCCATCATTTGTTAGCAGCATTGGTCTTAAATAAAATAAAATAAAAATCAGGGTCTGGTTTGTTTTGCACCTTAATCTTTTTAAAATGCGGCAGTTTTCCTTTTACAAGCTTGAGAGATGGAATTGTATTGCTATGCTGTTTGTTTTATATTGAACCTCCAGTGATGGTGGAAGGGTGCAAACTTGCCGCTCGTTGGGGCATTCTCTCCAAAACTCTGATTTTGATTCCTTCTCCATTGGCTGCACTAACTCAACAACCACCACCACAGCATAAAAAGCAACTTCTCCCATGGCTTAGCCTAGAACTAGATTGGCAATGAACTCTGACAAATGGCCCTTGCTGCTCTGATGAGTGCATGGCAATGGAAAGGTGAAGGGAACCAGTTTGTTTCATAGTCTGGACTGAATAAATCAAAAGTGGGCAAATAGAGGTGAAGAGCCTGGCCAGACATTACATTCATCAAATGTAAAGTTGCCGAGAATAAACCAGGTTCTGATTTGCTGAGAATATTGAAGGATTCTGCAGATTCAGGCAGAGAAAGACTTCGGCAAGCACACAGGAAAGCAGAAGACTCTAGGCAGGCTTCTCCTCCTTGATTCTCTGCTGGTCTCTCCCCTCCCCACCCAGCAGTTTGGAAGAAGAAGCTAGCACTAAGCAGAGATGAGTGACCAAAGGAGAAAGGAGACCAGTGGTTCATTGCATCATAAGATTTGGAGGGAGCCTTGTATACCACCTGGTCCAACCCTACTCAATGCAGGAAGCCCAGGGCAAGAGCCAAGAGTCCAGCCTCTGCTTAGAAACCTCCAGAGCCTGAGAGTCTACCATCCCCCTAGGTAACTATTGTCAGCCTGTCCTATTAAAGGAGCTTCTTCTGACGTTCAACATAAGTCTCCCCTTCTGTAACTAAGCCTTGCCCTCTTGGGCAACAGACACCAAGTCTTTGCCCTCTTCTGTGTGACAGCCCTTTAGGCAGGGCTCTTTTACCCCCCAGCTGGAGCTCACCGGCCCCTCTCAAGAGGGCACCGTTGCCACTCTTAAGAGAACAAAGGAGAAGTTCATGGTGAGCTCTGGCACCTCTTTTTCTAGAAAAATAGCATAGCCTTTAGGTATTTGCAGAGTGATACAATATTCCACCATAGCCTTCGCTTTGTCAGGCTAAGCGCACCCTGTTTCCTTAACCTTTCCTCATAGGACATCTTTTCCAGACCCCAGCCATCTTCACTGCCATCCTCTGAACCCATTCCAGTTTGTCTCTATTTTGCCAAAACTAGCCGGCGATCCAGTGCCCGGGGGCCTACTGTTAATGCCTGCTCTGGTCGCCTTTTTGTAGCATTCCTCAGAGGTCCAGTGTCCTTTTTTTCCTTTGGCATAGGCACAGCTGTCAGTACCCATCACCTGCTCCAAGCTCCTTTCCATTCATTGCTGCTGTCCGTGGTGACTACTCGTATCACCTGCTTCCATCCTGCCATAATGACCCCCCCCCCCCTATGCTGCATCAGAACCAGGGACATGGGGAAGCCAGAATGTTGAGCAGTGGTGAAACCTTTTCATTCTAAGCCACTGGACTTTGCAAGCCTGTGTATCCATCCCTAGTGGTGCAGTATTTTGTAGAAGAGAGCCCTGATGGGACCCTAGCAAGGGCTCCTCCAACCTAGACATCCTCAGCTCTCAAAATCAATCTCCATTGAATTTCTTTGAGAAAACACTACCTAGCCTGTCTGTGTTGAGGAGCTTCAGGATTCTTAGCAGCCAGGGCTTGGCTTAAATGTGACAATTTTTTAGTTGATGAGTAATGCATAGCCTGGTTTTCAGATACCTCTGTGTGTTGAAGCAGGGGCAACCTAGCAAAATTTTATTCCGGGTGTTGTTTAACCTTTGCATAGACAATTTTTGAAGGGGGTGGACCCAAAATGTTCTGCTCCAAACAAAACCACAGTCAGTATGTGTTAAGTTGGATAACAGAAAGTAGGAGCACTGTTGCAACTCCCCCCACTTCTTGTTGGCAGGGTTGTCTGCAGGCCCAGGCCGAACTCTTGAGTAGAGAATGCAGCCATCATCTCAGCATCTTGGTCCTGTGTAAATATATGTTAAAGGCACACTGTTGTTATGTTCCCTATCTCAGGTACCTTCTGAAGTGGGGAAACTTGGAAAGAAATACATTTTGGATTGCACTACTAACCCCACAAGCAGCAATACAGCAACAGGGAATCTCTGAGGCTTTAGCATAAGGTTAGAAATGGCCATCTTTAAGCTTTCTTGAGAGGTTATCTGGCTGTTTCCCCCAGCCAGATTGATGCATGTTGATCATGTTGAGGATGATCCGAGTTGCAGCACAAAACATCTGGAGGCTGAGGGAGGCTGTTCTCCAGCAAAGCAAGAGGAGGCCAGAATCCTTTCTAGCAGCGCACCATTTTGAACTTCTCACTCTACCTAGAAGTTGTGCTCTTGGGAAAGCCATAGCTGAAACATAGGGAAATGGACTATGTTTCAACTACAGTACAAGCTTCCAGAATTTATTATGATTTATTGGGCATGCTTTTAGCCTGCCGTTCATCTAAGTAGATCACAGAGTGTGCAGTACACAAACTACATACAATTACGTTCTATGATATTACATAAAATCAGGGTGGTGGTGGTGGTTATAAACCAGTTAAATAGGCATCAGGTTACCAGTAAGAACAGGAGAGATTCGAAAGTACACTTATCAGCAGATCTCACAAATGAACTTGTAGATGGCTGCAGTTGGATGTCGCCCATAGTTCATGTGCAGACAATAGCACAGGGACGCCAACCTTGTCTTAACTTTATTTGGGGGTTGGCTTGTTTTAAAATCATCCTTGATGCCTGATTCTTCATTCTGATTGTTTTCTTTCCTCCCCTGTCAGTTTTGTTGCTGCTGCAGGACTTGGGGGGACAAGAGTTCTTGGAAAACTCAAGAGTGGCTCCTGTCCATTTTGAGTGAAAACGCCACACACCCGTCCGATTGCTACTTCAGCTTTCCAGAACTAAACTTGTCCTGAAATGGCCCTGGGGTTAGCTGCTACAGTTATTTTCCTCCCAGCCACAAACTTTTTTGGTGGGTGCAGGTGGGGGCTGACCAGTGGTGTTGAATCCCTCTAAATAATCCACATCAGAGCAATTTGATGTAGAAAAAGATTAGGGTTAAACATTAACCTCCATACATTTTTTCCCCCTCAAGCCTTTTTCAAAAACTAGTTGCGTCTTCTCTCCCCACCTCTTTGAACTTTGCTTGGGTTGGTTCTTGGTTATCTTCCAGTTGTGGTTTGGATAGTTGGGTGCATCATAATTTAATGACTCAAAACTGTGAGGACAGTTGGGAAGGAAAGATGGCGCATGCAGCATGAATGACCCTGCTAAAAGCACATGAAGAAGTATGAGGCCCTTGTTGGAGAAAGGAAATAGTGACCTGTTCTTTGCTCCTTCTGCCCTCGGGGGAAGAGAAAATCACAGCATAGCATTTCTGGGATCCCTCTTTTGAGAAAACTGCTCCTGGTCACTGTAACACTACAACATGTGGGTGTCTTGTATACATGGACTGCCTCCTTATTGACTTCAGAGTTTGCAAATGTAGGGCAGTGATGCTAATCGCAGCATTCACAGATTACTGTTTTGTTTTTAATTATAACTTCTTACAACGATCCTAGTGGCCAGTTTCCCTTGGAATTGTAAGGAGTGAATCGGTATCCAAATTCAAGTAGTTTCTTGCACAATTTGTATCCAGTTGAAAATAGACTTTGCTGCACTTTTGATGACAGTAATTGAAGAGGGAGGCTGCTGCACCCACTTGGCTTTGGTCCATAAATCAAACTCCCTGTACCCACAAAACACAATGCAAGATTGTAACATGAAAACAAACCAACCCATGGCTGGTGTCGTAAGCAGGCATCTTAAACACAGTGCACAGGGGGCCCCAGCCAAGCAGGGAAGATTCTTGAGCCTGTGGACTTGTAGAATAGGGAGGAACATATTCCTCCTTGCCAACTAAGGACTGGAGCTTGCAGGAGTACTTTGCCTGATGTTGCTGGTTTTATAGCAAGATTGTAGATACTGTACATGTTCTCTAAGAAGGTTTCCACGTGCACCGGCATGTTATGACATATGCGCTCTTCCTGTGGACTGTTTCATAAGTGTTGAGTTCAGAGATTTCTAAAACCTCCTGTCTGTAGTAGGTTGTCAAGCACTAAGCTTGCAAAGCATTCCAAACAGGTGATTTCCTGGCAAGCAGGCAGGGTTTGCGCAGTCTCCAAGGTTGGCTGAACAGTGGCATCAGTGGTGGTGAAATCCTTGCTCCCCTTCTCACAATTCTTACTGCGTGTTTGCCAAAAACAAAAAAGGCCTTAATTATATACCCTTAGCCCCTTCACCCGGTGTGAAAAAGCAAGTTGCTGCTGCAGTAAGGTGGACCATTTCACACAAATAATAGACTCTAATGGTAATTCTGCTCCAGTTCTATACCACTTCGGGATTCATGTGGGGGGTCACAGATTAATAACTTTCTAAACAGACAAAACTAGTATTTTGGGGAAATGGGTTCATGCTGTCCTTTCTGGCATGCCATTTTCCTTTTCCTTTTATATGGAAGAGCGTGCGGAGCTCCCCTTCCCCGTGATCCCAGTGGTACAGTCCTGGAGATGCTTTTTCCACTTGGTTTTGCAGAGTACAGTGGTACCGCTAGTTACGGACTTAATTCATTCCGGAGGTCCATTCTTAACCTGAAGCTGTTCTTAACTAGAGGTGCTTTCGCTGATGGGGCCTCTTGCTGCCGCTGTGCCGCCGGCACACGATTTCCGATTTCATCCTGGGGCAAAGTTCTCAACTCGAGATAACTCTTCCATGTTAGCGGAGCTTGTAACCTGAAGCGTTTGTAACTCGAGGTACCACTGTAGTATAAAGTGGCCCTTAGGAGTAGTCGGACTGACCAAATAGACCCCTTATGGCTCCACCTGGGAGCACAGAGGCCCAGAGCAGCTAGCAGCCGCCTCTTTCTACAAGGCACAGCGATGGTTTTTGAAAGCTGGGCTTCAGAAATGTCCACGGCGACTTAAGCATCGAGCATTCTCAGAAACGACCACTTTCTGCCACCCATTCACAATTCAGTTCTGTACTCAACGGACTCTGCACAGCTCGTTTTTAAGTAATACTCG
Source organism: Podarcis pityusensis (assembly GCF_964106645.2). Classification (NCBI taxonomy): domain Eukaryota; kingdom Metazoa; phylum Chordata; class Lepidosauria; order Squamata; family Lacertidae; genus Podarcis; species Podarcis pityusensis. The sequence continues at coordinate 93,127,999 of NC_138030.1, read as the reverse complement.
TGGGATGAAACGGTGGCCTTTTCCATATTCCAGAAGGAATGCCTAATTTCTCTGCAGTTGCCTAAGGAAAACGGACCCGTGTGTGTGTTGTGCAAGAGTCAGGCTTCCAGGGTGGGAGGGAAGGGTTGCGGGGAAAGATGTTTAAGGATTCTACTCAACTCGAGCACTCTGTTAGTTGGATTAATAGTTGAAGTCACTGAGGAGAGAAATGGATGAAATTGAAAATATGCTGATCACACGCAAACCCACACTACTAGTGTTGTTAATTGTTGTTTTTGTTTTTTTTATTGTTGTAATATATTTGGGTTTTTTTCTAATTTAAATTTTCACTATTGCCTGACTGTGAACTGCAAACAGTGTTAACTTGATGTAAATAGGGGCCTTTGGAGGAGGCGCCTCTGCCTGTCGTTCCACAAAGATTTTTGCCAATTTGCATTTTGTTTTGAATAAAAGTTGCAATATTTTATTGGCAAATAAAGGTTGACACATGATTATTATTTTTAAAGTGTGTGGCTTTTAAGAGAATAAAGATGGAGAATGTGATGAAGACCCCTGCCCCAGTCACAGACACGTAAGTTTGGAAGGGGGGCTTTCTTGGCAACAACATTGCTTAAATTTGCTTGTAGAGGTCAGAGTAGATGTCAAATTGAAAAACAGGTTGACATTGTATAACCAAGTTATCCTATATTAAAGACTGAGGAAACCGTGTTGTTGTTGGCTAAGCTGCTCCTAGTGCAGGCATCTCCAACCTTCGGCCCTACAATTCCCATCATCCCTGACCACTGGTCCTGTTAGCTAGGGATCATGGGAGTTGTAGGCCAAAACATCTGGAGGGCCGCAGGTTGGGGGTGTCTGTCCTAGTGTCTTGACAGCATCAGGGTGGGCAGTGTGGCACAGCTGCGGAGGAGGTGGTAGGGCTCACAACTCTCATCATGGAGATGGAGGAGACAAGAAAGCAGGTTGAGGGGATCCCCCCAACCCGATCCTCACTAGCAGCCTGTCCCAATCCCAGCAGAGGCCCCCCACATTGTGCTGGAACCCTCCCTTGGGTGATCTGCAGACACTCCTGTCTGCATTATCCTGACGCAGCCAGCCCATGACACTTACGTTGGTGTGGTAAGAATCGGGAAATTCCTTTAAAATAGTACAGAGATGGTACTTGTCTCCATAGGTCTTGAGAATGGTGTGCAGCTCAGTAAACCTCCAAAGTCTGAGTGGCTGTGCAGAGAGGTATATTCTTCCACATGTGATAGAGGTGCCTAGCCAAACAGAACTTGAAGACTAAAAGGTAAAGGGACCCCTGACCACTAGGTCCAGTCGTGGCTGACTCTGGGGTTGTGCCACTCATCTCGCTTTATTGGCTGAGGGAGCCAGCGTACAGCTTCCGGGTCACGTGGCCAACATGAATAAGCCGCTTCTGGCGAACCAGAGCAGCGCACAGAAACTCCATTTACCTTGCCACCAGAGCAGTACCTATTTATCTACTTGCACTTTGTGGTGCTTTCGAACTGCTAGGTTGGCAGGAGCAGGGACCAAGCAACAGGAGCTCACCCCGTCGTGGGGATTTGAACCGCCAACCTTCTGATCGGCAAGTCCTAGACTCTGTGGTTTAACCCACAGTGCCACCCGCGTCCCTAACTTGAAGACTACTACTAACCAAAAAGAAACCAGCACAATGGCAGGTGTGACTGTTGTTCTCTTTTGTTTGTCACAGAAAATCCTCTGCGCAAAGAAGCACTAATGTTTTGAGTAGTGACAGCACATCATAGGTTCTACAAATAATATGCCAAGTCCACAACTGACCATTGGTATTTTCAGATATGGAATCTATATCCATTTTTTAGAAAAAAGACAAAGTAACTAAGGACATAACATTAGAGACACATAAATATGCTCTTTCATAATATGACATTGCTTTATTTCATATGTTGTAACCCCCCCCCCAAAAAAAACTAAGCAACCAAATGGGCAACTGGCAAAGGACACATCAAGTTGCAGAATAGAGGTAGGGATTGAATATCCATATGACTGGCCATTGGGCTTATATTCACACTGTATGGTGACCACAAATATTGTTCTCTGTCTATATTTTAGTGTTATCTAGAAAAACAATACTGTACAAGCAAGTTCTTAAAACAGCAGTATGGGGCCCTGATCCAGTTCAGGCCCGCCAAAGGAGTAAGCACTTTTCTTCCCCCACCACAGCACTGCTGTTTGCACTGATTTAAAAATCAAAACAAAAAACAAGTGGGGAGTTCGAAGCACGAGATTTAAAAAAGTGTCACCATATCTAGCCAGTCCTCAAGCTGTCAAAATAAATGTGCGATGTCAATATCTTTTATGGGCCACCTGAGTCTGCAAATTATGTCACCTGCTGTTGATTAGGGCTGCTCTTCCTTAAAGACTTTTTGTTTGTTCATCCTCTCCAAAATCCTGTGCTTTTTTTTTTTTCCAAGAGGGGAGCTTTTCTCAAAAAGCAATGCTAGTATTTATCTTATCTATCATGCTGTTCCTTAAGGGAGTTCAAGACAGCATAAAGAGCATCCCGTGTTACCCTTGCAAAGTGCGGTAAGTAAACCTGAGGCCTCCCTGTGAGTTTCCTGACTGGAAATCCCAGTTTCCATGACCCAGGTCTGGCCAAATCATCACACTGGAAGACCTCTGCTCAGCATTGGCGCATGGGACATTGGGACACAAACACCTCATCAGTCTCAAACATTTCCGATTTGCCAAGTCACCCTTCTCTGAACAGGATGGAAGTTGTGTGCTTATTTTTCATTTGAGGTTTTCAACCATAAAACTGTGCCAAAGGTCCATAAGTCTAGTGGCTGAGCAGCTGGACACACTTCTGTGTGTAGTATTGCAAATCCTCTTCACAAGGATGACAACGTTGGAAAGTATCTTTGACCCTATAGACCAAAGTGTGGTTACTCTGCATGTTGTGTCATATTCTTCTCTTGCCTTTGTTGCATGTGCTTTTTTATCTTTTGGCAAGCAAACCTAGACAGCAAACACACAGTTTTCTGTGTGCAGCAGTCCTCAAGTGTAATAAGCAAATACTGCTGTAGTTTACCTGGAGGACATTCTTTCCACATCTGGGGGAGGCAGGACAGTGGGAGGCAAGCAGAGACAACGATCCACCTGCCCACCCTTTCCAGTCCCCCCAAGCTCCAGAAAGGGGCCCAGTAAGGCCAGCTCAGCATGACTACAACAGGGGGGTGTCTTAGGGCCTAGTGGCTCCTCTCCTTTGCCCATCTCTGGTCCCACATAACAACAGAGAGGTGAGTGATAGAGACGGTATCCAAATGCCATACAATTTGACCTCAGGATCGGTTTGCCCCAACCTCTCATTCCAGAAATCCAGTAAAACATCAGGCTTACTGATGGACCACTCAACACTTGTTGGACATCAGAGCCCTAGGTTCTGCTCCTCTTCTGGGAGATCTGGAATATCTTTAATCGCATCCTTGGTGCCAAACAGCATGGAGACATTTGCACAATTCTAGACTTCAAATAACTAAACAAATGGGTAAAAAAAAAAAAAAAAACTGTTCAAAATTGAAACAATATGGTCAACCATAGAGGCACTAAAAGAGGGTGACTGGATGGTATGTAGACCTCTCTGAGGCTTGTCTCCACATTGCCACCAGAATAATTACCTAAGGTTTGTCTACTACAGAACCTTCCCCTCCGGGATGTGGTGATGGAAAGGTTCATATCATGACGAGAGCGTGGAAAAGACCTGCTCTGCAGGTATCCTGAGGATCTGATGTTTCTGGCTCATCTACAAGGCCTTTTGGTGAGCGCCTACAACCTAGTGCCATGCGCAAGACTTCACTCCAGGTTGCTGCAGCAAGTGCTCCCCTTTCAGAACTAGATCATCCAGAAAGAACAGATACTACTCTCTATGCCTCCTACGTTGAAGGAGGTGCTACACTGCTAACTGCACCCCCATCATTTTTCAGGAGTAAGTCTTCAGGAGCCACGGAGGCTGGTTCTTATGACAGATGCCAGTCATTACCTGAGGAGCACACCTGGAGGAGCCAGTGATTCAGGGCCTCTGTTTGGATGTTCTAGGATCAGCACCTGCTGGTGTGGACCTACAAAACTGCTGCCCATGCCTATGTCAACAAGGAGGCCAGGACCTGGTCAAAAAAGCAGAATTGAGAGGCAGAAAAACCATTCATGTGGGCAGAAAAGCATCTAGCGTCTTTGAGAGCAGAGTATTTGGCCAGAGTCAACAATGTGGTAGCAGACTGGCTCTGCCACTCAGTGGTGCCAGAGGTGCAGTGGCAATTGAACCCACAGGTTTTCGGCCAAATTGTGGAGCATCAGGACATGCCAATGCTAGATCTGTTTGCCACGTCTCAGAGTCTATGTTGTCCCATTGCAAGCTCTGTAGGAGCCATGTGCCAAAGTCACCATGGCTGAAGAACCAGAAATGGGTAAGTCCAAAGCCAAGCGGCAGTTCTTGCGACAACTATTTTTAGAACGAATTTGAGTTAACAGAAATGACGACCCTGGAATTATTTTTACAGTTCAAATAATTTAATGTTGTTTATAATAATTCATAATTAGAAACTAGTAGTGGTGCGGGTTTTTTCACCTTTTACTTCTGTAGAAGGGATAAACATGGATTTGTTGCTTTTACAATGATAAGTTGTCTGAACATGTTAATTCTGCCCCCTCCCCGCGTTTTCCACAAGTGCCTCCTGTAGCAGAATGCCTGACCACCTCTTCATCTTGGGGGCTATCTCAGTGCACTTTCCAGCTATTGTACTTTGAGGCTTTTAAAGCTTCTCTGTCAAGTCATTGTTGCCCCCCATTCCTGCTGTGGCTCTCGCACTTCGTCTGTGCTCAGGAAAGCAGTTGGATTTTCCAGCCCTATGAGAAGTAAAATGCACATTTCTGTTCTAATAAGCTAGAACCATAATGTGCTGGTAAAGCAAAGAGACCAACTAATGACAAGCTATTTTCCCTGTCAAGAGAGGGAGAAGAACCAGAGTGATGGAAGAGGACTTGGACGATTGTTTTCATCTTGTAGCAACCAGCGCTTGGGCCAGGAGTGTGTTTTTCTGTTCATTTCCCAAGTATGTGTGAAGTGCTGACCCAATGAGCAAGCTTGTATGCCTGGGCTTTCCATAGCCATGTCTCAACTTTAATTGTGGTGAGCCCTCTCTCCGTCTCACTCAACCTTGCAGCATTAAGACAGCCTTCTTAGAGCACTGCAGTGATTCTACAGCTCTGCTTCACCATGAGAGCAAGAGGGACTTTTCCAGTGCAGAAGAAAGGGTGATTTGGGTGGTTCCTGCTCTTTTATTTTTAGCAAGTGCTTCAGATGCAAGTTTTCAAGAATGAGGAAGCTGCACACCACAGCAGACTATGGCACAGAGCAGTCGTTTTATTACAGTCGTTAAGAGTCGTCAGCAGGCTCATCTCAGCTATCTGCCAATCTCCCATTCCCACCACCCTTCTGAGTAATACCCCTCCCCACCTTCTCACTATATAGAAGGATCTGGCAACTTCTGTTTCAGTGTATCTGAAGAAGTGTGCTTGCACACGAAAGCTCATACCAAGAACTAACTTAGTTGGTCTTAAAGGTGCTACTGGAAGGATTTTTTTTATTTTGACTATGGCAGACCAACACGGCTACCTATCTGTAAACAGAGCAGAACAGTTTGCAAAAACAACAACCACCTAATAAAAGGTTGGCACCAAATTATTGAGGGTCTTGAGGGCACTAAAATAGCTCAAGAGGAAGTTAGATTCAGTGCACAAGCCATGGGTTAGCCTCTCCTGCTGCTCACCCTAAACCAGAAGAATAGTTTGGATTAATTTGCAAGTTTTCATTGTGAGGAAATGAAATTGTACCAGCCTCACCCACCAGGCATGCTTAGGCTGCCTCTAGGACTGGTTGATATCCATGCATGGGTTAATGTTTGCCCAGGGCTTATGTGTGGAGGCTTGAAATGTTAGCTCATTTCTAAATTCCTGTATCATTCTGGCCTGTGTTCCTACCTGCTAAGCAAGCACTGCATCTCTTTCTGGTGGGCTAAGTAGTAGGATACACCTGCCCAATGTGAGGCTGCTGCACTCTCTAAAGTATGTCCAAAGTGGGCCAGAACAACCTCAGGATGCCAAGCTTGACCACCCTGTGCTTTGTATTGTGGCAGAAATGGGTAACGGTGCCAAGTTTTAATTCATAAAGATGCAGGTTTGCAAAACCAGTGAACGCTGGCTCATGCAAACAGTGTTTGCTTTTTATCTCCCATTGACTAAGCTTTATTGCTCAACTTCCGCGCTGAGCTTTTGGCACTTGTCGCTGCCTCCCACCCCATACCCATCCAACACAAACACAGACTTTGAGTTGAGTACACCCTGATGGTGTCCTGGATTTAAGTCCCTTAGCAGATTAAAAATCAAAAATTGCAAATGTGCATTCTCCATAGTGTACATATATACAGGGAAGCACATTAGCCAAAACGTTGCAGCAGATTACTTGCTGCAGTATCCCCGCATCCTTTAAAAGCCGATTATTAAGTACTGTGAAGGTAAGTACTACCTCTCCAAGTTCAGGGCAAGTCCCCTCATTCATGCAATAACTCGGAGGCATTTCTTGCATTGTAAGCAAATATTCCAGCTCCTTATTCAGTCACACCCCTAAAGGGGCAGAGGAGGATGTCATGTCTCCTTTCAGATAACCGCCAAAAGAAATCTTAGTCTTCAAGACAAAAAGGAAGCAGCCTTCAACTCTACTTGCTGCTGTAGTTTCTCTGCCTCAGGACCTGCCTAAATGCCCATCATTTATTCCAAAGCAGCACATGAAAATGTCCTTTTTAACAGCACCATTGATGTTGATTCCTGCTGCATAGTGTCTACTCATTGGCAATGTCTTCACTTGCTGATGCATGTTCCTCCACAGGCTTCAGAATTATTGCTTTTCCCCAGTCCAGCAGCCCCCACATTGTAGGGGATTTAATGCCCGGTGTCAGTGAAGTAAACACCTCTAGCTCCCTGTGGAAGAGGAAGTAGAGCAGGTTGCATTGCAGCCCTTTGTGCAGCCAAACTCCGACAACATCAGGGAAGGAAGTAGTTTATACGCTGAGAGACTGACTTGCAGCCCTGGGCTGAGAAAAGTTTCTCCTCCTTGGGGACGAACACCATCATCCTTGCAACCTCATCCAGTGCCTCTTCGGTGAACTGAAGGCCCCGGGCAAGGAAAGCATCTCTGGCACACAGCTTCACGTGGCGGAACTCCAAGGGCAGGAAGGGTACCAGGAAGTCTATGAGATTGTCTTCCAGAAGGCGGTTGTGGGCATAACCCTCATCTGGAGGAAAAGAAGTGGAAGGGGTGCATAAGACAATTTCCCTCCCTTTCCTCCAAGGTATTGTGTCTCCAGGTTGCCACAGAAGCTGGCTAGGAAAGACTGCTGCTTTCCTAGCTGAGTTGGGCATGGGCTGTTTGTACAGGAACATCAGCGTATGTGGCCTTTAGTGGAATAACAAAACAGATAGAATGCTGTCCCAGGAATCTTAACAGTCTAAATTTTGGCAGCAGGAGGAGACAAGGGAAGGGGAAGAGCAGGAGAGACAGTGGGAAGGAAGCATAAAAAGTAAAGGTAAAGGGACCCCTGACCATTAGGTCCAGTCGTGACCGACTCTGGGGTTGCGGCGCTCATCTCGCTTTATTGGCCAAGGGAGCCGGCATACAGCTTCCGGGTCATGTGGCCAGCATGACTAAGCCGCTTCTGGTGAACCTGAGCAGCGCACAGAAATGCCGTTTGCCTTCCCGCCAGAGCGGTACCTATTTATCTACTTGCACTTTGACGTGCTTTCGAACTGCTAGGTTGGCAGAAGCGGAGACCGAGCAACGGGAGCTCACCCTGTCGCGGGGATTCGAACCACCGACCTTCTGATTGGCAAGTCCTAGGCTCTCATAGAATCATAGAGTTGGAAGAGACCACAAGGGCCATCGAGTCCAACCCCCTGCCAAGCAGGAAACACCATCAGAGCACTCCTGACATATGGTTGTCAAGCCTCTGCTTAAAGACCTCCAAAGAAGGAGACTCCACCACACTCCTTGGCAGCAAATTCCACTGTCGAACAGCTCTTACTGTGATTTAACCCACAGCGCCACCCGCAGGGAAGGAAGCATGGATGTTAGCAATGCAGTTAACATTTCCAGTGAATTTATAGCTGCTCCAGCAAGCGCTGCTTTATCTAAAGGAGCTCTTGACATTATGTGTCAGTAAAGGTAAAAAAAGGTAAAGGACCCCTGGATGGTTAAGTCCAGTCAAAGGTGACTATGGGGTTGCGGCATTCATCTCGCTTTCAGGCCGAGGGAGCAGGGCTGTCTTTAGCATATGCGGTGCCGGGATGCAAAGATCGGCCCAGCCCCCCCAAATTTAGGGCAGCCTGGAGGAAGAGAAACCTGCACCGTGGTGGGCGGCGGGTTCCCCAGGCGGGAAAAGAGCGGAGCTGACCCACCCCCGGCGCCAGGGGAGGGGTTATAGCGCGGCCCTTCGCCGGCCTGAAGGGTCCGTCTGTTGGGACGGGCGAGCAAAGGAGCTGCCCCTTTCCAGCAGGCCGGCTCTGCAGGGCAGGGAGGGGAGAGGCTGAGATGGGACTTGCCTCGCTGTCTATTCTGCCTCCTGCTCCTCCAGGCGCAGCTTCTCCCAAGGTATCTGCTGCGCCAGTGGCTGCTGCTTTGATGCCAAGCCCTACTCGGACTTGGCCTGAGGCACTGCTGCTGCGAGGGGTGGTGATGGCCCCCGCTGCTGCCGCCCCCCCCGACCTTCTCCGCGGGAGCCACCACTTTCTCCCGTGCTCCTTCCTTGTCCTCCTCCCTGGGCCGGGGCTCCGGGCAGTGGCAGCGGCGGCTGTTGCTCGGTCTCAGAGTTGGTGGTGGCGGCGCTGGAGATGGAGGCACCGAAGAGCAGGCGCCTAGCACCCCCCAGAATTCGGTGCCTGGGTGCCCTGCACCCCTTGCACCCCCAGGTAAAGACGGCCCTGCAAGGGCGCAGGCCTTTGTCCACAGACAGCTTTCTGGGTCATGTGGCCAGCATGACTAATCCGCTTCTGGCAAAACAGAACACTGTGACGTAAGCCAGAACACACGAAAACACCGTTTACCTTCCCACCACAGAGGTAGCTATTTATCTACTTGCATTGGCGTGCTTTCGAACTGCTAGGTTGGCAGGAGCTGGGACAGAGCAACGGGAGCTCACTTTGTTGTGGGGATTATGTGTCAGTAGACACTGGCTGACCACAGCATGCGTCCTTGACAGGATATGCCATCTCCTTGGATTTTCAGATGCACACTGAAACCAGGGATGGGAGAGTGCAGCTCCCATCAGCCCCATCTCGACGAATTCCGCAACCTTGGAGCTTCCCCACCCTTCATGTAAGTCATTATCACATGTTAAGAATGTGTTTTTACAACAAATGCTTTGATACAGGTTCACAATGCAGTGTCTACAGGAAAATGTTGGTTCTTTGGTGATGCGTGAAGCAGTCCCTTAGAACCCTACGGGGAAAGAGAACTTCGCAAATCCTGCCTACTGTGTCAGGATCAAGGGGCGTCTCACCTGTGGACTCCAGCAGCTCCGTCCGTAGGTACTGTTCTAAGGAATCCATGGTTATTTCCTCTCTGGCTCGACCAGCGCGCCAGAAGTCAAGCGCCACCTCATTAATGATGTTGCTGCCGGTGTTACTGAGAGGGAAGAGAGAGAATTATTTTTGAGTTGGACCGACAGAATGAGGAGGCCACAGCTAGGGAAAATAACTTTGCCACACAACCTGTTCTGCGTTCAACCATCGTGACAAAGGTCCCAAACCAGGGATCAGCAACTTTGGGAAAGTCCTAGTTAACTTCCATGCACAGATGTAAGAATAGAAGGTGCTATAGCAGGTTGCATGGGGCGGCTACATCTCTTAAGAAAATCGCCAGGAGCTGTCTGTGTAATAATTTATGTTGGAAATGGTTGGTCTCCTGGCTTCACTTGGGATAGGAGGCATGCCCTGTTCCCTGGCTTCAGTAGACCCCTTCCCTACCCTGAAGGTCATGGAAAGTCTAGCATGGAGCACATAGGGTGCAGAGGTGGAGCTAGGCTCCCTTGCGAGCCTTGGCAAGGAGAGCGCATGGGCAAGCAGGCAGGCTCCTAGCCACTCTGAGCCAGAGCGGAGAGGCATGATTTCCCCCTGCCAGGCCTGTGCCCTTGGTGGTGGCCAACCTGACCACCCCCTGCGCAGAGGAAACGAGAACCAGCCTACGCAATGGTACAGCTAGCTTGGCCTGTGCTCAGAGCACTTAACGTGGCCTGCAGGTGAGAAAATGAAGGCTGAAGGGAGTTTTAAACCAGTAATACCTTGTTTGCACCTTCAGCCATTGCAATACATCCCCCTTTGTATTGGGGATGCAGCCAGGAGGACAGAGGACATGGCAGTGATATGGTTCCACTGCCCCGGCTGGAGGTTGACTTAGTCCTGGGCAGCTGCACGTCAGCAAATCCCCAGCTGCGTTTGCAGGAGAGGCTGCACAGCATGCAACTCTTGGCCCTACCCCCCAAAAGTCAGCAAAAAAACCTGGCACAAATCCCAATAGCTTCAAAGTACCAGACATCAAGGGACAACAAGCTATCAAAACAGACATTTCCACATTCTTTTTCGTAGATAAGGATGAGTACCAAGAGCAATTCAGATTTCAGCGAGAGTAGGTAAAGTTCTCAATGAGATTCAAAGGCCTCGCCTTGGATACGGATTCAGAAAAGCAGTTTCTTTTGAGACTGATACAACTCTTCCCCCACCCACCCCAAACTGGGAAATGCATGTCCTTCCCCTTGCATATTTTGGGATGGAACCCACTGGATATTTCACAGCAGATATTGCTTATTGCATCAAACTGCTAAGCTGGCCAGCACTGGAGGTTTTCCTCAGGATCTGCAGCATGTCACCTATGGCAGGGAGAGGAACTGCTTGTGACAGATGGATGCATCCCAAGGTTTTCACCTGAATAAGCTTATAAACTTCTCTTCAAACTCACATATTGGAAACTCACATATGGAAAAAGAGACCCCTCTTTGGTACATCGACTACAAAAAAAGAGGGGAGGTAATCACCTAAGGAATAAGAAGATGGATCTCCGGTAATCCACTGTATCAATGCTGTCGTAGTGATCCATGTAGGGTTTTAAGCCATCTAAGAGGTCATTGTGAAGCTTCTCTGCCTCATCAAAGATGAACAGTGACTGCTCACACTCTTGGACCGTCCCACTGATCTGTTTTGCGAGCTGAACCTGAGCGGCCAAAGGAGACAGGAAATGAATTTAATAAGATTGATTCCCCACCTTTTAGGGCAGGGTGAGGAGGGCCTTTGGTTCTCCGGATTTTGCTACACTCCAGTTCCTATCGGCCCCAGTCAATGGTCGGAGAAGAAAGTGGTGGTTGTCTAGCAAAATCTAAAGGACTGCAGGGTCTCCTCCTCCCCTGTTTTAAGGAATAAACCTTGCATGGCCAGTTATTGCAGTACAAGCTATCAAACAATAAAAACTTGAAGCCAATAAACTGAGCAACTAAAAAGAAAGATAGTCATGTCATGAAGCCAGCATAAAATCATAAATAAAAAGCTGAGTGGCACAAAATGGTTTTAATTACAAGACACATCACCTTGGGGGTGGGATGTAGGCAAATGCAGACAAAAGGTGATTTGGGAGGGGAGGGAGGCTGCACTGTAAGGTTAGAATTCTGCCACAGTTCTATGATGGCACTTTACAAAAGTTAAGAATTGAGGAGCAAAGAGGGACACTCATTCAACACTGAGACATCAAAACAATCAGTACACTGGTTAATTATCTTCTGAGAAAAATTCCCCTCACCTTGTAAATATCCACATACTTGGAATGAGGGAAGTGAAATGGTGAGATGAAGACTTTGACACAGTCGCTTTTCAAGCCATCCTGGTAAAGGTGTTCTGCCATTATCCGGGCCACAAAGTTCTTGCCTGTGCCAGACCAGCCGTGGAAGGAAAGGGCCAAGGCTTTCTCTGGCTGAGGGGTTTCCAGGAAGCCTTGAACAGCTTTCAGGACAACATCTTTTGCTAAGTGTTGCCCGTGGAGTCGCCTGCCCAGCTCCAGCTCCAACCCTGGTGGTGAATAAAAGGGCAGGAAATCCTTTGCATATCATTTTTTGGTTGAGAGAAAAGGCACAATGGAAGGAGGGCAGTATTGCTAGAAATTCATCCCTTAAGAGGAGGTCTCTGGGTGCAAGTGTGTGATGATTCCATAGAACTGTAGAGAAGTCACAAACTCCACCTTTCAAAGACCTTCATCTTCCTTTAAACAAGTTACACCATTACTGCTGGGAAACTGGGCAAGGGCAGGTGAGCAGAAAATAGGCTTCCAGTGGTTAGTAATGGTGTTTCTATGAGTTTTGTAATCTCTTGAGTTTACCAGTGATTAGCAGCAGGAGGATAAATGTAAAATAGTTAAAAGAACAGCAGCAGACTAATTCATGCAAAATAAGAGGAGATCTGGCAAATTTGTATAATTCCCCCAGCTTTCTTTGTCACAGAATCATTTGTATTGCTAGACAACTTGAGATATTCAAAGGGGTATCTGTTCTGTCCTAAAAAGATGAAAGACCACAACAGGCTTCATTTGAGAATCTCCACTTTGGGTTTTTTAAAATGCAATTGAATTAGGGCCCATTGCTCCCAGTGGGACAAAGTTAATAATGAAAACCTTGTCCCTTTATTTCCTTGGGATTTAATTGCAGCTGATTTCAGCTGAATTGGAGCCTTTGTGTTTTACAAGGGTTATTTGTAGCCACAGAAAGCTCTGAGGAAACTACTCACTTGTTGGCCAAAACCTCAACAGCAAGTTCACTGCCATTCCCAGGCTGTTAGGATGTAGGAGGCAAATGGTAAACCAGGTGTGCTTTCCCAACCTGATTGGCAATCCAGCCAATCAGCGTACAGGAGTTAACATGCAACACAATTAGCATTACCAAATCAGCTGGGCTTTGTCTTTGAAGCCCAGTCACAACCATAGGTTCTTCCTGAGTTTGCACAACCATCTTTTCCCTCCACTGCTGCAAGCCCCGTTGAGTTAAGCCAAAAGCAGCCTTGCTGCTTTCATAACATCAACTGGTTGACGTTCCTGAGTGTGTGAGAGACCAAGAGTACATCAGCCCACATCAATATGTGGCGCAGAAGGCAAGGAGACAAATGAGTGTGGAAACAACTTGTTTTGTGAGTCAATAAAATATTATTTTGGGGGTGGGAGGAGGGAAAGATTTCATGGGGAGGACGCAGAAGGGATGAAAATGGTTTTAATTCACCCCTCAATGACTTGGCAGTCTTTGGGCATGGGGTGGGGGCTTTTTCTAAGTCCTACCTTGCATTTTGATGGATGAGGAGAAGAGAATGTTTGTGAGTGCTGGCTAGCTAGCCATTATCATGTTTTGTTTTATTTGCGTGACATGATAAAATGTGCCAGCTACATACAGGCAGAGACTTGATACTTATTTCATTATCTATGGTGGTTCTTTTGTGGGGAGGGAAAATAAATAAGGGGCTTAGAGGGAGAGAAGCTGGACCATAAAGAAGGCTGATCGCTGAAGAATTGATGCTTTTGAATTATGGTGCTGGAGGAGACTCTTGAGAGTCCCATGGACTGCAAGAAGATCAGACCTATCCATTCTGAAGGAAATCAGCCCCGAGTGCTCACTGGAAGGACAGATCCTGAAGCTGAGGCTCCAATACTTTGGCCACCTCATGAGAAGAGAAGACTCCCTGGAAAAGACCCTGATGTTGGGAAAGATGGAGGGCACAAGGAGAAGGGGACGACAGAGGACGAGATGGTTGGACAGTGTTCTCGAAGCTACCAGCATGAGTTTGACCGAACTGCGGGAGGCAGTGGAAGACAGGAGTGCCTGGCGTGTTCTGGTCCAGGGGGTCATGAAGAGGCGGACACGACTAAACGACTAAACAACAACAACAGAGGGAGAGAAATAGAATCATAGAATTGTAGAGATGGAAGGGATACTGATGACCCTCTAGTCCAACCCCTGCAGTGCATAAATTTGCAGCTGTTCCATACAGGGATCGAACCTGCAACCTTGGCGTTATCAGCACCACACACTAACCAACTGAGTTATGGAGGCTTGGTTGGCAGGGTGAGGAAACAGTTTTCAAAAAACGGCAGGCCTCTCCTTCAATCCCTCCTTATCAGTGAGAGGAGGATTCCCTTTATATTTGCTCAACAGAGGGAGAGAGAGATGGCAGGGCTTGTAGTGTGTTTGATCCTGAGGTCAAGGGCTTCTGGAGGAAAGCACCTCCCAAAATCTATTTAGCTGGGAATTGGCAGGGCAGGTTACTTTGCATGTAGTCAGTCCTAGGCAAATGCTCCTTACTCGCCCACCCTCCAGTTTGTCGTGCAATGAGGAGAAACCTCTACTGGAGCAAGGGAATCCCTGATTTTGCACAATGAGAGCAGTGGTCTCTTCTTGCAGGCAGGAAATACGGCAAAAGGGTTCAGGTCTGGAATCTCCCCCCCCCCCCCAAAAAAAAAATATGCTGGTGCTTCCTCACAATAGAGTTCTGTCTTCCTGTGCAACTCTATAACATGTCTGCGCAGAAGTGACCCCCACTGAATTTAGTGGGACTTACTTCCATGTAACTGGGTATGGAATTTTGAATCTTTCCTATTTTATCCCGAAAATGATAGTCATAATTTAAGATTTTTTTATATAATCCACAGGTTTTAGTGAGAGAGGCTGGGTTGTGCTTAATTCTTTCATTGTGAGACTCAAAATAGACGTGGGTATCCTATGAAACAGCCATCCAGATGTAGCTGAACTACAACTCCCATCATTCCTGATCACTGACCCCACTGGCTGGGGCTCGGGTTCAACAACATCTGGAGTACATCTGCATTTCTGAAAAATGTAGTTTTTCTTCACCTGTAAGAGGCTGAACATTTCCAGCTGAACATTTCCAGGGTGCCTTTTATCTGCTAGGCTTCTTTCTATCTGAGAGTTATTTTGGGGACTTAGAACTTCTTACTCACCAGCACTCACAGGATTAAACAGAGAAAATTAGAGTTGCAGTTTATGCTGCTATCCTAAGCCCCACTTCCTTGGCACTTTCTTCTGAGTAGACATGACTTTTGTGGCATAAAAACCCACTCTAGCCAGAACACAATAAATGTGTTCATTATTTTTGTTGGGAGCAAATGTTTTTCTATTTACACTCTTCATTAATGATGATGATTACCATTACTATTGTTGTCATCCTCATTTTTGGTGTAGGAGTGTAGCCTTAACATGATTTATTCTCAGACAAGTGAAATAAACCAGCGCTTGCTTTGTGGCGTTTCTAGCTATTTTACAGGACAGACTTAGCTGTGTTTACTAATGGAATTGTCTGCATCTTATTCTGAGATGAGCTCCACTTGTACTGTGGGTCTTACCCTCATTTTTATGTTGACATCGGTGTTAAGTATTAGTACGACTGCAATGCTTCAGTGTCCAGACTGTCCTTGCAAGGCAGGATGGGGAGGAAATCTGACCTCCTTGGCCTTGCACCTATGGCCTTGCCCCTGCCCACCCCAACCCCACATGACCTCCTTAGTGGCTGGGCTGCCCCAGCAGCTCTGATGGGCACCAGGTGCCAGTGTCCCGAAGGCAGTTCATGCAGGGCGTATGTGAAATACGCAGGGTGCCAGGTGAAACACAGTCCTCACCTGTGATGTTGTTGGTCACTCTGCAGTCTCCCGTTGCGCAACACTTGCCAAAGCTGCAGTACCAGCTGGAGACGATCTCCCTCACCATGGGCAAGCTCCACCCTAGGAGAAAGCCAAGCCAGTTTTGGGAAAGAAAGCCGGGAGCTACCTCAGTGCCCACGACTCAAGCAGGTCATGTCTGTCCACCACCCACACCCCTGCCCTGCATTCATCCTCACAACTATTTTGTGTAGTTGGCCGTTCTTGATGGAAGAAGTGTGTCTGAAATGGGCTTGCCCAAAGCAACCTCTGCCACTGATGCACTCTCCCCACCAACTTCCATTGATGGTACCAGAAATGGCAAGGGTTTGAGGGCAGGCGCGAGAGACACTTGTCTGCTCTTGCCTTTTTCCCCAAAGCTTTCAGCTCCACTCCCTCGGACGTCCTTGCTAGCACTTCTGTTGGATGCCGCACTGTGCTAATAAAAGGCATCTAGGGCTTTCATTATTAAGAAGCAACAACACATGTGAAGACCTCTGCTAGTCCAGCAAGAGACTCAAGCAGTCTGTAGTTTTCCCATATCTGTGGGTGGCCTCCCCCACCATCCAATTATTTATCATCACAGGTGTTTGAGAAGTATGACAACTAAGAATGGCCTGTTCTGGCATGCAGCAGGAGGAGATGGGAATGCCCTGCCAAGGACTTTACCACTTCAGGCTACGGATGAGGTAACATACTTTAAAAAGTGTGCACCTGCTGCCTGAAGTAGTAAGACCCACTCTACACAGGATTTTGCCACTTTACTCTCCAGCTTGTGCAGCCTAGCTCAACTGAGGAGACTGCAGTGCAGAGCCCAAGGTAAGGTGAGATTTGGATGGTTCAGGATTCTATATAAACTTTCTTAGCCAGATTTATTTCTGTAATCCTTGCATTCAAGGGAACCTACAAACCACTACAAAAATCATAAACCTGTGTAATAAAAGGCATCCATTAACAGAAAAAGAAGACTATATACTAAAACTTGCCTTTTCATATGCTCTTTTAAATTTCTGCTAGCCACTTTTTGGAGGCAGGAGTGATATTATCCAGAGCCAAATTAGGTCGTTGTTTGCTTACAGTAATCACTGCTCCCCTTATAAAGTGTGCAGTGCAATGTACAATATATGCAAAACAACATCAGGATGAACATATGAAAATGATTAAAAGTCAGGTTTTAAAAAGCAACGAACCCCTAACCCCGATCATAATACACAGCTCTGAAACACAATACTCACAGGGAGACTAGCACGCAGTGCAATGCTAGAAGTAAGTCCCACTAGGTTAAAACAGGACTCACTACAGAGAAGTGAGTATAGGATTGCAGTCTTAATATGTGGCTCAAAACTAAGAATTGAGAGACCGCTCAGACCATCCACTACATGCACACATATTCTTCCTTGCTCAGTGAGCTAAATTCTAAGAAGCGGTAGCTGCCTCTTTAATCTGTGCAGTAGCAACTGTCGGGGAAGAAGAGGAAAGGCTGTGACATCTCTTTACCTTGGTGTTCCACGATGACCGTGCCTCCTTTTTCTTCCTCTTCTTCCTCCTCCTCCTCCATCATCACTGTCCTCATTCTCTCATTCTTCTCTGCCACTTCTTCTTCGCAGTCCTCCTGCCACAGCCGGCAGGCCAGGAGCTGCCAATATCTCCTGGACAGGGCCCTCATGGTCCCCAGGTGATTCCTCAGCCGCTCGTAGTGTTCACTGCCCTGCAAGGCTGAGCTCTGAGCTGCGTCTCTGCGCTCCCAAGGCTTGCTTTGCCTTGCCTGCCCCTGTGCTCCTGTCAGCAAAAAGCAGAGGCAGAAACACAGCAAAGGGCTGTGATGCAAAGCCCTGCACACCATGGCGCTGGGAAGGAGGGTGACAGGAGCACATTAGCCACAAAGCCGGTTCCCTTCGCCTTGTTCTGGCAGCTGCTGTGACCAAACCTAGCCCTGCAGCTACTTAACTTCCTAATCTGCTTGCCGGGAACAGTGACCTCACTTCCTATCTGCTTCCCATTGGGGTTTCCTTGGGTACAGCCTGTTTACTTGTGACGACACACGGACACTGAGGAAGGACCTGCCTATGCAAACACAGTTGCAACATGCTTTCTAGCTAGACCACTGGGAGAGACACACAGCAAAGCTTAAGTCAGAGAGGAAATGCTCCTGTAATCTGTTTCCCACAGGGCAACGATAGAGACATGTGACAGCTTTATTGTATTTCTTCGGAGAATCAGCGGGGGAGGATGGATTGAAGCCATCATCATTCCCAAGGTATGCACACTCCTTTCTTTTGCCTAGCATCTCTATTCAAAACCCCGAACAAAAATCAACGAGCACAGACAAAGCTAAAGCGAAGAGGACTAAGGTCCATGACAACTCCTGCCAAAATCAGTTTTAGGCTACTAGAAGATTCCTTGTTGGTTCTGCTGCAACAGGCTAACACAGGGGCAGCCAAGGTGTTTTGTACTGCTATGAGTTAGCGAGGGAACAGGGCCCCTTCCCCACCGCAACCCCAGGTGCAAGGTTTTCCCCTCTAGATTCTTGGGTGTTGGGGTTTTAAGCAGAACTTTTGGGTGTTGGGGTTTTAAGCAGAACTTTTGATAATCATGGTGAGCAAACAGGCTAAGCTTGTTTTTCCGTCAGGCAGAAGGAGATGGTGGTTCTGCCACTAACACATAAATGAAAACCATCAGGGCAAGAACTTATTCAGATGAGAATGCTGTAAACCAGGCATAGGCAAACTCGGCCCTCCAGATGTTTTAGGACTACAACTCCCATCATCCCTGACAACTGGTCCTGTCAGCTAGGGATGATGTGAGTTGTAGTCCCACAACATCTGGAGGGCTGAGTTTGCCTATACCTGCTGTAACCTCTGCAGCCCCTCCACTGAATACTCCAGGTGCTAATATGTGTAAAATAACGCATATTTCCTAAAGTTTTTCCCAAAGGAAACACAACCCTGGGTGAGTGCCTGGGACCCCTTGGAATCTTCCTACTGCTTGGGAGAAATTTGGGGTGGTGCACCACCTTTGTAACAGTACCACACCTCCCACCATTTCCCTGACCACTGGGCTTGCTGCAGATCACCCTCTGGAAGATTCAGTCTTCAGGTTGTGTTTTCTACAGATCAGTTACATTTATTGTGTGATATTAAGTGTTGTGTGCAGTATAAGGTTGAGAAGAGGGGGGTGGGGTGGCCCAGGATGTGGTTGGTTGTCTTTGGTTGGCTGCAGAGATTTGTTTGTGTGTATGGGTCAAGTTAGCCATATTGATTCACATGCTGTTGGTGGATTCTTGTTGCTGTCTTGTTGGGCAGTGTATGTGCTAAAGAGGAGCCATACTGGGGTGATGGAGTCCTCTTCTATCTGTCCCTGTGTCAGCTTCAGTTTATTGGTTAGCTTTTTTAGTAAGGCCATTTCCCATACAATTTGATACCAGTGGTCCATGTTTACCCTTGACAGGTCTCTCCAATGTCCGGCTATGATGCTTCATGCTGCTGAGCGTAAGTGTGTTATGAGCTTTTTATAGTGTGATTGGGCATTATTATCTTGTAAGATGTTCAGTAGGGCCAGTTCTGGGGTGACTTCTAATATCTGTTTAGTTATTTTGCATATTTATTGTATGACTGTTGTCCAGAAGGGTTGGATTTTGGGGCATTCCCACCACATGTGGAGGTGCAGCCTCTCCAGCATTTTGGTGAGGTTCCTGGGCATATCAGCGCTAGTTTCTGTGGTGTTACTTTCAGAGTAAGTTCTTAACTTCTGGCTGAGATAATGTAAATGGCAGCACTGGAGCGAGTCCTTTGTTTGCAGACATGCTGATATGTTGATTTTGGCTGGCTTGCTCACTGACTCAGATTGTTGGCTGCTGCATATATCTGGAAGGGATATATAACACACATAGATAGACTGTATGACTGCAATGGACGTGATTCAATTTCAGACTCTGTTTAAGAAGGTATGCTAGCCTGGGGGAAAGGATATAAATTGCACACTGTGTTCCTACATTTCTGCTTGCGCTGCAAGCTGCTCCATCTGTGGCCGTTAACCCATTTACAAGGAAGAAGTTGGACTCCTGAGGTAGAGAGTCACTTGCCATCAAGATACACTCCGTTTCAGACCACCTTTTCCCTGTAAAACTGAGTAGAGAGAGGCATGAATACTGACATGTATCTGTTTTGAAATGGTCAGTAGATTTGGGAAAACGGCAAGACGAGGGAGCACTGAAGAATAGGGAATAGTGTGAGGACATTTGGTCGGACTGTTTTGTTTCTTTTTTAGTGCTCTGTGTTTTGCTTTGAGAATACACCCGAGTAGAACCCCCCGAGCCCCGTTTCCCCAGCCCGCACCTTTTTGGGGCTGCCTCTCCCCTCCTCCCTGGCCAGGGCTGAGCGGAGTCGGGAGTCTGGCCCCCCTGGCCTGCTGCCTTCCGAGGGGCTCTGGATCCGGTCCTGATCCCCCTTCTCCGCTCTCACCTCCGCAGAAGGTTCGTGGCCTCGGGGCTGCCGGAGGCTCAGTCCGCCCGCTGCATGGCGACCCCGCTGTCCTGAGAGGGAAGGGCGCACGTGTGAATGGCCTCCCGGGCAGCTCCCCTTCTCCCTTCCCTCGCCCCCCCCGCCCCGCCCGGAGCATCTCGGGGGGAGAAGCGGAGGAGAAGCGGCGCCCCCTTTACCTCTCTCCGCGCGCTCCCCGTCGGCGTCTGTTGCCATGGGAACCGCGCCCCTCTGGCAGGCGTCCCTCTCAGCGCCTGACAGGGCAGAGGCCGCTTCCGCCCAGAACTTGCGCCAGGCGCTCCCTGCTTTCATCCCCGCTATCCGCCCGCTTCTCTCCCACGCGCCCCATTTTAGAAAGGTTGTTTTGTTTGTTTTGTTTTAAGGCACCGAGTTAGACGCCTTGACAACGGCGATAGGAGCCGGGAAGGGTCCTTGCCCTAAGAAGCAACGGAGCATGCGCGCCAGAGAAGGCCGGTCCGCCGCGCTTGCGCCCAAGAGAGAGAAGAAAGGGAGGGGCAGTGACGTGTCCGCCTCCCTTCCAGGCCAAGGACACGCGCGCAGAGGGAGGGGTCCCTTTTATAGTCGCTGAGTCCAAGCAGAGCTGCCAACTTGTCCCTTTTCTTGCGAGGAATCCTATTGGGAATAAGGGGATTTCCCTTGAAAAAAGGGGGAAGTGGACAGCTATGGTACGAATAGTAAAACCCAATTTAGAAAGTGCTTTGTGTCCCCTTGCCGGTCAGTAGACTAGCACACTGAACAGACACACTCCACGTCTCAATGCACACCACAGATGCGCATAGATGATCATGATGATGATGATTTAGATTTGTAGCTGACCCTTCATCCCAAAATCCCAGGGCGGTTCACAGCAGAAAAATACAAAATGAGAATACAAAATACACCATAAAACAAAAACATAGAATGGAGAATACAGTGGTACCTCAGGTTAAGTACTTAATTCGTTCCGGAGGTCCATTCTTAAGCTGATACTGTTCTTAACCTGACACCACTTTAGCTAATGGGGCCTTCCACTGCTGCCGCGCCGTCGCCACGCAATTTCTGTTCTCATCCTGAAGCAAAAGTTCTTAACCCAAGGTACTATTTCTGGGTTAGTGGAGTCTGTAACCTGAAGCGTCTGTAACCTGAAGCGTATGTAACCCGAGGTACCACTGTACCACACTTTCAACCAGTTCGTTGTCTAGGTGCAGTACATCAAGGCTAGAATGAATGCAAATTTAGAAAGTGCTTTGTGTCCCCTTGCCGGTCAGTAGAGCCCATGGCTGTGAATGCAGCTGACAGCCGAGGGGCGACTTAAGGAAGGCGGAGTGGCCCTTTCTGGGATCGGAGGGGCTGGAGAAGATCGCTCCTGCTGCAGCCCCACGCCTTACCCTACTCAATGTCGCCACCCCACACTCGCCTGCGGTCCCCTAATTTTATGAGGGGGTAATGCCATAACTGCAGCATGCAGTGGAAAATCTTTCCTGAGACCTGCCTACTGAGCAGTTGTTGCTTTTACTAAGATCGAACAGATGCCAGTCTTGATGTCTATCAGTTGTAATTATGTGAGTCTTGCCCAGGGATATTTTTCTGGAAAGAGAGGTGCCGGAACTGGCCAGGATCGCCTTCTTCGTTCCCTTAGAATTGGCCATGGTGTCCCTTGGAGCATAGCTGCCAACGTTTCCCGTTTTTTAAGGGAAATTCCCTTATTCCGAATAGGATTCCTCGCAAGAAAAGGGAAAAGTTGACAGCTATGCCTTGGAGAGGTGCCAGAACTGAGTTCTGGGGAGTTCCAGCAGGAAAAAGGCCCGGTCTTGCCCCCTCCCTGCATTTGACAAGGCAGAGAGCATGACCCGGGTTGCTTTTGGGACCCTCCTACCCTCCAAGCGCAATAGAGATAAAACACAGGGTATTGCTGGGTCCTCCAGGGCTCTGCCCCACCCTGTCCCCCAAACTGCAGTGTAGGGATAGCAACACTGGAGGACACACCAGGGTTTTGCCCTGATCTCTCCACTGCTATTCACCTCACCCTTGAAACCTGCAAAAATTATCAGCGGGTTATCTTTAACCCTTTTCACCATAGCCCACCCCCCAACCTCCCATTTAGGGATAGGTGACTGGTTTATAAAGGCCTACTCTTCATGCTAGGTTCTGCTGTGAATCCAGATGGACCCTTAGATGGGTTACATATAAAAGCATCTATCACTTCTGCCTGGAAAAGGGGAATCATCGCAGGGCAAACTCAGCCTGTTTGGTGGGCATCATGGGAGCCTACGCCTAAGGGCGAAAGTCCCTTCACTACCCCCAAAATTTGAGGTGGCCACCTCCACCCCCCAGTTGATGGGCATTCAAATGGTGTGCGTGCACCACATTATGTGATCAGTTTTGCAGGGTGGGGCTTACCTGCCCCCCCCCAATTTTATTCAAGGCGGAACCCCGGTGGGCATAGAATGCTGAGTGTGTGGGGAGGGGAGCAGAGAAAGAGAAAATCGAAGGGGAAACTAAATGATAATGGCTGAAGCCCTGCTGGACTGGCACACTGAACAGCACGCTGCAACATTTTCTTGCAAATCCCACGTCTCAATGCACACCACAGATGCGCATAGATGATCATGATGATGATGATTTAGATTTGTAGCTGACCCTTCATCCCAAAATCCCAGGGCGGTTCACAGCAGAAAAATACAAAAAGAGAATACAAAATACACCATAAAACAAAAACATAGAATGGAGAATACAGTGGTACCTCTGGTTATGTACTTAATTCGTTCCAGAGGTCCATTCTTAAGCTGATACTGTTCTTAACCTGACACCACTTTAGCTAATGTGGCCTCCCACTGCTGCCGTGCCGCTGCCGCGTAATTTCTGTTCTCATCCTGAAGCAGAAGTTCTTAACCCAAGGTACTATTTCTGGGTCAGTGGAGTCTGTAACCTGAAGTGTCTGTAACCTGAAGCGTATGTAACCCGAGGTACCACTGTACCACACTTTCAACCAGTTCGTTGTCTAGGTGCAGTACATCAAGGCTGGAATGAATGCAGGCAGACAGACAAGTTTCATGGATAGCAAAATATATTTCAATTTCTGTAGTACAGTATAGATCACATAATCCCTTGCAAGTAACAGAATAGGTCACAACAGACAGTTCGATACATTTTGGAATCGGTTAACAATTCTATAGCCCACGATCAACAACCTTCCCTGACCCACAATGTTCTCCCTATTACAAAAGATGCAAGTGAGGGTTGGGAAGACCATTTCAGTGTCAGGTACAGTTTGTCCTCTTCTCACCACCATCTGTGCAAGAAATTTTTTCCATTGCTCACTCTGAGAAAGAGGAAAACTACAGCCTTGCAATCCAGCACCTTCCAGATTAACAGGATGCCTCGTCGCAGAGGTACAAAGGTTACAATCAGTTGTGTAGATCATTCGCAAGAGATCTGCAACCATGTTGTGCCCATTCAGTTTACATTCACAGATTCAGTCCCAAAGCATGAGGTTGATTACAATTAGTATACTGATCTTCCCACACGTCCCCCTTAGAAAAAAGTACACGTATTTCCCAAAGACAAGATAATTTGATAAAATTCTCAAATTATATTCTGAAGATGGAGGTTTGGGGGGAGGGGGGGTTCTCTTTAAACAAGCAGCAGAAAAGGACACAATGCGATGAAAATTCTTTGGGTGGATCCCGGCCATCTTATAATGACAATTACAATGCCATCATAGACAATTTAAAAACAAAAGCAAAAAGCTTTTTGGAATGGATGAGTCTACCATGTTAACACTGATTTAGCGATACTACAATCTGCACATATAGTTTGTAATGTTCTAGGAACAGAAATCTCCCTCACACCTCTATCTAGAACCTGCAAGTGAGTAGCCTCTAAAAACAGTGTGTTTGTTAAGGGTACTTATCAGACTCCTTCAGAGCTTACACAGGATGTTGATCCAAATTCAGATGCTCGTATTTCCTCATCTTTCTCCAAAAGTGGATACTGTTTCAGTGAATTTTTAAAGTTTTGAACCACATTAAATACTGTACTTGACGTTTGGCATCTTGAAACTACTGTTCATAATATTCAATCCAGGTGGCACTTCCCCCAAAATCCACAAAAATTATCAATGGCACACCCACCTTAGTCAAATAAACATGGAACACATGGCTTAGCTAAATGGCAATACACTTGGGTCATATCAAAGTACTGATTAAAATTAGCACACTTATCACGTAAGCTGTTTTCTTCAGTATAAATCAGAATTAAGTTTCTTTTTAATTTTTGCTGCAGTTAGATGGCATGAGAAAAGCCGCCAACACCTAAAATTTACTAGGGCACCAAATTTAGGACAATACCAAGGACATCAGCTCAAGAACACAAAAAACTTGCATTTCCCCTATGTGCCTACGCTAGTATATAGCACCCACTCCTTTGCACTCTTAGAACATGTCAGAAATGCACTTTAGGGCGGCTGAGAGAAAAGCTCCAGATTATAGACTACACAGTGAGCAGTCAGCAATATAGGGGTATTGTTTTTCACAATGACACAGTCCCTCCTTCTGTAGCTCTAAGCACACCACCCACCCAAGGCTGTCTCACAAAGTAAACCAGCGTTTTCAGTGGAGCAGCATGATCATTGCAAGCCAACACACTCTCTAGGTTCTTCAACACAAACTGCATTTGCCCTCCAAATCGCTGTAGTAATCATCAGTGAGGAATGCAAGAAACCTAAAACTGGACATGTAGCAAAGGCCACCATTTCGCTGCTTATAAAAATTTAATCCACAAAGCACTGTGGGGATCCCCCTGATCAAAACTGGCAGCCTATTGTTAAAGCTCCCCAGCCCTATGCCTCAATTCCAATCTGCATTGGGGCTCAACAGATGCTATTTATTTTCAAAAGAACTAATTGCATAAACAGCATCAGGTCCACTTGTGTCCTTAGCTAGAGAGCAGGAACCCCTGAAGACACTGGTTCTGGTTAAAATGGGAATGATGCAGCCCTTCGTAGCAGACAGCACCCACTTTTGGTATAGAAAACAGTCCCACGTGTGCACCAAGGCTTCTGGACCATGGGCCACTGTGTGCATTGCGGTGCTGCCAAGGAGAAAGCAGCAAATAGCCATCCTTGGCAGAGAGAATGCAAGTTACTCACAGTGCAACATGTTTGCAATTTAAGTTGCACCTTAATTGTGGTACTCAATTTAATGCTGCCTGTTTTACTGGATCAGAATCCAAAGGGCAAAGTGAGCCTGGTAAGGAAAAGACCAACCTTTACTGCTCATATTATTAAGAGGCTAAGTATCCAAAGGAAGATCCTAACACCTAAATGGTACACTTCAGCCAGTGAAAATTTATTCAAAAGGGAGGGGGGAGGGAGGAAATAAAGCTTGAAAACAAGGCAAAAAGTTATGACGTACCTTTCGTGACACATAAGAATCAGTAATGTTATCCTTCAAAGCAGAAGTTAACAGATTCCATATATCCTAGGCCAATTTACATTTCAACAACTATTTGTTGTAGCAAATTAAAGGTTGTGGATGAATCAAAACTCATATGCTTACATTAAGGCTACTTCCACGGAAAAGGGTGTAAAACATCTTACTGCTTCTCCAACCAGGTATCCACAAAGTCACATACAAGTGGCAAGTGAACTTGGCCCTCCAACAAGAATGGTGTCCAGTAACACACATTTCCAGACTCAAGCCCTCCTCGCTTTGGCCGTGGTTTGGGAAAGGTAAGAAACCCCAAGTCTCTCTCCCACTCTCCTTACCTTTTCCACACCCCAACGCAAATAGCCCTGCATCTCTGCCTATACTTGTGCTGTTGCAACAAGCAAAAGAATGCATACAAATACTGCGCAAGTGTCCCGTTTCAAAAGGCGATTCGGAAGGACGGTTACGGTCAGACAGGCAAGCCTAACCCCAATCACAATACTGCCAATTTCAGACAGTTAAGAGAGAAAAGTAGTAACGCATAAAAGTACTGTTTGCAATAGGCAAAAAACTTCACCGGAAATTCCTTCGCCAACCTTTCAGTAGGTTTCATGACCAGCATGGAAATGGCTCAGGTTGGAGCTGCCGAAGGAAAGAGGACCATCTGCCAAGCCACCTGCAGTCCTAGCTGCCTTGAGTGACAAAATGCCATCATTTGCCATAACTAAAGACAGTTTCCCTTTAAAAAGTCTGCAGTCGGTTTAACACGCTAACCCAACTTGTTGTCATTGTTTAAAAGACAAGCATCTTCTGGCCTTGACGCGGAGGGATATCCCAAAGGGTGTCAGAACTTAAGATGGCAAGTCCAGGAACGCGGTTTCACATAGTCAAGGAAAGTGGGCTATAAAACACAAGAGGAACAGTAATGTTAGGCAGGAAATGCTGGGCACTTTCACTTCTGTAGAGTTATCCGTTAGCCATGTGAACAAATGCCAGTGATGAAACCTAAATGTTTTACTTTGCTGTCTCTCAAGCCTGGGCGGCCACCCAACTTGCAACAGCCAATCTAGGCAATTAGAAGTGGGGTGCAGGTGTGTGTGTGTGTGTGTGTGTGTGTGTGTGTGTGAAGGCTTGCCCTTCCCAATAAGACCTCCCTTCAGGGCAGCTTCACCCAAAGAGCTTTAACTCTCTGAATGGCAGGTCTTCCAGGTCAAGCAGAATTGCTAAGGTGTCTGCAATCCTGAAACTACAGTCCTACTTGGCTCCAGCTACTATGAGGTCTCAACAGTCCCAGAACCAGCCCCAGGGGGTTATGCATATGCATGTGGGCTGAATTGGCACTGCATATTAAATAAGGAAAGGTAGTGGGCACTGCATATTAAATGTGGCAAAGATGTCGTGAATTCTCTTTGTTTGAACCCTGCAGATCCAAAGATGCAGAGAACACAGCAAGTAGAATGAAGAAACCACTGGGCTCCGCTAAGGCCTTTCACTCTTTTCCATTACCTTCCTCTCCCTCCCTTCTTTATGTTGGAATTCTGCCTGGGTCAGAGGAATGTGCCACAACGTAGGCACCGGCAGATATTCCTGTCGACCTCCCCGCGTCTCCCAACCTCTGCTGATAAGCAGGCGAGGTCCGGCGATTCTTCTCAGATGTATGAGAGGAACACACCGTTCTTCCTCTCTCCCCTTTGGTGTCCCCAGGGAGGGGAAAGAAGCAGACAGAAAACTATTTACATCATTTATTTCTGCCTCTTACATCAGTACAGAGAATCATGTCTGCACTCAACAACAGCAAGAAGAAAACTCCTCCCAAGTACATCCAGTACGGGTCATATGACACACACACACTGAGCTAACATCCGGTGCTCAGTACAGAATGGACTGCCCCTTTGTTCCCATGGCAACAGTCACAAACATCCTGTTTGGCTTTCCAGCCACAAGCAGCTGGCTGAGCTGCTAGAGCCTTTGCTTGCTGCAGCATTGGTGCTTTATGGTAACATACTCCCCCTAAAGTATCAATGTGTGCCGCGAGCAAAGCGTCATCCAGAGAAGAAAACAAACAGTTGTTATATTTATAACATTCCCCTGTTGTTTCAGTTCCACCCTTGGAACTACCCGCCACTGGTTTAACCAATGTACCTCTCTGGTTGTCTGGTTTCCAAGGAATGAGTGCTTCTGCATTACCTTGGCTTGCTACCCTCTGTTGTGTCTTTGTCTCTGGCTTAGACACTGCTTTAACCTGCTTTGAGTTGTTAACAATAGCAACACATGCAACAGCTAAGTTAGCAAACTCTTTTGAGTACCTCTTCAGTGGTACACCCTTTGTAACTCTCTCAGACCTACGTAAGAGGTTCTGATCCTCTGTGCTCACTGGTTCAACCTTTGGACTCTGTCGAGAACCAGTAGCAATCAGTGGTTCTTCCTCCTCTTCTGAGGGTCTAGTCATTATGTGAGATTTCCTCTCAATGACTGTGACAACTGAGCTGTCTGAGCTATCGCTGTCATCATCAGTACTACTGAACTCAATAAGATCAAACTCATCATCATCATTATCATAATCGCCACCTGTGGGAAATGTTTGTACTACTCGCTCTTGCTCTGGAGCACTCTCTAGGAACTTTGTGAGAATCACCTGACCAGATTCAGACAAAATTACTCTGTAGAGACCCTTTTCATAACCCACAAAAATGCCTCTGGCATTCTTTACTCCACCTGGAGCTTCTGTTCTCACATGAGACCCGAAAACCTTAAAATAGGCAACAGAAGGTTTTCTATTGAACAGCTTCTCAAAAGGAGAACATCCCAACTCTGTTGAGACCTTTCTCAACCACACATGAAGATAGGACGCTAGCGATTCGGCCCAATATTCATGTGGCAAATGTGAACTCAGCAATTGCGCATTCATCCCCTTTTGCAATTCTTTGTTCACTTTTACACAGATCCCCCTGTTCCACGCTTCTTGCGAAACTGCCACTTTGTGGTCTATCCCTTTTCCATCTAGGAACCTCTGAAACTTCTGTAACAGAAAAACTTGTTTGTCATCTGTGAAAAGACAATCAATGTTAGCATCATGCATACTTTTAACCTTGTCACAAAATTCCTGAAACTTTTCTAAAGTTTCTTGTGGTTTCTCCATCATATAAACCCAAGAATAATTAGTGAAACAATCCACACACAAAAGGTAAAATCGTGCACCGCCTCTAGATGGTTCTAGAGGACCAATCACATCAGCATACACCCGCTGAAATGCTCTGTCGACCTTCTTCGTCACCTTCCTGGTGCTCGCACTGGTCACGCCTGTAAGAGAGATTTCGTTAGAAACATCAGAATTACATTTCATGTAATCACTTTGATCAAAAGTCAACAAATACAGTCCATCTTTCTCTTTGGCAGTAAGAAACAGTTCTCCATCTTTGTAGATCTTGCAGCTTTTAGCATCATAGGACAGTTTCAGTCCTTTCTTTGCAATCTGCGACACGCTCAGCAGATTAAATCTCAGTTCTGGAACCAGGTAAACATCACTTATAGTCAAGTTCAGACTCTCAAGATACACAGTCCCAATTCCAGTCGCTTCCAACTCCTGACCGTTGGCCTGTTTCACAGTGAAGCTTTGCTTCTTCAACGTCGAAAACAGTCCTCTGTGCGGGCACATGTGAACCGTTGCGCCCGTGTCAATTATGAACGAGTTCCCAACATCTGGCGTGGTTCCTTTCGCCATCATAGCCTTTGCAGGTTTCACCTGGCACTTGGTACGGCTTTTGCCTGACGCCTGAGGCTTCGTAGAGCTGCTCTTTGCTCCTCTTGACTGGCGCGGCTTCTTACAGTTTCGCTGTAGATGCCCAGTCTGTCCACAATTGTAGCATCGGACAGCACTCAATGCTACACCATGCTCTCCAGTAGCATCAGCAGTGGGGGAATTAGAACTCTGTTCTTCCCTCCCCCTGTCTTTTTCTTCCAGTGCAGCAAGTCTGTCGTGTTCATTCAGGACTACAGCACAAACTCTCTCCGCGGTCAGCTGCGCGGCCGGTAGGGAACCAAGCTGACTGGCAACAACCTTGTAGGTGCGGCTAAGGCTGTTTATCATCATGAAGCAAAACACTTCCTCCTGAAGACGGAAATTGCGTTCCACCATCTGTTGACGCAGAAACTTCATTTCTGTCAGGTGCGCTTGAACATCTCCATCAGGCGCAAGTCTCAGATTGGTCAATTTCTCAAAATACAGCAACGCTGAAGAACCAGCATCTCACTGATGCGTTGTACGCAGCGTGTCCCATACCTCTTTCGCATTTTCTAAATGCTGAACATGCACCAACTGATCATCTGAGACACACAGAATTATAGCAGTCCTGGCCCTTACATTCTGTGACTCCCAACCTCTGGTTGGTGCTGCAGGGATGGGGTTTTCAATTACATCAAAAAGCCTCTGATTCTGCAGCAGGGCCTTCATCTTTACAGACCAAGATGAATAATTGTCATTGGTTAAGCAAGGAGGGCAAGGCAAACCTCCCCCTTTCTTGGCATCCATCTTGAAGCCAAGCCTCCAGCTCACGATGTCAAACAAACTGTAAAATCCAACAGTTGTTTTTTCCTTTCTCACGCAGCAAACTGCAAATTGTTTATGCTTTTTGCACCTGGCAGCTAAACTCAGGCTGCTATTGAAAAGTCCCTTCCAAGAGCTCGTAAACCTTGTAGCCAAAACATTCTCTGGGTTTGTTTCGCTTTCCCAGGCTTACACACAGAGTCCAGCCCCTTTGCCAGTAACTTTCCAACTTTCCGTTACCTAGCAACAATGCATTTCATTGGGACTCCTTATCTACCACAAAAATTTGTGGAATGCAGGCTTCTTCTCCCGGAGCTTTTGTTTTCTTTGAAACGCAGCTCCGTGAACCAGGGAATTAATCTTCCTGCGTTCACACTTTTAGCCCGAAATGCAGCATACCTTGAGCTCCGTTGCTTGGAAAACACCTCTTCTTTCCACCAGCTGTCTGTGGAGCCTCTGGCATTTCTCAGACGCTTTTCTCTTCCTCCTTGGAGCTGAGGAGGACAATCCACCAGCCTCTCATGCAGATGTCCGATGGATCGAAACCATCCTCTGCTACCACTGTTGGAATTCTGCCTGGGTCAGAGGAATGTGCCACAACGTAGGCACCGGCAGATATTCCTGTCGACCTCCCCGCGTCTCCCAACCTCTGCTGATAAGCAGGCGAGGTCCGGCGATTCTTCTCAGATGTATGAGAGGAACACACCGTTCTTCCTCTCTCCCCTTTGGTGTCCCCAGGGAGGGGAAAGAAGCAGACAGAAAACTATTTACATCATTTATTTCTGCCTCTTACATCAGTACAGAGAATCATGTCTGCACTCAACAACAGCAAGAAGAAAACTCCTCCCAAGTACATCCAGTACGGGTCATATGACACACACACACTGAGCTAACATCCGGTGCTCAGTACAGAATGGACTGCCCCTTTGTTCCCATGGCAACAGTCACAAACATCCTGTTTGGCTTTCCAGCCACAAGCAGCTGGCTGAGCTGCTAGAGCCTTTGCTTGCTGCAGCATTGGTGCTTTATGGTAACACTTTACTGCCCCCTTCCACCCTCTAAGAACCTTTGGCTTTCATCTCTCCAGAAGGGCAGAAACTAGCTCATAAATTTACAGTATTCATATAAAAAGACATGGAGGAAGTTTCAAAGTTGTTGTTTTTTTGCTGACCCTGTTAGAAAGAAACCTCTATGGTAGCTATTCTGGGCAGAATGCAACCTTCTAAAAATCTGAAAGAGGTTTTCGAATTTCACATTCACATCTTAGGCCTTGACTGAATAGTCCAGAATAGCAGCTCAGCTCTGTTCCTCTTATTTCCAATGACAAGTAGGATACTCACATTTTTCAAAGGGCAGTGCTTATAAGCATACCATTCCAGGCTGTAGAGGGTAAGTATGACACCCTGGCCAAGGAAGAGCGTACTCCACATGAACACATTCCAAATGGGGCCTTTCCGACGGTCATTGAGAATGAAGTTGAAAACCACTGACGGAAGAAAATTAAAATGTACTCAAAATGCATGTTAATGATCATCTCATGAGACTTTGAGAAAGTCACAAATTACAGTTTGGAGCATTAGAAGTCCTTACTCCTAGGCCAAGCCAAGAAAGCCCTCTCTCCTACTCTGACCATCATCAGTCTCAGAAAATGGATATTTAACTGGGGTCAGGAGAGGCTTCCGGGTTTTAGGGTGCAAATGCTAGGGCAGGCTGGAACACAAATCTCCTGCACCTTAGAACGTTAAATACGGATGGCAGCTAAAAGCCAAATCTCAGTATTTTCAGAAACTGCTGCTGCTGAAAGATATATTTGGTACTTACTTCCAAAACACATGAAGAGGCAGAACAGGACCGGATAGAAGTAACCAAAGCAGACGGCCAAGACGTATTCGTGCACAATAGCAGAAAGAGTGAAGACCGACAGCATAGCGACTGCTTTGAATTTCTTCCCAAATAACTGGTGGTGAGAGAGAGACACAGACAAACAAGGGGAAGGGTGACTCTCTGATAGGTGAATGTATCAGAGGAGATCCAATTTTCAAAACAAACAGTGAACAGCTTGTGATAACCACCCTTAAATTGCCCATTCACATTTATTGCACAGGGAGGGTTGTCTCCAGTGATGGCCTTGCTCTGTCAAAAGGACTTCTACTTGCACAAGGCAGGGCAGCTCATTTTTGCTGATCCCTCCTACTCAATGGAGCCCCACAAACACTTAACGTGAGAGCTGGAACAGTGTGGGATACGGCATAGAGGGGTGAAATTGGTGGTAGACTGGTAAAAAAAAAAGTGACTTCCCAAATACTGGATACAAACCAGACTGCGTAAGTACAAGCTTCTCTCTTTCCACCTTCTGTCAGATCTCTGTATGGGTAAAGTGACTAGGTATTTTACATGTTGTGTAATTCTCCTTTACATTAAAACTTTAATAAAATCATTTTGTGGGGGAAATGTAAAGATCTCTGCCATTCCATTTAAAAAATGGCTTTCTTTTAGAGCTGAAGCAAGGGGGTGCATTAAAAGATGGTTGCTTACCCAAAGGAAATCTTTGTATGCATAGTAATACAGCCAGTCATGCACCACCACATTCCAGGTTCGGTAATACTTTGCATAAGATGTAGAATTCCACCAGTCCTGCAAGAGAGGATCAGGGAAGTAAAAAGAGCAGAGACCTTAGAGACAGTGTTTAAAGCTGCAGGATCAAAGTGCCAAGTGCATTCCTGCTACTTAAGTGTTTTAGAGCAATTGGCAATACAATCTCCCTGAACATCTGGTGAACTGTTGCAATGTATAACTGAAATTCCCCAAGAGCTCATTTGCAGGCATTAAATCCTAACCTCCCCCTTCCCAAACAGCCACCCTGAGAATCAGTCACTGGTGTCCCAGTATTTGTAGCTACACTAGGTCTCCAAGGCTCAGATCCAAAATGATCAGAGCTAATTCAAATGTGACATTTTCTCTACATGAACAGTAATTCAATGTAGGGGGGGGGGGCAACCTGCAAACCACATTCAGAAAAGAGAAATATAGAAGGTAGTTGAAATTCAGAGGCCTTTTCTATCACTGTCCTCTAAACTGCTCAAACTAATCATTAATGGCCCCAAGTGGAAGCAGCAGCAGGATCAGAACACACATTTATATGATCCCTTGGAATTATTCATTTATTTAACAACATGTATATATATACTGCCTGACTACAAATAGAACCTCTGAGCATTATACATAAGGCATTAAAATTGCCAATAAAAGTTTAAAACATCAGAGAAAATCAGCAGATAAGCTAAAACATATTAAGACACATTTCAATTTCTACGTGTCTGGATAGGCAAAATGTTTTTAGCACGTGCCAAAAGAAATATAGCAACGCTTTATTGCGAACATTTAAAGGCGCCAGTATATGCCAACACTAAAAGAAGGCTGCAGGTGAGTTCTGCTAAATAATTTATGGACATACTTTTCTTCAATGACACCATACTCAAAACCATTTACATTTGTTTAAAAGTCACAGCAAGGTTAAAATACTATGCAAAAAGCCCAGCAACAGAAATACAACACATAGCAACAAATGCTTGTGAATCAGAAAAGTCAACAGAAGAAAAGGCACAGGCTCCCTTTTTCACCAGAGGTAAAGGAATGTATTAACAGGTTGTCGAGAAGACCACAAGGATGGTATATGATCGGCCTCTCTAGGGAGGAGAAACCTCATCAATGGCAAAATGACACACACACACACACACACGACATTTCTATCAAATGGAGTGTTCCATGAACCAAGGTACGCTCTAAAACTGAAAGAAAATATTTGTGTGTGTTGTGTTGAGTGAGAGAGAGAGAGAGATAGCATGAGCCTTGCACATCAATTACCTTGTAGAACATTCTGTCAGCAAAGCGCAGCATCTCAGCAAAAGCATTCAGCCAGCAGTGAAGGTATGCAAAAAAGACCAAGAACAGCATCAATACACCTGGAGAGCAGCGAGGAAAATATGTATTTTAGGTTAATATTCATAATGACATTATTACTATTTATCATAGTTGTCACTATATCAAAGTATCTCAAAAGCAACTTACATAAGAAAAATAGGACCATTAAA
Source organism: Podarcis pityusensis (assembly GCF_964106645.2). Classification (NCBI taxonomy): domain Eukaryota; kingdom Metazoa; phylum Chordata; class Lepidosauria; order Squamata; family Lacertidae; genus Podarcis; species Podarcis pityusensis. Next base: position 93,093,701 of record NC_138030.1, on the reverse strand, counting down.
ATCAAATATAAAACAGTAACAAAACATGACCTGAAGTGCCCATGCAACAATCTATATACAGTGGTACCTTGGGTTACAGATGCTTAAGGTTACAGACGCTCCAGGTTACAGACTCCGCTAACCCAGAAATATTACCTTGGGTTAAGAACTTTGCTTCAGGATGAGAACCGAAATCACACCGCCACGGCGCGGCAGCAGCGGGAGGCCCCATTAGCTAAAGTGGTGCTTTAGGTTAAGAACAGTTTCAGGTTAAGAACGGACCTCCGGAACAAATTAAGTACGTAACCAGAGGTACCACTGTATTAAAATGCAACAAATCCTACCAACCCTACTGAAAAATGTGAGCCCAAGAAAGGGCATGTAAATAACTAATTACCCTCCCATTAGGAACCATTGTCTGTTTTTTGACTGGCATCTAAAACAGACAATGATGGAGCCAGGCACTCTTCCCTGGGGACCGCATTCTACAAGCAGGGAGCCACCGCTAAAAGGGTCCGTTTCCATGTTCCACCCTCCACTCCTCCCTAAGATATTTATGTAGTGACCAGGCTGGTTCACCAGCAGAGAGGAAGCCCTTCTGGTGTTGGGGTCCTGAGTCGCATGAGGATTTATAGGTCAAAACCAGCACTTTGAACTGAGTCCAGAAACTAGCAACTGCTTGCATCCCCAACACAAGACTAAAAAGCAGAGTTGGATGAAGCAGGATCGCACCTTCTCCAGTCTACCAGGACTGATGTTACTAAGGAACATACTGCAAAAGGTGATCAGAGAGAAGAGCAGTAGCTCAGTGGTAGTGAGCGCATGCAAAAGGTCAATCTGCAGCCTCTCCAGGTAGAGCCAGGAAATGTTCCTTGTCTGGAAACCCTGGAGATCCACTCCTGGTCAGTGTGGATGACCCTGAGCTAGATGGGCCAGTGGTCTGATCAGTGTAAGGCAACTTCCCATGTTCTCTCTCAGAACAGTGAGATTCACGCTCAGCTTCAGCTATTGCCCCAGTAACAGGTTTTCAGGAACCCTACAAGTCAGGGAACCACAAAGCTAAGATCATATATCCAACAGGCCATACTTTGCCAGTTGTTGCCAATATCACCACTGTATCTGATTATTTATTTGTTGCTTAGAAAAAATCCAGAATTAAAAGGGGCACAGAAGCACTCACCTGGAAGAATAGAGTTGAAAATGCAAAGGACCAGCCCTCGTACATTTAAATTCTCCTTATAGTTCCGAAATGTAGGTATACAGAGTCTCACAAATATATAGTAAGTATAGAAGAGTGACCCAAGGACCTAGACAGGAGTAAAAACAATAGCCCCTGATTATGAAAGTAGCACAGGAGGAATCCGTAAGAGAGAAAGCTGATCCCAGTTACCAATATGCACAGATCTAAGCTAAGTAAACATCATACATTTAACGCACATGACATTCCCCAAAGAATCTTCAGACATGCACTTTAACCTCCCCCCCGAGCTCTAATTCCCAGCACCCTTAATAAACTGCAGTTCCCAAGATTCTTTGTGGGAGGAGCCAGGTGCTTTAAATGTCTGGTGTGTATGCAGCCGTAGATAACAGCTGACCAAAGGTTTCAGTGCCACTACGATAGTCCGTGCTTCTTTCAGATAAACGGCATTCCACGTGGGCTCCACCATGTGCAGAATTACCATGCCAGCAGTTGGGAGGTCTGGGTAGGTGCGCTGCTGGCATGTGTATATGTGGAGGGGCCCAGGTGGAACACCTGCTTTACCGACAGCAGCTGCCGTGGGAGCGGTTTCATTCCACGAGTAGAGACTGATTAACAGACTATCTTTTTATCCAAGATTTGTCCTTTGAACTTTTAGGATATGTGACACTGCACGGCTAGCCCAGCCCAGAGAAGGACTACATCTCCATTTGAGAAATACGACCGTGCTTGAAATTAGCTGATCTGCTCCACTCGGCAAAATAAAAATACACTATACAGATTGCTGCACTGTTCATAATTTCCTAAACTTAGGAAAACGTTCACGGTTGATAAGAAGACTAGCACACAGACATTGGTTAAAAGTTGCTTTAGGAAGACTTGTTGTTTAGAACTATTACATCCTGTCTTCAGAGAAACGAAACTGTTTTATTTATCTTATAATGGGTAGGTGTGTTTGTCATTAGTTTAGGGGTAATTATTCATTCAGCGATCCAAATCTAAGGGAATAGGATGCAATTCAGAAATTTTCAGAAAGCATTGTCTCTATTTCTTAATGCCAAAATAAAAATAAGTAATACAGGCTTGTGCACTCCAGTAGGCTAGTACATATTTTTATCAGCTTTCAAGGCTGTATAATTATCTGCAGAAACACAGGAATCCCCAAAGGAAGAGAAATATCTAACCTGTGCAAACTTGGTAGCTACATAGCTCCACCTTATTGTAGGATTTCTGAAAAGAAAAAGAAATCACAGTCATTACACCTAATTCAAGACAAGAGCTTGCTTGGCATCAACTGAAACCTAATTTGCGAGAATTTTGAATTACTTTGAATTACTTTCCACGATAAAAGCAATTAATAAGTGTAATAAAAAATAACAGCAAAGCTGATGTAGTCTGCAGTAAACACAATCCAATTTCTATTCCAGAACAGCAAATATGTAATGTAAGAAAGTCTGTTTGCTAGTTATGATTTTGCTCAAATGGCATGTTTTACTAAATGTGCAGCTGCACTACTATTTTTTAAATCAGTTTGTTATTTTGCATAAAGAAGGAAAGGAGTAGTTGAGGGCAATAGGATATACAGATTGGAGAATGTGGAATACCATGGAAAATAGAAAGACAACCCTGTATAACACAGCAACTTCTACAAAGGAACTCTAGAACCTTATATATAAAAATCCCATCAAAACCCATGAACAGTGGAATATCTTAAAGCCAAAATGGTCAGACTCATTGGAACCAGAAGCAAAAAGCTCTGGTGTGCTCAAAAGATATATGCATTGAACCAATGCATTTTGGATCCTACTAGGCCTGCTCTGGGAAAATTCAGAGAAACAAATGGTTGTCTTCAACTAACCTTTACTCAGAGAAGACCCATAGAAATTCGGGACCATAAGTTAAGTTAGAGACCCAGTGGTGGATGGGGCCGGAGGCAAAAGTGGGTAGTGCAATAGATAGAGAGGCTCAGAGGCCAGTGGTGTAGCGTGGGTTGCCTGGGGCCGTGCGGAGAGGTTGGGTGGGAGGGAGGGAAACACATTCAACTGCCTAATACTATCCGCATCGCCCAGGAGACATAAGAAGAGTCGTTCTATGGTCTAGAGAGGTCCCTCCTGGTTCGCATGGAGAAGCTGTTTTCAATGGATCCCAGCGACAGAATGTGCAGTTATATTGAGGCTGCCCCGAGTGTTAAACTTTTGCATCCATAACAATTTTGCGCTCAGGGCAACTGTGACTGTGACCCCACCATGCTACGCCACTGCGGAGGACTGCACCTGCCCCCTGGGCCTGAGGTTCCCAACCTGTGTGTTATGCCCTCCATTATGAAGCATGCATCCAGCCCAACCTCGCAATCACAATGGCTATAAGAACTGCCAAGTCACAATGGAGCAACTACATTGACATTACCGGGGATAGGCATCTCTGTAAATAAGGGTGGGAGCAAAGAGGAAATACAGGTACTGGGAAACTTTAGGAACTTGGACGGTGTCTGAAAAAGCAGAAGGGAGAGAGTCGTTTAGTACCAGATAATGCCACACACTAAAACACAAACCCACAGGGTTCCATCCTATTTTCTATGGGTCTCAAACTGTTCATTAATGCTTGAGTTTAGCAGTAATACATTTATACAATTTCTCAGTCCAAGGAGATGGTTTGTATGCCATTCTTATTCTACTCCCCCCCCCCATGAGTAAGGCAAGTCTGTGACAAGTCCCTTACCTCTAGTCCACCCCAGGTTTAACACCCTCCCACCCCAAATAAGCCCCCTATTGTCAGAGCACTTTCCCCTGTTCCACTAAACCCAGGATTCTCTTATATCCTTTGCAAGATGTGTACTCCTATTCCAATAAGCATTAGAAGACTGACAAGTTGCATGGTACTGGCAATCTTGCAAAACAGGGGGAGGCCCATACACACATTCTTCTGAACTAAAACAGGTCTTTGAATTGTCTCCATGTCACAGAACCCAACCCTCAGAGGGGAGGGTGCCTTCATCCCCACAGCTGTACAATTATTGTAGGAAACAGTCACTCACTTGTCTTCTGTGGTGTAAAGGAAAGTATTCGAGGAGCATTCTCCCTAATGAAAGAGTAGCCTTTCATCAGCAGGCGCACCTAAAGGAGTGGAATAACAAATAAAATGTACTTGACATCTTGCAATTAAGGGAGAGATGGTCCAGAAGGATACCATGGGCAATAGTATAAAAAGCTGCTGAGAGACTGAGTATGATAACCAAGAGTCACATGTGAAAAGGATCTACGAGTCTTGGTGGACTACAAGCTTAACATGAGTCAACAGTGTGCGGCAGCAGCAAAAAAAGCTATTCTAGGCTGCATCAACAAAAGTATAACGTCCTGATCAAGGGAAGTAATAGTAGCACTCTATTCTGCCTTGGTCAGACCACACCAGGAATATTGTGTCCTGTTCTGGGTGACACAATTTAAGAAGGATGCTGACAAGGTGAAATGCACACAGAGGAGGGTGACCAAGATGACCGGGGTGCTGAAACCAAGCCTTATGAGGAACGGTTGAGGGAGCTGGGTATGTTTAGCCGGGAAAAAAGGAGAGTACGATGAGGTATGATAGCCATCTTCAAATATCTCAAGGGCTTTCACATGGAAGATGGAGCTAAGCTTGTTTTTTCCCTGCTCTGGAGCGCAGGACTTGAACCAATGAGTTCAAGTTACCAGAAAGGAGTTTCGGACTAAACATCAGGAAAAACTTTCTGACAATAAGAGCTACTTGATAGTGGAATGGTCTCCCTTAGGAGGTTGTGCAATCTCTTTCCATGAAGGCTTTAAAGCAGACACTGGATGGCCATCTGTCATGGATGCTTTAGCTAAGATTCCTGCATTGCAGGGGGTTGGACTGGATGACCCTTGGGGTCCCGTCCAACTCTACAATTCTCTGAGCAGGGAGACTAAAGCAGATTCAGTCTCAAACAAGGTCAGCACCCAGAATGCAAGAGGTCGAGATAATCAGTATCCTTCAAGAATGCTTCCAGTTGTACTGGCATTACTCTCTCCTTCATCGTGCTCAAAAAGAGGGTGTTTGCAGCAAGTTATTAGTGGTTTAAACCATCAGTGTATCTGAAAACAGAAGTACCTACTAGACCTTAAGAATTATGGTGAGTTTCTTTTTGCATCTGACCATTTCTAACACCCTCAGGCTCAAGCTCTTGGAAAAAATGAAAACTTGTCACCGTTAATATTTCCCCAAGTCAGGCAGAAGCAAAAGTAGAATGTGTACACAAAATTACAGGTTAGCTAAGGACTCAGATCCTGGCATAAAGCAGCATTTTGCTAATTCAAGCTTTGTGAAATGACCTTTAGCTACATCCAGAAGAAACTAGCTCTCCACATGAAACTCACCTGCTCAAGTATCACTATGAAAGCAGAGGCTGGTGGTAAATTGTAGGCGACGGCTATGTAAGCTGGTCCTACTCCAAGCCCAAATATCTGGAAGATCGTGAAGAGACCCCCAAAGAAAGCGGAGCGGATTGTCTTGTGGGAGGAACTATGGTAGCTCTGGGCCCACAGCAGGAAGAGCCCGTAGGGCACAGTCAGGGTGGACAGGAACATGTAAAGCCAAGTGGAAAAAACGACAGAAGATTTGCCAAAAGTGTAGACCAGGAGATCAAACTCCAGCACCAACCTTCAAAAGAGATTCAAACAACACAGAAAGTTAAAATCATATACTTGGGTTAAAATATATATTCCATCAGGTAAAATCAGAAACAGCTAAGGAATTCTATAATGAAAGTTGAGGTAATTTTAATCTGCTTTCGTATTCTAAGTTTTGCATGTTTTAGAGTATGGTTGTGATTTTTTAATGATTTTCTTGTTTTATCTTTCGTAAACCGCTTTGAGGTTCCTTTTAGAATCAGGCAGTGTACTGTATAAATCTTATGAAACAAATACTGAACTAAAGTATACACCCTTAAGGTTTTATACTGCACAGAACACTCTAAAGCAAGAAAGCAAACACAGAGATACAGATACAACCCCTACAGAGATTCAGGACCCCTTGGATAAGCACACGCATGTGGGGAAACTTGTAGTTATTGTGGCATAGCCTGCAGCCCTTCAGTTAGTACTGGGAGGGCTCCACATCTTCCAAGACTTTGCATGCAGAACTTGGATTTTAAGTGCTGCTTGATTTTGACCAATGACTCGGAAACTACAACTAATCCAGAATGCGGCAGCTAGACTGGTGAATGGGAGCGGACGCCAGGAACATGTAACACCGGTCCTAAAGGGGCTTCACTGGCTCCCAGTACGTTTCCGAGAACAATTCAAAGTGTTGGTGCTGACCTTTAAAGCCCTAAATGGTCTCAGCCCAGAATATCAGAAGGAGCATCTCTACCCCCATTGTTCAGCCTGGACATTGAGGTCCACCTCCGAGGGTCTTCTGGTGGTTGACTCACTGCAGGAAGTGAAGTCACAGGGAACCAGGCAGAGGGCCTTCTCGGCAGTGGCACCCTCCCTGGGGAACACCCTCCCATCCGTTGTCAAGGAGATAAAGAACTATACAACTTTTAGAAGACACCTGAAGGCCAGCCCGTATAAGGAAGGTTTTAATGTTTGGTGTTTTCCTATGTGCTGTAATCCACTCAGAGTGGCTGGGGAAACTCATCTGAATGCCTGATGGGTTTCTTCAAATAAAACACTGGGGCTTATATTCAACGCAACTCTAAATAAGCAGCCCATCACTGCAAGGATTCCCTCTTGTGCAACAGGACTCTCTACACCCCCTCCACCTGCCTGTACCAAACAAAGCAAAACGTTTTCATTGGTTCAAATATTAAATGTGCAAGGAGATTAAGGGCCACTATCTGAACGATAATCTTGGTCATTTGATTGCCCTTTGTACCCACTGCAGTCTTTTTATTTCCATATATTGCTTGTTTTATGTCGCTATGGCCGTTGGCTAATGCGAATAAAGTTTATCTTATCTATTAAATGTCTCAAGTCCAACACACAGAAAACAAACTCCAGCTGATCCCTTCAATGTTTTCCTACCTTCCTTCATCAATAAAGTCTACTATGAGGGTGCTGAGAATGAACAAGATGAGGAGAGCGATGAACATGTGATATATGGTCCGGATGTGTTCCACTTCAAATAGCTCACTGAGGGGAAAAAGTATATGAAATACATTAGAACATTTCACTTTGACAACAAACTCCCCTCAATCTAGATGCAAGTCCAGGACTTCCAGTGGTTAAATTTAGGAGTTGAAAGTTTTTCCACCTTCAAATGTAATGTGGGAGCACTCTCAGTGTACAATTTCTCTGAATATTTTCTACAAAATCCATCTGTCAGCATACATAGGACCATCACCATTTGGGGGGGGGGGGTTAACCGTGGGAAGAAGTGCAGCTGTATAGGACAAGGAGATTCTAGAATTGTTTCGAACCAGCAGGCTGAATGCTTTGGTTCCCCCAACCCCCATGGGCCATTCTGACAGATGGGGGGGGGGGGAGCATTCAACTCTGAATCATCTACCATAACCAGGACATCTGGGCAAGTCTTTTCCTTTGCCCGTACAGTTTGAAATCAAAACTGGGACAAGGCATTGCAGGCACCAATGGTCAACTGTGCCAACAAACCCAGTTTCCTGTGCCTGCGTGGTTTGAAATCAAACCACATAAGCAAAGGCACAGGACTTCGTTGACACTGCCAATCAGCTGATTGGTGGTGCCAGCAAACCTGCTTTCAGTAGGGAACTACATCTTTACCTGTCCCACAGGTGCACCCAGTTTGAGGAAGGTGGCCTTGCGGGTCAAATTAGGATGCCAGAACAGGCCAGAAGCTCCACAGAGCTGCTCTAGACCTCATTTCACACAGACATTCTGCAATTTTGCACCGACTGAAGCCTTTTGTAAATCTCCACTCCATGCTATGTAAATATTAGGATCTCAGAGGTTCACAGTGCTTTTTATTCATTTATTATTAAATTGATAATCCCACCCGGCCTCCAAAGGAGCCCTGGAGAACACAGGACTGTATTGTATCCAAGTCTGAACCTACATGGGCCAAGGTACCATTACATCATGGCTTCTCCTAGGCAGTATATAAAAGAAGTGAGAAACCTATATTGTTGGTTGATGGTTCCACATTACATCCACCAAAGTAACTAGGATCATGACAAGCCTTGTTTTGAGGAACACTTTGCAGGAGAGACAGAAAATCTAAGTGGGACACAGGCACACATCCCTTATTTGTGGAGTACAACCCACTGGAAAATTCTCCTGCTCAGATGAATGGAAGCTGCACAAGAGCAGTTCTTCCTCAGCCTCTAATGTGGGGCTTGCACAGGAGAACTTCCTAGTGGATTATGCCCCATGGGTCACAAGAAACTGTCTCCCACTGTGGTGCCCTTGCCTCACATCCCAGAGGATAGGAAGTTTTGGTTCAGCAGTTGCTCATACAATTATTCTCTATATTTAGCAAAAGGGAATTTGGAAAATGAAGTAATTCAACTGGAAGTCAAGAAGAACTTAACAATTTCCCAAATGGGAGCTGCATGTTTACAGCTTGCAAAGCATTTTTTTGAACTCCCCAATACTGTTTTTGTATTTTATGTGGAACACTATGCCTGTGGGAAAATGGCACAAGTTAACACTAAACCCACTGCATTTTATACAAAGATTAACAACCTTCACCTAAAGTAAGAGTAGCAAACATGGTGCCCTCCACACTACAATTCCCATCATCTCTGACCACTGGCTATGTTGTCTGGGGCTGATGGGAGATGCAGTCCAGCATCATCTAGAGCAGGCTTCCTCAACCTCGGCCCTCCAGATGTTTTGAGACTACAATTCCCATCATCCCTGACCACTGGTCCTGCTAGCTAGGGATCATGGGAGTTGTAGGCCAAAAAACATCTGGAGGGCCGAGGTTGAGGAAGCCTGATCTAGAGGGCACCATATTGGCTGCCCCTGACTTAAAGAATGGTGGCTTGGAGTTTTACTGACATATTGGGGGTGAAGGAAATAAAATTTAAACTGCAAAATACATTCTGGATTAACATGGCGAAGTCTGGTTTTGCAGCGAGAATTTGTTTGTGTTTTCCATATTTTATTAACAAGATCTAAATAAAAATACCCTAAAAAGAGAGAGAGAGAAAGAAAGAAAGAAGCCCAAATGAACGGCCGGCAGAAACAACAGTTTTGGATCAGGAAAGCCCAAACAATTGCCAGTACAGTCGTACCTTGGTTCTCGAACAGAATGCGTTCTGGGAGTTCGTTCGACTCCCGGAACCAGTTGAAAACCAAGGCACAGCTTCTGATTGACTGCAGGAGCATCCTGCATCCAATCGGAAGCCGTGCCAGACGCTCAGCTTCCAAAAAAGTCTGAAAACCGGAATGCTCACTTCCGGGTTTTGATTGTTTGGGAGCCAATTGGTTCAGGAGCCAAGGCATTTGAGATCCACCGTACGACTGTATTGGAAATTTTGTTCCCAAATCAACAAAATATATTGGTAGGCATCTTCTGGAACAAAACAACAACCTGATAGGACCTTCAACTGAGCCAAGTAAAACAACCAATAACATTCTTATCTACCAGAGTTGGAACAAGGCACATCTTAATGCTCGCCTAGACCTTGAGCGTGTGTGCTGCAGGACAGTGTCCCTGAAATGTGATGGATTTCAAGAATGGAGGGGCAACTGGCATTCTGCTCCCAAGGAAAACAGACAAAACTGAAGTGCTTTTCAGCAACAATTCTAGCAGACCGCTTTGCTTAGAGCTGAAGTTCCAAGTATGGATAATTCTAACTAGTATCTGCTCTTCCTCCCAGACTCCTCAAGCAGTAGTACCAAAGTTTAATGTTACGTATTTGCATTTGCATATAAAGCTCTTGCTACACCTTGGAAGAGGAACTCAGGGACAGATGGCCTCCAGGAGGTCCTGGGTCCAGCCTCCAGTTTAAAAGGATCGGGTAAATTGCCATGGGAAAGGCCACTGCAATAAGCATTGGAAAGCCACTGCCAGTCAGAGTAGATAATTATGGGCTAGATGGACAGACCAGCCTGGTTCTATTAGGGCACCTGTGAAGCCCTTACTACTATATAGGCGCAAAACTTTACTGGAGAACCAGACCACCCATGAGGAGGCTAGATTGCTTAGCAATAGACACTTCTGGTCCGTAGATCAGTTTCTACAGAACAGCCATATCCATGTTAGAATCTGGGATGTGCAATAGCCAATTGACTGGAGCACTTAAAAAGATTAGGAATACCTGCTTTCAGTCTACACAGTATAAAAATGAATGGGAGGAAGAAGCAAGATATGGAGATAAGCCACCCACTGGATGAAGGTAACTTTAACTTTAGCAAGGGCACTAGTGAAATTTACAATCTGATTAACATACTCACTCCAAGACAGACTTTCTAGCAACAAAAACTTTTCCATGTTCTGGAGGTGCTCTTGATCCTCTGTGAAAAGAACAAATATTCAGCAGAGTAGTTGTAGTTTTTTAAAAAAAGAAAGAGAAAACAACAAATGGACTCTGCTTCAGATTCAGCCAAGAACCAACATACTTGCTTTTGAAGCCACCGTCTTTCTCTGAGCATGCGGCTGGGAAGGCAGGGGGCGAAGACTCAAGCTGCACGGACTTTGCAATCAAGCCATTTACGAATTCTGTAAAGTGGCTGTCAATTCGCTGCATGAAAGCTGGCTTCATTTGCTGATAATATTTGGAGGAAGGAAGGAATAGGAAAGAGAACACCTTAAGTATAATTGTTAAGTATTGCCTATAATTTGCCTGCTAAAATGGCGTGTTACTCTTTACCTTCAAATGCAAGGCTGACTTCCTAACACCATGCTAACAACAAATCATGAACGTGCCTCATTTTCTGACAACTGACGACATATTCTTGGACCCCAGTCAAAGTCATGGCCAGTGGGGACAATGGTCAGCGCTGATAGGACTTCCTAGTCCAGCAACATCTGGTTCCCCATTCCTGGTTTAAACCACCTATCAGCAGCTCCCCAAGAATGAGGAAGCAAAGTCGCCAACTGCAGAGCCTTTCTAAGAAAATCATAGTTAGCCTAGCTGCCTCCCATCTTGCTTACAAATAAACTCACTCAACATATCTGACAGAAATCTGACCAGAAAACTGACTTGTTCTGCAGGGCCTTTTTGTTTTGTTTTTGTTATACCAACCGTATGCAAAACACATTCTATTAGTCTATTAAATTTAAGGAAAGCTGACAAGTCCAAGAACAGGATATAAGAAGGCACCATGGTCACCCACAAAATGCTCAGTTCTGGTTAACTCCCCACCATGCACACAAAGATTCTTTAAAAATGAACAGCTAACCGTTTAATGAAGTTGCTTCAGAGGTGGCGCCCTGGCCGGCAGAACCCAACAAAAAGGGGCAAGGGGCAAGGGCAGCAAAAGTAGAGAGGAATACTCTTGTACTTCCAGAGTTATTAAAAAACAGAAGCTGTGATGGCTAACATTAAGCAAGAAGAGCAAACAAGTGTGGTAGTGCGGTAGGAAGTTTTCGGGCTGCTTTGCTTAGCGCAGGGTGTTCACAAAGCACAGGGTGTTTTGTTTGTTTGTTTACAAATTAAAGGGCTGATTGAACTGCCATTGCCGCTCCACACAGTCAACGAAGAATGATGCCAAGAGAGAGTGAAAAATAAACAAAGAGAAAGAACCAAGAGAAGGGAAAGCAAGCTACAGGGTTTCTGCTGCACAGGGCAAACAGCACCTGAGCAACAACAGAGTTCTTGCTTTCCATGTAGCCCTGGGAATTTGCCTGGGGAATGAGGTCACCTGCTGTTATCCATTCACATATTGCAGACACAGCCCCAAGAGGAAAGGACTGTGTGTACTTTGCGGCTCCTTTTCCCTGCAGCTGACATGCTGGCAAGACCTGTTGGGCTTCACTGCTGCCCCACCTGAAACTAGGAAGATGTATCCTGTTCTCTATCTGCTCACTACCAGGAAAAAGCTGGTAGGTGGATAAGCCGATTGCCAGGGAAGCTTCTCCACCATCTTCCCACTATTTAATTCCTGATAAGTTCAAAGACTCAAAAGAGTACCCAGCAATAGTTCCAGAGCCACATGTGAATCTTCCCTACAGTCCAAAGCAGTAGCATGCCGGAACAGCCTAATCCCACAGCCTTCCAGTCCCAGTTTACAAAAACATGGATATGCAGCTCTTGTGGCTCTAGCTGCACTAAATATGAGCAGCAATGCTTTGGCTAGTGATGGATAGCCAGTCTGTGAGATGGATAGCCAGTCTTCTTAAAATAAAAGACTTTTATTTTTCACATACAACAGCAAATATCTGAGAACTTATCTGCTTTCTCATGCACTCACAATTCTCTTTTGTCCTGCTTTTTCTTTTAATGCAATTAAACACACATTTCTAAATGCATTTTGATATGCTTTCTTAGCGAAGAGCTGGAATATTTGAGAAAGGTGGAAGTGGGTGAATGGTTTAAGTTTCAGTCTGGCCAGGAGGTGCAGATCAGGTTGTTATTGTTGGCATCCATCTGTCTCAAGAGACAATGGAGTGTGCCTCCGGGGATCAAACCAAATCAGGTTATTCATGCTGGAATTCACAAAGAATGAATTCCTTAAGCATCCCACTTGCTAACAGACTAGAGGAGGAAAGCAGCCTAGCCGCCTCCTGTGCCCTACAACAGCAGCTGAAGGTTTCTACGGCATCAGAGAAAAGCATGAACATTTGAAGGGTTGGGGATAATAAAAGTACAAAGGACTGTAATGGTTCAAATAAAATAAAATGTCAGAAGCCCTAGTTTTGATATTCTCAGGAAGTATGATTAGATAGTTTAAAAGAGCTCACAGGAAAGTGAGCATTGTTTACGATTTCTGCATTTGAGGAAATCTTTCAGCAGTCCCAGACTTAGTGACTCCCAATTTACAGGATTTAGGATTTCTAACAGGCCCATACTATGCATAGATCCGTCACAGATGGGAGTTTGTTTGTTTTTTGTTATCCAGGGATTCCTCCTCGTCAACTCATATTAACTACAATTCAGATAGGTTTACCTCAGCCTCCACCAAAAGTTGCATCTTTCGAGTGACCAAATGGTCAATGTCAACACGACCTAAGAGAAAAAAACAAATCGTTATTGTAATGTAAATGATAAAGACAATAAATACTGGGTATAAGTTTTCTACAAGTATGAAAGGCAAAACAGGAAAAGTATGCAAACTGGAAATTTAAAGTACGGTATATACTCGAGTATAAGCCGATTTTTTCAGCACATTTTTTATGCTGAAAAAGCCCCCCCTCGGCTTATACTCAAGTGAGGTGGGCGGCGGCGAAGGGATGAGTGGCCCGAAAGGAGCCCTTTCTCGCTGTTGGTCCTGCCTCCGCCACCGCTGCCGCCACCAGGTTTCTGGTGTGGTGAACAGGCTTATACTCAAGTCAATAAGTTTTCTCAGTTTTTTGTGCTAAAATTAGGTGCCTCGGCTTTTATTCGGGTTGGCTTATACTCTAGTATATAGGGTATTTTAAAATCAGTGCTGCAAATAAGTCCACAAAAGTTACTAGCCCCCAAAACTTTCACTTATTCCCCTGCCCAGATGTGCCTGTATTAGTTGTCCGCTACTGACCAAAAGGAAATATGTACAACCTTTTCCAATTTCCAAGGATTCCCTTCCTGGAGTGCATTAAAACTGTAGTTAATTGCAGCAGATCATTTAAACATATCTACCCAAATACTAAAAAAACCCAGGAGGCGCTAGGGAGAAGGATTCTAGCTTGGCCACCTGCCGGACATCTGTAGGATTCAACCGTCCATGCACCGCTTGCCCCCTGCACCCTCAAGTGGTACAGCCCAGGCACCAGTTCACCAGCCAAGTGAGAGCAAGACGGCAGAGACGGTGCACACAAGACATTCAACTGTGACAACACGAGTGTACAATGCATAGAAATAAGTTTTTCTGAAAACAGAAACAAAATTGTTTCTGCAGAATTGCAGTTAGATGGTTCTTCTTGACATTCCTCTCATTAAACAAGCATTCAGAAGGGTATGCCTACGCTTTTCTCATAAAATGGCCTGGGGTAGGAAAATCTTTAAATTCAAGACCGAAATTTAAAGAGAACATTACATGCACCCAGAATGAAGGAGGAGAGTTATGTAAATACATGGTTTTATTTTCAAATTGACAGACCACAATCAGGGCCATCGCTCAGCCTCCCAAAGATCCTGTTCCCTGGAGACAGGGTCTGAGCTTTCAAACAGGACTGAGCTTACAATGTTGAGTGCTGTGAGGATAGAAAACAGGAGCAGCTTGAAAACACAATTTGCCAGCTATGCAAATTCATCATAACTCAATTCATCATTTGAGTTCTCAGCTATGGTTAGAATCCAGTGGTCATCGATATGACAACCCTAAGTGCACGAGTCAGCAGAAGCCATCCCAGGCACCCACAATATTACACACCCACAACCCACACACCAAAACTTGGCTTGAAAGCAGCATTTTTTCCTATCACAAATGATAAAATAGTTTACAAGATGTGCTTTGTCGTGAAAGACAAAGATAGTTTACAAGATGTGCTTTGTCATGAAAGACAAAGATAGTTTACAAGATGTGCTTTGTCGTAGGGCGTGAACAATTAATCCACTTTACAGATGTGCCAACAGATCGGAAAGCCAAAATACATGTATTGGGTTGTAGCGAAGTTTTACTCATAGTAGTCCCATTGGACATGGTGAACACTGGAAACAATCCATTATTTAAGAACTGAGGAAGAATTCATATTTATTATACTTTAGGACTTTTGTTCATTTGCAGATTCAAAAATAAAATCTTATAGTTAATAAGATAAGATTTCTGCAGTTACTGATGAAGAAATCTCATCATTGCATCTACGCCAGGGATCGGCAACCTAAGGCCCCGCGGGCTGGATAAGGCTTTATTGGTTTATCCGGCCCATGGTGACCCCCGCTGCCCTGCCCGCTCTTACCGGCATGGCGCGGGGACCCACATCTGGGTCAGAGGAGCACCAAAAATAGCTTGTGCGTATGAGCATGGGCCTCCTCCGAACCGGATGTGCACTGGAAATAGGCTTGGAGTGCCTGTAAAGGTAAAGGTAAAGGGACCCCTGACCGTTAGGTCCAGTCATGACTGACTCTGGGGTTGTGACGCTCATCTCACTCTATTGGCCAAGGGAGCCGGCGTACAGCTTCCGGGTCATGTGGCCAGTATGACTAAGCCGCTTCTGGCGAACCAGAGCAGCACACGGAAATGCCGTTTACCTTCCAGCCAGAGCGGTACCTATTTATCTACTTGCACTCTGACGTGCTTTTGAACTGCTAGGTGGGCAGGAGCAGGGACCGAACAACGGGAGCTCACCCCGTCGCGGGGATTCGAACTGCCGACTTTCTGATCAGCAAGTCCTAGGCTCTGTGGTTTAACCCACAGCACCAGCCGCATCCCTGGAGTGCCTGTATGCGTGCACAAATGCCATCTCCGGTGCAGATCTGGGTTGGAGGAGGCCCGTGCGAGTGCGCACAAGCTATTTCCGGTGCTCCTCTGACCCAAAGGTGCGCTGGAAATAGCGTGTGCGACCGCGTACGGGCGCGTGCTCCCCCACCCTCCGCATGATCATCGCTGGAGACACCGGCCCGAGGCAAGGAAAGGCTGTCGATGCCTGATCTACACCAGCAAGCCAGAGAGTACATATAGAATGGGCTTGTGTGCCAGGTCAGCATTAATATGTGCTACATGTCGTGTATATATAATTCAAACTCTGTAATGCAAGACTGCATAGTCAACCTATTGCCAAACTTGGATGGAACCACAGGACAGAAAGTTGAATTTACTAATGTTCTTCCAGATTTGTCAGAAATGAGTCACTAAACCAGTGTGACAAACTGCAGAACCCGTGGTCTATTTTATTATTACATCATCACTAAGAAGAAACTCTTGACCTTTCTATCAGTTTAGTGGGCACATGTTGAATGAAATTCCAGCCCAAACTAGTGAAGGGAACATTCATATTACTAAAGGATAAATAAATATCCCTTTTATTAATGAATTTCCCTTTAGCTTCGTTTTGAGGTGCTCTTAAGTATGAAAGAAGGTGCAGGGAATGGCTGTGGTTGTGCTTAAACTGCTGGTTTGCTAAATGAAGAACTTGCTATGTGAATTATTTAGCTTGCTATATGAGACAAAATGGTTCAAATTGGAAACAATATACTTGGATAAACTCAGAATTAAACTGACAAAAAGCAACCAGGGCATCCCATCAGTATTTCTTGTTAGTTATGAAGTTTAAATCATTATAGCAAGGTTATTATTCCAGGTCACATGACAACTCTTTTCTTTACTTGAGTTTAAAAAGTGGTTAGCCTTTGACGTGAATATACCCATTTAAGTGTTCACACCAGCAACAACTACTCCCAGGGTGGGAAAGCAATTGATCACACACCCCATGTTGTTGTTGCAATCTGCTTAACTGCACCCACCCCCACATCCTTAAATTCCTTCCCACAAGAGACTGGAGCTGTTGTAGCTGATGCTTTCTCAGGCACAATACTCTCCCTGCAGAAACTCAACAAGTCAAACTTTGCCTAGTATGAAAATACATTTCTGGAGGAAGCTTACATTTTGTTTGTTTGGCATCTTATTACTTGTGTTTAGCCCCTAACCTATTTTTTCAGGTCTCCACCCCACCCAGAGTGGGACATAAGCTGGAATATGACATAAAGCACATGCAAATTGGTGTCCTCTTTTGTGAATGGGGTGGTGGGTCCAACCCATATACAGTCTACTGAGCCCAGACAGAGAGTACACCTGACAGAGGGACCTGGAAAGTGGGGCACAGCTCAGGTCATTGGAAGATGCATGTGTTGCAAGCAGAAAACCCCAGGTTCAAGCTCTGGCATCTACAGTTGCAAATGATGGGTGGAATTCAACATAGTGCTAAGTTGGGTATGTCTGTGGGGTATGAGGTTCACTTGTGCAATGACACTTTTCCCTCTCTCTTCCCCTGCATGGCCCCTAAACCTGTTCTGAGGAGAACCCCCCCCCCAACCTTCCAGAGCAGATTAATTACGTGACAGGGAAAGGCCGGCTGGGCAAGTGGACCTCATTCTGCGCACACAAAGACTTGGTGGAATCCCACCCGATCCCAATAAGGTGGTCTGAAGAGCAACCGCCTGTCACGAGTAAGCAGTACTGGGTCAGACGAACTGCTGGTCCAACTCAGTACAGTGGTACCTCGGCTTACATACGCTTCAGGTTACAGACTCCACTAACCCAGAAATATTACCTCGGGTTAAGTACTTTGCTTCAGGATGAGAACAGAAATCGTGCTCCGGCAGCCGGAGAGGACAGTTCTGTAGAAGACAGTTTCACACCCAGTTTGAATTTGAGTAAACATGTTTAGCAATGAATGCCAGTATTCACACCCAGGGGCAAATGTCTGGTACCTCTTTAAATAAAAAGTACAATGCTGATGAGTGAGCTATGGATTTGTATCTTGGTCAGGTAAAACTAGAACACTAGTGAGAATACTCTACAGTGGTTTCACAGAGCTGAAGCACAGCTAAGAGAGAAACTATTCAGTTAAGGGGGAAAATACAGTGCTAAGGTCAGATTATTAGCACAAGGCAAACACGCTCAGAGCTGGCTGAGTACCAAGTTACCTGCAACACACAGCATTATCTGAAGGAACATCACATATCTCTCTTCTTTGCCAAAGTGTTTATAGTATAGCCCAAGCATTAAGGAAACTCTGGCTTTAATGAGTTATATAAAAAGAGTTACCTATACTTTCTCTTGATATTTGATTAGCGATTTGTAGTCATTTTAACAGCATTTCACTGACGCTCATTTTTAACTGAGGAGTGTATGAAAGCTACTTTGGGAGCCCCCACTGCCTGAAAAGCAGGCTAAAAATAACATAACGATAAATTGTGACGTATGTAAATAGTAATGACAAGCCACTGAACGGATGGGAAAGGCAGGAGGGAAACGAGAAAGAGAAGTAACTTTCCAAAGAAAAAAACAAATGAGCCTGTGTTTAATATTAACCAACTATGTCCTCTTCCTCCTCAGCTTCAATTTCCCCCTGCACATTCATTCTTCTGACATATCATTTGTGTCTGCAACACTAAGGAATGACCTGGAGTAACCTCCACCTTGGGAAATTACCACGGCCTTGCAAGTCCCGGACTACAAGACAAAGATCCCACATGCTTTCCTCAAGACAGATTAGTCACAGCTGAAACCCAACACTATTTGAGAGAAGGACAAAGGCATTTTCAAAGCCCTTCCAGGAACACATACCCTTGCATATCATCTTTAGTGGTACATCAGCCCAATCCCCAATCAAACTCCAGTGACAGAACATTCCGTTTCCATGAAGGCTTCTTTCCACCCAAAACCCAAGAAATGACATAAAACAAGATGCGAACCAAGGCAGATTCTTCACATCAGGCTTGGATTTTTTTAACTCATTAGACCTTTTATCCGAACCAAAAAAAGGTGCTAAATTAAGAACAGGGCCGCTTAATAATTACTTAGGCCCACTTAGGAATAAGTGGTCAAATAAATAAATAAATAAATGATCAATCAATCCAGGAAAACAGCCTCTTTTGGCTCACTTCAGACATCACGCCAACCCATGGCTAAGGAAATATAAAGATGGTTTGGCATTTTTTTGAGATTGGCAAACCGCAATTAGGGCCATCGCTCAGGCTCCCAAAGGTCCTGTTCCCTGCAGACAGGGTCTGAGCTTTCAAACAGGACTGAGCTTACAATGTTGAGTGCTGTGAGGAAAGAAAACAGGAGCAGCTTGAAAACACAATTTGCCAGCTATGCAAATTCATCATAACTCAATTCATCATTTGAGTTCTCAGCTATGGTTAGAATCCAGTGGTCATCGATATGACAACCCTAAGTGCACGGGTCAGCAGAAGCCATCCCAGGCACCCACAATATTACACACCCACAACCCACACACCGAAACTTGGCTTGAAAGCAGCATTTTTTCCGATCACAAATGATAAAATAGTTTACAAGATGTGCTTTGTTGTAGGGTGTGTCTAGCAATACAACAATTAATCCACTTTACAGATGTGCCAACAGGTCCAGAAAGATTGCAAAACCAAAATACATGTAACAAAGTTTTACTCATAGTAGTCCCATTGGACATGGTGAACACTGGAAACAATCCATTATTTAAGAACTGAGGAAGAATTCGTATTTACTGTACTCTTGCTCATTTGCAGATTCAAAATAAATCCACTGATAAATTCTTATATTTATTCACATAAGATTTCTGCAGTTACTGATGAAGAAATCTCATAATTGCATCTACACCAGGGATTGGCAACCTAAGGCCCGTGGGCAGGGAAACGCTGGTTGGGCGAGTGGCCATCATTCTGCGTACACAAAGACTTGGTGGAATCCCATCCAATCACAATAAGGGGGCCTGAAGAGTTAGGGACTGCCTGTCTGAGTAAGCAGTACTGGGTCAGATGAACTGCTGGTCCAACTCAGTAGAAGGCAGTTTCCCACCCAGCTTGAATTTGAGTAAACAAGCTTAGCAATGAATGCCAGTATTCACATCTTGAGGCAAATATCTGGTAGCTGTTGAAACAAAAACTACAACACGGATAATTTAGGTATAGATACGTTTCCTAGTCAGGTCATACTAGTTCTCTAGAAGAATCCCCTCCGCTGGCTTCACAAATTTGGCACACAGCTAAAAGAAAACTAGTCAGGGAACAAATACAGTGCTAAGGTCAAGTTATTAGCACAAGGCAAACACGCTCAGAACTGGCTGAGTACCACGTTGAACTACACCACCAAAGATACATGCACTGGGTTGTAGTCAACAAAGTTTGATTCAGAGGAAACCCACTGAACATGGTGAACACTGGAAACAATTGGATTCATATTTACTGTATTTCAGCTCTTTTGTTCACATGCAGATTTAAAATCATTTCACTGCTTATCATTTCATCTGCTAAATCAGGTAAGATCTCTGCAGTTACTGATGAAGAAATCTCACCATTGCTTGATTGTGGGAAAGACCAGTCTGCTTCATGCCTCTTTGACAAGTCTTCTTTCTCTTCTGCAGTCTCATAAGTTGAGCGGCGATTCCTTACGGAGATATTTTCTTCACCCACCATAGTGTCAGGCTAACGCACTGCAGAGGAGAAAACTGACTTGTATGAAGTACTTCAGCTTTTTATGACCATGCACTTATCATTCTTTATTATACGATGTATAATTATAAACATTCTAAAAAGCACAGCGCTTCTTTCTTTTACAAAACAAGTCCCTAGGCGTCCTGGCTGCCAGAAAACATTTCTAAATACACCACTTCAGACTGATGAAAGTTGTGAAAGTAGAGGATAGGGTTTGTTCAAAACCACAAACTGTTCCCTTCACTCTCTGAACCAGCCTCTCTCAATCTTGGTTGGGTCCCCAGATGTTGCTAGACTACAACTCCCATAATCTCTGACCACTTGTTTTCCTAGCTAGGAAGGATGGTTTTATGGTTTAATCTAACAACATCTCAGGATATATGGTTAAAAAGGCTGCCTTAAACTTGTATCTTTCAAAAGATTTGTTCCGGTTGACTATTAATGAAGGTAAAAGTTGCAGGAAATGTTTTCTGATCCGATCTTTGTTCCTTTAATGCCGCCAAAGGAAATCTTCCATAAAGGTAAGATTTCACCACTTGCAGCCCTTGCGTTTAAGGTGATATGTCAGTTTAGAGAGATAAATCACACATACACAGCACTTTTTTGCCGCCAGTTCTGATGTTCCTTGCTTAATAAGCAAAACATGACCAACCCCTTTGCCCAAGCTACGATTAAACCATAAAACATCCAAATAACGATAGTTTTCTATCTCATCCAAATAAGAAAACTATAGTTCCCACCTCAGAACACACCGGGATATTAAGTCAAAGTTTGACACTAATTTGACACTGGTTTGTTCCAAAGCTGGCAACCAGAGTTTCCTAGTTCAGATAAAACCAGAAAATGTGATTAACTAAAGGTTTCCAGCTTTGTTAGCTCTTACCACAAAAGGAGAAAACAAGTTATTGACATGCATATTTGGTCACTATCTCACCTTCCCTACCATAGGAAAAGTACAGCAGGTCCCCTATAGGCAATTTTTACTTGTCACGTGCAATCAGGCAAATGGTTTACTGCAAGCCTATTTAAGAGTCGTGCTTTATGCTTATGATAGATGTCAAACTCCATTCAGCAGACTCTCCACACTTATCTGCAAGTATTATTATTCAAAATAGTTTACCAAGCATCAATTAATCATTTTAGAAACTTGAGGTCAAAACAAGAGGCTATATCTAACCAAGTCACACTGGCCATAGACCCACTGAAATCAAGGGTTACGACTGACTTTTAAGTCTGTTGATTTTAATTCGTCTTCTCAGAGTCAGGTTTATCTGCATTTTATTTTTTTAAGACTCCCTTAAACAATATTTTAAGAAAAATAAAAGCTGCCAATGTGGAACGTTCCTCAGCCCAGTTTCATCAAAACAACTTCTCTTGGATGTCAGGCTATAGCACCAGGTGGCCCCACTTACTACTAATGTAGCCATACATTAAGAAGATAAAACAATGGTCCATGTGACTCACTACAATACCTCCAATAACTGCCAACTACAGACATTCACTTTACACAGAAAATCCAAGGGCAATAACTGAGCTTAAAGGAGTTTTTGCATGCCTCAGAGCTTTCCGTTCAAACAACAAGATGCTGGAGATACAAAGGTGCCACTAGCCATTTCTACCTGCACTCTTACTTCACACTAGGCTACCAGCAACTAGGGTGGGAATAACAGTTTAGAATATTCAAAATACTTCACATACATTTTCTTGCTCCTATTCTACAACCTTTTAAGGTGGGTCAGTATTATTATCCCATGTCTTGCATGAGAGAAGTGAAGGGCAAGAGACTGATGATTTATATTTGGAAAACAGCATGTGAGAACCCTCCATCCTCTGGTGGTGGTGCTTCGACCAGAAGCTGAAACCATAGCCCCATTTTAAAATGCAGGATAGAAATGGATGGATGCATACATAAATAAAACAGGAGGACCCAACCACAGATCTCCTGGTGTTGTGTGGAATTTTGCATCACTTCTGGAAATTCACTGTGCTGTCTAGTTCAGGATGAATTCAATTCAAGACCAATTATTATAATTATAACAATTATGTAGCCATCAAAATAACATTTTAGAATATTCAAAATACTTCACATACATTTTCTTGCTCCTATTCTACAACCTTTTAAGGTGGGTCAGTATTATTATCCCATGTCTTGTATATGAGAAGTGAAGGGCAAGAGACTGATGATTGTCTAAGGTTCCAAAGTAAGCTCATGACAGGTCCAAGATCTATACCAGGGATTTCCTGACCCATATAGTTCAGTTCCATGGTCACTACAACACCACACCAGCTCAGCATTAGTTGATTTAATTAAAGTTTCTCATTTGTAATTCAGATCTTCCTACATAGAAGGAAGAAAACTTTGAACTCCCCTGTCTTGAATTCAAATTTCATTTAAAGCAGCTTTGTTTTAAAACAAGGAAATTTGACTATAATTTAATTTTTAAGAGCAACAAAAGTCTATTTTTAAGGCATTTCAAAGATCTGAGATAGCTCCAAATTGATGCAGGTGCTAGATTAGACCATTTGGATTTTTCAGTCAATCAGAACCAGAGAAGTTGAAAGAACTCCGGGAAACCTGCATATTAGTGAAACAAGGGAGGGGTAAGTGCAACAGAATGCACTGGTAGTCATAGGGTGCCATGTGATCAAACCACAAAAAGATGTGACAGTGTATAATTTAGGAACAAGAAGCTAGATGAATTTCCAAATGACTAAAACAGGTATAAAAACTGCTGGCCATCACCTCAGAAACAGAGAGGAACTTTTAAAGGAGCAGGAGGGACATGGGTATCAAAATCTACCACCTCCGGGGATTTACAATCACAAAGAGGGTTTGAACTCCAGGAAAGCAAGACTTCCGGGTCAGTGCCATCGGTGAATGGCGGAGTTCCTCCGACCGGAGGAACGGGCTCCATGGAAATTTGGTCTTCCCGCCGCGACGAAGGCGGGGACCCGCTAGAAATCCCAGGCGGAGGAAGCCTGGGAACGTGGGGTTCGGCAGGGCACCAGGAGCACACCCCCCTACTCACCGGGAACCCCATTTTGGGGCACCGGAGCAAAGTGGGGTGAGTGGCGCAGTGCTGCGAACTGATTGCTACTTTCACGGAGTGAAGCCGCACAGCCACTGCCGGAGAGCGCTGACTTTTTCCTGTGGACAATTGGATTTAAAACAAGTACCCGTGAGTAGAAACGGAAAATTGGATCAAGAAATATCTTAATTTGGCATCGAAGCGGGAAGGTTCAAAACAGGAAGTCCGCCTTCCGCTTTTTGTATATAGACTAAAGCAAAAACTTTGTAAGCTAAAGCCTGGAAAGCCGTTAAAAAAGTCTAAATTTCCTTCATTTAGAATTACTGAAACCCCCTTGGAAGCAGGAGAAAAGGGGGGGGGGGACTTTGTTTAACCCCTGCAGGAGAGGGAGTGAAGAAGGATAAGTTTCCACCGTCTCTAACCTGGGAACGGGGTGTCAGAGACAGAAATAGTCGGAGAGGTTCATTGACTGTGAATGGAATACTTTGACAGATAGTTAAAGAAGAGAAATAAACTGATTCCAATGTTGCCTTTTGCATTCTAAAGAAACAAAATATCTGAAAAATATCTGAAAAATGAAAGTAATTTTCCTTTGTTGGACTTGCCTTAAAAAAAAAAATGGATACAAATAGAAATTGTCTCCTCTAGAGGGAGCTTGTTAATTTGTTGCTGCAGAATACTTGAGGACTCAACAGCTGTGAAATTAAAATCATGGGAACAGCTTTTTCTGACCTTGATTAAAGATGAGTTGGAAGGAAGATTGGGTGCTTGCTTTATGCAAGACAAGTGCCTTGCTGGAACAGATGCATGAGAAGATGGATTTGATGAACGAGAAAATGGACTTGATGGCTGTTGTGGTTAATAACTGTGGACAAACAGGGAACATTGAGACAGAAACCATTCAGGGACCAACTCATGATCCTGTACTGACTGGGCAAGTGCAGAAGATAATGGAGGAGGATGCGGATGCACCTCAAATAATACAAATGGAGAGACCCGAGGCCCTACAGGAGCATAAGCCGCTGTCATTGAAGATTGAAGTTGGAGTGGGCCAGGGGGAGTCTGGAGCTGAGAAGGTTCCTAACTGTGGAGAGACCTTGAAATATGCTTTTAAATACTTTTTGGATTACATTGATGACTGTGGGGAGTGGGACTGTGGGGAATGGGCGGGTTTGATGAAGGGAGATGGAGACAATTTTGGGTTGGAACCCCCCAGAGACCCACTCCTCAATGAGAAAGGAAAGAAATTAAGAAAGAGACCAACAGAGGACAAGGAAAAGGGCAAGTATAAACAAGAAGAAGAAAATTTGCAGAAGGGACATGGAAGAGACTTAAGGGCCTCGGACATAAGACTTCCAGGTTGATGGACTAGATGGAATGGACAGTATGGTCTGACACGACCCGAGACCAGGAAGAAGAGACGCTGGATGAAGATGGGAAGAAAATTTATAAAGAAAATTTTTATTTAGGGAATTAGCTTAAAATCAATGAATATTAGGGGAAATGTTGGAATGAAACTATATGACTCTAGCAGAAATGTTATCAGGAGTTATGTATATTTGAGAATTAAGCTTTAAGCTTTAAGGTATTTTATGGTAAGATAAGGTTAAATAAATTAAGGTAATTTGAATAACAAAATATGGGGAAAGATGGAAAGTATGTGTTGAGCTAATTATTAGGTTAAATTGTTAAGATAAAATTTTTAACAAAAATTGAGAAAGATGGAAAGAATTTGCTGAAATAACTAACTAAATTTGAATACAAAAAGGGAGGTGTGAGGAGGTCAATGAAACAAGCAAATGGAAGTTAAAGATATGTAATTTGGGATCTGTGTTTCTTTTTTCTTTTTCTTTTTTCTATCTTTTTGCTGTATTGTTGTATTGGTTTTTTTTTAATTGTATTGCAGTGTTGCTTTTTATTTTTTCTTCTTGTTTTTTCTATAATTCTGAAACTATTAATAAATATTATTTTTTTTAAAAAAAATGAACTCCAGGAAAGCAAAATTAATCTAGATCTTAGGACAGCAGTCCTTAAGAAAATGGGCAAGAGCAAGTTACTCTGCAATTTGTAGAATCACCTACCCTATAAATTCCTCTGCGGAAAGGGAATGAGCGTTTTGCGTCAGATTTTTGAAGAACCCCTTTCAGAGGTTCAGTTCCCACTCATGAGCTTCTCTAGTTATCCACTGTATGAAAACTCTTTACAGTGGTACCTTGGTTCTCAAACACCTTGGAACCCAAACACTGCAAACCCGGAAGTAAGTGTTCTGGTTTGCAAACGTTTTTTCGGAAGCTGAATGTGCTCCATTTTGAGTGTTACGCTTCCGTTTTGAGTGCCACACTTCCATTTTGAGCGTTATGCTGAGGTCTGTCTGTTTTTGCTATTTATTTTGCTGCTTTTGCGGCTTTTTTGTTTTGTTTTTGTGACTGTGTGGAACCCAGTACAGCTACTGATTGATTGTGTGACTGCAGTACATTGTTAACTGCTTTCATTTTATGGATCAAAGGTCTTGCTAGATAGTAAAATTCATGTTAAATTGCTGTTTTAGGGGTTGTTTTTCGAAGTCTGGAACAGATTAATCCATTTTGCATTACTTTCTATGGGAAAACACACCTTGGTTCTGGAACACTTTGGTTTGGGAACGGACTTCCGGAATGGATTAAGTTTGAGAACCAAGGTACTACTGTACTTCAGCCAAGATCTATATTATAACTTCTCCAGACATCTCTTTTATCAATGTGTCTCCAGCCCATCAGCTTTGAACTGCATTTGTGACCCAACAGCAAAGCATTCCTTATTACTCTTGCCTTCTCCAGTGTCTCTCATCTCCTTTCCTTCTGGGACCCTCCCAGGGTCAGAGATATCTAATGGTTTGGAATCCAGGACCTCTAACCCACCCCAGGGTCCTCCTGAGAAAGAAAGGGAGCAGCTTAGGTATCCCCTGCCCCCACTCATGACCCTTAAAGAGTAATAGATTAACAGTGCATAAGCTGTCTTGGAATAGACACATGAAGTGTTATCCTCAGTTTGGCATTCAGAGAGAAAGTGACTGCCGGCAACTGAATTAAAGCTTGGATCAAATCAGCACAGACTGTATTTTCTGCATTGCTTTGTCATTTGATGCCACTGCTTATCTTCAGTCTGGGAAATGATAGGAGCAGTTCACACCTGATAAAAAGTGGCCTCTGGTGTCCGGTCCGGCAAGCCTCTCCCACCATAAATATGTTACTTTTTAAGGTGCCACCAACTGGCTGCTGTTTTCCCTCTTTTCATCGTTGCCCAAGTTTTCTCCCTCCCCTCTGTGACATCTTCCCCACTGTGGGTACACAATCATTCATTTCCGAGCCGTAACCTCTTGGGAGGAATCAACCTTAAAAAATAACAAAAAAGCCCCCACTAAGCTCTTATTCTATAAAGCTACGTAATTAAATAATTCTCCAAGGCGGGTGGAAAAAAGGAAGCCCTTTGCCCCGGTTTCTCCCTAGCCGTTTCTGCCTTCCATGCCTCACTCCGAGTAAATCCGCATCCTCCATTGAGCTTCCTGTTCCAAAGGACCACATGCGCTCGCTATGGGCCGTGCACGAAAAACGATGGTGCGGGGATCAGAAAACCTTGAGAACTCTGGCGGAAACCTCGCGAACTCGCCAGACCCCTGATCCTCGTTTACACACTGATTTGGCCAACTAATCCCCCTGGATCCAACGTGGCTGACTCGTGAGTAAAGAGAGGGGGGCAGGGTCAGGCGGCAAATGCCCTTCTAGATTCCCGGTGGCGCGCGTGGGCTCAGCCTTTACGCACGAGAAGGAGAGGAGGAAGGGGCGGCCAACGGGCTCCCTTCGCCCTTCTCCCCCTCCCCGCACGCCATCGCTTCCTTTCGACGGAGACCGGGGGGGTTCAGGAGGGGTACCTGCGCCCCCTCTCCCGGCCCTTGCGCTTCACCCCACTCCGAGTCCCTCCATCACCGGGATCCCCACCGTCCCCGGCGCGCCTACCTGCGTTTCCGCGTCTCTTCTCCAGCCTGCGCCGTCGCCTCCAGCTCCGGCTTTTGCAGCTCCTCCCGCGGCGGGGAAGGGCATGAGCGGCCGCTATATGGCTGGGTTCCTCCTCCGCCTTCGTCACGGCGGGCCGGCGAAAGGGGAGGCGGAGGGAACAGGAAACGGCGCTGCGCGTCGGCAGGAGGCTCCGGCTACTGGCCGGCCGAGGGAGCCTTTGGCGGTGTCCGCGCACGTGCTGCTGGGGGAGGTGGCGCTTGCAAAACCAGAAATCCCTGTGTGAGGTTGCGGGAGAAGAGAGCGGGTGGTGACAAACTTGCCTTCTTTTTGTGCCGCCCCCGTTTGGGTTGGTTCTCTCTCTGTGTTCATTTATTAATTTTCCTTATGCTGTAGTTTCTTTTCCTTCTCCTCCTGCGATGAGGCTACATTTTAATATTTTAAGGTTTCAATATTTTAATGTTGTATTTTAATTTTGTTTTTAAGTTGTAATCATTCAGCTTGT
This sequence comes from Podarcis pityusensis, assembly GCF_964106645.2. Classification (NCBI taxonomy): domain Eukaryota; kingdom Metazoa; phylum Chordata; class Lepidosauria; order Squamata; family Lacertidae; genus Podarcis; species Podarcis pityusensis. The sequence continues at coordinate 93,065,842 of NC_138030.1, read as the reverse complement.
TTTTATTATTGCTTGTAAGCTGCCCTGAGCCCGGCCTTGGCTAGGGAGGGTGGGGTATAAATAAAAATTATTATTATTATTATTATTATTATTATTATAGTCTCACACCGAATGTAACCAATCCGTAGAAAAGACTCTTGGACCAGAAGATAGAGACAATGCACACTTTCCTAACATAATAAATCTCTGGGGCTTTGTTGATGGAGGTGAGCGCTGATAGGGAAAAAACATATTCACCACCACTGTCTATACCCTGAATTTGTGGGAGGGTAATAATAATAATAACAATAATAATAGTAATAATAAGAAGGACACGGGTGGCGCTGTGGGTTAAACCACAGAGCCTAGGGCTTGCCGATCAGAAGGTCAGTGGTTCAAATCCCCACAATAGGGTGAGCTCCCGTTGCTCGGTCCCTGCTCCTGCCAACCTAGCAGTTCGAAAGCACGTCAAAGTGCAAGCAGATAAATAGGTACTGCTCTGGCGGAAAGGTAAACGGCGTGACCGTGCGCTGCTCTGTTTCGCCAGAAGCGGCTTAGTCATGCTGGCCACATGACCCAGAAGCTGCACGCCGGCTCCCTCGGCCAATAAAGCAAGATGAGTGCCGCAACCCCAGACTCGGTCTCGACTGGACCTGATGGTCAGGGGTCCCTTTACCTTTAAAAATAATAATAAAAATTTATATGTCACCCATCTGACTGCCACCCTGGATGGCTTCCAGCAAATTTAAACGTCAAAGTAAAACATCAAACATTATGAATCCCTGTGACCAGGTGGGGGCAGAGGAAGGTAAATAACAAATTGTGGGCCTAAACTCACTCTCCAGCAGGGGAGAGCCCCAGTAGCAGAGTTTAAACTTACAAAAGTAAAGCAGCAGTGTACCATGGGAATGTGGGCCATGAGACCCTTTTCATATCCTGTTTAGTTGCATCCAGCGCTGCCCCTGTTGCAATGAACAGACCACATACTGCTAAGTAAGTTAAAAATGCTTTACTTACAGATTCAAAGGTTGGATTCATGCATTTATCCAAGCAGCAGCAAAGAGAACACAGGCAGAATACCTTTGGGTAGAAAATACAGAAAGATGATTTCAAACACGCGCTCTAAGCTTGGACATGTCTTCCTTTGTCAGTTACATGGAGAAAGAGAGGAAGAGGAAGAAGCTCCCTTATGAAGAAAAGGGGGTGTGACCCACTTAAGACAAGGGAAAGAATTCCGTGGCATTAGCCCCTTCATATACTAACCAGTTGCCATGCAGTTATGCTTGACTGCAATTTCCCACATAATTCTGCCACTGCAGAAGTACTCTACCACCCAGCTCATTCCACTGTATTCTTTCTATGAAGCTCGTTCTAACAAATCTTGTTAGAAGGAGGGAGGAGAATATGTAGAGAAAGTGAATACAGTCATATCCTGGGTTAAATGTGCTTCAGGTTGAGTGTTTTCAAGTTACGCTCCGTGGCAACCCGGAAGTAACAGAGTGCGTTACTCAAAACGCCGCACGTGCAGATGCATCTTACGTTTTACTCAGGATGCGAACAGGGCTCCGGAATGGACCCGGTTCGCATCCAGAGGTAACACTGTACAGAAAGCCTTTTTCTTTCACTTGGGGTCATCCAATGATGCTGAATGTCGGCAGATTCATGACAGACAAAAGGAAGGATTTCTTCACACAGCCATCATTGCATTGCATAACTGCTCCCACAGTAATGGCCAGCAACCTAGGTGGCTTTAAAAAAGGATTGGGTAAATTCATGGATGATATGGCTATCAACAGCTCCTAGCCACAGTAGCTCTGTTCTCCCTCCACTGTGACAGACAGTATGTCTCTGAATGCTGGAAATCACAGGTGAGGAGGGCACTGGTGCACTCAGGTTCTGCTTGCTGGTTTCCCACAGACACCTAATTGACCACTGTGAGAACAGAGTGCTGGATTAGATGAGTTCTTGGTCTACCGCCGACCTTCTGATCAGCAAGTCCTAGGCTCTGTGGTTTAACCCACAGCGCCACCCGCGTCCCTAACAACCTCACACTTGGCACCATAATGTTCCCTTAACCTCCAACAACTGTAAAGTGTTCACTCTGCATTTGGGAAAAAGCCACTTCAACTCGTATCAGGGAATAGAAGAGAACTATTGCCCAGGAAGAATGGCAAAACATTTTTTATATCCTTTTGGAGCGACACCTGGCCACAACATCAGTCATTCTCACAGGTGCCATCACAGCCCCTTGTAATCAAGTGGGATAATGAAAGACCCGGCTTAGAAATAAATGGGCCCCTCAAAGCTGCCCACGAGTTCTCCCCCATGTCCTCAGATGCCCATGAAATTAGGGGTGAAACCAAACGGAAAACTTTCTTGAGCCAAAAGATAATGGCCACCTTTTGAATCAAAATTCCTGTTAAAAAGTAGGGTTTCTCTAACCAACTGCCTTATGAGTAGATCTAGGTAGCCCCCAAAGCTCTAGATAAGTTATGGTATGCCGATTCCAATACAGCGGTACCTCGGGTTAAGTATTTAATTCGTTCCGGAGGTCCGTACTTAACCTGAAACTGTTCTTAACCTGAAGCACCACTTTAGCTAATGGGACCTCCTGCTGCCGCCACGCCGCCGGAGCACGATTTCTGTTCTCATCCTGAAGCAAAGTTCTTAACCTTTGGCTTCAACCAGAGCCAGGGCCTTTTCAGCTCTGGCTCCGGCCTGGTGGAACGCTCTGCCTCATGAGACCAGGGCCCTGCAGGGTCTGATTTCTTTCCGCAGGGCCTGTAAGACAGAGTTGTTCCGCCTGGCCTTTGGCTTGGAGCCAATTTGATTCCCTCCCTCTCTTTCTTTTTTTCTTTTCCTTTCTCCTGTGATGAGGCTACATTTTAATATTTTAATGTTTCAATATTCTAATGTATTTTAATTTTGTTTTTAAGTTGTAATCATTCAACTTGTTTTTATTATTGCTTGTTAGCCGCCCTGAGCCCGGCCTTGGCTGGGGAGGGCGGGGTATAAATAAAACATATTATTATTATTACAGTGGTGCCTCGCAAGACGAAATTAATCCGTTCCGCGAGTGTCTTCGTCTAGCGGTTTTTTCGTCTTGCGAAGCAACCCTATTAGCGGATTAGCGCTATTAGCAGTTTAGCGGCTATTAAAGGCTTAGCGGCTTAGCGGCTTAGCTGCTAAAAGGCGCTTAGCGGCTTAGAAAAGGGGGGGGGGAGCGGAAAAAAATCTCAAGACTCGCAAGACATTTTCGTCTTGCGAAGCAAGCCCATAGGGAAATTCGTCCTGCGAAGCAACTCAAAAACGGAAAACCCTTTCGTCTAGCGGGTTTTCCGTCTTGCGAGGCATTCGTCTTGCGGGGCACCACTGTATTATTATTATTAACCTGAGGTACTGTTTCTGGGTTAGCGGAGTATGTAACCTGAAGCGTATGTAACCTGAGGTACCACTGTACTGCCAACACAAGTGCCCCATATTACATCTGGGAGAATAGTTTAGTTTTACAAAGCTCTTAACAGGACAACAAACTTCCCACCTGATCCTTCTGAAAAATAGCATCAGCAGTTACACTGGCTGTGGCAAATGTGGCTTTCAAATGTGCAAACCAAGAACCAGAGCTTTTAAACATCGCACCCAATAATTTATACATATCAGCTTGCTCAAGCAGCTGGCTACCTGACTGCCCTCAATATTTCTTCCTCCATGTAATTTGGCTGACCAGTGTCAAAGATATCTGTGTTATCAATGACTTTCTTGCAAATTGAGCCTGTAATTATTTTAATTATCATTGAAATAAAAAAAATAAGGTCTTATACATATAATAAATGTTCATAAATGTACCAAGCAAACACGTACATAAATATATAAACCACATGTCTGAAGCAGCACAGGAAAACAGCCCTGGAACCAGTTTGACTCCCAAACTGACCATATGTTTTCTCTGCAAAGTCAAAGGAAAAGCCTCCCCATTGTCTCCTCTTTCACAAATCCTGTCTTAAGCGTATGTCTGTGTATGAATAGGGTGAGCCTGTGACCTGGCTCAGGAACTAAGTATTTATCATTAGAAAAGACTGGCCAGGCTCCCCAGGGTATCCAGTCAAGTAAGCATTAACAGGTAACTTGCCAGACAGGAGGTAAACAAAGCACTCAGATTTCTGCTGTAGACCGCCCTTTCTGTGATGTAGGTATGATGTATCTGGGGTGGTGGTCTTGAGCTACACCCCTTCTGTGATGTGTGTATGATGTTTCTGGGGTGGTCTTGGACCCCAGGGCGGGCATTTTAAAATGTCTGTATAAGGGTGGGCACACCTTGGTTCTGGGTCCTCCTCTCCTGCGTGTGAGGGGAGCACCCTGTTGCAACAGTTCAATAAAAATCAGGCTTATGAGCTACTTTGCTTCTCAATATTCTCTGGCTGGTCTCTGTTCTTTTCTCAGACCGATGGAGAACCTACAAAGGTCTCTATAAGGGCTCTTGTGTCCCCCATAAGGGAATAAGGGCAGATTTTCGTTTATTACAATCAATGTCCGAACTTTTTGACATTTCCTTTCCTTCTGGCTTCACTGTTTACAATTCACCACAACTAGTGTCTCCTTGTGTATAATTTCTGAGTCCTTAGCCTTCCCCATACAGATCATTCTTCTGTGTGTTTGCTAATCCTTTCCCACAAAAGCTGGTATATGAACATTTTGTTCCTGACTGAATGTTTTCCTGAGCGTTTGGAATAGTCATGGACACGAGCGTAATGTTCATGGCCACAAGTACAAGATGTTATTTATGCTGCCCTTCAGTTAAAAACTCCAAGGGCAGCTCACAAATTCATACAATACAATGCACACACGGTTTTGAAACTCAAGAGACACAGAACAAAAGAATAATAAAGTGAGTGGGATCCCTGGGCACAATCAGTTAAAGACAGCTTTAGTGGTATGTTAAAAGGCCTGGCAGCTGCACAAATGTTACTAGCCCAGAGATGGAAAGAAGACAAAGTCCCTCCTAGAGAGGAATGGCAAACTAAGCTGTTGGATCATGACGAAATGACAAAACTGATCGGAAAGCTCAGGAACCAAGAAGACCAAAACTTCAATAAAGAATGGGGGGGGGGTTATAATTTATCTAGGAGACCACTGTAAGCAAACATTAACAGGATTGCAATAAAAGTTGTAATTTAGCAAATATTATGGACAAAATGGAGAGACATAAAATATGGATTATGAAATAATATGCAGTTGAAAAGGTTGACAATAGGACCCATGGAGGGGAAGGTGGGAAGTCCAGAGATTCAGAAAAATCTCTAAATATGGATATGTATTTTGTATTGTTATAATTCTATACAGTATTTGTAAAACCAAATAAAAAAATATTTCAAAGAAGGAAAAAGACCTGGCAAATAAATAATTTGCCTAGCACCTCTGTCTACGGATTACAGCGGATTCAAACTACGTACAACACTCTATTATATAGATTTTCAACCACCAGAGGTTATCTTTTGGTTCTTGCATGGGCATAGCCGGGGTGGGGGTGCAGGGGGCAGCTGCCCCCCCAAATCAATCAAAATCAATACAAATCTGAGGTTCCCCCCCCCAACAAAAATCCTGGCTACGCCTTTGGGTTCTTGTGTGAGGTAAAAATCAGATGCTTGGAGACTCAAACAGAAGTTGAACAAGTAAGAAAGATTTATTTAACAGAGCACAGTGGCTAAAACAAGGAATATTTTAGGAGATAATGTTCTTTCAGGAAACAGTTAGCCTATTCATAATTATACTAAATTGAATGGATATGACAGGCCTCTCATCAAGCACAGCTTCTTTTAAACTTCAGTTGCTTATGTTCCGTTATTACGTTTCAGGTAGATGCTGCAGGCTTCTAGACTAGATGGTAAAAGGCTCAGCTTATTTCCAGTTATTTTATTCCTACTATTATTTATTTAATTTATATACTGCCCTATACCCTCACGTCTCAGGGTGGTTATTACACTTGACTTCAGTTCCCTCAGTTGTTGCATAGGTGTTACAGATTCATACTCTGGTTTCTTAGACAGCCTTTTGACATTCACACTTCCTGATGTAGCCTTTTTAGCCTCGGGTGAGAAGAGCTTTGTGCCCGGGACGGGGAAATGGGAGTCAACAGACACTCAAGGAATAGTTTCGGAGAAAAAGCTTTATTCTGCCATCCGGGGTGGCAAAAGGAGCAAGATTCACAAAACAAGCACGGGTTCACAGTCATTTGCACAGAGCATATATTCCCCTTCCAGTTCCCTCCCCTTTCTCCTCCTCCTCAAGAGTCCTGCCCCATGTTGAGTGAGTTCCCCTGAGCATGAACAGAAAGCTCCTGTCTTGGGACTCTTTTGGACTCTTCCCAGGAAAGGGGGATGAGAAGCCTTGCGTTCATTCCATCGTGTCCAAGATAAGATTCTTTTCTCTTGCTCTATTGGCACAGTTCCCGGAAAGAAAAGTGGCAAGTTGAATGTACCTTTTGGCAAGGTCAGCTAGCCTGAGAAGCGACCTTTGCTACAGCAGAGCAAAATGCGCCTGATGCTTAGCTAATGCCGTTTAGCTGCTGAGAAAATGATGTTGGATTTCAGCTGTGACTAATCTGTCTGTCGGAGCCAGCCGTGACAAAGTGGCGAAGTTTAGCATAAAATTATGACACAGAGAGCCAGCAATATTTTCATGATGGTAGGAGCAGCTCCTTTTCCTCCCTCTCCTCCTGCAGCCTTTTTTATTATCCTTTGTCTCTCTCCAGCCGCATGGCTGTTTGCCAGTGTCTCACGTTACCTCATCCGGTCAAGGCTTTTATTGCCCCCTTCACCATATAAGGTTAATACATTCCAATACATTGTAAAGCTCAGAGTGCTGGTCAGCCGAGGTCAGGGGGCACCCTGCAATATTACAAGCCTTTACCGTGGCTTTATGACTCCCACATGCCCTCTTTCTTTATTTTATATCAGAGTCAATACGCGATAAGCGACTCTTTGACACCGGAAGCGGGCCGCGGACTGGAGAACCATGCAGTACATATAGAGATTATAGAAAGAATACATTGGATTCAGCAACACAAAATAATGTAAATAACTACTATAATGATCACTAAAATCAATAACTACTATAATGATCACTAAAATCCGGAAGCCAAGAATATAAGAATTCTGATTCCAAGCTGCATGGTAGGCTTCCTGTAAGAGAACAAGAGCTATTAAAAGTGAAATTCAATGTATATTGACAGTTTGGATATATGCCCCATGATTCTTTCCCCTCTTTAATTTGAAAACAAATGGGGGGAGGCTCATGGAGGGTCAATTGTACTGGAGGCTAAATTGAAAAGATCCATTGACAGGCACACCATGAAGCATTATGCCTGAATGACTGGCATACACACCCAACATTTAGAAGCATGCAATAAACTGGCAAACATAATCATATCGTGTACAAAAATATTATCCCTCCATATCTTATGATAATTTTCTCCCCTAAAAGTCTTATTCAACAACGCTGTTCTTCTAGTTCAAAAGTGGCTGAGCCGTGGATACTGCCAGCCAGAGTAGGATTCTGGCGACAGCTGCGTGCCAGCCGATGAGGTGAAATATGGTGGTTTCAACTGGACTGGTCGTCTGCTTCTCTTCCTTGTATAACAGTGCAGCAAAGGATGGCAAGGCAAATGGTTAGGAAGGCAAACACTGCCAGATGCAGCTCGTGTGCAGCACCTCTAGGTGGCGCATGCGGAAAGGTTTCAATGCATCACCCACAAAATGTTGACAAAGTGTAGGGGAGTTCCGCATGCCTTGAGGCAGGACAACCCACTGATATCGCTGGGTGGGCTGCGAATTGTTATATACTGGCGATGTAAAAGCAAACCGTTCCCTGTCTGCTGGAGCCAGTGGGATGAAGATGGTTCAATGTGGCCAAAAGTCAATTGTTCAGAAATAAGTTGGTCAGAGATAGCTGGTGCCGCTGCTGCGGATTTTTCTTTTGGTAGAGGCCACTGTTCTACCCCCACTGGGGTATCGGTGATCCTGGTTTGCCACACTGGAAACAAGTTGTATCGGTGGCTACAGGCTGGTTTTCATTTAGCGCTGCTGCCAGCAGATAAGCCTTGTGGGTACCTACAGACTGACAAATGCGAAGCATGGCTGCTGTGTCTGTGGCAGGATTGTGTATTATCAGTCGTAACGCAAGTTTACAATCCTCATTGGCATTTTCAAAGGCCAATTGTTTGATAATTATTTGTTTGGCTTCAGGATTTTCAATTGGGCGACTCACTGCTGTAAGCAGCCTGTCCATAAAGGAAGAATATGATTCTCTTGCCTCTTGCCTGATTGAACCCCACCTTGATTGAATACTGGTGGGTTCTGGGATTTTTCTCATTGCTTGTTTAGCAGCAAGAGCAATGTCCCTCAATAAGATTTGCAGCAGTGTAGCTTGCACTGAAGCTTGAGCGAAGGGACCACGCCCCAACATGGCATCTAAGACGTCTGCGAGGGTAACATTTGGATTATTTCCTCTGACTTGTTGTGACAAGGCTGGAGCATAAGCACGGCAGGCAGTTTCCCATTCGTGGGCAAACAAAACACCAGCTGATAGGGGTAACACTGTATGGGCCTCTGGAACCAAGAGCTGGGCTAATGTGGCTTCTAAAAGCGCCTGCGTATATGGGGCTTGTAGTCCATTTGCCTTTACTGACTGTTGCAGCTCTTTCAAAATCTTAAAGTCAAAAGGTTGGTGTTGGGCTTGGGTGCCTGCCGGAGCGCCAGCAGGGGGCACAATAACAGGGAATGCCATAGTATCCTGAATTAAGGAAGAGGCAAGGACTGCACGTTGAAAAGGAGTAGCTGGTTCTGCCACTGAAAGAGCAGGATCATTGCCAGCCAGACCACAGTATTTTTGCAGGATTGGGTCCTCTGGTGAGGAACTGTAGTCCGGAGGTTTGGGGTCTGGAGCTGCTGGCAAAGCAAGTATTGGAACAGTCTCTAACACAGCAGGCTGAATTAAAGAAGCTGAAGGTTGTGTTGGCAATGCAGCCATAGAGATATTTTTTGGTGATAAAGAGCCCATGGCGTAACGAACCTTGCACCATGCATTTAAAATCCGAACACTTATGCTGGGGAGCCCATGAAAATGTTCCCCGATCTTGTCCCAAAGTTTTAATTCCCAAGTCCCATCTGCAGGAAACCAGGGGGAATGCTCTTTGATAGCCAGAATGAGCTGTATTAAATCACCCTCCGGAACTTCCAATTCGTTGGAGGAGAGGAGAAATTTTAAGTCTTTTAAAAATTTCTGTTGGGGAGCAGACAAAGAGCTGCCCATTTTTCTAAAATCAATATAAAATAAGGGATCGGAACTCACCGGGATCTTTTTAAGATGATTAGCGCTTGAAGCCCTTTCCGGGCGTAGTGAGCCGATGATATCCTTTGCTAGGATCAATAAACCTCACACGGTTTCCTTTTAAAAGCCTCAGTCTGCCTCAGACTGTTTTCTTTAAGTTGCCTCACACGGTTTTCTTTTAAAATCCTCTTAGTCCTCAGACGTATTCTTTTATTCAGCCTCACACGGGGCACCACTTGTCGGAGCCAGCCGTGACAAAGTGGCGAAGTTTAGCATAAAATTATGACACAGAGAGCCAGCAATATTTTCATGATGGTAGGAGCAGCTCCTTTTCCTCCCTCTCCTCCTGCAGCCTTTTTTATTATCCTTTGTCTCTCTCCAGCCGCATGGCTGTTTGCCAGTGTCTCACGTTACCTCATCCGGTCAAGGCTTTTATTGCCCCCTTCACCATATAAGGTTAATACATTCCAATACATTGTAAAGCTCAGAGTGCTGGTCAGCCGAGGTCAGGGGGCACCCTGCAATATTACAAGCCTTTACCGTGGCTTTATGACTCCCACATCTGTCTTGAGGAAAGCATGTGGGATCTTTGTCTTGTAGTCCGGGACTTGCAAGGCCGTGTTAATTTCCCAAGGTGGAGGTTACTCCAGGTCATTCCTTAGTGTTGCAGACACAAATGATATGTCAGAAGAATGAATGTGCAGGGGGAAATTGAAGCTGAGGAGGAAGAGGACATAGTTGGTTAATATTAAACACAGGCTCATTTGTTTTTTTCTTTGGAAAGTTACTTCTCTTTCTCGTTTCCCTCCTGCCTTTCCCATCCATTCAGTGGCTTGTCATTACTATTTACATACGTCACAATTTATCGTTATGTTATTTTTAGCCTGCTTTTCAGGCAGTGGGGGCTCCCAAAGTAGCTTTCATACACTCCTCAGTTAAAAATGAGCGTCAGTGAAATGCTGTTAAAATGACCACAAATCGCTAATCAAATATCAAGAGAAAGTATAGGTAACTCTTTTTATATAACTCATTAAAGCCAGAGTTTCCTTAATGCTTGGGCTACGCTATAAACACTTTGGCAAAGAAGAGAGATATTCGATGTTCCTTCAGATAATGCTGTGTGTTGCAGGTAACTTGGTACTCAGCCAGCTCTGAGCGTGTTTGCCTTGTGCTAATAATCTGACCTTAGCACTGTATTTTCCCCCTTAACTGAATAGTTTCTCTCTTAGCTGTGCTTCAGCTCTGTGAAACCACTGTAGAGTATTCTCACTAGTGTTCTAGTTTTACCTGACCAAGATACAAATCCATAGCTCACTCATCGGCATTGTACTTTTTATTGAAAGAGGTACCAGACATTTGCCCCTGGGTGTGAATACTGGCATTCATTGCTAAACATGTTTACTCAAATTCAAACTGGGTGTGAAACTGTCTTCTACAGAACTGTCCTCTCCGGCTGCCGGAGCACGATTTCTGTTCTCATCCTGAAGCAAAGTACTTAACCCGAGGTAATATTTCTGGGTTAGTGGAGTCTGTAACCTGAAGCGTATGTAAGCCGAGGTACCACTGTACTGAGTTGGACCAGCAGTTCATCTCACCCAGTACTTCTTACTCTGACAGGCAGTTGCTCCTCAGACCACGTTATTGTGGTCGGGTGGGATTCCAGCAAGTCTTTGTGTGCACAGAATGAGGTCCACTTGCCCAGCCGGCCTTTCCCTGCCCGCGGGCCTTAGGTTGCCAATCCCTGGTGTAGATGCATTTATGAGATTTCTTTATCAGTAACTGCAGAAATCTTATCTTATTAACTATAAGATTTTATCAGTGGATTTACTCTGAATCTGCAAATGAACAAAAGTTCTGAAGTACAGTAAATACGAATTCTTCCTCAGTTCTTAAATAATGGATTGTTTCCAGTGTTCACCATGTCCAATGGGTCTACTATGAGTAAAACTTTGTTACAACTGAATACATGTATTTTGGCTTTCCAACCTTTCTGGACCTGTTGGCACATCTGTAAAGTGGATTAATTGTTGTGTTGTTACACACACCCTACGACAAAGCACATTTTGTAAACTATCGTGCACTTAGGGTTGTCATATTGATGACCACTGGATTCTAACCTTAGCTGAGAACTCAAATGATGAATTGAGTTATGATGAATTTGCGTAGCTGGCAAATTGTGTTTTCAAGCTGCTCCTGTTTTCTATCCTCACAGCACTCAACATTGTAAGCTCAGTCCTGTTTGAAAGCTCAGACCCTGTCTCCAGGGAGCAGAACCTTTGGGAGGCTGAGCGATGGCCCTAATTGTGGTCTGTCAGTTTGAAAATAAAACACATTTAAAAGGGGTATAGGGTGTTGATTCTCATCCCAGGCTTCCCCAGCTGACTCCTCTGCATCTCCTTACTTCATTCTCTGGACTGCTTTTGCTCCTATAAATTTCTGTGCTGCATGTGAAGCCTGCGCAGTGTCCTACTTCTGGTGGGCTATGTGTACAGATGTGCACTGTTGCACTATGACAGCCTTCACTAACCTTGTGCCTTCCAGGTGCTTGGATGGGGGGTTGTGGTCCAAAACCTGTCATGGCACCAGGTTGGCAAAGGCTGTAGCATCAGAAGGAAATGTTGCCAGCGATGGGATGCTGAAACCACAGGAGGAAGAAACATGTGCCTACTCCACAATTTAACCAGTGCCCTGCATACATCTCATACAGTTCATTCCCATCTTCAATCACAGATATGATTTCTTACATCTTTTATCATCTCCCCAGCATCATGTTCCACCAACTTTGTGTCAGAGACTGGTCAGAGGAGGATGTTGGAGACCGCTTCTCTAGCTTGACCCTTCCAGGGAGGAGGAAGAGGAAGACAGTATAGATTTACAACAGGGGTTTGAAGGAGGTCACAGCTCAGAGGCAGATGAGGGGGAAAGCTGGGAAATCATGGGAGAGACAGAACAACACTCAGCTGACAGGTTGTTATTAGAAAGCATCCCAGACCTTCCATCTCCCAGAAGCTGGTGAGCCTTAAAAGTAGGAGAGCAAAGAGCTCAAAGACAGAGGGCACATAGCAGCACCTGTAGGAGAGACAATGAGAATGGTGAATGAGGAAGTGGGAGAGACGATGGGTGGGGTGGAGATTCACTCGGGACAGTGCCATTGTGATGGCCTGGGATTCCGAGTCTGAGAGTGAACCGGAGGAATCCCAGCCGGCACAGGAGTCCCCGCCTCCAGGGCCGGCTGAACTGGGGCAAGGCCTAGATGCTGAGGAGCCTGCACCTGTGCCAGATCCTCAGGGGAGGCATCAGGTGAAACCATTCTGGCCCCAGAAGTGCTGGAGGACTCAGTGTTTACAGGTGAGCCTCCCCTGGGGCCCAGTAACCCTTCGGCCTCTCCTGAACTGCAGAGGCTTAGGGCAGAGAGGCGAAGGGAACTGGTTTCTCCCAGGAGGAGTGCTCGCTTTAAGGCCAGGAGAGGCGGGGCTCCTGGGGGCCGGGACCGCCCCCGGCCTTAGAAGAAGATAAAGGTCAGGCAGCCCGGTCCCAGGTTGCGGGAGCAACGTCGTTGTGGAGTACCTGCGTTTACCCAGACCTAGATCTGCACTCCCAGTGTGCCTGTTCCACGCCCGGCTTCCTGCTTCTACTCTCCGGTGTTCCTGTTCCTCGCCCGGCTGCCCGCTGCTGACCCACCAGTGTTCCTGTTCCCCACCTGGCTTCCTGCTGCTGCTCTACCAGCGTTCCTGTTCCCCCGCCCGGCTCCCTGTTTCGGACCTCGCGTCTCATCTAGTGATCGTCTACCCTGCTAGTGACTCTGGACTGAACTTCGGCTACGGTATTAGTACCTTTCCCCCCCCCGGGACCAGCACAGCCATTATCCAAGAGGCTGGGTGCTATAGCCTCTCTCTGTAAATACTGAATAAAAAGCAGACAGTAAGAAACATTCCCTTGTCTTTATATGTTCCTGGGCAAGCAGCCGGAAGTCGCTGGCAGCAGCTTGACACCTTGCTCAGAAAATTGATATCATTCCTCATAGACTTTTCTCTTAAGTACTCCTTTGTATCATTACTACTTCGTTTACAAATTCCTTGACTTGATGTCCTAAACAAAATAGACTTGAAAGACTCCATGTTAGGTCTTGAAAGGCAGTGTAAAGGGGGGTGGGGAATAGCCATCAATGCAAATTCCAAAATAATTGTTTATGGAATCCCATTTTGGGACATATTCAGTTTGTCGTGCATAATGAATCTTCTTATCTCCATGTATCAAGTTGTTGTAAAGTTGTAAAGCTCATTAGGAGAGGTGCTTCTTGAGGTTCCACAGCGCATTGTGTAGTAACAGTGGGACACATATAGTCCTTTCCCTTTGGTGCCAACTTAAAATTGTTTCCACTGGCATTTACATGATGTAAATTCTGGAACTGCCCACATTTTAAAAGGTTTTTCATATCTCCTCTCAGTCTCCTCTTCTCCAGGCTAAACATACCCAGCTCCCTCAACCGTTCCTCATTAAGCTTGGTTTCCAGACCCTTAATCATCTTGGTTGCCCTCCTCTGTACGCTTGGATAAACTCAGGATTAAATTGATAAAAAGCAACCAGTGCATTCCATCAGGATTTCTTGTTGGTTATGAAGTTTAAAAAACTTTAGCAATGTTATTAACTCAGGTCACATGGCCACTCTTTTCTTGAGTTAAAAAAAGCCTTTGAGCCTTTGATGTGAATATACCCGTTTAAGTGTTCACACAAGCAACAAGCACCCTCAAGCTTCCCTCCATGGGTGGGGAAGCAATTAATCACCTCCTCCCACCCCCATGTTGCTGTTGCAATCTGTTTAACAGCTCCCTGCCTGGTTTTCCTAAAATTCCTCCCCACAAGAGTCTGGAAGGTTGTCATGCACTTCTGCCTCCTTCTCTGCCTTCTCCTCAGTTGGTAACGTACGAGACTCTTAATCTCAGGGTTGTGGGTTTGAGCCCCACGCTGAGCAAAAGATTCCTGCCTGCATTGTAGGAGGCTGGACTAGATGACCCTTGTGGTCCCTTCCAACTCTGCAATTCTATGATTCCCCTGTAATTTTAGTACTGTATAGCAACAATAGGCTACACTGCAGGGCAATAGTAGCCCATGCTTCCTCAGGCACAGTACTCCCTCTGCAACATGGATATTGCTTGTGTGATAAATTTCTTTCCAGCACTTGCCAGTTACAGCTCTGACTTCACTCATTGGCTAAAATCACTAAAATGTAGGAGCAGGCTCAAATCTCACAAAACAATTTCTTTGAATGGTGTCTGTGTGCTTTGCTTTAAAGCTTTCATTCTACAAGGGCTAAAGGGCTTGCACAGTGGGGTGTGTGTGTGTGTGTGTGTGTGTGTGTGTGTGTGCTGATGTCTCTGCATGATACCTTCCAACTGGGCAATTAGCTGTTGGAGAGGAGAAGCCCTTGCTGGCAGTGACTGCCCAAAGGTTCTTGCCAAGGTACGTGACTTTTTAGAGCCTTCTGTCACAGAAGGATGACGTGTAGTTGCTCCCATCTTGTTTGTATGGATTAAAATCACTGCAGAGGGCTCCGAGGGTGAGAGGCATAGCTGGCAGGGATGCAGAACCACTTGTCCTCATATTGTTGGACTCCCAACTCCCAGGATGGCTAGTGGTCAGGGAGCTGGATACCATCTTAACAGAGATGCCTAAGAAAGATAAAATCATCCTCCTGGGTGATTTTAATGCAAGAGTTGAGTGAGATTTTGATCTGTGGCCCGGAAATATTGGGAAAGAAGGAATTGGCAACAGCAACCAGAACAGAATCCTACTTTTAACTCTTAAGACCGTATTCATGGAAGACGCCTCTCAAAAGTAGGTGATGATACAAAAAGATATAAGATGCATCTAGGTACAGTGGTACCTCTGGTTACGAACTTCATTTGTTCCAGAGGACCGTTCTTAACTTGAAACCGTTCTTAACCTGAGGTACCACTTTTACTAATGGGTCCTCCTGCTGCTGCTGCTGCTGCACTGCTGCCGTGCGATTTCTGTTCTCATCCTGGGGCAAAGTTCTTAAGCTGAGGTACTACTTCCAGGTTAGCAGAGTCTGTAACCCGAAGTGTTTGTAACCTGAGGTACCACTGTATTCCATGCCTACAGCAAGGAGATATTGCACTTGCATCATTGTTCCAGGTGAGAGTCCCTGATGCAGCCCTCTTGAGCTTGGAGATAAAGAGGGATATGTAGAAATGAGCTTTCATAGGCGTATGGTGCTTGGAGTGTCTTGTATGCACAGTGGAACATAAATAAGCAGCCTCTTTCCCCCTGCCTCTTGGAACTATGCTTATCAGAAACTGTTGAAGAGGGAGGCATCATGTGCGCACATTTCTGGCACGTCTTCCCTGTTACAAGTGTGTTAACAGTGGCTACGCATCCTGTTTGCACATGTCTGCAGAGCTTGTTGCAACAATTAATTAATATTTGTTGCAGTAATTAAGACCTACCTTTGGCAATGTATGTGATGTAGCAATAAATGATGTTCAAAGATGTTTGTCACAGTGCCAATGATACAGTACGTTTTGTGGAGGACTTGGAACTAATTGCTGAGGGCGCTGCATTTCTGACTGTTGTGAAAGACAACCTTCAATACCCAGAGAAGAGTTTGAATTTGATATCCCGCTTTATCACTACCCTAAAGAGTCTCAAAGCGGCTAACACTCTCCTTTCCCTTCCTCCCCCACAACAAACACTCTGTGAGGTGAGTGGGGCTGAGAGACTTCAGAGAAGTGTGACTGGCCCAAGGTCACCCAGCAGCTGCATGTGGAGGAGCGGGGAATTGAAATTATAGAATAATTTTTATTAAGAATTTCAGCATAACAATTTATCAAAGACATATCATCCTAATTTCCCCCCTAATTTCCCCTCCCCAGGAAAATCCCACCCTCCCACCCCTGCCCGGACTTCCCTCAGCTCCTCTCTCTGGTTTTTCAGCACATGTTATTCTCTGGATATTATAAAATTGTAAAGATCCTTAAGCTATCTGTCTATATGTAACCAATAATAAATTTGTGTTTATTTATTCAAAACCTGCCAAGGAGTCCAGTTCATTTTGTTGTTTCTTTAAGTACTTTGTAAAAGGTTCCCATTTTCCTTTAAAGTCACAGTTGTCCTTATCATGCAGTTTGTGCGTCAGTTTCGCCAGTTCCACATAGTCCATCAATTTCCCTTGCCACAGTTCTTTTGTCAGGATTTCTTCATTCTTCCATCCTTGTGTTATTAAGACTCTTGCCGCCATTGTCGCATACATGAATATGTTCTTCAATTTCCTTGCCAGGTCTTTTCCTACAATCCCTAACAAAAATGCTTCAGGCTTTTTTACAAATGTTAATTGGAACATTTTCTTCAATTCATTGTATATCATTTCCCAATTTTTTAAAAAATTTCGCTACAATCCTACCACATATGATAAAAAGTCCCTTGTTTTTTCTTACATTTCCAACATATATTTGAGCCAGTTTTGTACATTCTTGCTATCTGTACTGGTGTTATATACCATCTATACATCATTTTCATATACAGTGGTATCTCGGGTTAAGTACCTAATTCGTACTGGAGGACTGTTCTTAACTTGAAACTGTTCTTAAACTGAAGCACCACTTTAGCTAATGGGGCCTCTTGCTGCTGCTGTGCCGCCGGAGCACGCTTTCTGTTCTCATCCTGAAGCAAAGTTCTTAACCTGATGTACTATTTCTGGCTTAGCGGAGTCTGTAACCTGAAGCGTATGTAACCTGAAGCGTATGTAACCCGAGGTACCACTGTAGCTTTCTTTCAGTAAAGAACAGTCTGTAAATTTTAAATCAATTTTCCACAATCTTTCCCAATCTTCAAACATTATGTTATGGCCTATATCTTGTGCCCATTTAATCATGACTGATTTCACCTCCTCATCTTTTGTTTCCCATTCTAGCAGAATCCTATATGCGCCTTTCAGCAACTTTACTTTCCCTTCCACAACTTCCTTCTGAAATCTAGATGTTGTATAACTAAATCCTTTCTTGTTATCTTCTCGGTATATCTCGTGTAGTTGCCAATAATGTAACCAACTCTGAAAATGATCTCTTAATTTCCATTTTCCTTCTTGACCCTTTAACAAGTCAGCATACGTAAGCCACTTTCCTTTCTTTCCAAGTGGTTTAAGCTGTAAAGCTTCATGTGGTGAAAGCCACCAAGGAGTCTTCTGTTCTAATAAATCTTTATATCTCTCCCATACTCTCATTAGTGATTTCCTAATTATGTGCTTATAAAAACTTTTACGTACTTTCCCTTTCCCATGCCATAGATATGCGTGCCAACCAAATCTATTGTCATGTCCTTCCAGTTCTAATGCTTCTTGCTTTTCCAACTTCATCCAGTCCCTAATCCATACCAAACATGCAGCTTCATAATATAATTTAAAGTCTGGGAGGGCAAAGCTGCCTCTATCTTTTCAGCCTGTAGAATAAGATTTGCCCATTAGGGGTCCAGTGTGGCTTGCAAGGCCATTTCTGGATTCAGGAAGGGCTTTGCATGAAAACTCCCTGCTTTGTTTTAGCAAGGGATTCCAATGCAAACCCCTTCCTGATTTAGGAGATGGTTGGCACTGGAATCTTACTGAAAGGAAGGGCATTCAAACAACTCAGTGCTACCCTTTGAACCTCCAAAATCTGGAAGTTTTTGAAAGAAATGAGACAGTTTTCAAACAGCCCAGTATGAACATGTATGAACCTTTGGTTTGCAAAGCTCATCACTGTGGTTTGTGGTTCTGGAATCACTTTTTGAAAGCAAAGCTTCACCTGAAATGATAGCAATGACAGGTGGTGAGCGTTAGGTGTAATGAGCAGTAACCAAGCCCATCTTTTCATCTTAAGCGATCTGTATTTAATGAATCTTGTGATTCCATAACCAGGGATTTAACAACCGGTAAGTACAGTATGCTCCAGGGATGGTGTTTTTGATTTTTCAAAAGGGCATGCTATCAGAGGACTCAGTTAGACTGATAGAGAAAAAGCAATTTATATGTGTTGTATGTGCAATGTAACATTTTGCCACCAGATGATGACGTGGAGTCCTGTTTTTCTCTACCTGTTTTAAATTTACAATGCTTTAAACTAAAACGCTTCTTTGATGTGTCTACATCCAGCCAGAGTTTAGTGATCTAGTGTATTTTTGTTGTTTACTTGATATTTACTGTTTGATGATTGGGGTCCCACACTTGGAGGAGAAAACAGTTTATTGTAGGGTGCAAGAAGCTCAGACCACACCCAAACATGTGAAAGGAAACAGTTATAGCTTCACAGAACACAGAAAGATTCAATACCTCCAATTATAGCATTCTAGTATACGTGACCTTTATATCATAAGGCACCAATCATGCCAACTCCTGAGGGATGCACATTGTGATCAACATGCTCTTGCGTGATCAACTTGTAGGCAGCTGCACTTTGATACTCCTTATTTTGTCATACATTGCTTAAGCAAGCATTGCCCAAATTGTCATCCTAGTTTCCAGTAATATAGCAAGCCCAATAGTTCACATAGCAAGTTGTTCACTAATCAAGCTGGTGGTTTAAGCAGAACCTCAGGCATTCCTGGTACATTCCTACACACTTACTTAGAGCTCAGCAAAACCAAGCTAAAGGGGATTTCATCAATAAAAAGGATTTTTATTTTTCATTGATTAATATGAATGTTCCCTTCCCTAGTTTGGCTGGAATTTTGTTCAAGATATGCCCAAATACAATTGCTGAATGATTGTTTAATGAGAGGAATGTCCAGAAGAACCATCTAACTGCAATTCTGCAGAAACAAATTTGTTTTTGTTTTCAGAAAAACTTATTTCTATGCATTGTACACTCGTTTTGTCACAGTTGAATGTCTTGTGTGCACCGTCTCTGCCGTCTTGCTCTCACTTGGCTGGTGAACTGGTGCCTGGGCTGTACCCTGCAAGCTCCGGGGACAGCTGGGAGGCGCAGCGCGTCTTCCTGCTGTCCCCGGACCTGATCTCAAGGCGGGCGGCGGGGAGAAGAGCGCTTCTCCCCGCTGCCTCCCCCACAAGCTCCGGGGACAGCTGGGAGACGCAGCGCGTCTTCCTGCTGTCCCCGGACCTGGTCTGAAGGCGGACTGCGGGGAGAAGAGCGCTTCTCCCCGCTGCCGGCCCCACAAGCGCCGGGGGGGGAAAATAATTTTTGTTTTCTTTATTTTCCCCCCAAAAAACTTGATGCGTCCTATGGGCCGGTGCGTCCTATGGGGCGAAAAATACGGTAAGTTTAAATGATCTGCCCCGATTAACTATGGTTTTAATGCACTCTAGGAAGCGAAGCCTTGGAAATTGGAATAGGTTGTTTTTCCTTTTGGTCAGTAGCGGACAACTAATACAGGTACATCTGGGCAGGGGAATAAGTGAAAGTTTTGAGGGCTAGTAACTTTTGTGGACTTATTTGCAGCACTGATATTAAAATACTTTAAATTTCCAGTTTGCATACTTTTCCTGTTTTGCCTTTCATACTTGCGGACAACTTATATTTATTTATTTATTTATTTATTTATTTATTGTATTTATCATTGAAAATACAGCAATGATTTGTTTTTTTCCTCTTAGGTGATGTTGACATTGACCATTCGGTCACTCGAAAGATGCAGCTTTTGGTGGAGGCTGAGGTAAACTTATCTGAATTGTAGTTAATATGAGTTGACAAGGAGGAATCCCTAGACAGCAAAAGAAACCTCCCATTTGTAACAGATCTATGCATAGTATGGGCCTGTTAGAAATCCTAAATCCTGTAAATTGGGAGTCACTGAAACTGGGACTGCTGAAAGATTTCCTCAAATGCAAAAATTATAAACAATGCTCACTTTCCTGTGAGCTCTTATAAACTGGAGACTAAAAGAGTATGTTTTGCATACGGTTGGTATTTGACTAGTATAACAAAAACAAAACAAAAAGCTCCTGCAGAACAAGTCAGTTTTCTGGTCAGATTTCTGTCAGATATGTTGAGCAAGATGGGAGGCAGCTAGGCTAACTATGATTTTCTTAGAAAGGCTCTGCAGTTGGCGACTTTGCTTCCTCATTCTTGGGGAGCTGCTGATAGGTGGTTTAAACCAGGAATGGGGAACCAGATGTTGCTGGACTAGGAAGTCCTATCAGCGCTGACCATTGTCCTCACTGGCCGTGACTTTGACTGGGGTTCAAGAATATGTCGTCAGTTGTCAGGAAATGAGACATGTTCATGATTTGTTGTTAGCATGGTGTTAGGAAGTCAGCCTTGCATTTGAAGGTAAAGAGTAACATGCCATTTTAGCAGGCAAATTCCAGGCAATACTTAACAATTACAGTGGTACCTCAGGTTAAGTACTTAATTCGTTCCGGAGGTCTGTTCTTAACCTGAAACTGTTCTTAACCCGAAGCACCACTTTAGCTAATGGGGCCTCCTGCTGCTGCTG
Source organism: Podarcis pityusensis (assembly GCF_964106645.2). Lineage (NCBI taxonomy): Eukaryota > Metazoa > Chordata > Lepidosauria > Squamata > Lacertidae > Podarcis > Podarcis pityusensis. The sequence continues at coordinate 93,045,097 of NC_138030.1, read as the reverse complement.
CGCCGCTGGAGCCCGATTTCTGTTCTTATCCTGAAGCAAAGTTCTTAACCTGAAGCACTATTTCTGGGTTAGCGGAGTGTGTAACCTGAAGTGTATGTAACCCGAGGTACCACTGTATACTTAAGGTGTTCTCTTTTTTATTCGTTCCTCCCTCCAAATTTTATCAGCAAATGAAGCCAGCTTTCATGCAGCGGATCGACAGCCACTTTACAGAATTTGTAAATGGCTTGATTGCAAAGTCTGTGCAGCTTGAGACTTCGCCCCCTGCCTTCTCAGCTGTGTGCTCAGAGAAAGACGGTGGCTTCAAAAGCAAGTATGTTGGTTCTTGGCTGAGCCTGAAGCAGAGTTGATATGTTGATTTGTTGCTGAATATTTGTTCTTTTCACAGGGAATTAAGAGCACCTCCAGAACATGGAAAAGTTTTTGTTGCTAGAAAGTCTGTCTTTGAGTGAGTATATTAATTAGATTTTATATTTTACTAGAGCCCTTGCTAAAGTTAAAGTTGCCTTGATCCGGTGGGTGGCTTATCTGCACATCTTGCTTCTCCCTCCCAGTAGATCACTTCTCCCTCCCAGTAGATCCCTCCCAGTAGATCATTTTTATACTGTGTAGACTGAAAGCTGGTATTCCTAACCTTTATAAGTGTTCTAGCCAATTGGCTATTGCACATCCCAATTCTAACTTGGATGTGGCTGGATTCTGGATTCACAGAGGCTGTTCTGTTCTGTAGAAACTGGTCTACAGAATAGAATAGGCATCCCCTATCTCGGCTCTCCAACTGTTTGGGGACTACAACTCCCATCATCCCTAGCTAACAGGAGCAGTGGTCAGGGATGATGGGAATTGTAGTCCCAAAACAGTCCTGTGTTCTCCAGGGCTCCTTTGGAGGCCAGGTGGGATTATCAATTTAATAATAAATGAATAATAAGCACTCTAAGCCTGTGAGACCCAAATATTTACATAGCATGGAGTGGGGATTACAAAAGGCTTCAGTTGGTGCAAAATGGCAGAATGTCTGTGTGAAATGAGGTCTAGAGCAGCTCTGTGGAGCTTCTGGCCTGCTCAGGCATCCTAATTTGACCTGCAAGGCCACCTTCCCCAAACCAGGTCGACCTGTGGGACAGGTAAAGATGCAGTTCCCTACTGAAAGCAGGTTTGATGACACCACCAATCAGCTGATTGGCAGTGCCAACGAAGTCCTGTGCCTTTGCTTATGTGGTTTGATTTCAAACCACGCAGGCACAGGAAACTGGGTTTGCTGGCACAGTTGACCATTGGTGCCTGCAAAGTCTTGTTCCAGTTTTGATTTCAAACTGCATGGGCAAAGGACTTGCCCTGATGTCATTATTGTAGCAATAAGGGTTGCTCAGGCTAGCGTGAAAATTAGGAATCAGGGGTCTGGGTTAAGTTGAGGCATGTCCCTCTCTAGCTTAAAAGGCTAGTGCTGTAAGTTAGCTTCTTAGTGATGAGGAGATTGTTATTTTAGATCATGCTTCGAAGTATTTGAGGGGTGTTGATTCTACTACAATAGGTAGAAAGCTGTGGTTTGATCTGCAAATTTCTGAACATTGGCCATAAAATAGACCCTGGTGAGATGTGTTATGGAAAAATCTGGGTGCGGGGTTACTCTGCCACCCAGCTCGTCGGACTAAGTCCGCGGGTCCCTGCGGAAGAAAATGAGCTCAGCCGGAGACAGGAGCAAGTTCCAGGAGGTCCGAGTTTATTGCGCAACAGGTTCAAGGCGAGATTGAACCCCGAGAAAGGGGTGACAGGAGTTTTTGAAACTTCCCTCCATATCCCATAATACAGTGCAAAACACGTCATGAATACATTACAAAGAGGTAGGGTTACACGGGTTACATCATGAATATATTACGAAGAGGTTGGGTTACACAGATTAACATATGGAGCAGGGAGGGGGGAAATATGCAGAGCTGAAGATATGCATAGATAAGCACTTCCTGAGTACCGGTGATGAGAAGACAATGGTCCGAATATGTAAAGTCTGCCACCTGGCATTGCCCGGAGGAAGGGTCGGGCAGAGCGATCTGACCGGATTAGGGTCTTCCTGAGTACGTGACTCCTCACTTAAGGGATTATGGAGGTCGAGGAGGTATCATGGAGTCCTGAAGAAGCTGAGTTGATTGACACCAAGACCAAGGAAATCGGAGCTGTGGTTGATTTTATATGAATTTTAGAAGTTTTGGTCCACTCTAGCCCATTCATACACTAATAATTGAAAACGGAAACAAACTGGAAACATAGTAACAAGATTTGACACTTTTATGAGCTTAACTGGATACATTGTAGCAAGATTTGACAGTTTTACGGGTTTACGAGTTTCGATTCCATTGTTCTCTCAGCGGGGAGCCGTCAGCAGCTTGTCAATAGGTTAAATGAGGCGTGCAGAGGCTCGCTGAGCTGATCCTGCAGAGTGGATGCATGGTTCTGATTGGTTAAGACGCGGCCATTGGAACAAACGGGAGCGTAGTTTGACACGGTCAACTCATTAAAAAGATGGAGCGAGAGGAGAGAAAGGGGGCTTGAGAGTTTGGGCTTATTTCGCCCGTGGAAAAGTGGGAAAGGGGTTATGTGTGGTGCTTGTGCGACAATGAAGAGGCTGGGGAAGGGGTGTAGAGTGCCGTGGTTGTCCTTGAGGTCGTTGCTTCGGAGGCACGTAGCCAGGGATAGGGAGGGCACCCCCCCCCTTTTCCTGTATCAGATGTAATTAAGGTTGTTTGATTTAATTGACCTGGGACTGCATCTGTTTTAATGCCGAGTGCTGGAATTGCCCATGAGTGCAGGATATCTTCTGCTGAGATTAAAACTCAGATGGGGGATTCTCTTGGGACTACAACTCGATGATCAACTTCTAGTAGGCGGAAATTTCCAGGATGTAGGTCGCATGCTGGGACTATGTAGGAGTCAAACAGCAGATTTTCATAGTCTGTATAGTCGTAGCTTCAGTATCACTGGTGGCCAATGGCTTTAATAGTTAAAAGAGGGTTGTTAATTTCATCTATTAAATAAAGGATTTGGAGGGAGGGGAGTGCAATTAGGATTAAAATTATTGCGGGGAGGATAATTCAGACTATTTCCACTTCTTGGGCATCTATAGTATTAGTGTGAGTTTTGTTGATAATATAAGACTAATAATATATAGTACCAAGGCACTGATTAAAACAACAATTATTAATGCATGGTCATGGAAGTGAAGAAGTTCTTATATAATGGGGGAGGCTGCATTTTGGAAGCCTAGTTGTGCTGGGTGTGCCACATAGGCTTAATTGACCTATAATTTAGCACTGACAGAGCTATGTAATTTATTTACTAGGACCTCATAAGGAGAGAAACTTAAGAGGCTGTGTGACTGGCTTGAAAGTGGTTAGAGGTGGTTCAAGTCCCCCATTCCCTTGAGGTTTGTACATAGGTTGATTCTTCGTGGGTATGATATGGGGGCGGGCAGCCGAGAAGTCATTCCAAGTTTGTGTTTGTTAATTCGAGGGTAAGTACTTAATGTTTAGCTGCCAGAGCTTCGCAGATAAATATTATTATAATTACTGCTGTCAGTGAAATTAAGGAGCCAACTGATGAAATAGTATTGCAGAGGTGTATGCGTCTGGATAGTCGGAGTAACGTCGGGGCATGCCCGCTAATCTGAGGAAATGTTGTGGAAAGAATGTTATGTTGACTTCGGTAAATATTACGCCAAATTGAATTTTTGTTCATGAGGAATGCAAAGTATAACTTGTAAAGAGCAGAAATCAGTGGGCAAATCCACCTATAATTGCAAATGCGGCTCCTCTTGATAGGACATAATGGAAATGGGCAACTACATAGTAGGCATCATGAAGAATAACATCTAATGAGGAGTTGGCTAAAATAATACCTGTAAGGCCGCCTACCATAAATAAAAAAATGAATCCCAGGGCCCAAAATATAGCGGCATCCCATTTAATTATTCCGCCATGAAGGGTTGCGAGTCAACTAAAAACTTTTACTCCAGTAGGAATGGCAATAATTACTGTGGCTGAGGTAAAATAGGCTCGGGTGTCAATGTCCATACCTACGGGAAATATGTGGTGGGCCCACAGAATGAAGCCTAGAAAGCCAATTGATATTATGGCTCACACTATACCTATGTAGCCGAATGGTTCTTTTTTTCCGGCATAGTATGTGGCGATATGGGAAATTATGCCAAAGCCAGGGAGAATGAGGATGTATACTTCTGGATGACCAAAAAATCAAAATAGGTGTTGGCAGAGAATTGGGTATCCTCCTCCTGCTGGGTCAAAAAACGATGTGTTTAGGTTTTGATCTGTTAGTAGCATTGTAATTCCTGCAGCCAAAACGGGAAGCTTAGTATAAGTTAAGCGCATGTAAAATTTTAGGCTTAGTAAAGTGGTTAAGGCCAGGGTAGTTGCTAGAGGGATGAGGTGGTTGGTAGTTAATTCTTCAAGAATTAATCATTTAGGTAAGAAGCCAGTTAATGGGGGGAGTCCCCCTAATGCTATAAGGGTAATTATTGTGATGGTGGAGAGTGTTGGAGAGATTACTCATATTGTTCCTAAATCTTTGGCAGATTTTGCAGTTGAAGTGATGAAAATTAGGAACATGGAGGTAGTTATTAATGGATAAATTATTAAGGTTAGAAGAAGTTGTTTCTGGCAGATAGGGGAGATGGCAGCTATTCAGCCTAGGGGTCCGATTGACGAAAATGCTATGATTTTTCATAGTTGGGTTTGATTTAGTGCAGATCATCCTCCAGTTAAGGTAGAGAAAATAGCTAGTAGTAATAAAATTGTTGTTGTGAGTTGATTAGAAGTTATATATAGTAGAGATATTGGTGGTAATTTTTGTCATGTTGCAATAATTAGAGCAGTTGTTATGCCTTGTATGACTTCTGGGAGTCAGAAGTGTATTGGAACCAGGCCCAATTTTATGGCTAGGGCAATTGTTAATATAGTGGGGGTTGGTTGCATGGTGAGTTGAGTAATATCTCAAAGTCCAGTGTGCTGCATTAAGAATGCTTGAAAATAAAATGATGGATGAGGCCATTGCTTGATTGATAAAATATTTTGTTGCGGCTCCAGTGGCTCGTGGATGATGTTGTTTGGCCAGGATTGGGATAACGGCTAGGGTGTTTAATTCTAGTCCAGTTCAGGCTAGAAATCAATGGTAGCTCCGAGGGCCAAGCTAGAAATTAAAATGGATAAGATGTAGGGGCTCATTAGTAAAGGAAGGGTTTAACCGTCATTTTTGGGGTATGGGCCCAAGAGCTTTGTTAGCTGACTTTACTAGAAGGTAGTATAGTGGGAGCAGAGGGTTTTGGAGTCTCAGGTGTGGGTTCAAATCCCATTCTTCTAGAGGAGGTGAGGGATTATAAATCCCTGTATTTTACTCTATCAAAGTAATCCCTAATTTCTCCGGCACACATCTTGGTAACAGTTATTAATTTAGTGGCGGGAACCCTGATAGTGAGATTGGAAGTGAGATATACCACAAGTATAGTGCTAGTGTGGCAGGGAGAAATTGTTTTCATAGGAGTGTCAGCATCGCCCTTGAGCCAGTGCCACCAACTGGACTCATCGACTTCAGCCCCGACTGGGCTAGGCAAGCTGGGTAGCACTTCCAGAGACCACCTTCTGCACAGGAACAGGTCAAAGTGCTGTGGACTCACAGCTTAGAGTTGTGAGCACCGGATTCACTCCAACAAGAAGACAGTCGTCACACAGGGGAGTACAGCAGAGTCTAGCAGAGTATATAAACAACTCGGAGAGCAGCTCTGTAGAATAGCTTCTTTATTCTATAACTACAACTATACAAACTATATACAGAGCTTAATAGGTCTAAGCATAAATAAATGCTGCACTGCACTGAGTGTATGCAGCTGCTCTTAGCAGCAACCTTATCTCTACACACGATCTCTAACACTCAGTGTGTCTCTCTCTCTCCCTGACACTGACTGACTGACTCTGGTGCTGGAGCAGAATAAGTAGAGAGCAGAACATGCCTCCTCCTCTCTGGAGAATCAGCAGACTCCTCAGGAGATTCTTGGATATGGGAGGGGTGAAATCTCCTCAAGGAGGTGTATTAATTGATCATAACAAAATTGTGGGTAAGTGGCTCGAGCCCATAAGAATCCAGTGGTCAGTAGGGTAGTTTTTGCTATTAGGTTAAATGTAAATAATTCTGTTTGTGTGGTTATGGTAAGTAAAGGTAAAGGGACCCCTGACCATTAGGTCCAGTCGTGACCGACTCTGGGGTTGCGGCGCTCATCTCGCTTTATTGACCGAGGGAGCCGGCGAACAGCTTCCGGGTTATGTGGCCAGCATGACTAAGCCACTTCTGGCGAACCAGAGCAGCACACGGAAACGCCGTTTACCTTCCCGCCAGAGCGGTACCTATTTATCTACTTGCACTTTGACGTGCTTTCAAACTGCTAGGTTGGCAGGAGCAGGGACCGAACAACAGGAGCTCACCCCATCGCGGGGATTCGAACCGCTGACCTTCTGATCAGCAAGTCCTAGGATCTGTGGTTTAACCCACAGCGCCACCCGAGTCCCTGTGGTTATGGTAGGGCTAAAGAATAAAATACATGAGAGTGTGTTTATCATCAAAATGTTTATGTATTTGGCTAGGAAGAAAAGTGCAAAAGGTCCTGCTGCATATTCAACATTAAACCCTGAGACAAGTTCAGATTCCCCCCTCAGTTAAATCAAATGGTGCGCGATTTGTTTCTGCTAGGGTTGATACGAATCATATTATTGCAAGGGGTTATGTGGGTAGGATTAGTCAAATGTGTTCCTGCGTAATGATAAGGGTGTGTATTGAGAAGGTGCCAGTCAGTCTAATAATTGAAAGTGGAATAATGCCCAGGGTAACTTCATATGAGATTGTTTGTGCAATGGCTCGTAGGGCCCCTATTAGAGCGTATTTTGAGTTAGATGCTCATCTGGACCATAAGATTGTGTAGACTATTATGCTTAAGAGGGCAAGAAGAAATAGAAGGCCTAAGTTTATGTCTGCTAGGGGGTGTGGTATTGGTATTGGAGTTCATATTATCAAATTTTAACAAGGGTTTAAACAAAAAATTGTAGTTGTACACATTCTTAATAAAGTGTATTGTTGACTGCGATTAACCGATAATTGATCAGTTTAGTTGAATCTCGTTTTAGGGGTTTGGTGAGAAATTTTTTTTGATTAAACAAGAAAAATTATTGGTAGGGGGGTTTGCCATAAAAAAGTATATTTTATTTTAGTTAAATTTTAATGTGTATGGTAAAATTTAGTATTGTAGTTAATTTAGTTATTGTAGAAAAAATGTCATTAAAATTTTTGTTTTTTTTGTGATGAGTATGGAACACAGAGAGTGGTATATAAAAATCTGTGTTAGAAATTTTTAGGTAAAAATTGTTAAAATTTAGTTAAAATTTGTTGAAAGTGGCTGGGGAAACTCAGCCAGATGTAATGGCTTGGCTCTCCCACAGAAGCGAGACACCGGCAGTAATTATCTCAGGTTTATTGCTCAAACACATAAATCACTCTGGAGCTCCTTCACTCCGTGTCTGACTCCAAGTTAGCAGTTGCTGAGTCTAAACTCCGCCCCTTCCTCTTCTTCCAACAGGGGAAAAAACCCTTCCACTTCCGTTCTTTTTCCCTCCTCTCACTGACCTCCCGTTGCTCGGTCCCTGCTCCTGCCAACCTAGCCATGACTGGACCCAATGGTCAGGGGTCCCTTTATCTTTACCTTTACCATATAGAGAGCTTGCGCAAAGTCCATTGCACTGTAACTACAGGCTAGAAATCAGATCGGTAGGAGCACTTGAGATGAGGTCTGAAGGGAAAGAGAAATAAAAAATACCAGCCACCGGGAAAACCAGTTATGCTATGAGCAAGGGTACGAGGGTAACAAACCCATTAACCAGAGCCCTTGGAAAAGGTGAGAAAGTGGTGATGGAGAGTAGGATGGTCCTGACCTAACAACCAGAGGCCTTGGAAAAAGTGAGAAAGTGGCACAACCTCAAGTTATGGATGTGAAACTAGGGAGCGGGGCCTTACATACAGGGGTTGATGATTCTCACGTGAGAAGCTAGATCAATAAATAACCAGGTATAAAATACACTTCCGTATTGAAGAGAAATATTTCAGGTAATGTCTGAATGTAAGATTATGGAGGGTAGTGATTAGTGGATATTCATGAGTTTGTACAGTAATGCGCGATATATATATATAATGTTCTTAAATCAGATAAACAGGATATAATACCTAAATAATACTCGTATGGTATAAAATAGCACTGGGACACTTGGACACTGGGACACTCCGCCCTCCTAACGTCATTTCTCTCACTCAGACACAGGCCACACATTGCTTCCAACATCTCACACACTCAAAACATTCACTGGAGTGTCCCCACATGCACATTCAGAAACTCATGCACCTCCCCCAATCCCCTTTTTACCAAAAACCAAACCGGCAGCGCTTCACGACTTCGACCGGGGCCCAGCAGCACCTTTTACTGCTCCTTCTGGGCGAAACCAAAACCAGTGGCACTTTTTCTGCCCTACTGGTGGAGCTGATCAAACTCTCTTTGCTCCCACCTATCCCTGTGGAGCCTTACCTTTTTCCTCGAGGTACCTTCTTTCGGCCGTTGCTTTTTCTCCGGTCCTTGCAGTGTCTCCACTCAGGAACGGGTGGCAATTCCTCCCACGAACTTGGCAGGATGTGCACTGTGCACTGGAACCGCGGACACCGATGCACCAAGAAATGTAGCCTTATGAGGCTTTGCCCTCGGGTGGGAAAAATATTGCGCCCGGGAAAGGGAGATGGGAGTCAACAGAAACTCAAGGAATAGTTTCGGAGAAAAAGCTTTATTTCTACCATCCATGAACTGGTAGAAGGAGCAAGTCACAAAAAGCATGCACGGGTTCACAGTCATGTGCACAGAGTATATATTCCCCTTCCAGTTCCCTCCCCCTTTCTCCTCCTTCTTCCAGAGTCCTGCCCATGAGTTCCTCTGAGCATGAACAGAAAGCTCCCCTGTCTTGGGACTCTTTTGGACTCTTGGCACCCTTCCCAGGAAAGGGGGAATGAGAGCGGTTCATCATGTCCAAAGATGTTGCAACTGAATGAGATAAAAGTCAGTTCTCAGGCCTGCTCTGACAGAGTCTATTCATTAGCCTTTTTGAAGCTGTCTTGTACTGATAAAAGAATAACATTTTGCCTATGTACCAGCATCTTGTGAGAATCCACAGAAAAGCTGTAGCTGTGGATTTTTAGAAGGCAGAAAGGAATTTTGGACAGTTTTGAGGCCTGGGGTGATTATTGAGTGGGGGGGGGTGACTTCGGGCCTAGGTTTGGTCACCTGTCCTCCCCTTCCTTCAGTATTATGTAAAGTTTATAGGTACTAGTATATATTAGGATTGAAGGAAGGGGAGGACAGGTGACCTCACCTAGGCCCGAAGTCACCCCCCACCAAAGCAGGCTCAAAGCTTCTCAAAACTTTTCAAAATCATTTTCTCAGCAGCTAAGCATCAGAAACATTCCGCTCTGCTGTAACAAAGGTAGAGAACAGTCCATTGTTTCTCAGGCCTTTCTCATGTCTTCTGGCCTTGCTAAAGAACCACATTGCAACTTGCTTTCTGTCCGGGAACCATGCCAGAACAAGAGATTGAAACATATCTGAACATGGGCCTTCCATTGCTGCTGGGAGTCATGGGTGTAGTCCGAATTGGGCAGATTTGCCAGCGGAGGCGAGAATTAGGCCGAAGAGTGGTAGGAGAGGCGGGTTTTTTGTTTGAATGGTTATTTCTTGAATATTTCAAGTTGCTAGGTGTGTTGCAAGTCAGGCAAGGGCTAATATAAGTCCAATATCTCCTACATGGTTGAAGATAATAGCCTAATGGGCTGCTGTATTAGCATCAGGGCGGGCAAATCATAATTCCCACACTTTCTCAACCAACGAATAGTTGAAATATATTATTGGCTGTGACAAGCATTGATATGGCTAGTAAAAATACTAAGAGGTATTTGAAGAATCGGGATATGTGGGGGTCTGGTGATATATATCAGTTAGCGAATTCAAGGATAGATCAGGTAACGAATAAACTAATTGGGATAAATGTGAGGGGGTACGTGTGTAAGACAAGGTTAATATTAATATCTCTATCGGCAATATAAAAAAATCCTTCCAGTAGCACCTTTAAGACCAACTAAGTTAGTTCTTGGTATGAGCTTTCGTGTGCAAGCACACTTCTTCAGATACACAGTGGCAATGTTAGTTCATGTAAAATTGGTTGTTGAGGCTTCTGTGCCATAGTTTATGAAAATAGCTAGGGGGATTAGGCTGACTTTGAATGCCAATTGTACAGTGGTTTTTGCGTAAAGCATGCCTCATCCTATTTTGAAAGGAATTGGGTTTATAGTTGTGAGAACAGAGTGTGTTAGGATAAATAGGACTGTTAGCATGGTTGAGTGTAGGAAGAGGTCGTGCATTTTTACTTTTACTTGGAGTTGCACCAAGATTTTTGGTACCTAAAACCAATGGATTACTACTTTCCTATAGAAGTAAGAGGTCTAAGGACTTCATCCTTAGTTATGTGAGTTAGCAGTTCTAATTGTTTATACAGCTCTTGGTAAACAAGAAGGTGGAACCTTCTATCTCAGTCACAGTCTAGTGTTTTTGGTAAGCTATATTTACAAGTGAATAATCCTGAAATTAGGGTGGGTTTTAGAATTAGAAGTCCTAGGGGTAGCAAATGTAGGATAAGGATAAGATGTTCTCGAGCATGGGTGGGAGGGAAAAGGCAAAATTGATTTGAAATGGCTTTGCGTTGGGTTATTAAGAATATGTATAAGTGGCAGTAATGAGGGTTTCAACCCCGGTGATGATGATGGTGGGGGATGATCAGTTAAATAGGGCAGTAATAATTAATAACTCACCAAGTAGGTTGATTGAGGGGGGCATGGCTGTATTGGTTAAGTTAATGAATAATCATCAAGTTGATATGAATGGGAAGGCAAGTTGTAGGCCTCGTACAAGAAGTAAAGTTTGGGGGTGCGCGCGCTCATAATTAGTGTTTGCTAGAGCAAAGAGGGCTGAGGAAGTTAGGCCATGTGCAATTATTAGGGTTATGACTCCGGTCAAGCCTCATGGTGTTTGTATAATAATAGCAGAGGTTACTAGGCCCATATGACTTAGGGATGAGTAGGCGATGAGAGCCTTCAGGTCTGCTTGTCGTAGGCAAATTGAGCTAGTTATTAGGACACACGCCAGCTACGCCCCCACCTGCTCTCTGTCGCCCGGTGCATGAAGCTCCGCCACTGCCTGCTTGTTGGAAACAGTTCGGGAATCTATTTCTCTTGTACAGCGGCACCTCTTTCCAAACTACCCCCTCTAAAAAGTGGTGAAGGTCTTATATTTGTTGACAGATGAATTTTGCAGAACATATGCAGAGAAATTGCACTGAAAAAGAGTGATCGCATGTTACATTTGAAGGAGAAAAAGCAAATGGCCCAGGGAAGCCATGGCCATATCCTCCGAATCTTCTGACCATATTCCTGTTGCTTTCAGCTCTTAAGTTTAATCACTGGAAGTCCTGGAGTTTGTCCCCACCCCCTGAAATGTTCTAATGTACTTCTTATAATTATTTTCCTCAGCGAGCTATTTGAAGTGAAAGACATCCGGAGCATACATCATGTGTTCATTGCTTTCTTCATCATGATCATTCTCAGCACCCTCATAGTAGACTCCATTGATGAAGGAAGGTAGGAAAATATTGAAGGGATCAGCTGGAGGTTTGTTTGTTTTTGTTTTGTTTTAGTGTTGGACTTGAGTCATTTCATACCTGAACCAATGAAAATGTATCTGCATGCAAAGTCTTGGAAGATGTGGAGCCCTCCCAGTACTAACTGAAGGGCTGCAGGCTATGCCACAATAACTACAATTTCCCCACGTGCGTGTGCTTATCCAAGGGGTCCTGGATCTCTGTAGGGGTTGTATCTGTCTGTATCTCTGTGTTTGCTTTCTTGCTGTAGAGTGTTCTGTGCAGTATAAAACCTTAAGGGTGTATACCGTATTTTTCGCTCCATAGGACGCACTTTTTCCCCTCCAAAAATGAAGGGGAAATGTGTGTGCGTCCTATGGAGCGAATGCAGGCTTTCGCTGAAGCCTGGAGAGCGAGAGGCATCGGTGCGCACCGACCCCTCTCGCTCTCCAGGCTTCAGGAAACTATCCGCAAGCCTTGCAAGCCCGGTGGGAGTTCCCGCGGGCTCACAAGGCTTGCAGGCAGCAGCCTGCAGCCCCGGCGAGTGTCCGCAAGCCTTGCGAGCCCGGCAGGAGGTCCGGCCGAGCGCGTGAGGCTTGGGGCAGCAGCCTGTCGCCCGAAGCACGGGGAGCCCTCCGGAGGGCTCCCCGTGCTTCGGGCGAGTGTCTGCAAGCCTTGCGCGACCGGCAGGAGGTCCCGCCAAGCGCGCGAGGCTTCGGGTGGCAGCTTGTCGCCCGAAGCACGGGGAGCCCTCCGGAGGGCTCCCCGTGCTTCGGGCGAGTGTCTGCAAGCCTTGCGCGCCTGGCAGGAGGTCCCGCCGAGCGCGCGAGGCTTGGGGCAGCAGCCTGTCGCCCGAAGCACGGGGAGCCCTCCGGAGGGCTCCCCGTGCTTCGGGTGAGTGTCTGCAAGCCTTGCGCGACCGACAGGAGGTCCCGCCGAGTGCGCGAGGCTTGGGGCGGTAGCCTGCAGCCCGAAGCACGCGAGGCTTGGGGCGGCAGCCGCGGCGGCGGCGGGGGGGGGAATAAATTTTTTTATTCATTTCCCCCCCCAAAAAAACGAGGTGCGTCCTATGGGCCGGTGCGCCCTATAGAACGAAAAATACGGTACTTAAATTCAGTATTTGTTTCATAAGATTTATACACTGCCTGATTCTAAAAGGAACCTCAAAGCGGTTTACGAAAGATAAAACAATAAAAGCATTAAAAAAAATCACAACCATACTCTAAAACATGCAAAAGTTAGAATGCTAAAACAGATTAAAATTACCTCAACTTTCATTATAGAATTCCTTAGCTGTTACTGATTTAACCTGATGGAATATATATTTTAACCCAAGTATATGATTTTAACTTTCTGTGTTGTTTGAATCTCTTTTGAAGGTTGGTGGTGAAGTTTGATCTCCTGGTCTACGCTTTTGGCAAATCTTCTGTCGTTGCTTCCACTTGGCTTTACATGTTCCTGTCCACCCTGACTGTGCCCTATGGGCTCTTCCTGCTGTGGGCCCAGGGCTACCATAGTTCCTCCCACAAGACAATCCGCTCCGCTTTCTTTGGGGGTCTCCTCATGATCTTCCAAATATTTGCGCTTGGAGTGGTTCCAACTTACATTGTCATTGCCTACCGTTTACCACCGGTTTCTGCTGCCATAGTGGTCTTTGAGCAGGTGAGTTTCATGTGGAGAGCTAGTTTCTTCTGGATGTAGCTAAAGGTCATTTCACAAAGCTTGAATTAGCAAAATGCTGCTTTATGCCAGGATCTGAGTCCTAACCTGTAATTTTGTGTACACATTCTACTTTTGCTTCTGCCTGACTTGGGGTAATATTAATGGTGACAAGTTTTCATTTTTTCCAAGAGATTGAACCTAAGGGTGTTACAAATGGTCAGATGCAAAAAGAAACGCACCATAATTCTTAAGGTCTAGTAGGTACTTCTGTTTTCAGATACACTGATGGTTTAAACCACTAATAACTTGCTGCAAACACCCTCTTTTTGAGCACAATGAAGGAGAGAGTAATGCCAGTACAACTGGAAGCATTCTTGGAGGATACTGATTATCTCGACCTCTTGCATTCTGGGTGCAGACCTGGCTTGAGACTGAATCTGCTTTGGTCTCACCTTCATCAAAAGAGGGGCAGAGGAGCTTTTGATGCTATTGACCATGGTATCCTGCTGGACCATCTCTCACTTAATTGTAAGATGTCAAATACATTTTATCTGTTATTCCACTCCTTTAGGTGCGCCTGCTGATGAAAGGCTACTCTTTCATTAGGGAGAATACTTCTCGAATACTTTCCTTTACGCCACAGAAGACAAGTGAGTGACTGTTTCCTACAATAATTGTACAGCTGTGGTGATGAATGCACCCTCCCTTCTTCCTGTTCTGAGAGTTGGGTTCTGTGACATGGAGACAATTCAAAGACCTGTTCTAGTTCAGAAGAATGTGTGTTTGGGCCTCCCCATGTTTTGCAAGATTACCAATACCATGCAACTTGTCAGTCTTCTACTGCTTATTGGAATAGGAGTACACATCTTGCAAAGGAAATAAGAGAATCCTGGGTTTAGTGGAACAGGGGAAAGTGCTCTGACAATAGGGGGCTTATTTGGGGTGGGAGGGCGTTAAACCTGGGAAGACTAGAGATGCGGGGCTTGTCACAGACTTGCCTTACTCATTGTAAAAAAAAAAAAAAGTAGAATAAGAATGGCATACAAACCATCTCCTTGGACTGAGAAATTGTATAAATTTATTACTGCTAAACTCAAGCATTAATGAACAGTTTGAGACCCATAGAAAATAGGATGGAACTCTGTGGGTTTATTTTTTACTGTGTGGCATTATCTGGTACTAAACGACTCTCTCCATTCTGCTTTTTCAGACACCGTCCAAGTTCCTAAAGTTTCCCAGTACCTGTATTTCCTCTTTGCTCCCACCCTTATTTACAGAGATGCCTATCCCCGGTAATGTCAGTGTAGTTGCTCCATTGTGACTTGGCAGTTCTTATAGCCATTGTGATGGTGAGGTTGGACTGGATGCATGCTTCATAATGGAGGGCATAACACACAGGTTGGGAACCTCAGGCCCAGGGGGCAGGTGCAGTCCTCCGCAGTGGCGTAGCATGGTGGGGTCACAGTCACAGTTGCCCTGAGCGCAAAATTGTTATGGATGCAAAAGTTTAACACTCGGGGCAGCCTCAATATAACTGCACATTCTGTCGCTGGGGTCCATTGAAAACAGCTTCTCCATGCGAACCAGAGTGACCTCTCCAGACCATAGAATGACTCTTCTTATGTCTCCTGGGCGATGCGGATAGTATTAGGCAGTTGAATGTGTTTCCCTCCCACCCACCCAACCTCTCCGCACGGCCCCAGGCAACCCACGCTACACCACTGGCCTCTGAGCCTCTCTGTCTATTGCACTACCCACTTTTGCCTCTGACCCTACCCACTGCTGGGTCTCTAACTTAACTCATAGTCCTGAAGTTCAGTGGGTCTTCTCTGAGTAAAGGTTAGTTGAAGACAACCATTTGTTTCTCTGAATTTTCCCAGAGCAGGCCTAGTAGGATCCAAAATGCATTGGTTCAATGCATATCTCTTTTGAGCACACTAGTACTTTTTGCTTCTGGTTCCAATGACAGGTGCTGAGTCTGACCATTTTGGCTTTAAGATATTCTACACTTCATGGGTTTTGATGGGTTTTTTATATATAAGGTTCTAGAGTTCCTTTGTAGCAGTTGCTGTGTTATACAGGGTTGTCTTTCTATTTTCCATGGTATTCCACATTCTCCAATCTGTATATCCTATTGCCCACAACTACTCCTTTCCTTCTTTATGCAAAATAATGAACTGTTAAAAAAATAATAGTGCAGCTGCACATTTAGTAAAGCATGCCATTTGAGCAAAATCATAACTAGCAAACAGACTTTCTTACTTTAAATATTTGCTGTTCTGGAATAGAAATTGGATTGTGTTTACTGCAGACTACATCAGCTCTGCTATTATTATTTCTTTTGCACTTATTAGTTGCTTTTATTATGGAAAGTAACTCAAAGTGATTTGCTGTCTAGCAGTTGTTTGTAAAATTCTTGCAAATTGGGTTTCAGTTGATGCCAAGCAAGTTCTTATCTTGATTTAGGTGTAATGACTGTGATTTCCTTTTCTTTTCAGAAATCCTACAATAAGGTGGAGCTATGTAGCTACCATGTTTGCAGAGGTTAGATATTTCTGTTCCTTTGGGGATTCCTGTGTTTCTGCAGATAATTATACAGCCTTGAAAGCTGATAAGAGTTACTGGTTCATAAAAATATGTACTAGCCTACTGGAGTGCACAAGCCTGTATTACTTATTTTTATTTTGGCATTAAAAAAATAGACACAATGCTTTCTGAAGCTTCCATGCCTGTTCACCTGGAATTGCATCCTATTTCCTTAAATTTGGATCACTGAATGAATAATTACCCCTAAACTAATGACAAACACACCTTCCCATTGTAAGATAAATAAAACAGTTTCACTTCTCAGGATACAATAGTACTAAATGACAAGCCTTCCTAAACCGACTTTTAACCGATGCCTGTGTGATAGTCCTCTTATCATCTGTAAACATTTTCCAGAGTTTAGGAAATTATGAACAGTGCAGCAATCTGTATAGTGTATTTTTATTTTGCTGAGTGAAGCAGATCAGCTAATTTCAAGCACGGTCGTATTTCTCAAATGGAGATGTAGTCCTTCCCTGGGCTGGGCTAGCCGTGCAGTGTCACATATCCTAAAAGTTCAAAGGACAATCTTGGATAAAAAGACTACTCTACTCGTGGGACCTGCTCCTTGCAGGACAATGAAACCGCTACCACGGCAGCTGCTGTCGGTAAAGCAGGTGTTCCATCTGGGCCCCTCCACATATACACATGCCAGCAGCGCACCTACCCAGGACTCCCAACTGCTGGCATAGTAATTCTGCACATGGTGGAGCCCACGTTGTAGCAGGGAAACCCCCCCCCCCCATCATTCAGTTTGTACAAACTTCACACACACTCACACACTACATACGCTATACTTCTGTTATAAATTCATAGAAAATCAACCATACATCGGATTTGCACTGTTCCACTTTTATTTTACTCCATGAAGTAAGGACTACAAAATGGGGAAGGTTTGATACAGGCCAGCCATAATCCCTTGAACATCCCAGCACATCCACAGGAACCCTGCCCAGTTGCTATGCCAACCCTGATGGTCCTAGACAGAAGACAATCAAGATCACAAAGAACTTGCATATGGGAGTGGATTCAGCATGGACTGGAACAAAGGATAATGATCAGATCTTCCCTCAGGGGGCAGGAAACTGCGACTACCTTTTGTCTTCAGAAAATGACTCATGGGGAGGAGGAGAAGGGAACCAGCCAGGTGACAGGACACTCAGGTTACCACCACAACTCCTCCCTCAACCTCTCCTTTCTGTAATGTATGCTTGATGTTTCTGGGGGTGGGCTTGACCTACAGGATGGGAATTTCGAAAGTTTTTATAAGGTCTTGCACACCATTTTCTGTGTCTTTTCCTCTCTCCTGCAAGTGAGGGGAACACCCTGTTGCAACAGTTCAATAAAGGCCAACCCTAAAGGCTGCTGATTTGCTCCAATTTACTCTGGTTGGTGTCTTTACTTTTTGTCCAAGGGAGCCCTCGGATTTTTCTGGTAACAACGTGGAATGCCGTTTATCTGAAAGAAGCACGGACTATCGTAGTGGCACTGAAACCTTTGGTCAGCTGTTGCCTACGGCTGCATACACACCGGACATTCAAAGCTCCTGGCTCCTCCCACAAAGAATCTTGGGAACTGCAGTTTATTAAGGGTGCTGGGAATTAGAGCTCGGGGGGGGGAGGTTAAAGTGCATGTCTGAAGATTCTTTGGGGAATGTCATGTGCGTTAAATGTATGATGTTTACTTAGCTTAGATCTGTGCATATTGGTAACTGGGATCAGCTTTCTCTCTTACGGATTCCTTCTGTGCTACTTTTATAATCAGGGGCTTTTGTTTTTACTCCTGTCTAGGTCCTTGCGTCACTCTTCTATTTGCACTATATAAGTGAAATATACATCTTTCCTGCATTTCGGAAATATGGTGGAGAGCACTTTCGTGTACGAGGGCTGGCCCTTTGCATCTTGCACACCATGCTTCCAAGTGAGTGCTTTTGGGTATCACCCTGGCCCCTTTTAATTCTGGAATTTTTCTAAGCAACAAATAAATAATCAGATACAGTGGTGATATTGGCAACAACTGGCAGTGTATGGCCTGTTGGATATATGATCTTAGCTTTGTGGTTCCCTGACTTGGCTTTGAAAGAAAATGTAATGAAAATGATATATAGATGGTATATGACCCCAGTCAAACTTGCAAAAATATACCACCTGTCTGATAATAAGTGCTGGAAATGTAAAGAGAGTGAAGGAACATTCTTCCACCTCTGGTGGACCTGCCCTAAAGTGAAGGCGTTCTGGGAAATGATCTATAATGAACTGAAAAAGGTATTTAAGTATACCTTCACAAAGAAACCAGAGGCCTTTCTTTTGGGTATTGTTGGCCAAGGGGTGGCAAAGAAGGACCGGACACTTTTTATGTACGCAACAACAGCAGCAAGGATACTTCTTGCGAAGCACTGGAAAACTCAAGATCTACCCACACTGGAAGAATGGCAGATGCAACTGATAGACTATATGGAATTGGCTGAGATGACCGGCAGAATCCGTGACCTGGGAGAGGAGAGGATGGAAGAGGATTGGAAGAAATTCAAGATTTATCTACAAAAATACTGTAATTTGATTGAATGTTAAGCAGGATGCTAGATCATAAATAATTGAGCACCACTAAATTAGATGATTCAGGATGATAAGTGAGATTGAGAAAACATAAACTTTTTGGAGAATTACTAGACTATAAATAAATAGATGGGACATAAGAATGCAAACAAGATGATAAATTGCTGGTAAAAATTTATAACGATGAAAGTGGGAGCGGGAGATGTGAGGGAGTCCAAAGAAGATGTGAAATTATGTTAGGACATATGTTATATTGTTTATTATATCTATTTGTATTTTAAACCCTAATAAATATTTATATAAAAAAAAAAAGGATGAGAACAGAAATTGCGTGGCGACGGCGCAGCAGCAGTGGGAGGCCCCATTAGCTAAAGTGGTGTCAGGTTAAGAACAGTATCAGCTTAAGAATGGACCTCCGGAACGAATTAAGTACTTAACCTGAGGTACCACTGTATTCTCCATTCTATGTTTTTGTTTTATGGTGTATTTTGTATTCTCATTTTGTATTTTTCTGCTGTGAACCGCCCTGGGATTTTGGGATGAAGGGTCAGCTACAAATCTAAATCATCATCATCATGATCATCTATGCGCATCTGTTGTGTGCATTGAGACGTGGAGTGTGTCTGTTCAGTGTGCTAGTCTACTGACCTGCAAGGGGACACAAAGCACTTTCTAAATTCTTTTCTACTATTCGTACCATGGCTGTCAACTTTCCCTTTTTTTCAAGGGAAATCCCCTTATTCCCAATAGGATTCCTCGCAAGAAAAGGGACAAGTTGGCAGCTGTGCTTGGACTCTGACTATAAAAGGGACCCCTCCCTCTGTGCGCATGTCCTTGGCCTGGAAGGGAGGCGGACACGTCACTGCCCCTCCCTTTCTTCTCTCTCTTTGGGCGCAAGCGCGGCAGACCGGCCTTTCCTGGCGCGCATGCTCCGTTGCTTCTTAGGGCAAGGACCCTTCCCGGCTCCCATCGCCGTTGTCAAGGCGTCTAACTCGGTGCCTTAAAACAAAACAAACAAAACAACCTTTCTAAAATGGGGCGCGTGGGAGAGAAGCCGGCGGATAGCGGGGATGAAAGCAGGGAGCGCCTGGCGCAAGTTCTGGGCGGAAGCGGCCTCTGCCCTGTCAGGCGCTGAGAGGGACGCCTGCCAGAGGCGCGCGGTTCCCATGGCAACAGACGCCGACGGGGAGCGCGCGGAGAGAGGTAAAGGGGGCGCCGCTTCTCCTCCGCTTCTCCCCCCGAGATGCTCCGGGCGGGGCGGGGGGGGCGAGGGAAGGGAGAAGGGGAGCTGCCCGGGAGGCCATTCACACGTGCGCCCTTCCCTCTCAGGACAGCGGGGTCGCCATGCAGCGGGCGGACTGAGCCTCCGGCAGCCCCGAGGCCACGAACCTTCTGCGGAGGTGAGAGCGGAGAAGGGGGATCAGGACCGGATCCAGAGCCCCTCGGAAGGCAGCAGGCCAGGGGGGCCAGACTCCCGACTCCGCTCAGCCCTGGCCAGGGAGGAGGGGAGAGGCAGCCCCAAAAAGGTGCGGGCTGGGGAAACGGGGCTCTGGGGGTTCTGCTCGGGTGTATTCTCAAAGCAAAACACAGAGCACTAAAAAAGAAACAAAACAGTCCGACCAAATGTCCTCACACTATTCCCTATTCTTCAGTGCTCCCTCGTCTTGCCGTTTTCCCAAATCTACTGACCATTTCAAAACAAATACATGTATCTTAAGACAGTATTCATGCCTCTCTCTACTCAGTTTTACAGGGAAAAGGTGGTCTGAAACGGAGTATATCTTGACAGCAAGTGACTCTCTACTGCAGGAGTCCAACTTCTTCCTTGTAAATGGGTTAACGGCCACAGATGGAGCAGCTTGCAGCGCAAGCAGAAATGTAGGAACACAGTGTGTGCCTCCTGCAATTTATATCCTTTCTCCCATGCTAGCATACCTTCTTAAACAGAGTCTGAAATTGAATCACGTCCATCACAGTCATACAGTCCAACCATGTGGGTTATATATCCCTTCCAGATATATGCAGCAGCCAACAATCTGAGTCAGTGAGCAAGCCAGCCAAAATCAACATTTCGTCATGTCTGCAAACAAAGGACTCGCTCCTGTGCCGCCATCTACTTCAAAGCAAGAAAACAAAAAACTGAGAGATGCATCTTCCTTAGTATCTGTCAGCAAGGATAGTAATGGTAAATCTTGCAGCAGGTTGTTCAGTAACGAATAGCTGCAGCCAGGGTTGAGTTTTGTTGACTGCCTCTGTCTGCAGTGTTTGGATTCCTGAAAGTACTGTGATATATTTGTAGGAGTAGGACCGTTTCTATTTGGTTCAGTTCAAGCACATTTTGGGCCTAACAAGGTACGTGGTTGTTGCCATCCGAGTGCATGGGGAGAACAGGTCCTTCAGGAGTGTATTGGAGACAAGGAAGTAGGACATGTGGGCATCAGGTTAAGAAGAAGTGGTTGGACCTGAATCCCTTGTGTCTGCTGTTTGTTACTGCCTATAGCAGGAATATCAATTCTTCCACCTCTTCTATAAGTATCCTTTAATATGCCTCTTTACATATGGTTGTTTATCATTTAAAGAAGTGGCTTTCCAATAATTAAGATAACTGGAGGAGAAAATGTCTAACTCAGGCTATCTTCCCTTGGTTTTGTATGTAGTCCTAAACCTTTGGTGAGTCCATCATCACTATAAAATCCTGTCCATGCCATGGATTAAGTGAGGAAACTAGCCCTGCTGCAGACTTAAAAATCAAATTATAATAGTTTAGCGTTGGTAAAGGAGGCATTAAGCAACTTTGAACTTTTAGTGGGGGCATAATTAATGAAATGCCAAGTTGGTGTTGAAGACAGGAATGTTCAGCGCTACTCATGTTTAACGCTTTTTAAAATAATTTTTTTAAAAACCTATTCTTCATTAGTGGCAGGGTGCTCATTTGTTAAAAAATTTTAAAACACTTAGAATGAAACACATGGTCACAAAATGTTGCCGGCATCGGGGAGGCCAATCTGTTGCTTGCTGTTAGTGTGGGTTAAGGTGCTATGTAATAAGTGACCTTTAGAGTCTGGTAACCATGTTCCACACATCACTATTTCTTTATAACAAAAATTATATACCACGCTGTCATCTAAAAATATTGAAGCAGTTTACAGAAATAAAACAAAACGGCAGTTGGATGCAATGCTTGAGGTGGAGTCAGAAAAACAATGGGTGCTGAGGAAAAACAGAGTTTCTAGAATAAAATTGCTTCCTTGAGAAAAACCGCACAAATTTTGCAGATTAAAAACTGATATAATTTGGGGAAGGGCTGTAGCTAGGTAGAGCATCTGCCCTGCATGCAGAAGAACCCAGGCTCACTCCCTGGCATCTCCCTGGCAATGCCACCTTCCTGAAATCCTGGAGAGCTGCTGCCAGTCCGAGAAAACAGTATCAGCTAGATGGCCCACTGTATCTGACTTAGTATAAGGCACCTTCCTATGTCCCTATGATAGGTTTGAAAAGCTCTCAGTCTCCACTGGTCCCATATCAAATTATTTTTCTTTAAATCTTGAGTGAATTTTCTCTCCCCCTGTTTCATTTGCTAGTCTTGGATTTTATAAGGGTCTGCCTTACTCGCACCTTAGCATTTCTCGGTAGGAATGAGCAAAAAGGCAAAAAATCTTGAGAAGAGTGATGTACTTTCAGGCTGTGTTTGCGTGTGATGGTTTAACTAAATCCATGATTGCATGTGAACTAGGAGCCAGTGGTTACTAGCTGAACAAGCCAACCTTGTGTGAATTAATATTTGTGCTATGGATTTGCTGTTATTGGTCTGTCTCTGCATGTAGATCCATCGTTTCACAAAGACTTGGATGGGTTGTAAATTATAGGCACACACAGAGAAGATTGGTCAACAAGGAGAGTGGAGAGTGGAAACCAAGAGGGCAGCGGGCAGCCCTGGCATTTGCTCCACCATTCCCTGCCAGATTATCAGGCAGCGTTGGGAAGGGTGCCTTTCTTCTTACCTAAAAAGCACAGACAGTTTGGCAGCAGGTGTGCGGCTGAGCCTGCGTGCTTGGCTGGGGCCAGTTTGGGTGATGCTTGGCTGAACAGAGAATCTACTGCACAACATTTTGAAATGGGGAAAATAAACAAAAAGGAATCCTTTCCTCAGAACATCTGGCAGCTTGTGGTGGTGTTGGGAGAGTGCAGAATGATGACAGTGGCAAAGAAGAGGGGACAGTTGTGCACTGGCAATGGAGGGTCTATGGTAGCATGGGCAGCACTTTGCCCGGGTCCTCTCAGTCCTGCCACATGGCTCTTTTCAGTGCATAGATGTTGCAGTTTGATCAAAGAACGGAAATTAAACGCATATCACAATGTACCTCTCATGTGAGTCTTTGAGTGCTCCAAGCACCTTTTAAAAATTCGGAGTATCGTGTACCTGTAAAGCAGAGCTTTCCAAACTAGTCGTGTTGGTGACACACTTTTTAGACGTGCACCATTTCATGACACAGTAATTCAGTTTTACTAGCAAACCAGAGGTTAAACTGACCCCTTTCCAGCCACGGGAGGAGCGCGGGGACTGTTCATATGACACACTTCAACTGACACACTAACGTGTTGCGACACACAGTTTGGGAAGCTCTGCGGTAAAGTAAGAACTCTGCGAATGTAACATGGGCGTAGGCAGGATTTATTTTAGGGTGGCAGTCTTTATGTGGGGGGCAGGTAGAACTGAGTTATCTGTGATGCCATTGATCAGTTAGTTAAGTATATTTATTTATTTACTTGATTGAGGGTGCAATTGCACTCCCATGCACCCCCTGGTTACGCCCATGGTATGTAAGTGGATATTTTCTCTGTTGCTGCTGCTGCTTTCCTCCTTTAGCAATGCTCCTACTAAACAGTTATAGCAGGGGCTTCTGTAATTTTACTCGAAGGCCAGTTTATATTAGGCATAAATATGGATTTTTAATGTTATTCTTGAGCACTAACATGAAATGTGTGTGATAGAATTGTCAGCTTTAAGGGTTTTTTTGGGGGGGGGGTAGAGATAATCTGCTGCCACCACCAAATATTAACAGTTACTCTTGCTGTTTCTTTCTTTTTTCTAGAACTCCCTCAGTTAAGAGACAAGTCAGCTGCATTAGACAGTTCAAAGCCTCTTCCCACATCTTTACAGCGTGATTTCATCCCGGAAGAGATCTTCGTTGCACTGACCTCTGCTGCCAACCCAGTCCCCTGTCCCAGTGTTTTAAGACCCCCCAAGAAAACAAAAAGTATAAAAGACTTTCAGGTGCATAAGTTCATTTCCAGTCTATGAATATTTGCTTTTTAAATACAAAATTTGCCACAAAACCCACTTGCTATAGATGTCTGCTGGTGACTGCGAATTATGCCAGGTGCACATAGACACCAGTATTTTAGGACAACACTTTGCAAGAGGGAGCGTTATTGGGAACATGGCAGCATGAGAAATGTTAAGAACCTGAAGTTCACTGAATGGGGGAGGCGGGGGAGGCAAGAGACTAGTTGGGCCAAAGAACTGGCACTGTCAGGCAACTTAGAGTTTTATTAAGGAGATTTTAGTACTTCAGCTTTTGTTGCTTATCAGACATATCACAAACTACTTTCAGCAACAGAAACTTTTGAGATTGGTTCAGTAAGAAACAAATAAACATGCTTTGGGCATGTTGTATAAATAAAGAGGTAAAGGTAAAGGGACCCCTGACCATTAGGTCCAGTCGTGACCGACTCTGGGGTTGCGCGCTCATCTCGCTCTATAGGTCGAGGGAGCCGGCATTTGTCCTCAGTATCCGGGTCATGTGGCCAGCATGACCAAGCCACTTCTGGTGAACCAGAGCAGCGCACGGAAATACCGTTGACCTTCCCACCGGAGCGGTACCTACTTATCTACTTGCACTTGGACGTGCTTTTGAACTGCTAGGTTGGCAGGAGCAGGGACCGAGCAACAGGAGCTCACCCCGTCACGGGGATTTGAACCGCCGACCTTCTGATCGGCAAGTCCTAGGCTCTGTGGTTTAACCCACAGCGCCACCCGCGTCCCTATAAATAAAGAACCCATCCCTTTATTGCATCTGTCTTTTGCATGTTCTCCTTCCTGTTTTTGATGTATATTTCACATGCATCTCTCGCCAGCTCATAAAAAGGCTTCAGCTAAGACTTAGAAGAAACAGCTGACAGGGTCTCCCTGCTATGTGCATTTGTGTGTAATGTGTCATTAGGCTTATCAGTATTGGAGATGTAGTCTGTGCTTACCACCTGATCCCGAAGAACCTCTTGAACTAGTCTTTTCTGTTCACTCTTCAGGGGTGCATTCGTACTACTGATGGGGTCTGGCAACATCCTGTACGCAGAAACAAGTTTCGATATCTGATAGAGCATCCAATTTGCCTCACAGGAGCTGGAAGGTAATAGAATGGAATTAATAGGGTCCTGGCACGTCACATGCCTCTTTGCAATAACCAGTAGCAGTGCTAGGATTTGGGAGCCACAGTGCAAGGGTGATGGAGAGTGCTAGGGAAATGCCCATTTAAGTATGTTACACAAGAGTGGCTAACCCGAGGTGATGGTGTGCTTGGAGATGAGCAGGAATGCCCATGAACCAAGCTATGACCTTAGAGCAGCTTTTGCTAACTTGTCACCCTCCTGATGTTGTTGGATGCAACCCCTGCCAGACCCAGCCAGTTCTTCTGGTGATCAGGGATGATGGGAGTTGTACTCCAGAACGTAGGAGGGCACCCGGCTGGGGAAGACTGGCCTAGAGTCTGCACTGCTGCCTGTTTCCTCATGCTGCTGCCTGCACCCACAGAGCCAAACCATTCCAGTCCACGGGAGGCTGCATATGTTGCTCAGCATTCAGCAAGCTGGCTCTGTTTCACACTTGGGTTTAACTTGTGGCACACTTGGCAAAAGCGGTGGCCACCACTGTTTGAAAACCAGCCCTTTCAAGACCCCAAGACCCTCCTTGTCAACACATTGCTCCATTTTAACTCAGGGATAGGGGGAACCATGAAGGAGTTTGCCTTCCGCTGAGAGTAATCCGCTAGAGGGTAGATGTTGGTGGTTGGTAGACCAAAAGTGGCTGGGAGCAGAGGCAAGAAGCAGGTAGGTCTTCTCTCTTTCCTTTTCTGTCATCCCCTTTCTCTTTCTCCACCTCTTCCCATCAAGCAATCTGTTGCTCTTGGAAAAGATCTGAACTGATTGGTTGCAGTGCACTTCCCCCCTCTCTTCCATTGCACTGTCCGTTTTGAGACCACCACCACCATGATTTCCCTCCTCCTTGCCAGAGTTCTCAACTGATCACTTGCAGAGTCTGCTTCCCCCCTCCCTCTTCCATCACTCCATCCGGTTCCCTGCCCCATTCATGTCTCTGAATTCCAGTCACTGGGGAACAATAACATGAGAGGGCTGCTGTACTCATAACTTGCATGTGGTCTTTCCATAAGCATCTGATTGGCACACCTTTTGGGGTTCATTTCAGGCAGCAAAATGTTTTGGGCCAGCATTGGTAATAGCCAGGGGTTATTGGATAACAAGTAAGGTCCTTCCGGGTCATGTGGCCAGCATGACTAAGCCGCTTCTGGCAAACCAGAGCAGCACACGGAAACGCCATTTACCTTCCGCCGGAGCGGTACCTATTTATCTACTTGCACCTTGACGTGCTTTCAAACTACTAGGTTGACAGGAGCTGGGACTGAGCAACAGGAGCTCACCATGTTGCGGGGATTTGAACTGCCGACCTTCTGATCGGCAAGCCCTAGGCTCTGTGGTTTAGACCGCAGTGCCACCCGCGTTCTATTCTATTCTGCCTTGGTCAGATCCCACCTGGAGTACTGTGTCTACAACTTAAGAAGGCTATTGACAAGCTGGAATGTGTGCAGATGAGAGCAACTGAGATAATCAAGGGTCTGGAAGCCAAGCTTTATGAGGAACAATTGAGGGAGTTGGGTATGTTTAGCCTGGAGAAAAGGAGACTGAGAGGAGATATGATAACCATCTTCAAATATCTAAAGGGCTGTCACATGGGTAGCACCTGAACCAATGGCTTCAAGATACAAGAATGGAGATTCTGACTACATCAGAAAGAACTCATGCACTCTTCCAACTCTACAATTCTATGATTCTGTGTTATATGAAGGTGGCTAACCGTAATCAGGGTACTCAGGGAAAATGGGAAGATTGTAGCTGCAGCAAGGGTTTTGAGGCAGAACACTCTGGCAGAAAGTGGTAGACACACTATTGGGTTGAAATGGCAAAGGATTTGCCTTTGGATCAGATACTTAGTGAATTCTTGATAACCAGAAGAGAGGTGGCGGCTGCACAGTGAACCAATTGCACCTTCATAACTGAGTGATAGTTTTCTTTGTGTTTTTAAGGGATGTCTCTTTTCTGTATGACCTCGCTGCTGAGAAAGAGGCAAAGAATCCTCCCCCAACTCCTGTCTCTCACAAAACTTCAACAAATTTGCAGCAGCAGGAACCCACTGCAACTAAACTTGTGAGTTGAATCTGACTCTGTATCGAGAAACTGTGATAACTTTAAACACAGGAATCAGCTTTTACAAATTCTTTCAGAATGCTGAGAGACAAGATGGACTTTGAGCTGAGCATTGACTAGAGTGTTCTGAATTTTTTCCCCCCACCCAGCATAATATTTTAAATCTGGAATGAGCAGTGGGAATTGAAAATGAGGACTTTACCATTTTTGTGTACCATGGTTTTCTAAGCTTGCTAAATTCACTCCCCAAAGCCACAAGGAGTCTGAGATGGCATTTGCCTATTTATTTTGCTTGGCTGAAAAAAAAATTCTGTTAGAAAACATTTACCCACTGATTTCTAGGCTGTACATAATAGTTCTGTGCAGTTGTAGCACTTAATCACAGTTTTTCTTAAAGATGGTTAAGCACTTAATCTGAATAATTGCCCCAGCCAGAAGGCAGGCATGCAGATAGGCAGGCAGGCAAATAAACAAGCAGGCAGTTGTAAAACAAGCCGAGGCCTCCAGCGAGGGAAAGCAAGTCTATATATTTATTTCGTGGTGATCCACATAAACATGGTCGTGTGTGAGTGGGATGCACATTAAGTGGAGGTGTGTGTGCCTGTATAAAAACCCAACTCTAAATATCCTCTTGGGAGTATGTGGATTCCCTATGTCTCATAGTAGCATATTTTAAGACCTCCTCTGTCTGTTCTGTCTTTAGCCAGCAGGTATAGCAGACAGTCTTGTTCCAGAGGAATTTCATATTCTAAAGAACAAAGGTGTCCTGCGCTTGGAGTATTATGATGAGTGAGTGTTCCTGCACTTCTTTTAATTGCTCCTGCGTTGCATCCAGGAGTGACTCACTTGGCTAATAATAGCCTCCCAGCAGTGGACCTGCTACTGCTTACTCGGAGGGAACAGGTGAGGCAGTGGTGCCTGTGTACCAGCTGAAGCTCCAGGTCGGTTCCACCGCCTTGCCTTGCCCCTCCATGTCCTGGTGAGCAGCAGTGACTCAGCTGCCAGGAGGCCAGTGCTGCAACTCTACTCCACCTGTCGAGCTGCTCCTGGCTGCACCTACTAAATGGGATGAAGTGGCAAGGCCAAAAGCACCTGCATCTGGGCAGGAAACCTGTAAAAAGTCTATTTTACCATTTTGCTGAGTTCAACACTTTCCATATTTCAACTAAGGGATGCTCAACTTGCATATATTCTCAGACAGAGACCCAGGGACTGAAAATGCCACCCAAACTGACTTCCTCATGGATGGCCAGACAGTATAATGAAGTTGGTCTCAGTTAGAATTAGATTTTTTAAATAAAAAAATCTCAAACGTAGATGTGAACGAGGGAAACTGCAAGCAGATTTGTTTACTATGGATCGATTAACAGAGCCCAGAGGCCAGAAATCTGAATTAGGACTTGAAAGTGTGAATCAGGGTTGCACTCTGCCCATTGGGCATCTCTGATCTGGCACTTTTCTCCCAGCCTGATTAACTTCTTGTACTGGAGTTAAGACTGGAAGGAAAATAAATTTGAATGACACAAGGTGGGAAAAGAACAAAGACAAACATGGAGCCATAATCTCATCTAGCCTAGCCCTTCATTTGGGCCCCATTTCTGCATGAGAAATATATAGCAGATTACCATTCCCCAGCCCCACTCTTTTCCTTACTCAGGTTCATTGTAGTTGTTTTATGTCACTGTGAGTCTCATTGTAACAGAGAACTTCTTCAATTAATTCACTTGCCTGCAACAGAGTGGCCTGTCTCTTAGTCTACTGTATTTTTAAATTTACACAATAAAAATAAAATAAATGGTTGAATCCTAGAGTCCAAAGAGATTTTTCAACTACAGTAGTCTATTGCTGTTAACATCATCATTATTAATCTGTTGCAGTAAATATACAACCCTACTTGAAGACGATGAAAACAGACTGCGGGTTTTCCCATCCATGTGAGTGACACTCTAAATCAAGATGCTTTTGTAGCGCATGCTATAGAAGGTGTTCTAAATCAGTGGCATGTCCCTTTGCTGCTGCCTTGTTAGGAAGCCGTCTGGGAGGCTGGAGGTCCTGCAGCTGATGAAGGTGATGGACACCATGCTGGAAAGGGCTGGAACAAATAATAAGGATGCTGGCGTAACAGGGGTTTCACAGGTAAATAATTCCTGCCAATCCTGATTCAATCGCATCCTCCTTGATATTGCCCACTTCTAGTTATACTGTACATCATTGCTGGTGAACCTCTAGTTTATGGGCCTCGTTAGGCCTGCCAGACCTCAGAGGCTGTCCCCCAGCCATTTGAGGCAAGCGATGCTCACCTCCCCTAGACATGACGTCATCTATGAGAGTTCAAGCTGCAGCTCTGGCTAAAGGAAGGGGAATTGGCAGTGCATTCTTAAGTATGCTACCGATTCTTCCTTTGCATCAAAGTCATCATCGCTTTTCGAACTTGGTGTCGGCTTCGCCTTTGAGCCAGTGCCAATGACTGGGCTCAACCTCTTCAGCCCTGACTGGGCCAGGCAAGCTGGGAAAGCACTTTCAGAGACCTTCCACTGCAGGGAAACAGGTCTAAGTGCAATGGACTCACAACTTTGAGTTGTGAGCACCAAACTCAGTGCCAAAGTCAGCGGAGCACAGCAGAGTATGAACTACACGAACGACGGCTCTGAAGCATAACTTCTTTATTCTTTTATTCTTTTACAGCTACTGCAAACTAAAATAAACTAGAAACTAAAGATTAATGGAGACTGCTGGACTGCATGAGTGTTACAGTTGCTTAAGCAGTCATCTTATCTCTACACAGATAACACTCAGACTGGAGCGGAAGAAGCCATGAGCAGTTTCTGCCCCCTCCTTTCTGAAAACATTGTCAGGAGATTCTTGCAATGGGAGGGGTGAAATATCCACACTTGGCACTCTTTTTCATTGCCTTGCCATGACAACGGGAAAAGGTGCCACATTCAAAAAGAACTGACTTTTTGATGCAAAGAAAGAAGCAGGAGTTCACTCTCAGGACACTCCCAATTCTTCCTTTGCATCCCTGGCTTAGATTTAAGTTGCACCTGCAAGGGAGCATTTTTCCTCTGCAGCCATGGCTTAAATTAAAGCCAGGCTACGAAGGAAGAATCTGGATTCTTCACTAGCCTTGTCCTGGATTCATATACTATGACACAATATTGCTGTGGAGTTTGGACATAGTTCTTTCCTGACTTACCAGGTGTTTTGTTGCCATTAAGAGGTTTCTTGTTGTGTTGTCAAACTGAAAGAATAAGTGGAAGTAATCTTAGATTATCTGATGGAGAGAAATAATATACTGAAGTACAACATGAAATCTAGTATTTAGGGCAAAGGCAGACATAGCATTTTAAGAATGGCAGGGGAGGTTTGTTAGCACTTTCACTGCTTTGTAAATTCTTTAATAATACAGTATTTAAGATAAGGGACAAACATATATGCAAGCAAACACATTTGTGATTTAAAAATATTATCCACCTGATAAATGAAGAACATGACTGAAGCATTTAACTGACTGGCATTCATTTGTTAATTTAAATAATGTATATGCCTCCTTTCAATAAAAATACTTTCAAGGGTGCCTAGAAATAAAAGCAATAAAACCCCCCAATGATGACCATAAAGGCAGTATCAAAGAGCTTGTGCTTAGCTCTACAAAAATCACGACTTCTTTCTTGCCTCTTTCCCGAGATGCACAATGTCCTGGAGGTGCTTAAGGTGGAACAGAACATCTACAACATAGTGTTTCATGAAATCATCCGGCAAGTCAGTGTGGACTGCGCAGAACGGGGAGAGCTCCTTTCCAAGCTCAGGTCAGCGATCTAAGGAGCTCAACACCTTAAAATTGGTCCTGCAAGAAGAGGAGTATGTGATTGTTCTGGCCTGCACTGCAGGTTTGAGTGTCTGTACAATTACATGCAAGTGCAGAGAAAACGCAGCTTGTGGTACTGCACTAGACACAGAAGTCAGCTTTCTGGGAATGTTGCCTTTGATTTGTTTTTTTTAAAACTACTTGCTAGTCCATGTGATTTTACATCCCACCAGTGGCGTAGCGTGGGGGGTGCAGGGGGGGCCGGCCGCACCGGGCGCAACATCTGGGGGGGGCACGCTCGCACTCGCAGCTCTCTGCCCCTACCTGGCTCACTCACTCTCTCTCACTGCAGTGCTGGCTGTGCGAATCCGATCCGAGCCGCTGGGTCGCCGCCCACTGTGGAGGGGGTGGGTGCCAGGTGTGCGGTGCGGAGAGAGAGCGAGGGACTATCTGGGGGAGGGACAGTGCAGCGGCCGCCCAGCGCAGCGCTGAGCGCGGGAGAGAACCACACCAGACCAGACCAGGCAGCAGCAAGAAGAAGCTGGCAGCGGCGGCAGGTTAGGGGTTAGGGGGCGCAAATTACTTGCCTTGCCCCGGGTTAGGGGGCGCAAATTACTTGCCTTGCCCCAGGTGCTGACAACCCACGCTACGCCGCTGCATCCCACATTCTTTATTTCCTCCTTCAAGATGTGCTTGAAAGTGTGCGGGAAATGCCTGGTGAAATGTGAGAGAGCCGGGGTGTCTGAATATGATTCCAGGGGTCAGGAGGCAGGACTTCGTTGCCCTGCATGCCATCTCCATGGATAGCAGAAGAAGAATTATGAAGCTGCAGCATTTTGCAGCACTGCAAAGTCAGCTATCTTTGTCATCTTTCTTTGACACCTTTTAAATATAAAAACCTTCCACCTTGTGCAGAGAGGTTTGACTCAAGTTGTCTCTCATGCTCCTCAATAAATGCATTAATAATCTATTAATTTACCAAAGAGCAAGCAAGCCCAAACGTTAGCAAAGTATGAAACGAAACCCTAACACATATCTCAGGGATTATTACATTTTAATAATGCTGCATGAGGATTCCAATCTACACGATGAGAAAGATAGCTGACTTCTGCACTAGGGCTCTTTTGCAGCGCCGAAGCATGCATTCAGCTGGAAATGGAATTTAAATGTTGGTTTTGCATGGGTTCAACTAGCGCTAGTTTCCCCATAAGGACATATGGAGGGCTTTATGTTGGCTACCCCTCTCATACACCAATATATTTCCTGAGGTTATAATATTGATGGGTGTCAGGACAGATAAGGCAGTTTTGCTGTGTAGTGTCAACTTGTTTTCAGCATTCTGAACGTATTGAGAGTTCTAACTGCTTGTGTGCAAAAAGCTTTATTCTATATTTATTGTTCCCCAGCTATTTTCAGAAAGGATTCTCTCTTTAAATGATTGCTTAGCAAATATGCTTGAGTGAAACAGGGCTATTCCATCACCACCACCCGCCTCACTTTTTCTGACATCGTCTCTCTTACAGACAAAGGTATGTTGAGCTGCTAGAACGAATTCCAAGACAGATGAGAAATCTCTACAGAGAAATGATGGCACAGAGAGTAATGGACAAACACATTACAGATGAATTATTCCATTTCAAGGAAGCTATAGGAAAACTGACAAGGTGTTGATATTGACTGGTGTTTGTATTCAACTTTGCAAATAAAAGTTGTGATTGTACAAGGCAGCTGAGGGTATTGCTCTGTTCAACTGCAGGGAGCTAAATACCATCCGAGAACATGACCGTAGAGTCACTGTTGAAGCAGAGAAAGCCTATGAGGAGCTGGCAAAGGCGGTCCAGGATTCTGAGATGAATGCAAAGTGAGTTCCAGATAAGATTGGAAGCAAGGGTTGCCGTAGGAGAATAGTAGAAGGCCTTTATATTTATATCTCGTGTCATTACCCTTTCAGCCTTTTGGATGAATATCGTGAACTGTATGAATTGCAGAGAAGAAGACTTGAGGCCCAGATCCACCAGTTAACCCAAGAAAAAGAGCTGTGGAGCAATGCTACTTATGAGTTGGCTCTCAAGGTAGCTGGCCAAAGAGGCATTGCGTGCTTTTGCTTCTGCTAAAAATGCTATTCTCTCCCTGTTATGTCCGGTGCTTCTGCTAGAAGATCCTTTAGATCAGAGGTCGGCAACCTTAATCGGAGGATGGGCTGGTGGACGCTCCGTCCGTCGGAGGCTGGGACAGAGCATGTGTGCACACGCGCTCTTCTGGGTCGGAGGAGCGCCCGTGTGTGTGTGCACACGCTATTTCCAGTGCTCCTCCAACCTGAAGTGCGCCAGAAATAGTGTGTGTGTGCATGCGGACAGGCGTTTCTCCGTCCCGCACACGTGCGCACATGCTATTTCCGGCGCACATCTGGGTCGGAGGAGCGCCCGTGCTTATGCGCACAGGCGCCATCAACCCAGAAGTCGGTCTAGTAAGAGCAGGTGGCAGGGGCAGCAGGGGGTGCCATGGGGCGGTTAGGCAAGCCTCGTGGGCCACTACCGGCCCATGGGCCTTAGGTTGCCGCCCCCTGCTTTAGATTGTTTTGGCTGCTTCTGTTGCTTTGTCACTTATTAAACTAAAAGTATCTCCTTTAAAACAAATTATTTCCATTTTACAGAGGGCAACAAAGAATAGGCACATTGCATTTCATTCTCTGCTAGCTGTATAGTTTAAAATATATCTCTACAGTGGCAAGTAAGTCAGGGATCACCAACATGGTGCTGCGGGCACCACTGTGCCCACTGCCTCCTATGGAGCCTGCAAAAGGTCTAAGTAAATATATTTTCAAAAATGCACAAGAGTCTGTTTGCTCTTTCAGCTCAGTTCCTGCTTGAACTGATTCAGCCTCTTCTACAACAGACAACTCTCCAAACGTGCCCTCTTCATTGGAGGCCAGGATTGGACACCCACCATCCCATTTTGAACAGAGGGGTGAAAGGCATGAAGAACATTAATTTCTGTGACATCAGTTTCTGTCACGCAATTAAAAAGTCTGGTTGAGCAATCTTGTGGGCCTTCCAGCCAATGACCCACTTATGCTGGCATAAGTTAGTTGCCATCCTATGTACTCCCAGTACAAAAAATGAGGAGAAAAGACAAGCATTACAAAACACAAAGCAGCCACTCACCCAGTGACCTTCGCAACAGTGGCAGTGTTATGACTGAATACCATTTCTTTGGTTTGAATTGTGTGACTTTGGAGTAGGGGCCAAGAACAACATCTGAAGGAGTTTCAGAGTTTGACATAGTCCCACTCCTTCCGAGACATGCCACTGTCCCATTTTGGCAGAATGTGGGCATAGCTCAACATACGCTAGTATAGGGGCCTTCCATCAAATCCTGAAAAACTCAAGGATTAAGGGATTGTGCCTTAAAGTTGTTTGTTTGTATTAATTTTAATTGATGGGAAGATTTCCATATGAATGTAACACAGCAGTTGTTGTTGTCGTTTGAGAGCATTAACCAGCCATTATTCTCCTTAAAAACATAAATATTGTGTTGAAATAGTTAGTTGTAATTCTGGAAATGGATCTTCACTGGAAGGGGAATATATTTTGGTACCTTGGTATTGTAGGCATCCACCAGAACTCAAAACATCCCTGTGCATATGTGGTGCATAGCACAATGCACTAAGTTTAATTTCAAACTAATTAGAAAGTACAAATTTGCAGAGTGCAAACTGCTTCTTATTTTTGTGGTGGGTGGGGAAGAGAATGGTGATGGTTTTGCCCCTCTTCTACTGCTGTTGCAATGTACCTTCCTGGCCAGTGAAATTCACAATTCCCTCCTCCTCCATGTTGTAATCTTGAGTGTCATTTGATGAAGAAAGCTGTATTGAGGGAACACACCTTAGGTCTTTTTGCGAAACAAGGAGACTACTGAACAGCTGTCTCAATGTTATCATGTGATGCCAGTAGGCGTCCTCTTGAAAAGACATTCCCCATCTTCTCTCCAAAGAGAAGCGCTCTTCTAAGAGGGTGTCTGCCACTCACAAGTGCTGGGTTGTGATGCATGCATGAGTTGTATCGGGTGTCAGGTTAGAAGAAATATCCCTTCTTCTATAAGAAGGAAGAATGCTGCAAAGAGGACATTTGCCACCTGTGGTTGTTGTTTTTTAACACTTAAAACATGCTGCTCAGATTAACTGAGAACCGATTAACAGCTTTTAATTTAGTTTCACAGCTTTGTTGACGAAACACCTCAAACGTCTAAGCTGTGCTGTGCCTACTTAATTGGGCACGCTCCATCCCTTTAATCCTCTTACGTTCCATTTCAGGTAATTGAAAAGAACAAGCTGATCTTGGCTCGCAGAATGTATGACAGTGAAAAGGCTTGGGTCAAAGGCATGAGGCATTTCATTATGATGTTGGCATCACAGGTAGAATTGCTTAAGAGCACCTAACTGGGAAAGGGATGTCAGCTAGTTTTGTTCGTTTGTTCCAGAATGGCTGTGTGTGAAAGGTGGCTTGCTGGTACTCCTGAATCCTTTGCTGTCACTTGAGGCTCGAGTACTTTCTATCAGCTTCAGCTGCTGACTCAGCCGTGCCCCTATCTAGACAAGGATAGCCTATGCTCTGTCACCTGTGCTTTGTCAACCTCTAGGTTAGATTACTGCAATGTGTTACACATAGGGCTGCCTCTGAAGACAGTTCAGGAACCTCAGCTGGTGCTAAATTTAGTGGACAGGTTGCTCACCGGGGCAAGATGGTTTGAGCATACTATACTGATCCTGGCGTGACTGCATTGGCTGCCCATTAGTCTCTGGACCCAATTCAGAGTGCTAGTTTTGACCTATAAAGCCTTAAATCAGGGGTCAGCAAACTTACCATGCCTCAGGCCGGTGCCTCCAGCGCCGATCACGTGGCGGGCCGGAGGGCGGGGGAGCGCGTGCCCATACACGTGTGCACACGCTATTTCAGCGCACTTCCAGGTTGGAGGAGCACCGGAAATAGCTTGTGCGCACGTGCACGGGCCTCCTCCGACCCGGATGTGCACCGGAAATAACGCTTGCGCATGCACGAATAACGCTTGCGCATGCACACAAGCTATTTCTTGTGCTCCTCTGACCCGAACGTGGGCAGCCACACAACGCAGCACCAGTAAGAGCGGTCTGCGGCAGTGGGGGTCGCTGCGAGCCGGATAAAACGAGTCCCTTGGGCCTTAGTTTGGGGACTCCTGCCTTAAATGGTCAGGACCACAATACTTCACAGACTGCCTCTTCCTATATGAACCGGCCTGATCATAATCTGAGGCCCTTCTTCATGTGGCTCCTCATTGAGAGGCTTGGAGTGTGGCAATATGAGAACAGGCCTTCTCTGTGGTGGCTCCCCATTTGTGGAATGCTCTCCGCAGGGAGGCACCAGCTGAAAATGTTTCTCCATAACCAGGCTTTTGGCTGATTAAACATTTTATGGCCCTTAAAATGTGTTTGTGGGAGGGGGGATTATTGATTTGCTTTTGTTTTCCAATGTAGTTTGTGTTCTCGTGTTGTATTTTTCTGCTCTGTGATCTTTGAATGAAGGGCGGCATACAAATACAACGACAGCAACAATATTGTTTCTGGGCATATGTGTCTCCATTACACAGTCTGTTTTTCTGGATTACATCTCTGCTCGAGTACTCATAGAGAAGTGGGGCAGGGAGCAGGGGACGACTGTATATTTAGAACAGTTTTATGACACTCCATGTTAGTTGGGCCCAGGCTGGCAAAATGGCTAAAAAGCTGGTAGTGTTGACTGGCAGCAGTGTGTCTAGTGCTTCATATGATTAAAAGCCTATGTCCCAGTCTAAATATGTCCAGCAATGCATGTTTGAATGTCAGTGTTGCACTTGTAAGATTTTAGCTGTGTGTACTGTGGAAATAAGGGATGCTGGTGGCGCTGTGGGTTAAACCACAGAGCCTAGGACTTGCCGATCAGAAGGTCAGCTGTTCGAATCCCTGCGACAGGGTGACCTCCTGTTGCTTGGTCCCTGCTCCTGCCAACCTAGCAGTTCGAAAGCACGTCAAAGTGCAAGTAGATAAATCGGGACCGCTCCGGTGGGAAGGTAGACAGCGTTTCCGTGCGCTGTTCTGGTTCGCCAGAAGCGGCTTAGTCATGCTGGCCACATGACCCGGAAGCTGTACGCCGGCTCCCTTGGCCAATAAAGCAAGATGAGCGCTGCAACCCCAGAGTCGACCACGACTGGACCTAATGGTCAGGGGTCCCTTTACCTTACTGTGGAAATATGCATAGTATTATTTGCTTAGCAGTTTAGATGTCTGCTGTAGACAGGCTTTTATGATTATTTTGATCTTTATGGCTTTTTTAAAATCTATTTTTCTTATGGATTCTTTCTCTACCCCCCAATCCCATTTTTCTCTTGTGATTCTTTCAGGATGCGACTGATCTTTCCACTCTGCAGGAGCTGACACAGGAGTTTCGGGAACGCGTGAACCAAATTGGCACAGAACTGGAACAAATCGAAGAAACCAGTAGGGACAGGGCTAGGAGTATTCAGAATGGTTTGGCTGGTTGGCTCAGTTACTTCCAGAATCATGTTCTGTGAGTCTCAGGGAATGATCCTTTATTATTGGGGGGGCCTCTGTCCTGCCTTCCACATTCACTGGAGCAGTACATGGTCAAAGATCATTTTATTTTTTTTAAATCATTTTTATTGATTGTCCAGTTAAAAACATCCATTTAATATATCCAATCATATTACTCCAATTAAAATAAAAAACTAAAATAAAAAAGACCAAATTATGGTCCAAATTATATGTATTAATTTTTCAGAGCTCCACATGGTCTGGATCTCTGAAGCATATCTCCACATCTTAGTCCTGCTTCTCCTCGTTGTTTCCATATTTTCCACATCTCGATTTTAACGCTTCATAATTCTTTATCCCTGAGTCCACGATTCTCAATCATGTCAAACATAATGTACCTTCATCCGTCGAATATAGCTTTGTTAATATATATTTTTCCAACTGTCTTTTTATCAGCTCAGCTTCCTCTGATTCCTTTAAAAAAAAAGGAGGTTAATTTTTTAAGGGTGCCGCTATGTGTACTTGATTTAAACATCAGGTTGCCATCAGCACTGAGCTAACACTGATTTCACATACAGCTGACCTATCTTGTCAATCCTGAAATTTGTGCAAGGGTTACTCCTTAGCTATCTTTGAAATACCTGGTTTATTTACAGTTATAGAAGCAGAACCTATTAGAAGCAAACAGATAACCGTGCAACAGGCAGCGAATCCACCAAACCTGCCTGTATTTCTCAGATAATATATTCACACAAGTTGCTTCATAGACAAGTTGCTTCACCCTAAATTCAAACTGGAAAGCTCTCTCTGAACTATTTCTTGTGCTCTCCTAATTGCTGATAGGTGCTGCATTGCAAAGGCCATCAATGAATATTAAAGTTCATTTGTCAGATCCCTAGACTGACCAAGCAATGCATTCAACTAGGGATGGTGACCCTTTGTGGCATCGATGAATCAAGCAAAGCCACAGTGATAAACCCATTCAGAGTAAGTTCCAAACAATAGGCTCTTGAAGGTGCTTCAGTTTCTTTCTTTGTGTCTCAAGCAAGGTATGCACACAGCAGGAGTTTATTCCGATTTTAGACACCCTGGACAAGAGTGTGTATTCTTTGCTATATAATTCCCACCTCCTCTCTTTGACTTCCCAGTGGAAAAGGAACTTACACTTTTGCAAAAGGCGCCTCTTTATTGGATCAAATCCTTGTGGATCTGAAGGTCTGGGAAAAGGTAAGGGGTTTCCAGTACCAATCACAACGAACACGGTATTAAATATTATTATGTATTGGGTATTTAGATGTCTTCCCTGCAGGTAACATGCTTGTTTGTAGGCAGTCGATCATGCATCTCTTTATTTATTGTCCTTAAATGTTTTTCTGCCTTAGGAAGCTAAAAGTGGCTTGTGCGGCCATTCAGTCCCTAATTAGGACTGCTTCTGCTAATGTTTATCAATGCATTCATTGACTCATATTATCACTGCAGCCAGTAAAGGGCAAGCTTGATATGGCATAGGAAGAGTGTGAAATTCCTTTGCTTACTTCAGCTGTAGGGCAGGGCTCTGAATTCAAGGAAAGCAGCAGTCTTCATGTTGAATTTCATGCTTCTCCTCGGATTTGTTTATGTGTGTGTGTGCTTTCACCAAAATTACCTCTGCTGCTTCACTCCTCTCCAGTTTGTGTGAAAGGACACCAGTTATGTGTTATCTTTTTTCTTCTGTGTGGAGAAAAGCAGCATAGGGGAGGGCAGAGCAAGTCTTACCAGGCAAATTGCTCACGGGGAAAAGGTTGAGTATCCCCACATCACTCATTACTTCAATCAAATTTGGAGTCTCCAGAAGGAGCAAGGATTGACTTTCTGTAAGTTATAAATAAATAAACAGTGGTACCCTTCCAGTGCCCACGATTTCACATCTTGTTTGGTCCTAAAATCGCTAGGCTTTCCGGGTCATGTGGCCAACATGACTAAACTGCTTCTGGCGCAACGGGACACCGTGACGAGTGCCAGAGCGCACAGAAATGTCATTTAGCTTCCTGCCACAGTGGTACCTATTTATCTACTTGCACTGGTGTGCTTTCAGACTGCTAGGTTGGCAGGAGCTGGGACAGAGCAATAGGAGCTCACCTTGTTGCGTGGACTTGAACTGAGCATACAGTCCCTGAGAAAGGTTTCAGGAAATTATGGCATTTGTTCCTTCTCCTGCTAGATGTTGAATGAGGAGTTGGCGCAGTTTGGTGGAGAAATCCTCCTTCTGAGACAAGAGCCCCTCACGGTGACTACTAATCTACAGAAGCAATGGGTGGATCTGGGACTTGTTGTGCATGGGCGTCACAAGACTCTCAAGGGAAGGATGCCTGTTGAGTTGAAAATGCTGGAGAGAATCAACAAGCAGTCCACTCTTCTCTGTGAGCAGTACCGTATAAGGATTTGCGGAGATAACGGTGAGAAACAGCTGGGTTTTCCCAAAAAGATTTTCTGGAGCACCTGTGGCAAAGGAAATTAAGAACCTTTTCCTGATACGATTCATAAGAACATAAGAAGAGCGTGCTGGATCAGGCCAATCGCCCACCTAGTACAGCATCCTGCTCTCACAGTGGCCAACCGATGCCCATGGGAAACAAGCAGAGCATGAGCACAAGGGCACCTCTCCCATTCTGTGGTTCCCGGCAACTGGTATTTGGAAAAATTGCTGCCTCCAACGTGGAGGTAGAGCATAGTCTTCACGGCTGGTAGCCACTGATAGCCCTCCATCACTGCCTCCTGGGGAGCAAGTTCCATAGTTTGACTGTGCACTCTGTGAATAAGTCCTTTCTTTTGCCTGTCCCAAATCTTCCAACGTTCAGTTTCATTGAATGGCCACAAGTTCTAAAGTTACAAGAGAGAGAGGGAGAAAAAACTTCCTCTCTCCATTTTCTCGATGCCACGCATTATTTTATAAACTTCTATCATGTTGCTTCTCACTCGGCGTTTCTCTAAACCAGGCACCCCCAAACTCGGCCCTCCAGTAGTTTTGGGACTACAGTTCCCATCATCCCTGACCACTGGTCCTGTTAGCTAGGGATGATGGGAGTTGTAGTCCCAAAACATCTGGAGGGCCGAGTTTGGGGGTGCCTGCTCTAAACTAAAAGGTTCCAAAGGCTGCAGCCTTTCTTCGTAGGGCAGTCATTCTATCCCTTCAATCATTTTGCCCACCTTTTTCTGATCCTTTTCCTTTTTAAGATGAGCCGACCAGAATTGTAAGCAATACTCCAACTGTGGTTTCACTGTAGATTTGTATAACAGCATCGTCTGTGGGGCAAGCAGAAATGCTTGCTTGCACTGGCGAAACCATTGCCTTAGCATGGTGTTTCCACCTCTTAGGTTTATGTTTAACTCGAATTGCCTTCCTACATCATTTCTTGTTATTTTACATTTTTATGTTCTCTCCAGGGTCTGCTAGAATTTTAACGTCTTTGATCAACAGCTTGGAAGACTGGAGCTTCAAGCTGCTTGCCAACCAGCAAAAGGGTTCTATGCATGAAACGGAGTGGATAAAATTTTTCCAGACAGTTTCTGAATGGATAGCCCAGATAGACGATCTCTTGAGCTTCATTGGTTCTGGCGACACTGTAGAGGACCGAAGGCTTAGAGCATTTCATAGCTTGTAAGATAAGATGATTTTCAAAGCTGTTTGCTTTGCTTCTGTAGAGCACTTGTATCTGGACAGATAATAATCTTTTAATAGAAACTTTCAGATGACAGAGCCCTTCACTTCTGAGTCATCAGTTGAGATCAGATGGTTGGGTGGAGACACATTTGAATAACTGTTTAACTAATAATTTTAACAGAATTTTGAATTCAGCAAGAGTTTAAAGTGCAGCAATATTGGCACCAACCACTGACCTCTTCCTGCCCCAATCAAAAAGCTGGCAGGGGCTCTTTAACCCCTCCCTCTGGCATGAACAGTGAGAGGGGGGTAGATGGAGCTCTCCCTTTCCTTGCAGCTCTGCTGGTAATCTGAAGGAGCCTTTGCTGCTGGTCACACTGAGGCTTGGACTAAAGAGCCCTTTGGCTCAGTAATGGATCAGTATGGGTCAGCTGTGTGGAGCCTCCCTCCTGATGCCATTGCTACACCTTACCTGGAGGGGAATTGGTCCAGCTGCTCAGCCCTGCCCTCACTGCCATTCTGCCCTACTCTGCCGCAGCTCTGCCCCAACACACCCTCCTGCTTTGGCTGTGTCACAAGTCTGGTGGACACATGCAAGAACCTCTGTCCCCGACACCTTTGCTTTCTGTTTGCAAGAGGATTCGTTTTTATGCAGTGTCAAATTTCTGCTAGGCTCAGATGGAAATGCCCCACTCCATCTCTCAGCTCTCCACCACCTCATTCCCACCTCATTCTCTTGCATATGTCAAGGGCCCTCAAGAGCAGTCAATAGGACAAATAGACAGGGAGGCACAGCAAAAACCTATGTTACGCAATGCAATTTTAAAAGTCCTTTGTCCATGTCTTGGCTTGTATGAGAGAGAGCAACAAGGCGTCTTTGGATTGCTGGGGTCCAGCAAAAAAATTGTCATCAATCCCCATAATATTGAACCAGTCAGACAGATGGCAACTGGTGAAGACAAGTATTGTCATTGCCAAAAATGATTTCCCCTGTAATCTTGGCTCATCTCTTGTTTTCTTACCATGAAAGAAAATATAGAAGAGCTCCATGTCTTTTCTCTCATGAATGCAAAAAAGTCTGGAAGATGTGATTCAGAGAAGACCGTTATGAGGAAGAGCGTTCAGCAGCCCTTGCCAGATCAGTGTTGCATCCTTTGAAATTGAAATTATACTTTCAGCTTGACCAGTGTGTGGAATTTTATTCTCAGCTCAGAATTTGGGGGTTCTTTGAGGCCATTTTAATAATGATTTTGGAAGTTAAGAGTCTAAGGTAGTGTCTGGTCCTGATCTAATTGGTTATGATGTTGTTATTGTTGTTGACTTAATTGTTTTCTTTAAGGTTGATACCTGAGGATGTGTTCAAGAAGATTCAGCAGTGGATCCTGACAACCACTAGTGGTTCCGAGAAAGAAAATGATCAGCTCAGCCATGAAGTAGGTGTCCTGGTGTTTTTCCAGCTTCTAACAGCAGAGGCACACTTGTTTCAAACTAAAATGGAGGGCAAACTTCACTCTTAAAACACTCTAAATGTAAGCCTTTTTATGTGTAATGTAATAATTACCTTTGCTCAGAGGAGGCCCACCTTGTGTTTCTGCATGTGTCACTCTTCTGAGCGTGTGTCTTGATTAGAAGCAGCCAATCCCAAAGAAGTCAGTCAGGCAGAGAGAGAAGAGGCAGCCTTTTTTGAAGGCCAGCAGTTCTGCTGCGTGTCTGTATTGAGAGCAGTTGAAATGGTCAGTTTGCAGCTGATGCAGAATTGGAGAGATGTAGATTTCTATAGCAAAGCTAAAAAACAACAACATAAAAAGTGGGTCTTGTTGCAGGCTAAGGATAGGTCTTGGATCTGAAAAGCTCCCCCTTTCTTCTTCCTATATGATGTCTGTCTTGTACATGTGTACAGATGTACAGAGAAAAGAAGTAAGTCCCTGGGACTTGTTCCTGTGCAAGCAGACCTAGGATTTTAGCCCTAGTGTTCATGCTGTGACTTTGTGGTATAGCTTGAATCCACCTTGCTCTAAACTTCCTACAGCTGAACGACTTCCACAATGCTCTGAGCAAGTGGATGGTCAACCTGCTCATCCACATGGCTCCAGACCACATCTCTCGTGATACCCTCCCCTTGACTGATGCAGAAGTGGCAAGGCAGGCGGAAAGGAAGCTGCTGAACATTTTCAAGCTGGAAGGAGAAGCCACAGGCCTGGCTGCAAAGCTGAGCACATTCTCCTGCTACATAGTCAGGTATTGCTGATCCCACTGAATCTCATCCGCTTCA
This sequence comes from Podarcis pityusensis, assembly GCF_964106645.2. Lineage (NCBI taxonomy): Eukaryota > Metazoa > Chordata > Lepidosauria > Squamata > Lacertidae > Podarcis > Podarcis pityusensis. The sequence continues at coordinate 93,001,745 of NC_138030.1, read as the reverse complement.
TAAAGTCACCCCACCAGGCAGGAAGGAAGCCCATGCCATGACGGAAAAGCTGTGTGGCAATGACCTCCAGTAATCACAGAGAGCACCATGATAGGGCACATCTAGTGATATCTCTGTCTCAACTACCCACACAGTAAGTGAACAGTAATGTTTCCCTCACAAGGTTGCTGGAGGATGAACGCACATTTTTATTTATATGTGGTATAGATGTAGATCATGACATGGCCAAATACTGAAGGAGGTTTTTGTGGCCCGGTTTGTTTTAGTGCCTCAGCCCCACCTGTTCCACCTGGTTCTACAGGGAACCAGGCAGAGGGCCTTCTTGCTAGTGGCACCCGCCCTGTGGAACGCCCTCCCTTCAGATGTCAAAGAGATAAACGACTACCTGACATTTCGAAGACACCTGTTCAGGGAAGTTATTAATGTGTGACATTTTAATGTATTTTTAATCTTTGTTGGAAGCCGCCCAGAGTGGCTGAGGAGACGCAGCCAGATGGGTGGGGTACAAATAATCAATTATTTGGGTGGCGCTGTGGGTTAAACCACAGAGCCTAGGACTTGCCGATCAGAAGGTCGGCGGTTCGAATCCCCGTGATGAGGTGAGCTCCCGTTGCTCGGTTCCTGCTCCTGCCAACCTAGCAGTTCAAAAGCACATCAAGTGCAAGTAGATAAGTAGGTACCACTCTGGTGGGAAGATAAACGGCGTTTCCGTGCACTGCTCTGGTTCGCCAGAAGCAGCTTAGTCATGCTGGCCACATGACCCGGAAGCTGCACGCCGGCTCCCTCGGCCAATAAAGTGAGATAAGCGCCGCAACCCCAGAGTCGTCCGCGACTGGACCTAATGGTCAAGGGTCCCTTTACCTTTACCTATTATTATTATTATTATCATTATTATTATTGTGCTGGTGTTGCCTAGGACATGTTTTGACTCTTGCAGTTGTGATAAATGGGGTATCCTTAGGCAAGCTCAGCCCTCCCTTGCAAGATTAGGCACAATAATATTGACCTATCTAGTTGCTGGAAGGATTGCCATAAGATAATGTATGTGAAGCTTTTCATACACTCTGAAAATATTCTATAAATACTAAAATTCACCTGGGTTATTAAGCAAGCCTCCTGGGGACTCTCCCATAAATCTAGGCAACAAAGCCAAAACCAGGATTGCTGGCAGCAAACAGACACCATTCCATCTCTCTAGATATAGATATAGCAGAGAGGGAAGCAGGTAAAGTTGTTCCTGGCATGTCTTCAGGTCTAATTTGCCAGAATAATGCTCATCAGAAAAGCTTGCTTAGAAAATGAAAGATTTTGTGTCCTAGATCAAATGATAATTATTACTAATAATTATACTGAGCATATAATGATGTCAATAAGAATGGCACTGAGCACTTCAGACAGAATACTCAATGCATACATTCTCTCAGTAATCCTGATCAATGCTGTTAGTTAGGATTAGTGTTATCAATCTCATATTTCAGAAGGCAGAATGGGGACGGAGGCTGAGATAATGGGTTGACATTTTTCAAGGCTTCCTAGAGAATTCACTGAGATAAGATTTGAAACAAGTAATTCCTGGCTTTCAAATAGTAGTTTCCCCCCACCCTTGCCTACAGTTAGTTGCCCCACTTTTCTCATTTGTAAACTTCAAATGTAAATGGTCCTCATGACAGAAGGAACGTGACGAAACTGGCTTTCTCATATTAAAGTGGCATTGCTGTGCCGTAACCTATTGCTGACATCATGTATTTCCTCAGCTGTTGCAAGGAGATGGTAGCAACGATAACACGCCAGAAGATGGTAACTCTTCAACCAGATGCAGAACATGAATTGCAACAGTTAGAGAGGATCAAGGTAAGCAAGACCAAATGTGGTCTCTTGCCTTTTGTGCCTCACTCTCCAAATCCATCCTACTGTTTTTGGTTTTGAAGTTGGTCATTGCATAAGTGAAATAGTTCCTCGATTGGGTCACTCTACTTGTTCTAAAGCCTTCACAATATTTCAAACCCTGAGATGGTCTTTGTTGCTGTTCCTGCCGCTGCTGTATTGATTATGGTGATGAAGTGAATTTATCAGCTGCTGTTCAAAATTAAGTATTTTTTCCACGACACTGCCTTATTTATTACCCTGGAATGCCTTCAAGCCTCAGCACAGTGCGCAAAGGCTCCCTGGAGCAATGGAGATGACTTCAGCTGCTGGGCACTTCTCGGTGTGGGGCTTAAGGCTGTCCTTCATTCGCATCCTCTGGTGAGCTTTCTAGGTCAGATGGGGATGTCGGATGGCAGTCAGTCCAGCGATAACAAGAGAGTTGCTGTGTAATGTGGCTTCAGCCGCCACCATTTTTATTCTCCCAGAATACCCCTGGGCACGACATCAGAACCCCGAGGCATTCTGGGGTGATAAAGATGTCATTGTCTCTCTCAGCAGCTTCAGCCTGTCACTTCTTTGCTGAGCACTGGACCAAAAAGGAAACACTAAGCAAACAGAAAGGAGAGGATCAGCCGCTTTGACGGGTCTTCTCAAGCCCATGGCCCCACTGTGCCAAGTGCTGCTTCTGGGCCTGGCTCCCTGCACGCATAGTTCTGCGGTCCCCATGTCTGCATGTAAGCAATGGGAAACATTTTTCACATTCTCTTGTGGGCAGCTTTCCAGGGTCCGCATGCCAGGGGTGGATGGGGCCGCAGGCGAAAGTGGGCAAGTGGGATTCTTGTGACTCTTAGCTTTTGCAGAGTAGGCATCATTCCAGCCACACAAAAGCCAGAGGGTTCTACATTTGTGGTTAACAAGCTGCCATCAAAATTTCCGTAAATCTTGGTATATTGTGTACCACTTGCCTACTTTTAAAGATGGCTTGCTCACAGTTGCCCACGGGCAATGCCGTGCGTACTTTTTAAAGCCCAGCCAGTTTTCAGTTAAGTGGTTTTTCTTACGCATTGTGAAATTTGAACTCTGTTAACGCTGCTGATCCGGGCTGCGGTGACCCTTGTTCAGGAAGTTCCAGGATCCAGCCTGGGCCGGTGCTGTTAAGGGGGTGCCTAGTTAAGGGGGTGCCTAGGAGAAAAAGTCTGCAGTTGAGCCCAGTAGTGTCACAGAAATCATGACGGCGCATGGAAGGTACCCCCAATATTTCATGTTCCTCCCTAGGCAGGAGGAAGAAAAGGCTGAAAATTTGTGGTAGTGTCAATTATTGTGGCCATCAGCAAGGGAGGATAGGAGTCTCATGTTTCTGTGAAGCATTTTTGTGAAATAGATTGGAAAAGAGAAGTGTGGGCTGTTTGAAGGCATGCAGTAAGGTCTGGGCCGCTTCAGGCTGAGTGGGAAGGTAGGCTGAGGCTGGGTTGTTCGGAAAGTCTCAAGTAGGGTTGGGACAATCGTGTCTCTCTTTGGCCCATGTCGCTTTTGTGACATCACTAGGGATGTTGGAGGATTCCGATGGAAACGGAAACAGGTGCAAAAATTGCTGCTCTTCACATCTTCTCTCATTTTCAGGACCAGGTTCACTTCATGTGAATGAAAGCAGCATTGACTGACACCACTGTTTGTTTTTTCCAAAGCTGTGAACGTTACGTAATAACATTACAGAAACTTGATTGCGTTCCTCGTGTGCAAGCTCCTTTGAACCCAGTGGAATTTGCTTTTGTATAAACATGCATGAGATTACCCTGTAAATCTCTGTGAGGCAATTGCAACTTCACTTCCGCAAGGCACCTACTGTTTCTTAATGAAACAGTTCCCATAACCTGGAGTTTCTCCAAGCCTTTTAATCCCTGCCAGTCATGTCTTCTGCAGTGTGCAAACTTTTTTTGTGCAATATTGTGTGTTTATACAATCTGCTGCTACTACTGCATGCTGGGAATTGAAGTGTGCCCACATTGGCATTAGAAGCCTAACAGAGCAGGCCTAATCCTGTCTTATCAGAAGTAAGTCCTATTGAGTTCAGTGAGGCTTGCTCTCAGGCAAGGGGGTTCTAGATGGGATTATTTATTTATTGAATTTATACCCTGCCCTTCCTCCCAAAGGAGTTCAGGGCAGCAAATTCATAAGCCCTGTGATATGAGAAATAGCTGGTTCCAAACAAAAAGGAAGTTGGAATGAGTCTTAGGAGCACAGGCTAAACTCCTAACTATGTCTACTCAGAGGTAAGTCGCATTGAACTATATTGTGTGAAAGCCAACCTCATTTGGTGGAAAGGCAGGAAACAAATATAACAAATAAATAGGTTCTAGTAATCAAATCAGTCTGATAGATGTGCATTTCATGTCAGAATTCACAAAGACTGAATTCCTGGGTGAGATATTGGGATTTTGGAATGCTGGGGCTCTCTGGAGGAGATGTTGCATAGTGATAGCGGTAGGGGCAGGGCATTGGCCCAATGGGACTTCAGGTTTTAGCGGGCCTTTAATAGTCATCCCTCATAATCTCCATTTATGACAACAGTACCACTGAGAATGTAAGAAATAGTGTTTTTCACTGGTGGGTGTTACACAAACACAAGCAACCACAGCACACCTGCAATTAGGGCAAGGGTTTTCCAACCCAAAGGCTGTTACTCCCTAGGCAGCAAATACATGGACCTATCGATGATGACGAAGAGTCCAAGTACAGGTGTGAATGACAGGTCACGGTATGCATTTGCAGGGAAGATAATGGCTGGGATTAATGGTGGACCTCTCAAAAATCCTTGGCCCCCTACTAAGTCCAGCTCCACCTGCTGCCCATTTGGGTTGGGAACTGAAATGGAGAGCCATATGCTAAGCAAAACACTGTACAACTTCAGAAGTTTAGAAGTGATTCCTCTAAGCATAGTTCAGCATAAGCAACTCTGTTTGAGCCCTCTGGAAGAGCACCACAGGGCAATTGTTTTTACAGTGGTACCTCGGGTTAGGAACTTAATTCGTTCTGGAGATCCGTTCTTAAGCTGAAACTGTTCTTAACCTGAAGCACCACTTTAGCTAATGGGGCCTCCCGCTGCCGCTGCTGCACAATTTCTGTTCTCATCCTGAAGCAAAGTTCTTAACCCGAGGTACTATTTCTGGGTTAGCGGAGTCTGTAACCTGAAGCATCTGTAACCTGAAGCGTCTGTAACCCGAGGTACCACTGTATTTCCCTTTTGGTGATTGGTTGCTTCTTTCGCTCTCTCTTTTTCCAGACAGAGTGCTTGGATTGGATTGAAACCTGCAACCTCCTCCTGTCTGGGATGAAGACCACTCCCACCACTTTAATCAGCCACGAAGACCTGGTTGGCCTGTTTGGATTAGAGGTACTGGCAGAAATAACCTTTGGTGTGACTGGTGGTGGTGGGGACTTTTTCTCCCTCTGCTCCCCTGCCCTCCACCTCTCTTCTGGCGCAGGGCGATATCTCAGAAGGAGAATTTCACTTGCAACCATTTTGCAGGTGCTTCAGCTGAAACGACAGCTTCCTCCTCGTCCGGAGCAGAGAGTGGAGAGCTCCTCCACCACAGATGTACCTGTGGAGGAAGAGAAAAAAGACAAAGAAGCTGTGGATGTTCTAAAAGATCAGGAAGCACCAGAACAGAAGCAAGTGTTAGAAGCAGAGGTGAGCATCTCCATTAGGAAATGCAGAAAGCTGTCCCTCTTCTTTCAGGGCTTCTTTCTTTTTCGCTGGGGCTCCTGGCTGTGTGTTTATTCCTATCTGGTGGAAGTTTTGACATCATGAAAAGGGAAGCCTGCAGTTTACAAACAGAAGAAATATATATCTATCCCTCATGACTATGGAGAAGAGATTGGAAACATATGGTGGATGCTACCTGGAAAAGCTACTTCCAGTAGGCCACAGAGAAGTTGTTAATGGTGTCAGGAGTGGCATCACTGCTGGGCCCCTGGGTTGGTAGTGTGAAGGGAGCAGATTGCATGGATGGGGCTTTCAACGTGGCTGTTTTTCTTACAACTACGTCCCGTGTGATAAGCTTCCTTTACATATTATCAGGAGCAATGGGGTATTCGTTGGCTGCATCACATTGATGGATATGTATGAACTGCCCATTTAATGCTTTGCGTTCTCCCCTTCTGTGACTTAAATGTCTTGCTGTTCTGATCATACATCCAACACCTCCCTCTTTGATCACTTCCTGAAAAATTGCAGAAGCTTTGAAAAATCTGAGGAATTGGAATTTGATGCCAGTAAATACTGGTCACTGAACTGAGAATTCCTTGCTACAGATTCTGGATTCTGGTTTCTTCTGGTGCAGAACATAGGCAGGACTGTGGGCAATGCAGCAAAAGCAAACTTCACAAAGGAAAGGCACCCCCTTTCTCCAGCTGTTGGTCATAAAGTGTCTGCTTGAGTCAGAAACTTTATGCTACAAAGTTGTATACCACTTTATCCTTCTTAGCTTTCTTGCAAAGCATCCTGGGAATTGTAGTTTGATGAAGTGCTGAGGATTCTCTTTTCAAGGGTGGTTGACCATGTTTAAATATGGAAAGTGGATAAGCCAAGAGTGTATACGCTTCCGATTCTCCAGCAGCAGAGAATCAGCCCCAGAATTCATGCATGGTCTGTGAACCAGGGACATAGGAAGGGGGGGCGGGAGGGGCGGGTGACAAGATGGCCCCTGCCTCCCCCCGGCTGTAGAGTGGCCAAGGGCGCGCGCAGTCCATATGGGCGCTGCTTGCACAGCATCTGTATGGGCTGCCACTCTCACGTGCCATCTGTACGGGTGTCCGTATGGGCTGCCGCACGTGCGCACTCTGTACGGAATGCTGCTTGTGCAGCAGCCTGTACGGTCGCCGTGCAAGCAGCAGCCAATATGGACGCCGCGTGCAAGTGGCAGCCCGTACAGACTGCGCATGTGCGGCATCCCGTATGGTCACCGCACATGTGCAGTCTGTACAGGATGCTGCTTGCATGGTGTCCGTACGCGCTACCACACATGCACACTCTGGGATGCCACTTGTGCGGCAACCCATACGGTCACCGTGTAAGCGGCAGCCTGTACGGAGTGCGCACGTGTGGGATACCGCACATGCGCAGTCCGTACAGGATGCCGCACATGCGCACTTCGTACGGGCTGCCCTGCCCCTGGTGCCAGAGAGGGTTCCTCCGCCACGGCTGTGAACACTGACTCCAGGAGCTCCTGAACCACAATTGACAGCGTAGCCTTATGTAGAATATGAAAATAATTGAAGATTGTGTTGATCAGAGCTTTTTTTCTAGAAAAAATGGTGCCGGCACTCACCGCGAAGTTGTTACAGTTAAGTGCCACACTTTTAACATATCCATTAAAAAGGCGCCGGTACTGCATACTGTCGAGTACCCCCAGGGGGAAAAAGGACTGGCGTTGATCATCATGATCCTTCCATACACTATCTGAGTCTCTTCTGTGCGCAGTTTCCTTGATGATGAGGAAACAACCATTGCATTGTGTGGTCCTTCCCTTTCCCCTTGCTCCTTCTCTTTGTCCTTGCAGGAACAGCTGCCCGTGCCCAGCACCAGCACTGGTGAGCAGGCCGAGAGTCTTGCGGTCACTTACCCAGTCAGATACATTGGAGATGATTCTAATGTGTATGTCAAAACCATGCAAGTGCAAGAAATCACAGTGTCACGGGTATGTATGTACATATAAATAGATAGCTCTTCTCCGAAGAGGTGTGTCTATTTGGAAGAAGGTGTGGCAGCTGCTTTAGAGGACAGGTTCTCAGTGTTAGTTATTTATATCCCACCTTGCAGCAGAAGAATCGTTATTTGCATCAGCCACGAGCCATAGCAATAAAATCAAATAAAATGCACTGAAGATAGAGGTAAAAACTTAACTGTAGAAAATACATTTGGGGGTTTACATCAATAATCAAATAATAGATCTTATTCTAATTGTCCCCTCTAAAAACCCTGCAGTTTTTGCTGTCACCTGATCATCTTGATCTGCTAAAAGAAAGGACACACTAGCAATGGTTGAGTGACCTGGCATGGACAGTAATAGAGGGGTAATAGCCTCACTCCTCAAATCTTTATAAAGTTTGCAAGCCAGAAGCACATGAACCACTGACTCAATACTGCCATCTCCACAGGGACATAACCATTTTTCCAGTGGATTTTTTTGAAATTGACCCTCGAGTACAGCCGAAGGCAGTATATTCAATCTTGCGAAAGTGAAAGCGTGCCTGTATTTTGAAATTGTTACATTTTGCAAATAGGGTGCCAAAGTGACTAGGTGGAAAATAATCATACCATGGACAAAAGTTCCTTATTTTGGCCAGATTATTCTGTTGCTCAGTGTCATATAGGCACTGTCTAATTAAATTATTTGCTTTACTGAAGCCAAATGTTAATAACTGTTGTGGTGATAAACCAGAAAAGTAGAGCTTTCGGTTGACAATTTTAGTCCAAGCGCTCTCATGACAATATTGCGATCCTAATGGTAGTAGACCAGTATATCCCACCATTTTTCTCCAAGGAGCTCAAGGTGGCATAGATGGTTCTCCCCCTCCTCATTTAATCCCCACAAAACCCCTATGAGGCATATTAGGCTGAGAGAGGCAGTGACTGGCCCAACTCTATGGCCACTACAACACACTATTACAGCAGGAAAATAGATCTGGGAAGTTCTCCTGCAATGGCCCCATTGAAAAGAACGGCAGTGGTGCATGAACACCGTTATGGGGTTTTTACAGGAGATATTCTCAGGCAATTGTGCCCTGATAAACCTTTTCCTCTCAGAGGCAGAGTAATGGCAGCTTCCAACTCTGTGCCTCTGTAAATAAAACAGTGCAATGACCCTGTAAAGTAGGCCAGAATTTTTATCCCCTGAAGATGTAAGGGATGAGTGAGCATCACTTGTCTAAGGCTACCTAGTGTGCTCATAGCTGAGGCAAGATTTGAGCCAGGGACTTCTGTATGCCAGTTCTGAGACAGAAAGTAGCCTGTTGATTTATTTCCTTTCATTTCCTATAAGTTACTCACTCTTCTTATTCCAGAGGGAGCTGCATGCCAGCCAGTGGACCACAAAGGCCTCAAAGAAGGAATTTGAGTTGCTGGCGTCACTGGAAATTCTGGAAGAGCGACTCGTGTGAGTATAGAACCACAGGGAAGAGATGGATGGATGTGTGCATTCTTGTGCAGACTAGAGACTAGAGGGTATCTTGAACAGGTGGCCTATGTGATTGCAGGTGTCTATTCTGCCACAACACATTCCATTTTTAAACAAAAATAGGACGCAGGTGGCGCTGTGGTCTAAACCACTGAGCCTCTTGGGCTTGCCGATCGGGAGGTCGGCGGTTCGAATCCCCTCAATGGAGTGAGCTCCTGTTTCTGTCCCAGCTCCTGCCAACCTAGCAGTTCGAAAGCACATCAAAGTGCAAGTAGATAAATAGGTACCGCTTCGGCGGGAAGGTAGACAGTGTTTCCATGCGCTGCTCTGGTTTCGCCAGAAGCGGCTTAGTCATGCTGGCCACATTACCCAGAAAAACTGTCAGCAGACAAACGTCGGCTCCCTTGGCCAGTAAAGCGAGATGAGCGCCACAACCCCAGAGTCATTCGTGACTGGACTTAACTATCAGGGGTCCTTTACCTTTACCTTTAGTGATATGTGAGTTCTCATGTGGTTTTGCAGTGCTAGGAATAGATTCTCCTGTAGGTTTTATAGACTTGCAATGTAGTAATCAGGTGTGGATTCTTACATAGGTTGCAGTAATATTGGCCGTTAGGAACATTTTTGGGGAATGAAGAAGCAAGAGAAAATGTATTTTTCACAGTAGGAAGCGACCAGCTAGAGTAAATCAAATTAGTTTAATTGGTTTCTTGCCTGGTCAGGGCTATGAGTTCTTTCTGACACCTACTCTTTCAGAGAGGCTGAAAAGCGAGCACAGCAAGCTGAGGAAAAATCTGAAGTCCTTCATGAGGGCTTGGAAGAAGCTCTGGCAAAAATCCAGAACATGGAGGGTGAGCAACCAAAGCTGAAGGATTCTGAACAAAAAGAAACAAAACTCAAAGCAGGTATGGCTAAAGACTTGAAAGGTGGAATTGTAGGCTCTAAAAAAATGCTCTTGAATTTTAAGGGCAATTTCATGCACCACACGTTTAGGCGTACGTTTGAAAACATAAAATGTGAATGTGATAAACTGGTTTGCAGGCTCACGTGTGTTCAAAGTACAAATGTGTCGGAGAACCAGGATTGGCTGCACTTTCAAGCATACATTTGGGTGGTATGATTGAGTATGCTGCTGCTGCTGCTGCGAAATGGCTCAAAATAGACAAAACAGGCATAGGGAAGTCACATGTTGCACGTCTTGCTGAGCTGTGCCATTTCAGACTACGTGTATTGTATTTCCATGCTGCCTACCACACAATGGGAAAAAATGTACAGGAAGTGTGCTTTTGGAGGAGAGCGGAGAGCATTCCCAGATACAGGTTGTGCTAAATACGTTGTGCTAGCGCAATGGGGTTCCTCCTCCCCTTGACATCCCCACATCTGCTCTGGAAGGTTGGGGGGAACTAGAGGGCAGGCTCTGGCAGAATGCTTGGCTTGGCACTACTTTGGATACAACCCACCATCTTCCCCCCTCTCCACCCGTAGTCAGAAATGGAATGTTACTGCAAAAGTTGTACCAGATGCCTTTCTGTTCCTTTGTTTCTGCTCTTAGTAAGTAAATATGTGTAGCCACTTCCCCATCATTACTACTCCCTGAAGGTTGCAAGAATCAAAATGATAGGCTGTACCTAAGGCAGGCTGGGGAGAGAGATGGTTTGCTGATTGAAGGTCTTTTCATTCCCGCCCCCTCAATAACAGCAGGCTGTTTATTTCTCCATTTAAAAATGGTAACGTGAGAATTAGCTGACTTGCCCAGTCCACCTCCTGAGTCTGATAGGGGAATCCTTTCCACACGGGCAACAAACAGAGGCCTAGTTCACACCTGTGTATCAGTTGCTTGATTTATCTGTTCTTGATTTATCTGTTCTTGATGACTGGCAGCTGTCACCTGGTCTGCCCAGGAGGGTGAGGTAGTAGACTGGACTGTGCCACTACAGACAGCAGCCAGGAAAATCACCTTTTTGGTTGTTCTTTATTATAAAGTAAGTAGAATGTTAGCACAGCAGGGAATGGACTAATCTAGAACTTTTCTCCCTGGTGTGTTAGGTTTCCACTTTCAGAAACCTATTCCAAACTTAAAAATAGGAAGCGTAATGCTGGTGGTCAACAAAAGAGGTTTAAAGACTGTCTCAAAGCAAAGCTTTAAAAATGTATTATAAACACTAACAAATGGGAAACACTTGCCTGTGAGCGCTCCAATTGGAGAACAGCCTTTACCAAAGGTGTCCTGGGCTTTGAAGACACTCGAACTCAGGACACAAGGGAGAAACGTGCTAAAAGGAAGGCACGCTTGGCAAATCCACTGTGATCAACTCCCGCCTGGAAACCAATGTCCCCACTGTGGAAGGACATGTGGGTCCAGAATTGGCCTCCACAGTCATTTACGGACTCACTGTTGAGACCGTGTTCATGGAAGACAATCTTACTCAGCTACGAGTGATCGCCAAAGAAGAAGACCATTCTTCCATCTGCATTGCTGAAGTGGCACAACCCATTATGCATCCTCAATCTGCTACATGTGTAGCTCTGGCCTGAATAGGTGATGTTTCTGTTGAAAAGCAGTGTGTTGTGGGGTGAAAGGAAAGTTCTTCATTGCTTAATAATGTCATAATTCACATGTCATAATTCACTTGATGCTGCAGTCATGAAGTAATGAAGATGCATGTTATGAACCAACCCAGGGAGCTGAAGAAGCAAACTGCATTGCACTGGCTAAGAATGTGAGCAGGGAAGTCCCTAGTTGAACTCTTACCTAACCCAGTTGGTGGTCCGAGCAAGCGTTTATCAGCCTAAGCTGCTCATCTGCAGCGTGATACTGATCGTATCAGGATTGTTGATTTACTTTGAACAAAGTACTGTGTACATGTCAGAGATCGGTGTGTCTTAGATCATTGAAATAAGTGGGGTTGAGCACATAATGCTCTGTTGGAATATTCCCATTATGGATGAGGTTCTCACTGAGAACAGGTATACTTATGAAGTATGGACATGACAAACATGGGTTTGTGGATGCATATGCTGTTCATAACCATTCTCTGGGCAGCTGGGTTTGGTCTTGATTCCCTCAAGGCTATGCTTGGGCTGAAACCTGGACTGGTCGCAGAGTAGAGTATGAGGTTTCTCTGAGCTACTGGTTCTCATATTGTCTAGGTGTTGACAATGTCAGTGTTTAAGTGCTTCTTGCTGTTCATCTGTCGTTGCAGAAGTTGTCGTTAAGGAGCAAACTGAATCACCTTCACAGCCCAGCACTCCTAAGCCACGAACGAAGAAATTCCCCAAGCCCAAACGCTGAAGAAGAGGGTGACCTCCAGAAGGCCTTTGGCTCCTGCTTGTAGTTGGCACTGGACACAGATGGAGGGTTGTGCATTAGTGGCTACTTGGAATTCTCCCAGCTCTGTTAAACTATTGGTTCAGTACATGGAAAGGAGTTAACTCAACCAAGTGGGATTGATTCCCAGTTTCTGTTATTTATATAGAACATATTCAAGGTCTAGGTCGGAGTTGCCCTGAAATTTCACTGTGTTTACCTATACAGGTTGAATTTAAGAATAACTCAATAGGAAATATTTGGGGGTTTTGTTTGAACTCCCCCCCCCCAAAAAAAAGAACACTCGATCCGTCTTAGGAGTTTTTCACCAGTAGATGCATTGGGAGTATCTTGGACCAGAGGGTTTAGTATCCGGTAATTACTTGGCATGGGACGCGGGTGGCGCTGTGGGTTGAACCACAGAGCCTAGGGCTTGCCGATCAGAAGGTCGGCGGTTTGAATCCCTGCGACGGGGTGAGCTCCTGTTGCTCGGTCCCAGCTCCTGCCAACCTAGCAGTTCGAAAGCACGTCAAAGTGCAAGTAGATAAATAGGTACCGCTCCAGCGTGAAGGTAAACGGCGTTTCCGTGTGCTGCTTTGGTTCACCAGAAGTGGCTTAGTCATGCCGGCCACATGACCCGGAAGCTGTACGCCGGCTCCCTCGGCCAATAAAGCGAGATGAGCGCCGCAACCCCAGAGTTGGCCACGACTGGACCTAACGGTCAGGGGTCCCTTTACCTTTACCTTTACTAACTTGGCATGATTCCCTTCCCTCAAGTTCTCTCGTACAGTCATACCTTGGGTTAAATATGCTTTGGGATGAATATTTTTGGGTTGCGCTCCACGGCGACCCAGAAGTAATGGAGCGTGTTACTTCCGGGTTTCACCACTCGCGCATGCGCAGACGCTCAAAATGACGTCACACGCGGAAGCAACGAAACGCGACCTGAGCACATGCGGGTTGCGTTCGCTTCAGGATGCGAACGGGGCTCCGGACCGGGTCCCGTTCGCATCCAGAGGTACCACTGTAGTTCTCTTTGTTTATGTAAGGTAGGAGACTTAGAAGCAGCACTTCCAAATGTCTCCCAAGCATAGCACAAGGTGGATGAACAAGCCCAGCCTTCCAAAGAGCAGGGAGGGATAGTTCCCTAATCTCATGCAGGTATTGGAGTTGACAGAAGCAGTGAGAGACTTCCACTGCTCCTGGCTACTCATAAAGCCTGACGTAAACAGCTGTGGAATCTTCTGCAAAGGGCAGGCTATTCACTCACATCACACCATGCTTTGGAGACACTTAGAACTAGCCAGATGGAATCTAACTGCTTCTGAGAAGATCTTACCTTGTCACAAGATGCGATCCTGATTGATTACTTCACTCAGATCCTGTACCTGTGCTGGAGGACTCGGGGAAGGGGAAGGCCCTACAGTTTTTCCTCAAACTTGGGTTCCCAGCTGTTGTTGGACTACATCTCCCATCAGCTAGCAGGACCAATGGTCAGGGATGATGGGACTTGTAGTCCCTATTATGAAGCGAGAGACTCCCTCACAACTTCCAAGTTCTCTGTGGGAGGGAGGGTCATGGCTGCTGTCCTTTTTCACAAGTCATCAGGAAGAGATTGGTGGTTGCTAATGGCACTTGTGAAACCCTGATCCTTTGTGAATGGAAGGTGACTTATCAAATATTTTAGACTGATCTGGTATCAGTACTTTTTCTGTCCCAACACTGCATCCGTTCTACAGCCTTTCCTGAAGAAATGTGTCTTCAAAGGGGAACATATTTTGCCCCTTTGTCTTCTGCCTCACTGCCATCCCATTCTTCCTTCAGGGGGAAATAAGAGCTAGCATGGTATTTTGAACAGGAAAGCAGAGTAAGCCAAAGTTTGGCTGCGTACACCTGTTCATGGCATTGTAAAATCATGGCCAAAAGACGCCATCTAGCAGAAATGCAGCTTGATTTATTTAAGCACGTTCTACTTTCCTTTCTGCAGAGAACATAGGAAGCTGATTTGTATAATTGGTTCATCTAATCAGTGCCAGATCTAGATCGGTGCAGGCAGTTTCCCGACACAGGGCGTTGAGCTGAATGGTTGCAAAATAGCAGTGTTACTAATACCTGTATTTATTTGGTTGCCTACTCACAGTTAAGCCCTGGTCAGACAGGCAATTGAGTTGCCACAACTATGACATAGTGCACTTGAGAGCATGCGCAGAACAGAAGGCGAGGGAGGGGAGAGAAATACTGGAGGAGGCACTAAATTTTGCTTTTGCTCAGGACATCATACTACCAAAGTCTGCCCCTGATCTGACACAGCATTCTCTCTTTTCAGTGGCAACAGCTCTCTAGAATCACAGGCAGAAGTGTCTTCTGTTCCCTGTTCCCCAAGAGCCTTTTAATTGGAAATGCATGAAATGGCTGCACCACTGAGCTATAGGTGCTCCATGTGCTGCTCAGTTGGAGACTTCATTTAAAATGAGATTAACATAGATGCTGGAGGAAATGCAACATCACTCAGGCTGGAGATAGGTTTAAGATTCTCAGAGTGCTTTTCCTCCCAAACTGCTTTGGTTGCTGTAGCTTTAATCCTGCCCCAAAAGCTGGGCACCTGTAATGAAGACAAGCGAGGGACCATGGTGGTAGTCAGGGAGGAAGGAGCCTTGCAATAATAATAAAAATAAAATAATAATAATAATAATAATAATAATAATAATAATAATAATAATAATTTAAAATTTATTATTTATACCCCACCCATCTGGCTGGGTTTCCCCAGCCACTCTGGTTGGCTTCCAACAAAATATTAAAATACAATAGTGCATCAAACATTAAAAGCTTCCCTAAATAGGGCTGCCTTCAGATGTCTTCTAAAAGGAAATATATAGGAAATTATAGGAAATAATGCCTGTTTGCTTATTTTAGAAATATTTTTTAATACCAGAGGCCAGTGCCAGAGAAAGGAAGGACACTTTACCCACTACAATTGTTAAAGGAAGAAAGGAAATTTGCACAGTCAGAAGATTATATTTATTATTATTATTACTTTAAAAAATATAATAGGCTGCTTTTCAGCCCAGAGTCTCCAAGGGTGATGTTAACAAAATTCACATAATATCAGAGCACGTAGAAACCACAAAAATACTAAAACAAGTAGCAGTGAGGCTGACAGTAAGAACAGCAGACAAAATTTACCATTCTAAAAGCTCTTAGCAAGAGCTGATCAAGTAAGAAGGTTCCACCTGACGCTGAATATACCTCGGATTTAGCACACGTTAGGTGAATTTGTTGACTAGCTTGAGTTTATTCTTTTGTAGAATTTGCCATTTTGTGTTCAAAGGTTTTCTTTTGTTTTGATGGGAACAACAGAACAGAACAAGGGCTAAGCTCAAGTTGTGTCTGTCAGGAAGCCCCTCCTGTGTTTTCCTTCCGCTCAGTAGAAACCACCCATTTGTTTTTTTGCTCCTTCCACTAAATCGTCTCTACTGAGTCTGAGACTCTTGGGCTGCTGATGGAACTGCCAGCCTGCTTTGTCCAGGCCCAGCCCAATCCTTGTCCCTCTGCTGAAAGAGACACAGATGGTGTCCCGCCTCTGTTGGCTTTAATGATAGACGGGAAGGGAGGGTTACTCCCTGAGCCAATTAACAATTAAAGCAAACAGACAGCAAAGAGCTTTCGCAGCAAGTTCCCAAACTTCTTTTGTGCTGTGCTGCTCACTTTCACTCTGTGAACTGCCTCAGGCAGGACACACCATTTTCAGGCTCAAGGAGGTGGGAGGACTGGCCTTAAGCTTCTCACGCTCCACCAGCAACACTTCTTATCTTCGTATCTTACAATGGTACCTGCCTTTCGAAATAGGGACAAGGAGCAGAATGACTAGAGAACAAGAATGCCCAACGGATGAGCTTATTATCCAGTTCTTCATCCAAGATGTTAAAAGGAAGCATGCATTAACTTTCTCCGTCCCTATTGTTGTTGTTTAGTTGTTTATTTGTGTCCGACTCTTTGTGACCCCATGGACCAGAGCACACCAGGCACTCCTGTCTTCCACTGCCTCCCGCAGTTTGGTCAAACTCATGCTGGTAGCTTCAAGAACACTGTCCCACCATCTCGTCCTGTCGTCCCCTTCTCCTTGCGCCCTCCATCTTTCCCAGCATCAGGGTCTTTTCCAGGGAGTCTTCTCTTCTCATAAGGTGGCCAAAGTGTTGGAGCCTCAGCTTCACGATCTGTCCTTCCAGTGAGCACTCAGGGCTGATTTCCTTAAGAATGGAGAGGTTTGATCTTCTTGCAGTCCATGGGACTCTCAAGAGTCTCCTCCAGCACCAGAATTCAAAAGCATCAATTCTTCGGCAATCAGCCTTCTTTATGGTCCAGCTCTCACTTCCATACATCACTACTGGGAAAACCATAGCTTTTACTATACGGACCTTTGTTGGCAAGGTGATGTCTCTACTGAGCAATTGTGACTGGTTCAGGGTCACCCAGTGAGCTTTACAGCAGAATAATAATTTGAACTCGGTATTGGATTTTAACTGGGAATAATATCACATGGGGGTGGTTCCTAGCAAGCTTTGACTGTGCATCTAAAAATATAATGTGGAAAGAAACAAATACACATTTGAAAAAACGGGGCTGGGATGCACTCCCCACACGCAGCTAGGACTGGCTGCAGTTCCCTGTTTTATACACTTGGTGGCAAAGCAGCCGCCCTCATCATATGTAGCCCAGCTGCTGACCTCTCAGTTCAGGAGTTTAAAAGTTTAAGCAGTTTTAATTACAGGGGGCCCAATAGAGGATCAACCATGACTATATCAGCTACAGTTTGAAATGCAGATTCTTCTGCTGAATTCCTGTAGTGGAGTGGCAAAATGTTTTCAGACCAAGGGCCACATTGACTCATAAGCAGCCTCCAAGGGGCCGCATTCCAGTAGTGAATGGGGCCCAGGGCAAATGCGGGCAGAGCAACAGCTGCGAATTTTGCCTTCATCCAGTAGGCAAACACCCCCTACACAGACTAACATCCCCTCTCTCACCCTCCATCCAGGTGAGTTCAAGGGCACATTTCAGCCAGGCAAAAACACTTCAGGAGGGTGCAAAGCAGGTGGGTACAAATTATGGACTAGGCAATGGGTTACGGCCCAAGGAGCTAGACAGAGAGGCCTAGATGCTGCCCCTGGCTTAGTCCTACAACATTGGGGAATCCTTTGCCTTTGGAGCCTCTGGGTTGCTGGCGACATCTGAAGAGCGGTTGCAGCCTGTGGATTTCATGTTGTCTCCTGATGAAGGATTCATGAGGTCAAGGGGGAAAGGAAGAATAAAGGTGGACGGCTTCTCTGCAGACAGGCTTTGCAGCATGTGAAGGTAGCGGAGCTGGAGGGCGGCTGGTGTGTGGGAAAGCACCTCTGCTGCCACCTTCAGCGATTCGGAAGCAGCCTTTTCTCCTTCAGCAGCTATGACCTAGAACACAAGGTATTTAGAAGATCTTCCTTTGGGGCAGGAGGCAACGAAGTTTTGCTCAGAGTAGACCCCTTGATATCAATGGGACTAACTTTGATGGGTTCAATAATCTCAATAGGTCTACCCTGAGTAAAACTTTGTTGAGTACCGCCCGTGGTTCCTTCCATAATGGTGCCCTTCAGTGTTGTAGAAGCAACGCTATTCGTCAGCTGGAAGTAAAACAAAAACAGGTTCTGCACAGCACTTAAAATAGTGCTACGTTGAATGCTCACCCTCAAGGCCAAAAACCACCTCTAATGTTTCCTCAGAAGCAAGTTCAACTGAGTAAAAGCCCTCCAGTGTTAATTAGATACTACTTATGTGCAGGTTCTGGGTGTTTGTTTCTTCCTGAGGTAATTTCCTCTTATTAGTCAGCATTTGTTCCTATTCGGAGAAGGGCAGGGATAAGTGATTTATTTCCTTGCATTTTTTTTCTTTTTTAGTAAAAAAAGCACTGTTTTCCTACAAAAAGTAATAAAATGGTGGTGGTGGGGATAATGAAAAGAAACTTGTAATTAATTCCTACCACAGGGGAACAACTGGCTTATAAGGGACAGCATCCAGACAATATCTTATTCAAGTGGCGGCCCATAATCCCCTGTCAATGGATTTGGATTTTCCCAATCTCTGGATAATCCATTAAAGGAAGAAAAGTCAATATAAAGTCACTTATTACCTGACTTTATATTGGATGTTTTGAAGTGTGTTACATGTGGTGATATTTTCCTGGGTGCCACATCACTTCAATTTCCATTTTGTTTCCGACAGCTCAAAGGAAAGCATGCAGGGTTAGCGTGGAAGAAATTTATTTCATTCTTGTGCTGCGTAGAATTGAAACAGTCTGGAGCTTCCATTTTCCAGTGCAGCTCCCAAACAGCCTTCGTGTTGTACCTCCTCCATCTCTTAGGTTTCCAGCCAAAGGAAATGGATTTACATTAAGTACCTATAAATTAACTAGTGCAAACGAGAAGGGCTCATTGCTTTAGATCAGGCGTCCCCAAACTCGGCCCTCCAGATGTTTTGGGACTACAATTCCCATCATCCCGACCACTGGCCCTGTTAGGGATGATGGGAGATGTAGTCCCAAAACATCTGGAGGGCTGAGTTTGAGATTGCCTGCTTTAGATTAACAAGAGCTGGATAACCAACAGAATTAGTTTTGACCAGTGACCCACTCCCGTGTGCTGTGAGATGCAGGCAGAACCATGGCCAACGCTTGTCTGATTAGACCTGAAGAGAAGCAAGCTTGGGAGGACAGCATCTCTCTCCCATAGCTCCCTCCTGCCCATAGCTTCCAGTAATAAAAACATACCGTGTCAGTGTATTGCCTTACCCTCACTTTGGCCTGTCTCTGGGCTTCGGCTTGTGCAGCCAGGGACTCCTGAAGCTCCGTTGGCAACCGCACATCTTTACTGAAATGAATGAAATTAATGAAATCTGGGACTGCAGACCCAAACTGGAAACAGCGTACAGTCATACCTCATGTTACGTTTGCTTCATGATACGTTTTTTCAGGGTGTGTTCTGCGGCGACCCAGAAGGGGTTACTTCCGGGTTTCACCACTCGCGCATGCACAGAAGTGCTAAATTGCACTTTGCACATGTGCACAAACACCAAATCGCGCTGCGCACCTGCGCAGATACGGTGCTTCAGGTTGCAGGCTTTTCATGTTGCGAACGGGCTTCTGGAACGGAACCAGAGGTACCACTGTAAATGATTTTCCGTTCGCAACCAGAGGTACCACTGTAAATGATTTTCTGTTTAAGAGCACAAGAAGAGCCTGGCTGCTGGATCAGACCAATGGCCTATCTAGTCCAGCACCCTGTTCTCACAGGGCCAACCAGATGCCTGTGGGAAGACTGCAAGCAGGGCCTGAGCATGGCAGCACTCTGCCCACCTGTGACTGCCAGCAGCTGGTATGCAGAGGGTGGAGGGGGAACATAGCCACTGTGGTTAAGACAACCATTTAGCTCAGGAAGGAAACTTTGTACTACATCAGGGGGAAATGAGTGCTAGCTATCAGCATGCCTACATGGTTGGCTGGCCAACTGGCCAGCTAGTTACCAGGTTAAATGGGACCTTTGTCTTGGGTGCCAGCTGAAAAGCCAGTCACAAGTAGAAAAAAAGACAGTCACGGAACAGAGAAATTACACAAAACAAATGAAATAATGGTTTAAAAAAGTTTAAGGTAAAAATTAGAAAAAACTAGAATTGAACAAAGCCTTAAAACTTTTTGATTTTTATTATTTAGTTTATTTCTATAAGATAATATTTCTAGTCAATTACTTCTTGTTTCAGGGATTTTCATGGTATTTCATTTGTTTTGTGAAAAGCCAGTCACTGGCTGAATATCCCTCATTGCCACTCCTGAGTGGGCCTACTCATTTGTTAGCAACTCTAGCGACATTTACATTGGCAGTGGGATGTATCCCTGTGTCGGATTCGTTCTCATTTGTTCTGTTAGGAACAGAACAAATGCTGTAGGAATGTCCTGAAGAAGTTTTAAATGGCCCTAGGATGTCCTTCATGGCTGCATATATGCACAAATACTTCCCGTAGCTCTGGAATCAAGAACCTGTTGCCCTCCCACTGTTGCTGGACTCTGGCTCCCACCAACCCAATAAAACCTCAGCTTTTTTCATCCTGTTCCACTTCCCCAGCAGGATTGCAGAAGCAGCAGAAAACTGACAGCCCAGGAAGGCTGAGCAATACATCTGGTTCACAGCTGCCTTTTCTGGATGGCGCTAAACTGATTCAGTGCTGGGATCAGGACAGGAGGCAATTCTTATTCTGCCCCCACTGTGATCAGTGAGAAGACACCCAAGGCTGCCTTGCTGCCAGAAGGGATGGGAGTAATTGGCCAGAGCCCTCCCTTCCCCGCTCTTGGTGGGGCTGTGGAGCCAATTGCCACCTGGCACCCTTGCCTTCAGGATATCATAGCAAAATGGGAGCCACTCAAATGTTTGTCCAAGGTGACTAAACAAATGGAGAGCTGGTCAGCTGTAGCCTTTCTGGCCATATGTAGATCCATAAAACTGCAGGAACGGGTATCTGAAGAATGGGTATGTATCTGAACGGGTATGTATCTGAAGAAGTGTGCTTGCACACGAAAGCTCATACCAAGAACTAACTTAGTTGGTCTTAAAGGTGCTACTGGAAGGATTTTTTTTATTTTGACTATGGCAGACCAACACGGCTACCTATCTGTGCAGGAACGGGGTAACTTTTGGTGCTCTGAGCTGCCAGTTTTTAAGCAGCTCCTCTTACATTTCTGGTCATTGAAATCAACCCTTTTCAACCCCAGCCATGTCAAAACAGATGGGCGAGGAGCTAGCTGTGCCCCTGCGAGAGACAGCAGCAGAAGGATCAAGGAGGAGGCCCACAAAATGGTGGCTTCTACCAGGGTGACCCCTATGTCCAGGGATTGTTCAAGGGGAGAAATAACAAAAACTGATTACACTCGTAGGGGCGGCATTAACAATAGTGAAAGGTCTCGGAGGCCCCTCTCCTGATATTTTGTCACCTAATTATTTCTGCAGATCTCACATTTCATACCTACATTTCTGTCCTTTCCACCTTGATCCCCCACTGACAGGTGATGGCGTCCACAGCCACCTGCAAAAAAAGTGTCTTCTTATTGGCAGCAGCTTTATATGATGGATGAGCAACTTAAAAATGCAAAAACAGCAGTGTCCTAACATTGCCAGTGAGAAGTGCTCTAGTAGGGATGGCTGTCTCCTTGATGCAAACCAAGGAGTAAAGCTACCCTGAGTTAGGTGAGCACAGAGCTGTTCAATAAAGGATTACAGCTTTTTCAAAAAGGTTCCCTTTTCTCCGTCTTGCCTACTAGCTGATTATAGGTCAATCCTTAATTAATTTGTCAGATTCCTATCTAAAGTTACCTAAACTGGAGCAAAGTCTAGTACCTTTTGTCTGCCCCAAACCTAACTGCCAATCATTTACTGGGCCACTTAAAGGTCTACTATGAGAGGGAGAAAAAGACCTCTCTAGCCACTCACTTCACTAAAAGGGCATGCAGTTAATCTTATATTTATAAAATTGTCTCTCCCTATCAACCAGAATAGACTAAGACAATGTCCAGTTCACAAAATAGTACATTTATCACCAAGCTATTCAAAGCATCACTTTCTAGTTTCTGCAAGCTGTTCTTAAAGGTGCAGGAGACCACAGTAAGCTGGTTCACCTGGTCAGTTGGCAACCCTGTTTGGAGGCAGTATAGTGTCTGGTTGCCTGTTGTTGTTGTTTGAAAGGAAATGCTGCCCTGGGTGGATCTTGCAAGGCAGTTTTGAGTTTACGTACTGTAAAGCCACTTTCAGGAAGGAGAAGGTGCCCAATAGCAAGGCAGAAGCATTTCCCTCGTGTCCTTTCATTGGCTACCATACCATTTCCCCAGTTCTGCTTGTAGCAGCCACTAGGCAAGCCTCCCACCCTGAGTGATGGACTTCCCCACCATGTCCTCTGTACAGCGCTATAGCCAACCCACCTTTATCTCCTGGCTGATGCTCTTCCTCTCCATCAGGATGTCTGTGAGCGACCGCTGTGCCAGAAAGCGCTTTGCGATGGTCGGCACTAGCAGCTGGATTGCCTTTGAGTGGTTGGCGAGGGTGGTCGTGACGAGTATGGCATTCTCCATTCGATAGTAACAGATGGTATCTATTTCTACACTTGCCATGTCCTTGGTTATGGTCTAGGGCAAGCAGAAGGCATTGTGTGACCATCCAGTAGAACAGGGGTCGGCAACCTAAGGCCCATGGGCCACAAGCAGCCCACGGGGGTCGTTTAACCGACGAGTCCTGGTGTGCTGCACTAAATGGGTGCAGTGTGGCGCGGGGAGGGCACCAGAAATCACATCTGCGCATGCGCCGGAAATCGCGTCTGTGCAGACGCCAGAAATCGCAGGCATGCGTACTTGCGTGCGCAGTCTAGCCCACAGAGGGATCTCTGCTGGAGTGAACCAGCCCAGGTGAGGTAAACCTTGCTGACCCCTGCAATAGAATGTTATGAAAGTTGGGTGCCTGCCCCCCCGTCTGCCAAGTGGTGGCAAGAGCCCATGGGGTCCCAGGCACTCACCCAGGGTCTGCGTTCCTTTGGAGAATTGAAGACGCAGCAGAGACTGTTGTGGCTTTAAGAAATATGGTTTATTCACCTATTCACACCTTCAGTCTGCCTGGAGGGAGTCCAGGTCTTACTGCACAGTCATTTCAAGAGGGGTTTGTACCCCACAGAAGTGTGGCCCTATAGCCCAAGGCATCTCTGCAGCCAGCCTCCTCCAAAGATGGATCTCAGCTCTTCTTCCTGCTTTTTCTTCCCAGCAACCCCTGCTCAAAAATCCCTTTTCCTGTCGCCTCAAACACACACCCCATCACTTTGGTAACATCTCATTCTCCAGTGGCCCAACAACACCTTTTGTTCTTCACTAAGCCAGCCAGGCTGCTTTGTAGAAGCCAGCCCAGGAATTCCCTGTCTGGCACAGCTCTGCAGCTTGTACTTTAATCCATATCCCAATTAATCAAAATCCTAGCATTTATTCATTCCTAGGGTGGTTGTTTTTTGGAGGGTCCCCCCAAATCCGTAACAATAAAGTACAGTTTTGTCAATGGAAAAATAACAGGAAATCTGATTCCAGCCCTGGGCTGGACTGAGTTGTTTCTACGTACCGTATTGGCCTAAATATAAGCCTCACTTTTCCCCCCAAATTCCAACCGTGAAAAGTTGAAAGTGCGGCTTAAATTTGTGACCTTACAAAAATGGGCTTTTACGATACTGCAGAATGGCTGTGAGCGCCTGCAGAATTTTAAGGGAGTGGCTTATATTCGGGTATTGTCTTTTTTTTCTCCCCCCCTCCCCTGAATTTAAAGGTGCGGCTTATATTCGGGTGTGACTTATATTCGGGCCAATACGGTACAGTGGTACCTTGGTTTAAGAACAGTCCGGTTTAAGAACGATTTGGCTTACAAACGCCGCAAAACCGGAAATAGTGTCTTGGTTTGAGAACTTTACCTCGGTCTAAGAACGGAATCCGAACGGTGGAAGCGCGCCTTGGTTTAAGAACGGTTTTGGTTTAAGAATGGACTCCTGGAACGGATTAAGTTCATAAACCGAGGTACCACTGTATTACCAAATAAACATCAGACTGTGTAGATTCCTAACCTTCGCTGGAGATGTCAGGGAATGAACCTGGGATGTTCCACATGCAAAGCAGATGTTCTGTCACTGATCTACAGCCTTCCTTTACGTTAAGTAACCCTACAACTGTCCCGTTAGGTAGATCAGTATAATTATTGTGGGGCTGGGGGTGAGGCTGAGTCAAAATGGCATGCCGAAAAGCAATGTAGTTAGTTCATAGCCAAGGTGAGATTTTAACCCGGGGCTTCCTAATTAATTGGAATGGTGAACCTAAGTAAACTTCTACTGACTTTGCCTCCTGCAAACAAGCTCAAAGAGCAGAAGGGGCAGACTGTGTCTCTCTTACCTCATAGAAAGGGATCTCTAAGGTTTTGAGGCGAAGGTCTATTTTGTGGTAGGTGTCCAAACATGGCAGGAAAAGGAATAATCCTGTTTGGAGAAAGAGAACAGCAGCACTTGCAAGCTGGATGGTGTAAATAAAGAAAACTCACATTTCTTAATGCAAAAGGTAATAGGCCTGGACTGAACAGGTAGAGAATCCAGCCTTTTTAGTTTGGCAGCAGTACTCTTTTGGAAGCTGAAGATGTAGAACAGAGGTGTGTGTGGTTATAAGAATTCTAAGGTCTCAGATAGAAAATATTCATAAATGCACACATATCTAAATATATATAAACCATGTATCTGAAATAGCATGGAGAGCAATCCTGAAGCCATTTTGACTCTCCCAATGACCTCAAATATTCCTCTGCTGTAAGGGAGGCAAATGGGGAAAGCCTTCCCATTGTCTTTTTGCTTATGCATCCTGTCTTAAGGGCGTATTTGTGTCTGAATAGGGTGAGCCAGTGACCTGGATTCAGGAACTAAAGTATTAACCATCACAAAAGAATGGCCAGAGTGCCCAGGTAGTGCAATCAGTGACCATTATCAGGTATCCTGGCAGACAGGATTTCTGCTGCAGACCACCTCCTATGATGTATGTATGATGATTTTGGGGTGGTCTTTGGCTAAGGGGGTTGGGCAATATCAAAAGTACTTACAGGTTCTTGCACATTTTTGTTCAGGGTCTCTTCCTCCTTGGTAGGGAGGGAACTTTGTTGCAACAGAAAAATATATACGGTATCTGTCTTGCTTTCCACTGGATCCTGCCTCCATCCATTCTTCTCTGACCGATCATGGACTTAGGGAACTTGGGCAGCAAAAGCCAATCCCCAATTTTTACATCAGTGTGTGTGTGAGAGAGAGATTGATCATGCATGTATAAACAGACACAGACACAAAATTTTTAGTTTTGGTGCTGTTTCTGTTCAAACAGGTTTCTGAAGTGCTACAAATCTGAACAGGAACAATGGGGAGATATTCTGACAAACTTTCTGGCCTCCAGTTTCAGACTTATTCAAAGGAACCTAAAGCTGTTTATTTTTCCAGCCCGTGGGGTAAATACTGATAACTTTGATCTCCTTGCAATTGTGTCTTTAATTGAGTTTAATTGACCCAACGGTGCTGGCTCATTCAGCAAAATTCTCTTTCTCATTCATCTGTCTAACAATCCTGAGTCATGATTGTCCTATTTCTTAGACTTATAATGAGTGTTATTTGCCCTGAAGAAACTGGTGGTTTCATGGGCCCCATAATGGGCTCACATTAGTGCCTGGGCATCGTCTCTCCTGCCTGGTCTCTTCATCCAAGCACTCTCCCTAAACCGTGCCCTCCTCACCTGTGCCTTCCTACAGCAGCCTGGCATCACCAGCTTGTTGCATTTCCCCTGCCTGAGTCTACACATATACATGGGGCACCTCTTCTCTCATCCCTCCACAAATGCGGACCAAAGGTAATGAACATTTGAAGTAGCCATAATCATAAAGCTTTACTAACTGATGTGCGCTTCAGCTTAAGGTAAAGGGACCCCTGACCATTAGGTCCAGTTGTGACCGACTCTGGGGTTGCAGCACTCATCTCGCTTTATTGGCCAAGGGAGCCGGTGTACAGCTTCCTGGTCATGTGGCCAGCATGACTAAGCTGCTTCTGGCGAACCAGAGCAGCGCACAGAAATGCTGTTTACCCTCCCGCCGGAGTAGTACCTATTTATCTACTTGCACTTGATGTGCTTTCGAACTGCTAGGTTGGCAGGAGCAGGGACTGAGCAACGGAAGCTCACCCCATCGACGAGCCCCCTCGCCGATTCCCCCATCTGCCCCCCTTTATCCCTGGTGTTACGCTGATTTCCTTCCCCAGCTGGTGAGCCACCTATCCCCCTGCTGGGCCCTTCTCCAGCATCGCTTGAGAGCCTAGCCTCCGCCTCTGGCTCTGATGTCAGTTCCCTGACATCCACCTCCCCCCCGGACCCCCTTCACCCCCGGCCCGACCTTTTGATCCAACTTCGTCCCTTTCCTTGGCCAACGATGCGGGGAATCCCCGGAAGGAGCTGTCGCCATCCTCTGAGGATTCAAAACCCGCTTCCCACCCGCTCCGATCTCTCCCCGCGGGGTGGGCCTCAGTCTGATTCTTCTTCCTCCAAAGCCTCTCCTCCCTCCTCTTCGGAGGCAGAAAAACCCACAAAATCCTCATCGTCTGTGGTTCCAAATTGCTCCTCCCAGAATCTCACTATTGGTTTGGGTTTGTCCAGAAACAGGCTGTGGAATTCCTCCACAAGATACCCGTCATTGATTGCCTCCGTGGGAACCCACGTGTTTTCTGACCGGGGTTCTCCAGGTACTCCACCTGGCGCCCTCGCTACCTTGAATCGAGTATTTCCGTGGCCCGGTTGTGGTGTTCCCTCTCCTCTATCTGCGGGTGTGTGGTGACTTCGCCTTCCTGCCCCGGGACTCCCCGCCCCTCCCTGTACGGTGAGAGTAGGGACCTATGGAACACCGGGTGTATCTTCATGCTGTCAGGCAACTTGAGCTTGAATGCCACGGGGTTCACCTGCTGTGTTACCTCAAACGGCCCCAGCCGCCTTGGCTGCAACTTCTTGCACCCCCCCTTAAGGGGTAACCCTTGGGTTGACAACCACACCCGGTCCCCCACCCGTATGGTCTCCCCTTCCCTACGGTGCTTGTCTGCCTGCCTCTTGTAAATTTCCTTGGCCCGTTCTAAGTTCATCTTAAGTTGCTGGTGCAGGGCCTCCATTTCTTCCACAAACTGCTCTGCCGCAGGTACGCTCCACCCTTCCTTCCCACTCCCCGGGAAGGCCCTGGGATGACACCCATAATTGCCCATGAACGGGCTCATTCCCGTGGACACATGTTCAGCGTTATTGTACGCAAATTCAGTCAGCGCTCGTTTCTCTACCCAATCGTTCTGCCTCTCGCTGACGTAGCAGCGTAGGTATTGCTGGAGTACACTGTTTGCTCTTTCTGCTTGCCCGTTGGTTTCCGGATGTCTCACCGTCGATAAGCTCACCTCTACCTGCATCAAGCTCATGAGCTTCCTCCAGAACCGGGAAGTAAATTGTTTCCCGCGATCCGAAATTACCCTCGAGGGAGTCCCATGCAGCGTGAAGATGTGATCCACAAACAACTTGGCTGTCTCCTCTGCGGTCACCGCATGTGAACAAGCTATGAAATGGCACATCTTTGTCAATAGATCGACTACTACCATGACTGCTGTCTTCCCCCAGGACTTGGGCAAATCGGTCATAAACGCCGGCTCCCTCAGCCTGTAGAGCGAGATGAGCGCCACAACCCCAGAATCGTTTGCGACTGGACTTAACTGTCAGGGGTCCCTTTACCTTTATTTGGCTCCCCAGAACTTCCCCAGCTGGTACATAACCTGAGGCTTCCCGAAAGGCTGATAGTTCTATACTTACCAGGCCCTCTGGGCCTTCCGCGAAGAAGGCGTCCAAATCGAAACAAAATGGCTCTTTCATACTCCCGTACAATCTGTCATGGAAAAATGGATGGTGGGAATCTGTAAGATAAAGTGGAACTACGTACAGTGTGGAAACCTCTGCTCTAAAAGCCCAGGAGAACGGAAATGCCTGGTGCCTCCTGCTGCAGCAAATGTAAAATGATGACGGGCCTTTGTTGAGTGGGAAGAATCATCTTGTTTCACAGCCACCATACATTTCAAGCGCATGATTTTCCCCCAAGAATCCTGGGAAGTGGAATGCAATTCCTAGCATCCATAACAAACTACTTTCCCTAGGATTTTGGGGGGGAAGGCGCATGTTTTCAATGTAGGATATGGATCAGTGTAGCATGTGAGGCTAAAGGGGCCTCCAGCTGGCCACAAGCGTTTGTGACTGAGGATTAAGAGAGATTCACTTGCTGTTTCTGGCTTCAGTTTCTTAAAAACAGCATGTGCAGAGGCTCTGGCCCGTGTGAGGAGTTGGCTGTCTGAAGGGGCCAGCAATGGAAGGAACCAAACATTGTCATGCCTCATGTCTGACTGTGGGAGTGTTTGCACAGTGTTTGCTACAGTCTACACCTACATGCTAACTTCTTCCCTGCAATTCAAGCCACCACATGGAATGTTTGTAAGTTGCATGACCAACTGCAAAAGAAAACAGGGCTCTTTTTTAAAACTCAGAAGGGAAATGTAGAAGAAAGCTGAATAAAACGTAAGCGGCATTATTTCTAAGGTAAGCTCTTTCAGCCTACCTAGATTATTCCAAAGTACCCTGTTTATGTAAGGTGGTGTAGAATAGCTACTACATCTGAAAGGAGAAACGATTACAAATGAGAACAATTCTAGTAGATCTTGGGCATATAAATGAAACGGAAGCAAAATTAATTATCATTATCTTTGTCTCCGAGTAGCAGTAATTACTCCACTTCAAATGCACCTTGAGGTGAAAGAAGACAAGTGGGCAGTAGTACTTTTATTCACAATATAGGTAATTAAGAACATGATAAAATAGATGAGGGAGACTGCTGTGAGCAGGAAGGAGACCTCTTGGCTTTGTGAAGACTTTGGTATTCAGATTGTAATTTCTGGAAGAATTAGTGTTTAGTGTTATCTGAGGTCTATATATGGATGCTTGACTCACATCAATTCGGAACTACTTGTTTACTTACACAGAACCTTTGTAAAACCTCGTTCGCATTGAGTCGTACACATAGCAGTGTGTGTGAATGAGAGATGCTTGGTCTTCTGTTTGGGCCTGTACGCGAACTCTGGAAATTGATAAATTATAGTTCCTGCACGTGCAACAGCCCCAATGACTTACCTTCATGCAGAACCAGATGGAAATGGGGAACGTGACTATGAGGAGGAGGAGAGAAAGGATGACAAGAAGCCACTCACAAATGCCCAGGCCTGGAGACTTTGTACCTACAGTGGAACAAATAAAGAGTAGGTGATGGAACAGGGTCTTTCCCATAGATGGAAACCTGCTTGTATCATTGGACAAATCAGATGCTCAATAAATATTGAGGTTGAATGTAGCCTGACTGGCTCGGGCTATTTTGGAAATAGGGTAGAAAAGTGGAGAAAGAATTGAGATAAAATGCCCAGCTTCCACGGGAAACACCTTATGTATGGTAACAGCTCTATTCTCACACTAAGAATTATTTATTAACCCTTGTGTAAAGTTGGGAGGCTCTTCTTTGCCACCTCTGTGCAGTATTTATTTATCCTAATAGCCAAACCTGTACTGGATTCTTAAACATGTGTGCTAAATTATGCCCACTCACCACACCTCTTAGCGATGGGTGCTGCAAATTTTAAATGGGTGGGTGTGTTGCTGATTCCACAGCATACAAAGGGAGCCACTGCCAAGCAGTGGAAGATGTCATGTCAAAAGAATTAAGATAGTGGCCAGCAATTGCCCCTCAAACGCCCAGATAAAGCCCAGAAAAATCCTGTTGGCCTAGGCCTTTAATTATATTTAGTCTATAAAATGATAGCTTCTCATGCCTACTTATGCCAAAACATCGCTGTGTGAGAATGGTTACCTTCTCTGTAAGCTTTGGCCGATCTCATGCTGACACCTTGAATAAGGAGTCTGGCTAGCCTTGGAAATTATCTTTGTTGACTTGGTTGCCAAATTTTTTGTCAGTCTTTTGCTCTTGTGGGAAGTTGATGTGTTACCCAAACCACCGGCTGTGACTTACTCTGGTGGGAACCTGATATATAACCCAAACACCAGATGCTGCTTAGGCAACTTGAACTGTATAGACGTCTCAAAAGCTTTATGATAGCAGAGCTCCAGAACCTGCAGGCTAATCTGGAAAGTGCTACATGCTAGCTTCATCTCAGTCTTTGGGGGGGGGGGGGTGTCACACCTGCCCAATACATTTCAGCACCTAGACGAATACCAGGATATAAATATAATATTAATACAAGACTGTGACTGTCAGGACCCAGTCCTTTGTAGTTCTTTTAGGAAAGTACCGGTAATTCAACAAAGGAAGTCCAGATGACCTAGGACTGTCTGGTCTCTTGAAGCCAGACTTGGAGATGAAGGAAGTGGTGACTGGCAGATTGGCAGGGTAAAAGATTACGTGGAGGATGGCACCTACCTGGTCTAGGGAAGAGCCTAGTGGTGCCACCAGGTAGAGCCAATGGGTACAGTGTGGCAGAGTCAGTGCCAAAACATCCAAACCCAGTGAGAAAACAATATAGAATCCCTTAGATTCTGGCTAGACCTCTCCTGAGACCAGGCAACCCTACCTGACAGAAATTCTGAGCATCCCAGTGAGACTGAACATTAACATTTGAGGGGGACCGTATGAATTATCCCTGGATTTGGGGGGATCTGCTAGTGTTCTTTTAAAAATCAGGATTGGAGTTCCTGCTTGCACTTCCCAAGAGACCAGAACTGGAGCATGCTGGGTTTGGGAGCTTCGAAAGAGAAACCAGGACAAACACAGAGCAACAGAAATAATAATAGCATTCTGTTTATCATGGTGGACAGCCAGATGTCTATGGAAGCCATTAGCACAGCAGCATCCCTTATCTGAGGAAGGCCAGAATTAGGTGGTAGAGCATCTGCTTTGAATGCAGATGGTTCGAGATCGTGAGGCTGGGAGAGATCCCAACGTCGAAACCTCAGATAGATGCTGCCAGCCAGTGTGGACTACTGAGCCAGGTAGCTAGCAGCTTCCTATTCCTTTCTGAAGCCTAGCGCCGTGAGGCCTGATCGTGTAGTCTGGGACTTGGGTGGGCTTTCTGCCAATCTTGCTTGCTAGAATAGCCTTTCCTTACGTGTTTTGCTAAGCTTAATTAATCACAGGCAGCCAGATGGCGGGGAGGGCTGTTGTCAGCACCTGGCATCCTTGGGCAACTGCTACCACAAATGCCTGATCTAAGCCCTGCAGTAAATGTTATCCAGTGTTCTGATCAGGCCTGGGCAGTTATGTCTTGCTGCCATATAGTTTTCCCACAATGCCTCACTACATCGGCAGGAACTTAAAAAGGCAGTTAGACTCAGAAGCAATGGAAAGGGATCTTGCCAGGGGGTGCTTTGCATGGGGCCAACTCATACCTGGAGCAAGCCCCAGAAGATGGATCCAACAGTCCTGCATTCAAGTTCAAATGTCATGGTAGAATCCATACATGACCCCCCCCCTTCCTATTTTCACACCTGGGCAACTCCATTGGGAGATTTGACATCTGACCTACCATTAAAAAATGGCTCTAATTTGCACTCACAGGAGAGGCTGTGAACAATATGAAGTGTACTTGGATAGTTTTTGTGTTGCATTTCCAAAGCAGAGACATCACCTTGCCAACAAAGGTCCGTATAGTGAAAGCCATGGTTTTCCCAGTAGTGATGTATGGAAGTGAAAGCTGGACCATAAAGAAGGCTGATCGCCAAAGAATTGATGCTTTTGAATTGTGGTGCTGGAGGAGACTCTTGAGAGTCCCATGGACTGCAAGAAGATCAAACGCATCCATTCTTAGGGAAATTAGCCCTGAGTGCTCACAGGAAGGACAGATTCTGAAGCTGAGGCTCCAAGACTTTTGCCACCTCATGAGAAGACAAGACTCCCTGGAAAAGACCCTGATGTTGGGAAAGATGGAGGGCACAAGGAGAAGGGGACGACAGAGGACGCGATGGTTGGACAGTGTTCTCGAAGCTGCAAACATGAGTCTGACCAAACTGTGGGAGGCAGTGGAAGACAGAAGTGCCTGGCGTGCTCTGGTCCATGGGGTCACAAAGAGTCGGACATGACGAAACAACAACAACATTTCCACCTCCTGCAAGTTGCTTGCTTCTGTGTCTGTTTGTCTTCAATTAAAAAAAAACACTCTGGCTTTGCTGGCCTCAAGTCAAGGTGCCTTGAGAGTAAAAAAATATAAAGATGGTCAGGAAGCAAGAAGTCTGAGGACCACAGCTTCTCCAGTCTCCCTGGTGAGTGCATGTCTCTTTTATACACTCACATTCCACTTAATTAGCTACTACATAAATGGAATGTGATGACATTGTGTTACCTTTAATCTTACTGGGGAAACACAGTAAGATGATGGAGGCCACTGTTGTTGGTACTATGGTCACGTATCCTACTTTACAGAAGACAATCCTCTGTTGGAAGGCTTGTGAGAGGATAGCCCTCTATTTGAAGGTTCAAGGGTCCCAGCTCCAGGACTGGTTTTGAAGTTAAAGCACCATTAGAAAGATGAGCAAGCCCTGAAGTTCCCCACCAACAATTGTTACCTGATCTAGTCTTCCCCACTATGGAGAGATGTACCAAATTTAAATTACGGCAGTTATTTCTAAATGCACATCTATATGCCAATGTTATATTCACACTCTGTGATTATTTGTGCCCCCTTTTTGGTGATGCATTTCCTACCTTTTTTTGGCGAAATGTAAGTGGCCACCTTATGCAGTCACAGTCTTATTCACACTATTATTTGGCGCTGTGGTCTAAACCACAGAGCCTAGGGCTTGCCGATCGGAAGGTCAGCAGTTTGAATCCCCGCGATGGGGTGAGCTCCCGTTGTTTGGTCCCAGCTCCTGCCAACGTAGCAGTTCGAAAGCACATCAAGTGCAAGTAGATAAATAGGTACCGCTCCAGAGGGAAGGTAAACGGTGTTTCCGTGCGCTGCTCTGGTTCGCCAGAAGCGGCTTAGTCATGCTGGCCACATGACCCAGAAGCTGTCTGCCGGCTCCCTTGGCCAGTAAAGCGAGATGAGCACCGCAACCCCAGAGTTGTCCGTGACTGGACCTAATGGTCAGGGGTCCCTTTACCTTTTAAGTCAGGGCTCCCTTACATTTTTAGCAGGGCACAGTAGATTCAAACTCTGGCATAGTAAGAAAAGCTCAGTGGGGTCATCCTGGAGCCCTTCTGAGCTCCCCGTGCTCTTGCATGCCCCTTAACTACTTCCCCCCTTACCTTCCTCCTGCTTCTCGCTTTCAAGCAAGGCCATCACCTCCATTTCCTCCTCAAACGACACGACATCATCCACATCCACTACTGTGGAAGGGTGGACTTGGTTGTCTGCCAGAAGGCTGCTCTGGGTCTCCTTTTCCCTCTTCCTTCTCCCGAACTCCTGCTGCCTCTCTTTGCTAGTCTTCCGGCTGTGTTCCACTTTGTCCTTCTTCCTGCCATCTTGAATGGCCTGCTCTCTGCTTCTCCCGCGGTGCTCCGTAGAAGAGCTCTGCGGCTTCTTTTCTGCCTTCATTTAGGGAGCCTGTGCTAAGGAAAAGCAACTCTTTGCTGAGGATGTGGGAGTCTGTGCTGCCTGGCCATTTATCCTGTCCAAAAGGGAGGGCCAGAGAGGGGAAAGCCATTACCCAGGAGGAGGATGTTTATTTGCACCATTGGAGCTATTGGACAATGAAATCAGTCAAAATTATGAGCATCATAGAATCAGCAAAACTTACAGCAGTGGTAAGAGGCGAATCAGACAAAAAACTGATAGAGGAGTGGACTAGCGTGAAGGAATACATCAAAAAACATTGTTCAGGTGTTAACATATCAATATGCAATGAATGAAACTTATAGAGTAAAAAATTAAGAAGAAATGGGTATAAGATGAGATAGTGAAAAAGAAGAAACAAAGGAAGTCACATATAGGTGGAGGGAAGTCAAAATATATGTCTGTATGTTTAGTTTGTATGTTTTCTTTTTTTGTAATTTAAGTTGAGAGGTGTATGTATCTATGTATAATAAGTGTGTTTAGTTTTCTGGTTTGTGTTTGTAAGTATTGCATTTATCAATAAAAGTTTTTTTAAAATTGAGCATCATATGCTGTGACTAAAATGAGAGGATCCTGCTGCACATTAATATCAATGCATTGTGGACTTTTTTTACCTGCTCTTCACCATAAGGTCCCAGGGTGAGTTATGACAACAGAATCATTACATTAAAAAAAAATTAGTAAAACAGTTCAAAACACAACAGTGTAAACAAAAGAGGTGGGTCTCTCAAAACAAGACCTAAACTGCCAAATATGCTTCCACAGCCTTGAATCTGATCCATTATGAAATCATTTGTTTTATATATGTGTTTAATTCTCCTTCAGTACAATCAATGTGGTGTTGGAAAGGCAGAACCCACAGAGCAGGTGGGGTGAACTGGAGGTGCAAGCAAATTACCATTAGGAAAAATATATCAATTTTTCAGATTTTATGGGACATGAAGCAGTGTTAGAACAGGATGAATAGGGGACCACTAACCCATGTGTCCTCCAGGGTTTTTTTTTTTGGACTACCACTCTGGTTAGCCAGCACCTGCTAACAGGGGCTGATGGAAGTTATAGTCTAAAACAGCCAGAGAAAGCCAGGGTGGAAAGGGTTGCTGAAGAACAATCACAAGAGCAGCGTAGTCATTGTTGCTGATACAAATTACAGGTCCCAGATCTCATGTCAGGAATATAGTTCCTTGAGGAACTAATAGTAAACCACGTGGAGAAGAAATAGTGTCCAATGTTCCTTAGCTGTGATACCTCAACTCTAGAATGCCCTCTCCTCTCAGATACAAGTAGCACCAGCATTGATGGTCTTCCGATGCCAAATAAAAAATATTACAGTGGTGCCTCGCAAGACGAAATTAATCCGTTCCGCGAGTGTCTTTGTCTAGCGGTTTTTTCGTCTTGCAAAGCAACCCTATTAGCGGCTTAAAGGATTAGCGCTGTTAGCGGTTTAGCGGCTATTAAAGGCTTAGCGGATTAGCTGCTAAAAGGCTATTAAAGGCTTAGCGGATTAGCTGCTAAAAGGCTATTAAAGGCTTAGCGGCTTAGATAAAGGGGGGGGGGAGCGAAAAAAAAATCTCAAGACTCGCAAGACATTTTCGTCTTGCGAAGCAAGCCCATACGGAAATTCGTCCTGCGAAGCAACTCAAAAACGGAAAACCCTTTCGTCTAGCGGGTTTTCCGTCTTGCGAGGCATTCGTCTTGCGGGGCACCACTGTATAAAAAGGAGGTTTGCAGATTAGGGCTGCTTCTGCATCCTGCTCTGTCACTGGAGGCTCAGGTAGCTAGAAGTGGCTAGAGCTGCCTTTTACCAACTGTGGCTGGTTCAACAGCTATGGCTATTCCTGGACTGGGAATGCTGTGCCACAATAGTTCATTTGCTGATTGCTTCAAGACTGGATTACAGCAATGTGCTCTGTGTGGGGCTTCTCTCGTGCTGGATCCGGAAACTGCAGTTAATGCAGAATGCTGCAACACGATTGCGGACAGGAGTGAGGCCTCGTCAGCCCATACACCTGGGCTCAGAGACCTGCACGGGTTGCTGATATGCTACCAGGCCAGGTTCAAGGTGTTACTATTAGCATGAAAAGTCCTTAACAACTTGGGACCAGTTTACCTACGAGATTGCCTTACCCCCCACATGTGCCCACTCAACTGTTTTGATTGGCAGAAGCGGCACTATACAGGTGCCCATTCTGCATTCGATCATTTAGTGGCAGCACTGGCACTGTGGAACTTCCTGCCTATTGAGATCAAGCAGATGCCTTCACTGCAGTCTTTCTGATGCCTGCTAAAAACATTCTTGCCTAGACATGCTTACCCAGATGCTTAGGAAAGTGAGGAAATTTTAATCTGTGTTAGTATTTTAACTTTTGTATGTTTTGAAATAGGGTCAAATTTTTTTCTTGATTTTCTTGTTTTATATTTTTGAAAACCTCCTTGAGGCTTCCTACAACCAATCGTCATGCAGATTTTATGAAATAAATAAACAAACCATAAAAATATATCACAGCAGTTTACAACAACATAAAAACATAAAACCATGATATGTGGCCTTTGACTTGGGTGATGTACAGTATTTTTCGCTCTATAAGACGCACCAGACCACAAGACGCACCTAGTTTTTGGAGGAGGAAAACAAGGAAAAAAAATATTCTGAATCTCAGAAGCCAGAACAGCAAGAGGGATCGCTACGCAGTGAAAGCAGCAATCTCTCTTGCTGTTCTGGCTTCTGGGATAGCTGTGCAGCCTGCATTCGCTCCATAAGACGCACACACATTTCCCCTTACTTTTTAGGAGGAAAAATGTGAATCTTATAGAGCAAAAAATACGGTAATTATGTTGTATTTACATGAAATAGTGCTCTCTTTTGTATTTTAATGCTTCTTGCTCTCGGATTGTGTGAAAAAAGAGTTATAAATAATTTAAATAAATAAAAATATTTCACTGATGAGACTGGGCACCTGGCTAAGACCCCAGTCATTATTATAAGGATCACCGCCTGAGCCTCCCCACCTCCCATTTTACGTCTTCCTGCTGTATTTGTTTACTCTTCAAGCTTTTGAAATTAGCACTGGCTTAGTAATAATCATCATGGTGCGTGCAGAAGAAAATGAATGGGACTGCAGGAGGTAACCTTCTGTTATTTTTGCCCCCTCCTTGAATTCCTTTGTAATTAGAAATGTGTGCCACTCTGCTAAGTAAGCACAAGTGACTCGGCTTTTTAAAACCCCCTTGTGTAAGCAGTTTAGAAAAAGTAAAGAGTTCTACTCTTACAGGTGGTGGTGACTAAGCAATTTAAACAGCGAAGCAGTTGGCACTGAGCACTGTGCAGAGCGCAATGCTGAAGTGAAGGCATGGCCACAAATATTGCACCTAGTCAAAATGAATGTTTTGACAAAATACAAAGGTCCCACCTGTGAGCCGCACAATGCAATGCCTGCCACACAAGCTTCCACACCGCAGGACACAAAGCGTAACAGCACACACATTAACCATAGCTGTCAACTTTCAGATTTGAAAATAAGGGATCACCAGCCTCGAAAATAAGGGATCAGCAGCCTCACCTGTCCCGGGGACAGTCTATGGGATAGCTAACAATCCGGGATAGCAGCGGGAAACGGTGCTGGAATAAGGGAATTTCCCGCAAAAAAAAGGGAAGGTTGACAGCTATGCACATTAACGGGTCTGTTGCTATGTCAGACAGATGAATTGGTACACTTGCGGGCAAGCAGGGTCAGCAAACTTTTTCAGCAGGGGGCCGGTCCACCGTCCCTCAGACCTTGTGGGGGGCCAGACTATATTTTGAAAAAATAAATAAATGAACGAATTCCTATGCCCCACAAATAACCCAGATGCATTTTAAAGAAAAGAACACATTCTACTCATGTAAAAACACTAGGCAGGCCCCACAAATAACCCAGAGATGCATTTTAAATACAGTGGTACCTCTGGTTACATACTTAATTCGTTCTGGAGGTCCGTTCTCAACCTGAAACTGTTCTTAACCTAAAGCACCACTTTAGCTAATGGGGCCTCCTGCTGCTGCTGCGCCGCCGGAGCACGATTTCTGTTCTCATCCTGAAGCAAAGTTCTTAACCTGGAGGACTATTTCTGGGTTAGTGGAGTCTGTAACCTGAAGCATATGTAACCTGAAGCGTATGTAACCCGAGGTACCACTGTAAAAGGACACATTTTACTCATATAAAAACACTGATTCCTGGATCGTCCGCAGGCCGGATTTAGAAGGCGATTGGGCTGGATCCGGCCCTCGGGCCTTAGGTTGCCTACCCATGGAGGTAGGGATTACCAGAGAATAGAGCTGGTGTCTCTCTGTAGCTCTGCCTCTTGGTCTGCAAAGCCTCATCCTGCCTTTGAAGCACATGCAAAGCATCCCTTGAAGAATTCTGGGCCGTGTAGTTTACACCTCACAGAGTTACAATTCCCAGCAACCCTGAAGGTACATTCTTTCACCTTTGGTGGACGTGCCCAAAGATTAAGGCTTTCTGGGAAATGATATATAATGAATTGAAAAAGGTATTTAAATATACCTTCCTGAAGAAACCAGAGGCCTTTCTTCTGGACATTGTCGGCCAATTGGTGCCAAAGAAGGACAGAACTTTTTTTATGTATGCTACAACAGCAGCAAGAATACTAATTGCAAAGTATTGGAAGACACAAGATCTACCCACCTTGGAAGAATGGCAGATGAAGGTGATGGACTACATGGAATTGGCAGAAATGACTGGCAGAATCCGAGACCAGGGAGAAGAGTCGATGGAAGAAGATTGGAAGAAATTTAAAGACTATTTACAGAAATATTGCAAAATTAATGAATCTCAGAAGGATGTTGGAAAGAAACTAAGTGGTTTCCAGCTGTAATGCTTTAAGAGATACGAAAAAAGGTTTACAAATGGGTAAAAGCTTAATGGTAAGGATTTGCTGAACTAACAAACTGAACAGGAATACAAAAAAGGGAGGTACGAGGAGGTCCGGGGAAATAAGTGTAAGGAAGATATGCTATGGAAAGTTAACGTGTTTTTTTAACTGTTTTTATCTTGTATGTTTTTCTTTATTTTTCTTTTTTGTTACATCTTAAAAACTTTATTCTTTTTTCTGTATTTTGTATTTTCTTGTATTTTTATTTTTTGTTTTTGTATTCTTTGAAACTTTAATAAATATCATTAAAAAAAACAACAACACAATTCCCAGCAACCCTTAACAAACTACATTGTCCAGAATTATCTGAGGGAAAGAATGCTTCACAGGCGCGATGGAATACTGAGAACTCGTTTACTTTTGCAGCATAGCTGCAGTTCTCACGTTGTCAAAAGTTGCTGTGCTTCACCCGCTTCAAACTTTCCCATATTATTATTATTATTATTATTATTATTATTATTATTATTGCGTCATGCCCCTCACTCAAGACCCCAGCCCAGTTCACAAACACACTGACCGGTATCCCCCCCCCGGCCAGTCCCCCCCTTTTCTCCTCAGGCCGGCCAGGGCGTCGCGTGGAGCGGCCGCCCGTGAGGCGATTCCCGCTCGGAGCCCGCCACCCAGGGGTGGGAGCGGCCCTCCTTTCCCGCCCTCCTCTCTCGGCTCTGGTGTCGGTGGTTTGTTAGGGGGGTGGGCTGTGCTTGTCTGCTCGTTTTATTCTAATTATTATTTGAAAAAGGCGCGAGGAGACGTTGGAAAGAGGGAGGGAAGAAGAAAAGGCCGCCGCCGCCGCCGCCGCCGCCTTGAGGTCTGGCTCCTTGAGAAGCCTTTCAAAAGAGCGGCGCCTGCGAGAGGGCGGGCCTATTCTTGCGTGTTTGCGCGTGTGGAGGTACAAACACGGCCCGTATATAAATTCGGGCGGCCGTTAAGAGGGAGGGGATTCAAAATGAGGGAGGGCCGGAGGGCGGCGGAGCAGTTTGGCTTCGGGCGGGGCGCGTGCGTCTGAACGCGCCCAGTCTCGTGTCAGTCGGTCGAGGGCGCGAGCCTGCTGTCCGGGCGAGGGGCTTCCTCCTCCTCCTCCTACACGTGAAGGGAAGTGGTGAGGAGGGGGTCGCGGGCGTGCAGGTCCAAAGAGGGCCAGCCCAGGGGTGGAGGGAAGGTCGTGATTTGGCTATTTCTTGTTTCTGACTTGTTTTAGCCCTTGGGAAAGGGTGGGATGGAAGCTTGGTTGGGCGGCCTAGATTTCTTACACGAATGTCCCTCCCTCAAATAACACGTGGAAGGTACAGGGTTGCATGGATAGCATAGAATAATGCGGGTTTTTTATGGTGTGTTGTCCTTGGTGTCTAGAGTCGTTGCATTAGAAGTGCTTTTGTGCAAAGGATTTTTCTGGTTTGATTTTAAGATGGCGTATTCATACCTGCTTGCTAAGTAAACAAACATACCTTCTTACCTTTTAAAAATAAATAAATAAATAAAATAAAACAGCTTACAAGAATCATGTATGTCTAATTTGAGGTGACAGGCTTGGTTGCAATGTTTTTGTTAGAGGGCAGGTGTGGCTTGTGGGAGCAGTGGCACCGACTTTGGGGATGGACTCTTGTGTATGGCTCATCCCCTTCCTGTAAAAAAAGGGGGAAATAATAATAATATAATAATAATAATAATAAATTTTATTTATATCCCGCCCTCCCCAGCCGAAGCCGGGCTCAGGGCGGCTAACAACACTAAAATAGTGCAACATTATAAAAACATTATAAAAATTAATTAAAATCAAAATTGATGGCAACCATAAACTAAAGTTTTGTAAAG
Organism: Podarcis pityusensis; assembly: GCF_964106645.2. NCBI lineage: Eukaryota > Metazoa > Chordata > Lepidosauria > Squamata > Lacertidae > Podarcis > Podarcis pityusensis. The sequence goes on along the minus strand of NC_138030.1, from coordinate 92,961,431 downwards.
ATTGCCAAAGGAGGGAGTCAGGCTGTGCCCTGGCCAAAGGCCTGGTGGAACAGCTCTGTCTTGCCGGCCCTGCGGAAAGATGTCAAGTCCTGCAGGGCCCTAGTCTCTTGTGACAGAGCGTTCCACCAGGTTGGAGCCGCAGCCGAAAAAGCCCTGACTCTAGTTGAGGCCAGCCTAACTTCTCTGTGGCCTGGAACCTTCAAGATGTTTTTATTTGAAGACCGTAAGTTCCTCTGTGGGGCATACCAGGAGAGGCGGTCCCGTAGGTACGAGGGTCCTAGGCCATATAGGGCTTTAAAGGTTAAAACCAGCGCCTTAAACCTGATCCTGTACTCCACCGGGAGCCAGTGCAGCTGGTAGAGCACCGGGTGAATGTGATCTCGCAGCAAAGACCCCGTAAGGAGTCTCGCTGCGGCATTCTGCACCCGCTGGAGTTTCTGGGTCAGTCTCAAGGCAGCCCCACGTAGAGCGAGTTACAATAATCCAGTCTGGAGGTGACCGTCGCGTGGATCACAGTGGCTAGGTCAGGGCGAGAGAGGTAAGGAGCCAACTGCTTAGCTTCGCGGAGATGAAAAAATGCTGCCTTTGTTATAGCTGCAATCTGCGCCTCCATGGAGAGGGAGGTATCGAAGATTACACCCAAACTCTTAATGGACGGTGCTGGCACTAATTGCACCCCCGCAAGAGATGGGACTTGCCCCCTCAATCCCATATCGTCCCGTCCCAGGAAAGGGTTTATTGGGCTTATGAAAGTTAACAGAAGATAACTTTCCAGGTTTATATTCAATCGTTGTTTCCCTCTGCTCCCAAACTCCCCCATGGGATAGTGAAAACTTAAAATTGCACCAAGCCAAGGCTGATCCAAGATGTTTTGCTAGGGCCAGATGGCAACCCCTGCCTCATTCTATCTACAGAAACTAAATGGGTGGCACTTGACTTCAACACTGGCAGCAGGATAGCATCCTCCACTGCACCAAAGGCAACATAATAGTTGAGGGTAGCTAGAACAGGTTGTGTAGTTGCACAGCTCTGTCCTCCCACAAAGGGAAATGGCCAAGAGACATAAGAGGAGTAGCCAGGAGGCTGCTGCCTTAGGCGGTTGACTTTACCTAGTGGTAGGGCTGGTCCTTTTTATAGTCCCTAAATCTTGATGCCCCTAGATCAGAACCTTCAAAGTTGTTATATCCATTTATGGGTGCAATCTAGCAGAATCTCAGCACTTACTAAATTCAGCAGGTTGTAGTGGGTATTACATTTATCAGTTGTCCATGAAGGAGCTCTAAAGTGTTTATGACTGACTGAACTGTGCTCTTGATGCTTGCAAGTATTGCTTTTGGGGGAGCTTGGATGATGGGGTTTATCAGTGCTGTTAAAGAGAGATGAGATGAAAGATAAACCTTGTACCCAGTTTGCTCAGACTTTAACTGTAAGGGTTTGTTATAGTTGTGTGCTTCTGAGGCTCTGTGGTGGGGTACTAATCCCAACACTGTCATTAAAAAAAGAACTGATCAGGATATTCCCCACTCCCTCCTAAAAACCATGCAAAGGTTACCGTTGTAAAAACAAAGCAGCAGCTCTTTCTGAGCACCTGTTTTTTCAGATCCCTCTGGGTTTCCAAGGTATCTCTTTTTCAGTTTGTGTACCTGTACTGTGTTCTCCCTTGTCCATCTCACAGTAACGTTATCTGGTGATTATTAAGCCGGTTATCGCCAAGAGCAGTATTTCTTTGTCCTTTAACACTTCCTTCTCACCTCCCCCAGTGTCAACATGTCCGATCAAGAACGCCTGATGAACTCGATGAAGAAAGTAGTGAGGTCCCTGCTGACACCAGTCAAGGAAGGCCTCACCCCTATGGAGTTAAACAAAGAATACAAGTCTATGATAGGAGAACCACTTCCGTTTCGTGCCCTGGGTTACCGTTCTGTCATGGAGCTGGTGATGGATATGCCAGATGTTGTTAGCATCTGCCCTAGTGGAAATGGCAATACTGTCCTCAGAGGTGGGTTTTGGATTAGTCGGCAAGAGCAGGGAATGCCAATAAATGGGGAATAATGTTTGGCAGGCATACAGGGAGTTTAGGCTGGGTGGTTCAAGAAAGAATGGAACTTGGCCAAAGAGCTGCCTATTGTAAATATGTCCTGTAGTTTGATTTTGAGGTCCCTCTGAACATAAAGCAGTCAAGGGCATTACCTTGCATTTTCCCGCAGAGTGCGGTTTGTTTTACAATAAAGGCAATTCTTCTGCAGTATTGTGTCATGGTGACACATTCCCCAAACATGGTTTAAATATGAACCAGTTTTTAAACCTAAGAAGATGAAATCTGCGTGTAAGAGTATTTTTTTAATGTGTTTATGTTGCAGGGTATAATGCACTTAGACTTCACTCACAGGGTTAACAGAATTAAGCTATTCCCACAACAAATAGAAGGTACAGATTTGGACATAACGTAGCCCAAGACATCCAAAGTACTTTCAATTCTATGTATATAGCATATTTTTTTGGTCATGTTTGATGTGTAATGTCTACCTAACAAGAGCCAGCACTCCAGGAGAGAGCACACCATGCGACATCTTCAACAGATTTCATGGTTGTGGGTGTTTCCCTTCACATACATGAATCACAAATACTGTAGGCTGGGGTGGGTGGGTGGTTGGGTTGCCTTGATGGTGGTAAGCAGGGAAGTAAATATAGAAATGGAGGGTTGTACATGAGATTAAATAGAGAGGTAAGGGAGCTCTAATAACTTAGGGAAAGAAGGATCTTCTGGTCTGAACAGCTGGGAAAACACCTATGCTTGCAAATCTACAAATATTGTGTATTATGATAACTAGCTGTATTTCTTTGGCAGTACCATTTTGTTGTAAGAGGATGGCAAGAAGAAAGGGGAGGGGGGGAGGAGAGGAGAAATTTTCTGTGTCAACATGCAACTTTAACCATATGGGCTTCTGTCTTTTAGCTATTCCAGATGAGTCCACTGAGTTGATTGCAAGCTTGGTTGCCAGACAGAAAAGCAAACCGAAGCCATATTTTTCCAGGGGAAAGCCAAATTTCTCTTTTAATGCCAGATCTTGCTCTGGCCTGCCTCAGCCCCCCCGAATTTCTCTGCCCCGGCGGGGTCGGGTTTCTCCTACTCTGCCAGCTGTGGTAAAAAGTGAACTGAAGGAACTGCTGAGATCTTCACCTGTCCTGCTTTCAGATTTTGACAAAGCCTTTAGTCGGCACTTTGGACGGAAGTTTGAATTTATGCGTTTTGGGTTCTTCTCTATGTTAGAAGTGCTGAATGCAGCTTCAGATATCGTCACGGTTGTGCAGACAAGGGCAGGCTCCTTGTTGACTCTAAAGCCCTCCATTAAGAAAAATCCAGAAAAGCTGCCAGAGTGTAAGTTTATGTTTGCTTAAATTCAGCTCTAGGGGAAAACTGCTCTTATTTGGCACCTTCATTTAGTTGAGATTCCTGCATTGCAAGGGGTTGAACTAGCTGACCCTAGATGACTCTACAACTTGTGTTTGCTTTACCCAATACTACCTTGCAGCCTTATGGTTCCTCTCCACATTAAACATACAAACTCCTTCTGCCCCAACGTGTAGATAAGCACCCCTCTCAAGAGGTATGGCTGGAAGAGGTGGGATCACAAATATAGGAACTTTGAGAAACCTATCTGTTACTGGAAAATGAGTAGTACTGGGTAGAGTTAATTCCCTTCTGAGAGCATGTGCTCTGTCTTGCTCTTTCTCAGACAGCAGCCAAGCATGAGAGTGGGAGTAGTGGGGTGAAGCAAAGACGTTGGTGCACTTCTATTAAAATAATTCATCTTAGTGTGTACTATTCATGTAGAATTTTGCACCCAACTGCAGATTGCACACAGCTGTGGACAAGAATCTACAAATAAATTATGTGCTCACTTCTATAGGTAGACAATTGATTTGTTTTTGTCACAGGTGCCAGTAAATAGAGTAAACTTGGGAAAAGGTTGTGGTCTGAGGTTCAGAGAGCTTGGCTTTGTTACTGAAAAATTATGACCAAATTGCCAAATATTTTTCAGTAGCATTTGAAACTGAAAACCATGGTGAAATACCGCCGGGGGGGGGAGTACACCCTATTTGAATTCTGTGGTTTTACATATGAGGACCTAGTAACAATCATCTGTTCCTTAGCAGATCTTAAAATTAGGTAAATACAACCTTACATGAACAACAAATGACATATCACAACGTGTCATGATTTATTTAACAGAAATGAATCCAAAATGGAGAAGCCTTATGATTCAGTAGCTTGTAGAACAACTTTTAGCAGCAATAACTTGAAGTAATTGTTTTCTGTATGACTTTATCAGTTTCCCACATCGTTGTGGAGGAATTTTGACCCACTCTTTTTTACAACATTGCTTCAGTTCATTAAGGTTTGCTGGCATCTCTTTATGCACAGCTTACTAAAGCATTTCAGTTGGGTTGAGGTCTGGACTTTGACTAGGCCATTGCAACACCTTGATTCTTTTTCAGCCATTCTGTTGTAGATTTGTGGGTGTGCTTGGGATCTTTGTCCTGTTGCATGACCCAGTTTCAGCCAAGCTTCAGCTGTCAGGCAGATGGCCTCACATTTGACTCTAGAATACTTTGATATACAGAGAAGTTCATGGTGACTCAATGATTGCAGGGTTCCCAGGTCCTGTGGTTGCAAACAAGCTAAAATCATCAACCCTCCACCTCTGTGCTTGACAACTGATATGAGGTGTTTGTGCTAATATGCTGTGTTTGGTTTTCGCCAAATGTGGCGCTGTGCATTATGGCCAGAAATCTCCACTTTGGTACCGTCTGCCCAAGGGACATTGTTCCAGAGCTTTGTGCTTTGTTCAGGTGCAACTTTGCAAACCTAAGCCGTCCTGCCATATTCTTTTTATAGAGAAGAGGCTTTCCCCTGGCAACCCTTCCAAACAAAGCATACTTGTTCTTTTTCTGATTGTACTGTTATGAACTTTAACATTTAACATGCCAAGGCCTGTAGACTCTGAGATGTAACTCTTGAGTTACTTGCAATCTTGAATGTTTTCCACTTTTGAATAATCTTTCTCACTGTGGAATGATGGAATTAAAATTGGTTGGATATGGCTTTATAACCCTTCCCAGTTTCATGGGCAGCAATTATTGCTTCTCTAGGAGCATTGCTGATGTCTTTCCTCCTCGGCATTGTGTTATCTAGAGCAGCAAACTGATAAAACTTCGGCTTTTGTAGAGGTGAGTACACTTGCTGATGATCAATTAAGCAAGCACATTTGATTAGCAGCAACTGTCTTCTACTTAGCCCCTTAATTCCTATGGAAGCAGTAAGTTTTTCACAAATAGCTTCCCCATTTTGGCTTTATTTTTGTTACATAAATCACGGCATGTTGTAATATGACATCTGAGGTTGTTCACCTGAGGTTGTATTTACCTCATTTTAAGACCTGCTAAGGAACAGATGACTGTTATTATGTCCTCATGTACAACCACAGAATTCAAAGAGGGTGTACTTTCTCCCCTCCCCCCATGACTGTAAGTATTCATGAAGGCTCTGCATTAAGCTCATTCTTCCTTTCTGCTTTGTCAGTTAAGCAAAATGGTGATCCTAAGCCTTGTGCACTTGAGCTGATGAGTGAGTCATCTTGTATCTGCTCAAACATGCAAGTGATAAATAAAACAATACAGTAAAGGGTTTTGTGCTGTGCTGTTGGCTTATATTGAGATTCCACTGCTCTTGGAGGTGTTCTTGGAAATGAGTGTGAGCCTTCCAGCATTGCCTACCTAGGGAAACAGAATACTGTCACCTGAAATCATGTCTGTAAACCCTTTCTTGGCTTTATTAAGGCAAAGCTGTGATTCCATCACATAAGACAAAGCAGACTTTGCCTACTACTCTGCCAGCACCTGCAGTGAAGAAATCTTCAACCCCTGCCCTACCTATGGATAATCAAAATCCATCTCCAAGCCAAGAATCTGATGCTTTAGTAGTAGAGTTGAAACCAGTGGAAACCCCATTAGTGAGAACTGATGAGAGGATGAAACAAGTAAGTAATAGAAACATTGCACTCCAAAGGTGACTAAACTAAGGGAATATTTAATTAGTTATTATGAGAAAATGAGAATCCGTATGGACACATTTCATATTGTTTGGTGTCTTAATTAGTACACATCGTCCATGTAGAAGGATTTTAAACCTAAGTTCTTAAAGATGAGAAAAGATCTTCTTTAAGCTGGGTGAGGACAGAGGTCGCCAGCCTTCTTGGTTGGGCCAGTGGGCATATTTGGAATCTGCCAGTCATAAAATGGCTGCCATGGGCACTTGACATAATTAGTGATGTTAAATTCTCGAGAATAATCTCGATTAATGAGGTGTGTACATTTAAAGCAGCTGTGTAGATGACACAGAATTTACAGTTTGTGGAGAATATTCTCCAGAGAATTTTCTAGCATCACCTCACATCACTAGGCATCTGTGGGGTGTGTCATGACACAAAATAGCTGCCATATCTAAAAGAGAAAAAATGAAGACCACAGAATAGTGCAGGCATGCCTCCCCCCCGCCATCAGTTGGAATTGCTACTGTACTTGCTGAAATAGAGAAGCTCAGCTCCTTTTCTCACGGTTACCTCCCAGCATAACAGCATAATATGCTTCTGCAGCAAATGCAAACAGTTAATCAAAATGACTGTCACAGCAAGGAAAATGTAAATAGGAGAAAAGAGGAGTTTTCCCAAGGAACGCTCACTGAGTGCATAGAAAATTTGTTGATCTGGGTGCTTCCACACTAGACACTTGGTGTGGGAATGCCGTGCCTTTTTCACTCACTCTTTACTGGGCACACTTGTTACGCGGTCCTGTGGTTTTTCCTTATTTTTCAGACTGCAGAGGAAGATCAGAAAAACAGTGCAGTTTTTGTAGGTGTAGACAGCCTTGATGCTTCTGTTCAGCTTATTTTTTAAAAAGGGTTTTTGATGCATGTAGTGACTTTCGTAAGATTACAGTAGTGCCATTCAAAATCCCTTCGCTTTTCATCCAGACCTTTTTTTGTTAACCAGCTTTTAATTAGCACTGAAGAGCTTTGTGTAGGCATTTATATTAAAATATTAATATTACTAAAATAGATCTTTTTAATGAACAAATGTTCTAAAGCTGTAGCTATACAATTTTTAAAAATGAACCCTGCTGCCTTTCTTGTCACCACTATTGTAACAATGCTTTTGTCCCCCACCTTCAATTTAAACACTTACGTTTCCACACAAATGTTAAATTGCTTGTCATTTTGGCATTTACTGAAGAGTACAATGGCCAATCAAGTCTCAGTGAATGCTCTTAGTGTTAATTAATATTTTTTTTTTTGAAGGATCACTTAGACTTTTATTTTTATTTCTTTTTGCTGCTCAGACAAATTAGACACTCCCAAACCACAGCTGCTGTGCTACATGCTCTGTGTGGGCAGAACAGATAAGGATGTAGACACTAGAAACACACAGTGCCCCTGATAGTGTGGAGAGTTGATTGCTCTTCCATATTTAGCTCACTGCAGTTATTAGCTCTAGCAGCTGCCTTATGGAAGCAGGCTTGGAATTGTTATCTTGCATTTCTATCAGTGAAAAAGTACTGCAAACTGCAGAGGTCTTTGAAAAAACAAGGCAGAAGACTTCTTGCCTGACTCAGTCAATGGATGGGAGTTCAGTCGGCAGTTATTGCTGCAGTCCTGTCCACCTTACCCTATACAGTAGTACCTCGGGTTAAGTACTTAATTCGTTCCAGAAGTCCGTTCTTAACCTGAAACTGTTCTTAACCTGAAGCACCACTTTAGCTAATGGGGCCTCCCGCTGCTGCCGCGCCGCCGGAGCACGATTTCTGTTCTTATCCTGAAGCAAAGTTCTTAACCCGAGGTACTATTTCTGGGTTAGCGGAGTCTGTAACCTGAAGCGTCTGTAACCCAAGGTACCACTGTACCACTAAAAATGTAAGCTTGTGTCCAGTGAATTAAAAAAGTAGCAGCAGCAGCATGGACTACACTTACACTGGGCAAGATGCAGTGGTTTGGTGGTTGAGGGCACCTTATTACCTGCCCTTTACCCTAAGGTCCCAAGCCTGGTTGCATCATTGCAACACAATTTTACAAACAGGTAAAAAGAACTTAAAACCACAGAAATAATGTGGATCCTAAAAATCTACATCTCAACTTTGGAAAGCCCAGGGTAAAGCGGTGCATCTTCAGCGTTCCCTAGAAGCCGTATAATGATGGTGCTAGATGCACATCTGTGGGGAGGAAATTTCACAGCTCTGGCTGCCATGGAGAATGCCCTCTGCTGAACCACCTTCTCCCTCGCTCGCTTCTGAGGGCGATGGAGCAACTAAGAGTGACCCCTCTGCCAATCTTAGTACCTGAGATTCTGTAGGGAAGGAGGTGGTCTTTCAGGTATCGGGACTGAATTGTTTAGGGCTTTAAACACTAATGTGAGCACCTTGAATTGGGCGCATACCTTTTTTCCCCCCTTTGGCTCCTGCAGAGGAGGACAGGGTTATCACTAAACAGAAGCTGTTGTTAAAAGCAGGTTCCTCTAACTTTCGGGTATTGGAAACTATTTTGTCCAATGATGTCATTCCTGCTATATAATTATACAATATTATGCATATTTTAGATGTAGGTGGGAGGTCAGGCTGTGTGAGAGTGAGCAGGAAGAAGAGGGCACCAAAGGCGGGGAAATGTAAAGACTCAACCCGCTGCTTTAAAAAAATGGAACTTATTTACAATATTTGTACCAATCCTATCATGTGATCTTGATATGTAATCTACCATTAATATATCTGAAGTGATTGTTGCGTGGTGTTCAAAACTTTCAGTGTGAAGTTTCCAATGTAAATGCCACATTTATATGAATGGATGCCAATTTGTATTCACTGGCTTTTCCTCTCACTTTCTTCATATCTGTGGAATCTGTTTCTCAAAGCTAGAGAAGGAGATGCAGATAGCACTTTCCCAGAAAGGACCTGGAGGGACAATTGGCTCCGAACTTAAGGAAAAAATAAAAACTGTAAGTGTTCATAATTTAAGGAACTTAGGTTGATTGTTTTTTTTAAAGGCATGTCATTAATTAAAACTATGCAAAGGAGCCTTTCCGGAGCCTTAGGCAAACATTCCCTGCCATGCTTCCCACCTTCTTTCCTGGTGTGAGGCATATGATGATTTGACCATTTGTCTGAGCTGGCAGACTATCTTGTGCTTACTCTGCAAATCAGGATTGAAAACTGAGGAAGAATGTCTGAATTAATAATCTTAAAACCCAGCCTGTGTGCCCCTCTCCTTGACCTCTTATATTCCAGAAAACCTGGGCTGGATCTAGACACATCAAAGAAGCGTTTCAGTGTAAAGCATTGTAAATTTAAACGGAAAACAGGTGGAGAAAAATAGGACTCCGCATTGCCATCTGATGGCACAATGTTATATCACACATACAACACATAAATCACATTTTTTTAACCAGTCTAGCTGAGTCCTGGGTGCTTTAAAGAAAAAAATTGGGAAATTGTATTGCATGTAGCTGTGTATAGAAAATAAACTTTTGTGCCTGTATATTTTTATTTTGCAAATGTTTTCTTAGATGCAAGACAAGTGGCTAGTTGGGGGGTATTGTTGTAAATCTTTGTTTCATGCGCAACATTCTTATCGGCTGTTTAGACTGCATGACAACTAATTGTTGACTTTATGTTGTTTGTAATTTAGATTGTAGCGCAGCACCCCGAAGGATTGCTTGTTTCTAAGTTACCTGGTGAATTTGAGGTAAGTTTCCTCCTTTCGGAAGTGGCTTTTGCTTTTGTCCTTTTCTGTGTATGTTTCTACTGAAACAAATATTGGCGCCTGAGTCAGAGAGACAGCCAATAGCTCAGCATTCTAGACCACAGTTTGCTTGGGCTCGTTCCAGCTCATGCACACTCTTCTAAACCATGGTTCAGCACATTAGTGCACAATCTACACCCCTTGACTTAATATTATATAGCCTTTGGTCTTTAGGAAGAAGGGAAGCGGGGGGTGGGCATAGCTGTCAACCGTCCCTTATTTGGTGGGAAATATTGTTCAGCGTAGACCAAAAGTGAACAAAACAGACAAGAAATTTTACTGGGTTATATTCTCTGGGTGAAAATGGAGATACTTTCCAGTTTTTATGGACCAGATTCAAAGAGATTTCCTATGAAAAGTTCAAATTCAATATTTTCCCTTTTGTCCACCCCACTCGCTGCTCATTTCCTTCTTGACCAGCACTTGAACTAAATGTTTTGGAGAGCATTTTAGCTTCCAAAAAGTACCTATTTTTTATTGCTTGTTAGTATGGCTATTGCAAGTCCAAAGGAAGAATATTGCAGGACGTCCTTTTTGCATTGATTAATCAGATTTTCTTTATATCTAGCGACATTTTAAAGAAATACTGGCAGTAAAGAAACTAGGTTTCTTAAACCTGATGGAACTGGTTGGTGCCCTTAGTGATGTTCTCCATATTGAATGCAAAGAAGGGGAGCAAGACTGGCGCATCTTTGACATTGAGTCACAGTGCTTAAGAGATGGTAAGTGGGGAACACTGCACTTGCTGATACTTCCAAGGTGGCAGGTTGGATTGGGCACAAAAAAACAAACTTCTTAACCCATGCCATTTGATAAAGCAAGTTTGCATTTGGGTTGCAATAGACTATATTTCATACCAAAGGTGTGTTGATAGGCTCCTATTGTTTTCCCCTTGGCACACAATATATTATCACATGCCGTCTCAATTTCCAAGTACAGTGGTACCACAGGTTAAGAACTTAATTCATTCTGGAGGTCTGTTCTTAACCTGAAACTGTTCTTAATCTGAGGTACCACTTTAGCTAATGGGGCCTCCTGCTGCTGCCGCGCAATTTCTGTTCTCATCCTGAAGCAAAGTTCTTAATCTGAGGTACTATTTCTGGGTTAGCGGAGTCTGTAACCTGAAGCGTTTTAACCCGAGGTACCACTGTAGTGTGAGATTCCAGGCGTTCCAGGTGTTTACCAAGGTTCAGTTTCCTTGGAATGAGGCACCGTGGAGATTGTGGTGTCTTTATAATAGGGAAGCTTTTAATCGGTGATATTTTACTGTATTTTTTGTTTCTATGGAAGCCGCCCAGCGTGGCTGGGGAAACCCAGCCAGATGGGCGGGGTACAAATAATAAATTATTATTATTATTATTATTATTATTATTATTATTATTTATAATATGTGATTTATTTACACATATATACAAAATGAGTCTAGGATGGCAGGATTCACAGCATTAACACCCCAATGAGCTTTTGCTTCTTCCAAAGCTGCAGCCTTAGATTCGAACAGAAATCAAACATCGCTCTGACTCTGGCTTCCTAGCCTGTTGCTTTTCACCTTCTAGCTTCTATCTCACATCACTTAACACTCTCCACTCTGCCTTTGTCCTTCCAACTACCCACGAGTTGAGGAAGAGGCCTCCACCCATTTGCTGTATGGTACAGAGCCCCTTCCTTTGCTTCCCTTAATGGCTCATTACCCAGGCTATCGCCTCACCAGGAAGTCGCCAGTTGCTTGTGTGCACTCTTGTCTGATGAGGGTGCTTAAGCTGGGGGGGGGGTGTCCCACTAATGTGCCAGTTGTTCAACTGGGGCACAAGCCTGAAAAAGTTGATGCCAGCTATGTAGAGGGCAGAAGTTGTGGTGTGTGTGCATTCTGTGCCCCCCTAGGAGCTGCTGTAAGTGCATGCTTTTGTCAAAAAGGAATTAAACCACCAGCCGTTTGTCCGCCTTGGCTGAGTGTGCGCAGGATAATAGCGTCCTTATAAGTGGGATGGTCTGCTCCAGAATATTTGGCAGGGGTGAAACAAAGGTGAACCATGCTTGCAGCTTGTAATTTTAGCCCTCAGAAAGGCTGGCAGATTGCACCTTGTTTCACTTTCCAGCTTACAGATCCTTCCAAGGTGGATCCGAAGAAACATTAAACTATATTTTTACAAATTGCGCTAAACAATATCAACATATCAAATTTATCAAAGCAGAGAAGGGCTATAGCTCAGTGGTAGAGCATCTGTCTTGCAAGTAGAAGGTCCCAGGATCAGTCTCTGGCATCTCCAGGTAGGGTTGGGAAAGCCCCCCCCCCCCCCCAAATCCTAGAGAACCACAGTCAGTTGCAGTACTGAGCAAGATGGACCAAGTAGATGGACTCAGTATATGGCAGCTTCCTATGTTTGTATCAAGGCTCTTTTCACAGGTCGAGGGAATGTCCAGCTGAACAGGCTCTGAGATGGTCTTCAGATGCCTCCCTCCCTCTTCTGTCACAAGAGACTAGGGCCCTGCGGGACTTGACATCTTTCCGCAGGGCCTGCAAGACAGAGTTGTTCCGCCAGGCCTTTGATCAGGGCGCAGCCTGACTCCCTCCTCTGGCAACCTGCACAGAACTTTGCTTAATTGGTTGCCATCAATTTGATTTAATTAATTTTTATAATGAAATATTTTTAGATTGTGTGATTATTTGATTTTTTGATTATTTGATTGTTGTTAGCCGCCCTGAGCCCGGCTTCGGCTGGGGAGGGCGGGATATAAATAAAATTTATTATTATTATTATTATTCTTATTCTTAGATCAGGCATACGCAAACTAGCCCCTCCAGATGTTTTGGGACTACAACTCCCATCATCCCTAGCTAACAGGACCAGTGCTCAGGGATGGTAGTCTCAAAACATTTGGAGGGCCAAATTTGTCTATGCCTGTCTTAGGTCCTTCCTAATTTTCTGTGATGTGTGAAGATGCATTAAGCATGCATGCTTAATAGACTACTTTTATTTTTGAATTTAACAACACCTTTTTTGGGGGGGGGGGAATAGCAGCCAAGTAGGGGAAATTTTGAGCAGAAAAGCAGGTCAGGACCCTGCCCTGATTCAGAATGGGAGCCTATTCCAACTGGACACTGGTTGGTTTTTCCCAGGTGTGAAAATGGCAGATGAACTATGTTTCCTTAAAACATATAACTATACATAAACTATACATAAACTAAACATAAACCGCTCAGCTGGAAAGGGGAAAGAGGGCGGTCCCCGGGCGTGCCTGGCCTTAAGTAGGCTAGGCCATGCCTCCCCAGCCCACCGATTGGCAGGTCCGGGTCGACGACACGCCCGGGGATTCCCTGGATCTCACGGGGGCAATAAGCCAGCCCCCGCGTGTGTGGCAGGGGTTAGCCCGCAACCCCCTCTCCTCCCAAGCTTGGAAACGGCTTTGGCCTTGCCTCTGTGATGTATGATTCTTGAATGCAAACTTCCTCCTTTGGGCTTGAACTTTGGGAACTGCCAATTCAGACTTTTTAAAATGAAGGTTGTGTGTTTGCCTTCTAAACATAAGTATCTGTTGTTCCTATAGATGAGCATGCAAGTGATAAGATTGCCCAGCCTGACTCTTTAGCACATGAAGAGACGCCAGATGTGCATGAGCTGCTCAGCTGGAATTTTCCTCTGGAGGAATCTAAGGCTCCAGATGTGAAACTTAGTGTAGTAACGAAGATGACGACACCGGTAGGCTGACATTGCCGTGGTATCATGGTTAACATGTAGCGTCATGTTTTACAACAGTTGGATAGATATCAAGAGACGACTAACAGTGGATTGTATTTTTTTTTTAAAATCAGTTGTTTTTGTGTATAATTTTTATTAATTTTTCTGTTTTACAGTTTAACATACTCATTTTACATCCTTAAGATATCAGTGACGTGACTTCTTCCCTTTCCCTGGTTCATTTTACACATCATAAATCCCTGCATATTTTACAAAAGCTATACCTTTCAGTATTCCATTATTGCATCCATCAACATTTACATTGTTTAATTTATCTTAATGCTGCCAGCATTTTCAGCTGTACACAATTATTTCCCATATATTCAATAAACTTTTTCCATCTTCTTTAAACGTGTGCTCTTCTTATTCTCTTATTCTATATAAGTCTGCAAGTTGTACATATTCTGTCAAAATATTTATTAACTTGTTACCAAAATTAGATTTAAGGCTTTCCTTTAACCAGTGATATTAAAATGTGCCTTATTGTTTAATATATTAGCTTTGTTTATTTAATTATTACTTGCTAACAGAGTTTTGCAAGCCAACCTGCAATTTAAGTGCTCAAGGCAACTCACAACAAGAACAAAAAATTAAAATTAAAAACCAAAAGTATAATATAGTTTAAGAATGCACATTTTGTCAGTAGGTTTCAGGTGAAGTTCCTTGGGAAGATAATTCTACAGTGAGCGCTGCCACTGAGATGTAGCCAACTGCCACATCTCATTTGGAGTAGGACTTCTGAGAAGATCTCTAGATGTAGGTTGGTAGGCATGTGGTTCAGGTACCCTGGTCCAAACTGGTCCTTAAAGGTTCAACACCTCAAATTGGGTCTGGGAATAGTCTGGGAGCCAGTGAAGACGACAAAGCATTGGTGTGATACACTAATTTCATAAAATCTCAGTTAGCTTTCTCTCAACCAAATTCTGAAGTAACAGAAGTTTCCAGGCTGTATTCAGCCATAGCCCCACCCCCACAATTAGGATTTTTCCCTACCTCTGTCTCTCCTACCTTTGTTTTTCAAAAATCTCTCTGGTTTGCATTTTAAAATTGTATTAAGAATGTTTATTTACATTGTGTTTATATTAGTTCAGTGATATCCCAAGCTGCGCAGTGTTTTTGCCTGGGGAAATGGAATATAAGTATGTAAACACATAAGTAAGTGAGGAAAATGTGAGCGAGAGAGGCTTTGATGTTTCAGCAGAACCATGTCATAGAGGAATTATTCACTGAGGGTATGGAAAATCAGGAAGGGATGTAATGGAGTTAGGGCTGTCTGTGTGGCACTTTATGTTGCATGTTAGGGCATCCAGACTCATTGCTGTTGGGATGGAGACTTGGAAGACTAGGAAAGCGTTTTGGATTCCCGTGTAGTCAAGTACTTGGGATTTTCCAGCCCTGGAAATCTCTTGAGTGTCCCGGATGAATCTGTTGTACTGCTTGGATCAGAATGACTTTCTTTTACTTTCCTTATGTTTGCAGCACCTGGGTATAGAGGATACTCACATTATTCAAGAGATCATGGAAAATGAAATCCCGCCAGATGCCGTCCAGGACAGAAGCCTTTACAGCCTTCCCCAGCTGGACACCAGTGCTTTAGTGGGACTATTTGTGGAATACATTGTCTCTCCTTCGCAATTCTATGTCCGAATCTACAGTGCAGAAACGTCAGTGAAGTTAGAAAACATGATGTTGGAAATGAGGTGAGGGGGAACTTACCCATTTCGGTCTGGGCTTTTCGTTGTATATGAGCTAGGATTGCAGGGAGAAAAGAGAACCCAGTTTGGTATTGGGTGTTCTTGTGGTCTGTCGAAACTCATGTGCAAAAACTTTACCCTGTTTCTTGGGAAGGGTATTCTTTGATGTATACATTTCAGTGTGCATGGTTCTCGTATTTTATTTTATTGAAGCAGCACGATAATCAACCGAGCAGAAAACCCTTCTAAACATCAAAATAGGTCTGAACAAACAAATGGGGTTTTAGTAGATGTTTAATGCATCCAACCAATGAAACTTCCCATATCTCTTTGGGTTGGTGCCATCTTGTCAATCTCCTACAAAAGCCTGGGTGAACAGCTGCATTTTTCAGCTGCCACCCAAGCAGTCTATGTAATCAGAGGGAGAGTCAGCAGTGTTCACCTGTCCTCCAGTTGTCCTCATTGCTCTGCACACTCAGGCAGGGAAGAGGAGGGACAAAGTCAGTGCAGTGCAAACACACTAGTGTTTTCACTACAGCCTCCTTGCCCCTTTACCTATCCACCAGAGTCAACAGTGACACAAGCAACTGAACATCAGATGAATCATAGAATCATGAAATTGTAGAGGAAGAAGAAGGAGGTGCTGACCTAAATGGCCTCGGTCCTGTATACCTGAAGGAGCATTTCCACCTACCATCATTCAGCCCGGACACTGAGGTCCAACGCCGAGGGCCTTCTGGTGGTTCCCTCTTTGCAAGAAGTGAAGTTACAGGGAACCAGGCAAAGGGCCTTCTTGGTAGTGGCGCCTGCCCTGTGGAACACCCTCCCATCAGATGTCAAGGAAATAAGCAACTATCTTACTTTTAAAAGACACCTGAAGGCAGCCCTGTT
Source organism: Podarcis pityusensis (assembly GCF_964106645.2). Taxonomy (NCBI): domain Eukaryota; kingdom Metazoa; phylum Chordata; class Lepidosauria; order Squamata; family Lacertidae; genus Podarcis; species Podarcis pityusensis. The sequence continues at coordinate 92,945,265 of NC_138030.1, read as the reverse complement.
TAGGGAAGTTTTTAATGTTTAATGCTGTATTGTGTTTTTAACATTCGGTTGGGAGCCGCCCAGAGTGGCTGGGGAAACCCAGCCAGATGAGGGGGTATAAATAAGAAATAATAATAATTTAGTCCAACCCCTGCAAAGCACAAATGTCCCCACCCTGTCATCTGCTCCTGGATCTGCTTCTATGCCAGTTGTAGTTCTATAGCCACCACAGATAAGACCCTATCTGTGGTCACTGCATGGTGTACTTGTCCCATCAACAGGACCACAGGGATGACTTCTCTTGCAGATCTCAATGCAGATTAATAATGGTATAGGGATATCTGAGACTCAAAAGTTTTTTAAGACTTCAAATGTCTGCTACTTAGCCATAGGATTGTACTGTTAGTGACCCACTTGGATCCTGTATTTCAGACGATGCTATTCTAGTAAACATGTAGCTGACCGATACATCATGCCCGAAGCCTCAATCAGTCCTGGTCAGCTTTGTTGTATAAAAAATTCGGAAGACAAATGGTGGTACAGAGTTATCATTCATCGAGTGCTCAATGACCAGGAAGTGGAAGTGTTTTACCCGGACTTCGGAAGTACGAGGACTGCCCAGAAATCCTCGCTGAGGTTTCTGAAGTAAGTAAATCGTGTGCTAGGCAGGGAATGCTTATCGGCTGAGAACTGGTGAATGGTGAGACCTCTTTCTTTTCTACTCTTGCTCTCAGAAAAATTAATGGAGGATAAGATTATGTTCTACCTCCACTTTCAGAGGCAGTCTGTTCCTGGATATGAGTTGCTGCACTCCGGTCCTGCTTGCAGACTTCCCAAAAGCTTCTAGGTGGCCACTGCAAGAACAGGATGCTCATTAGATGGGTCATTGACCTCATTCAGCAGAGATGACTCTTATGCTCTCATACGCAAATCCCACGCACCCTTCCTTCCTCTCACACACAAGTCCATTCACTCAACATTCTTTTCACTTTCTCTGTCTCCCTGTCTGCCTGCCCCCACCTCACATACCCACACCATCCAAGGCTGATTTCAAAGGTAGCACTTACGTATCAGTTCCCACATCTTGTCATCTCACACCTAAAATCCAAAGTTCTTTCAAAACTGACTTGCCCTCTGTCATAGGCAGTAAAATAACGTTTGGGAACACAGACAGTACAGTGCAAAATGACTCTTGCTATTTAGCATAAGTGGGTGAAAATCCACTTCTGCTAAATAGGCAAACTAAGGCCCGGGGGCCGAATCCGGCCCAATTGCCTACTAAATCCAGCCCGTGGATGTTCCGGGAATCAGTGTGTTTTTACATGAGTGGAATGTGTGCTTTTATTTAAAATGCATCTCGGGGCTATTTGTGGGCATAGAAATTCGTTCATTTTTTTTCCTTCCAAAATATAGTCCTGCCCCCCACAAGGTCTGAGGGACAGTGGACCGGTCCCCTGCTGAAAAAGTTTGCTGACCCCTGTATAGTCCAAAGGCTATTCATCAGGAAATAAGGATTTGTTTTAAGTTTTAAGTTTTTAAAAAATTGTTTAACCACATCAGTTTACAAACATAGATACATATGCTATAATGTTATTGTTTTAGTTAACTAAATTGTTTAAAAAGTCCAAATATAAACAGTTAACTTATTAACCCACACAATAATTTCATAATTATCTATGTACTTCTAATAGTATAACCAAATCAGTAATTTTTGATATAACTGTAAAAACTACTCTGAAAATTTATCACACAAAAAATGAAACCTTCCTCTAGTTGTAAATATTAAGATGATACCAGCAAGAATGAGTCTTTCTGTAAAGAAAGTGAGTTAAATCAAGTCTTACTGACTAGTGATTTAAATCGTGATTTAAATCAAATCCACCTTTGTGTGGACTCAGTCTTGCTTACTTTCTTTCGTGGGAAATGCCAAATGTCAACGCTTTGTTCATTATCCAGTTTGATGCAAGACTACTTGGCTTGGGGCAGCAAGTCAAAAGTGGCCCTTTGAATTACCTTGTTCTTGTTGCAGGTCTTGTTATGCAAAGCTTCCTGCTCAAGCAATCCCTTGTTCCTTAGCTTGGGTGAGACCTACAGAGGTATGTATATATGTATTATTTTTTCAACTAACCTTACCCTAGATGTTTGGGAACAACTTAAAAATAAGCTGGCTTTTGTTTTCTGTTCTTGTTTTAAACTTTAACGTATGTGTTCATTTGTTTACTGCACATTTTTTACCAATGTTGTAGCATTTTTATGTTGCATCCAAAAAGTGCACAAGCTTTGGCAAATACTTAAGGAAATCTCATAACGGTTAGGTATTTGCTGAGACTGCTTCTCTTCATGCCCTACATCTAGTGGATGAGTGAATCATAGAGTTTGAAGGGACCCTCAGGATTCTAGTACAACCCCCTGCAATGCAGGAATATGCAGCTTTCCCACATGGGAATCGAACCTGCAACCTTTGCATTATCAGCATGCTCTAATCAACTGAACTATCTTGTTGCATATTATTTGGAGTGAAAGGAGCAACCAAGGGTATACTTGTCAGTTATATCTGTATATCACAAGATGTTAGGGCGGAAGAAGAGTCATGAAGGATTAAGAGCAATGATAACATCAGAATTTTAAAGTTCAGAAGGTGGAATAGCTCAAAGAATAAGTGAATAAGAAAAATGTGTTTTGGAAAGTAAAGATAAATAAGATTTGAAGCGCTATTTTAGGGGGGGGGGAATCGAGATACAAAAGGAGAACACAAAAAGCAGCTGGAATGTATTAAGACTAATTAGATAGAATCTGATGTGCAGAGCCAATGAAATTATTTTTTCAACTCTGCTTGACTTTGTACCTTATCCTTTCTTTATCAAGGACAATTGGACTGCCAGTGACATACATGAATTCCAAAGGTTGTGTGAGCTGAAGCTGCTTGTGGGAGTCGTGGATGAATACATAGATGGAATCCTTTACCTCTTCCTCTGTGACACCAGCTCTGACGAGGATGTCTACTTGCACAATGCACTGAGATTAAAGGGCCATGCATTCATCTGCAGAGAAAACCTTCCTTCCAAGGTGAGGGCAAATATTTGCCGGAGGCACTAAGGGAAGGTTAAAATGGATAAGTATCTCTTAAGGCCATGAGGTTCTTAAACTGATTTGTGGTGATGACCCATTGAAAACTGAGGGGGGATGGGGATGTCCCAAGTGTTCTTAGTGCTAACTAAACCAAACCAAAAAATGTTAAGTCTGTGGAAGGATGATAAAAAGAATGACATGGCATGCTTTTTTTCTAAGAGAGCACCATGTGAAAGCATGTGGAAACATAGTTTGATGATTATAAGTATGTTAAAAATCAGTGACCCAGAAAAAGCCCACATGATTATTATTATATTTAATTCAGTTGCATTATTATATATTTTTTAAAAAAAACCCTAGTTATTTTTAGTTAATTTCCAGGTTGTTAAATCTTTTTAAAAAATGAATTTTATTTATCATTTTTCATTTTGCAACAATGCATAAAAATCAACAAACCCCAAAATAAGAACAAATCAACTTTCCCCCCACCCCATTCATGGTTCCTTCGGTTTATCTTTTCTTCTGCATATCTACAAAATGCCTCAATTGTTTGTTTCCTGTAAACTTTCTTCACATATTCTTTACTGTTCGTTTTAAGTTAACCCTGCTAAAGCTTTAAGTTGTTTACAATAACTTTTTAAATAGTCAGTAAATGCACCCCAATCTTTATTAGTTTTTTTTCTCTTCCTGATTTCTTCCTGTAAGTTTGGCTGTCTCTGCATATTCCATCAGTTTTATCTACCAGTCCTCCTTGGTTGGAACTATTCCTTCTTTTCTTTTTAAAATATTTTTTTATTGGTTTTAACATACTTTCCAGACAAAACAACCATCCCACCCCATCTTATACATTTGTGGCTATAGTTAGCCTATGACTTCCATCAATCCCTTCTGATGATTTTAAAAATTCATCTCCTATTCCTGCATTTTTGGTTTCATATTATCTTAACGTTGCATTGGCAAATGACTTGTAAACTACTTTGGTAAGAGTTTTTCTTTAAACTGTATACAAATTTATTAAATAAATAATATTCTTCATTCTCCTGCCTTTAACAGAATTTCAGAGAGCCATTCTTTTCCACATTGTATCTGAAACCCGGACCGGAGCAGCAGTCTGGTTTGACAAAAGCAGAAACGCCCTTGCTTACGCAGGAATCTCTTTGTGACCTTCCAGAAGTACCAGATTCAGGGTCTTGCTACAATGAAGTGCTTTCCCAGGTGGAGATTTTTGAGTTTTTCTGTTTAAATAAGCATTGATGTTGCATCTAGTGAAGTATATCCAAGCAGTTAAAATAAATACATGAGCAAAGTTAACAGGGAGAGCTTCTCCAAGACCCATTAGAACATAATATGGGTAATGGAATCACTTTGATCTAAGATACCATACTAGTTTCATTTGGAGACCTCAACAAATACCTTCCATTTGTTTATTTGTTTAAACAAAGATTTTATTGGGACAATCTAATCCCACTAACATGTAACTTAAACTGCACTGCAGTTTAAAGGGGTGTGTGGTGGAGGTGTTAAACAAGCCTCTTGAAGCCGGCAGCTGTTTTGTGGGGTAGTGAGGTGGCCAATATTGCCGTTGAGGAGGTGAGTACCTCTTGGGAGTCCTACAGCATCTCATGTGGCCCGGTGAGATTCTTGTGAAAAGATGGGGGTGGGTACCTTTAAAAGGACTGGCTGGCCACCTTGCTACCCCTCTCTTTTCCTTCTAGCAGACAGTTTTGTTTTATCAGCGAGTGAATTGTTTAAAACAAAGGACGTTGAATTAAAAATTTTCCTTTTAAAAGTTGATGGTACTGTAACTTGGCCCCGAATTGTTTTCTAGAGTACAGCAGACCCTGAGATGCCACTCCTCGAGCCAGTATATATGTGCGACGAAATCTGGGATGAGAACTGGACATCTTCCAAGCATTTTGAAGAAGAGAAAAATGGTGATACTTTGTCCCCTGACAACGCTGTGTTTCCTCGCCATTCTTCGAGTGATGAAGGGTATAAGGAGGAGACTCAGCACAACCAGGAATTGACACAACAGGTGGTGGTTGTTCAGTGTTGATGGGAGGGAAATGGTCAGATGGGTTGTTGGTGAAGTTGCAAAGCCTTTTCGTATCCCTTAGCTATGTCTTTCTAGCCCTTTTATTATCCCAAAGTCTGAGACCAGAGGCAATGCTCTCCAGCACAATAGATTTATTTATTAAAAAGATAATAAAAAGATTTAGGGGCAGAGATCAAGAGTTGTTGAGGGGGTTTTTTTGGACCATCACGTGAGCTGGGACAGCCCACGATCAACCCAGTTGGACAGGCAAAATTTAGAGAGTTGTAACCCCTTTCCCTTCAGATTAAATGACTTTCAAAGTGGCCCTGCCGTTGGGTTTATAATATAAAAGACACAACAGAAAACGGAATGGATTTGGTGGGGAGGAGGGAAAAAAGAAAATTCAGACACCAGCTATTCCTAGACTGCTTACAAAGACCAGCTGGAATGGAAAGAATTTAAAAGTTGCTGGCCTTAGGTGAGTTGATGCAGTCCCATCACTGATGTAGGTTGATTGAATGGCTATAGTTAGATGCCAGTTTTAGGGAGGATAAAGCCCTTCCTTGCCACTCCCATTGTACTTACCAGAGAAAGTTCTTCTGGACCCCAAATTGCTCGTGTGTGTCTTCAGTATGCTGCTTTCAGTCTAGATTGATTCTAGATCCTGCCATCCACAAGGTTAGGTGTGATTACTTGATAGGCATTTGAACCCAGCCATGCCTTTTCCTTCCTGCACATGCCCCAGATAAAGAAATAAAGAAGTGGCAATTGTGATTTTGGTATAACCCACACAGTTATTGGGCAAGTGTGGGTACATAATAGGGTTGCCTACATCTTTTTTCAAAAGGAAACACTGTGAGATAATGCATAATCCATCTGCAACAAACTTTTATTTTTGTAATATAACCTGTTTCTCAGGAAGTGCTTTTCAGGGGGAGAAAATACACAGTAGATCTAGATTGTTGGGAGAGGCATGCTACGTAGAAAAAACAAGGACTCAGTTACCATTGATTCTAGCAGCCAAAGTTGTAAGAAGATAGAAAATGAGAGCAAACAAGCACCTGTAAACCCTGGTTTGCTTGTTCTAGGTTTCAGTATCGAGCTGGTAGTAGTGTTGATCCTCTGGACTTTTAGTAATGTTTTGAAATACTGTACTGCGTATGAGTTTTTGGTTTCATATTATCTTAACGTTGCATTGGCAAATGACTTGTAAACTACTTTGGTAAGAGTTTTTCTTTAAACTGTATACAAATTTATTAAATAAATAATATTCTTCATTCTCCTGCCTTTAACAGAATTTCAGAGAGCCATTCTTTTCCACATTGTATCTGAAACCCGGACCGGAGCAGCAGTCTGGTTTGACAAAAGCAGAAACGCCCTTGCTTACGCAGGAATCTCTTTGTGACCTTCCAGAAGTACCAGATTCAGGGTCTTGCTACAATGAAGTGCTTTCCCAGGTGGAGATTTTTGAGTTTTTCTGTTTAAATAAGCATTGATGTTGCATCTAGTGAAGTATATCCAAGCAGTTAAAATAAATACATGAGCAAAGTTAACAGGGAGAGCTTCTCCAAGACCCATTAGAACATAATATGGGTAATGGAATCACTTTGATCTAAGATACCATACTAGTTTCATTTGGAGACCTCAACAAATACCTTCCATTTGTTTATTTGTTTAAACAAAGATTTTATTGGGACAATCTAATCCCACTAACATGTAACTTAAACTGCACTGCAGTTTAAAGGGGTGTGTGGTGGAGGTGTTAAACAAGCCTCTTGAAGCCGGCAGCTGTTTTGTGGGGTAGTGAGGTGGCCAATATTGCCGGCGAGGAGGAGAGTAGCTCTTGGGAGTCCTACAGCATCTCATGTGGCCCGGTGAGATTCTTGTGAAAAGTTTGGGGTGGGTTCCTTTAAAAGGACTGGCTGGCCACCTTGCTACCCCTCTCTTTTCCTTCTAGCAGACAGTTTTGTTGTATCAGCAAGTGAATTGTTTAAAACAAAGTGCATTGAATTACGTAAAAACATTCCTTTAAAAAGTTGACGGTACTGTAACTTGGCCCTGAATCGTTTTCTAGGGTACAGCAGGCTCACGCTCAGGCTCTGAGATGCCGCTCCTCGAGCCAGTATATATGTGCGACGAAATCTGGGATGAGAACTGGACACCTTCCAAGCATTATGAAGAAGAGAAAAATGGTGATACTTTGTCCCCTGACAACGCCGTGTTTCCCTGCCATTCTTCGAGTGATGAAGGGAATGAGGAGGAGACTCAGCACAACCAGGAATTGACACAACAGGTGGTGGTTGTTCAGTGTTGATGGGAGGGAAATGGTCAGATGGAATGATGATGGATGGAATGGCTATTGCTATATGCCAGTTTTAGGGGAAGATAAAGCCCTTCCTTGCCACTCCCATTGTACTTACCAGAGAAAGTTCTTTTCTTAATCTTAGTTATCCTAACCACTTTTTTCTGCCAGTACGTTTGCTGAACTATGTTCACATTATCCCTCTTGCTTTTACTGTCAATGAGCATCACTTTTTGGGGGCCCTTTTACTTACCAAATGTGTAACACATTTTTGGCAGAATGTGGATATTTCCATTCCCTTTGAGAGAACAAACTGTCTGAGTCTGGAACCCCTGAACAGAAAAGTGGAGTTATCTGGAAGAATGGAGGTAAAGTCATTTCCGTTGGCTTACCTTGTAAACTTGATTTCCGGCTTTAAAGTAGCACAGATTAATTCCATTATTGGGATGGCATGCATGGTTGCATAACCCAAGATACATTGTCAGACCCTACATACTTGTTGAATCTTAGCGTGGTTGTGGAGAACTCAGAGGTCTAATGGGGACCTGCAAGTCTGTTTTATCTTTCACTCTATCCAGGCTATACCCTTCACTGACTGCTTCGCATGTTGAGTGTTACTGGTTTTTTTTTTTTAAAAAGAGGAACATCACCTCCAGGCTACTTCTGGCAAGGAGGGACAAATGGAAGTTGTGCTAAACATCAATATGGGAAATGGGTATTCAGGTTTGCTTAGGTTTGCGCCATACCTTTCTTCTGTATGCAGGCTGGCATATTTTGTACAAACTGGGGAAGAAAGAGTCCCAGAATGTTCCACTTTCCCAGTGCCATGGATTCTTTCAGCTGTGTTTGAGTGAATCCTGTTAACCATGGTTGCAGTGCCTCTGTTCTGTCTCCATTTTTTATACCAGTAATGCCCTACAAACTCACTCCCCTTGCTTCTCTGTTCTTAGCTCTGTCATGGGAACCTGTTTTGTAGCCAAAATATGGATTGAGATGATAAATAGGAGAAAAGGACTAGCTTGCTTCCACAAATGCCAGTGAATTAGCAGTAAAAAATCCCATAAAATATAAAAAGGAAGTGCATTTGTTAACGCAGTGTAAACACATAGAGCCCTGTGGTGATTAGCCCTTCCTGGTGTCTGGGTACATGTGTTCACTGCATGTCCTCTGCTTTTTACAGAGTTTGCCAAATAGCGGTGTGTTAGTGGCAGGTACTGTTTGTGTATGAAGGAAAATAAACTCTCAGTTCTTTTCAGTGGCCTGTGACAGTGGCATGGGTCACACGGGTTTACTTTTGCCCTAAATCAGGTTTCTTCCCTGTCCATTTGACTACAGGCAAGAAACACTCTTGGAGCTACATCTGATTCTTTGTCACAAACGCTGCAAGAGTTTTACATCTCCATTGTCCATTCCAAGCAATCAGCAGAGGAGAACAAATTAGATTTGGATCTGAACAAATTATCTGGCTACGGTTCCCAACCACTTCCATCACCATCTGCCATACACGGTACTTGTGGGCTGCTTAAAGCAAAAACTGTTCAAGTGCATAATCTGGCTATATTAATCCTGTTTAAGTAGTACCCTTACTACTCTATTGACATTAAACTGCAAGTCCTAAGAATGTCTGCGCAGAGTCCCACTTGGAGTCTGAGCGGCGAAATGGACACCTCATTCATCATTAAAGTTGCAGCAGAGAGAGAAGTGTGGAAACCTTACTGCCTAAGTGCCTTGAATGGTTGCTTGTGCACAGCATATCCTACTGAAACAATGTGGGAGGATCCTGCAGCTCATATCGAGGCGCAGTTGGTGCATTACTGCACCCACATAGGAGCTGCTTCCCGTGGTTCAATTTCGCAGTATTCCAATAAAAATGTGCCTGCCTGGCATACTCACTATCAGTTTTTAGGTACCCATCTAAGACATTATGATTTACTCAGGCATTTGGTGGCTAAATTAGCCTCTGCTGTGCTGCTCATCTTTTAGTGGGGTGGGGTAGGATTTGCCCTTCTTATTGTATCATTGGGTGAGCATTTTAGGAATTTTGTATTGTACATGGTTTTTAATTTGGTTTCTAAAGTTGATTTTATCGGTTTTTATTTTCTCTTATCTGTTAAGTAACTTTGAGATGTTTTTGTGTAGGGTGACTAACAAATGAAATAAAAAATGGGGATGGGACTACATTGTCCATTCCCCGGTTTTTCTTCAGTCAGGGCCAGCCTGAGGCAAAGCGAGGCAACCGCTTTAGGTGGCAGGATCTGCAGGAGCAGCAGATCCCGATTCCACTGTTTGTTCCTGATGTAGATCTTCACTCACCCCTTCTTCCGTGGGTGGGGTGGGGGGAATGCCATTTTGTGCTTTGCCTCAGGTGCCAAAATGTCTTGTAGCCAACCCTGTACTCTCTTGTCAGGGAAGCACATAAGTTGCCACCCCCAAGTGTGAATTGGCCCGTGGAATTTCCCTGTTGATTTGCCAGGTCAGAGAGCCGAATCTGAATCCTGTGAACTACATAGCCCAAGGTCACTTTTTTTTCTCTCTTTGCTGTTCAGGAAATGTTCCTTCAGAGAGGAAGGTGGATGACGCCTCCAGGACCCAAGTAATAACCCTGTATACCGCTCGCAGCTGCCCTAACCAAGGGGGCACAGGCCACAATGCCTTGGTGTTCACTGCCAAACTTCAGGGTTCCCCGGCATCCTGCGTCGCTTGCAGCCCCAGTGTAGCCCTTGGAGCCTCAGCACGCTTAGCTACATCTGGCGGCTTTTTCTCCTTTCATCTTAAGAAGATGGCGATATGAGGAAAGCCCAAGGTGTGGCTGGATGGCTATTCGAGACTTCAGTGGCTGGTTGCTTTCTTGTACACATTGGTAAAGGAAAAAAAAGGCTTGAAGGCTATGGGAATTCTACCTATGTTTCAATTTGGACTAAATGTGGCAATGAGTGCTAACTTTTCCCCTGTTTGTATAGTTTTGTGGATTCTCCTGTTCTTAATAGAATTGTTCCAAAAGTAATCAGTGAGTTGTCCTATTGTCATGTTTGCACCAAACTATTTTAAACTGGATATTTTATTGTAGCTAGACAGTTCTGTATATATTTTTGAAGTATTGAGTGCATTTAAAGAAGGGAGCTATTCCAGGCTATTTCAGAAAGGATTTGTTTGTTTGTTTTCATAACTTGATGTACAGTTAAACCTTGGCTCCCAAACACCTCAGTTTTGGAACGTTTCGGCTCCCAAACGCCAAAAACCCGGAAGTAAGTGCTCCAGTTTTTGAACATTTTTTTTGGAAGCTGAATGTCTGACGCAGCTTCTGCTTGAGTGCAGGAAGCTCTTGCAACCAATTGGAAGCTGCACCTCTGTTGTCGAAAATTTCGGAAGTCGAATGGGCTTCCAGAACGAATTACATTCGACAACCGAGGTTTGACTGTATAAGCGCAGAGTCCAGCAGCAACCAGGACACAGTCAGAAGTTACAGTTTTACCCACCAAGTGTCAGGCCAGGTTCCTTGTTATGAGCCTGATACAGTTGAGTAGGGGCCTATGGAAAATAAAAACAAACAAAACAAAAATGTTGTGGATGTGTTTGCTGCTCTGGACTCCTTTGGGAGGAAGGGTGGGATATAAATTCAGTAAATAAATAAATGGCAGCTGGTGTTGGGTGGGACTTTAAAGGAGGAATTGGGAGCTTAAAGTGGGCTCCAGGTTGTTCCTTTGCGGGAGAAAGGCACACTCCCAACTGCCCATCAGTTGATGTGCTTTAGGAGCATGCCTTGCTCGCGGAGTGGGGGGACTGGTTTCCATTCACAGGAAGCCACTTCCCCACCCCCACGATACTCCTTAAGCCTCCAATTTTAGGGTTTTAAGGGAGCGGTGTGGGGCGCCTCATGATCATAGTGTTTATGACTTCCAATAAAATGCAGAGGAAAAATTCCTAACATCCTTCACCTGGGGGCAGTGTTTACCATCTTTAGGGATAGCTTACATGGCCTCTGGAGCAAATTTGAAACCTGCTCACCCTCTTTCTCCCCGTGTCAGAAAAGTTACCTGAGCATCTTGAGCATGTATGACTGTGTGCTTTGTGTGCATAAGCATACTACAAGTATACGGTGGGATAAGCCCATGCATGACACTCAGATTTAAGCTATTTGCATGAATACAGATAGGATGAGAGAGAACCTAAGATAATTCTGGTAGCTGAGATGGAAAAGCCAAATAGTTTTCCTCAGTGTGATAAAATTATCCTTAAAAATTGTCAGTTTGCTGCCTGTTAATCTTGTCCAAGGCAGGCCATGGACACTGCCCCTCTCCCAACTACCACAACCATTCTTCGGCCTGTGTTTTCACTTGGAGCCAAATTACGTTAACTTTGTAGGGGCAGTTTCTACCTCCGTATAGAAGCTTGGAATCCCATGGGGGTAGGCTCAAGGCTTTTGTTCAGCTGGAACTCACCTGCACCTCTCAGGTGGGTTCTGGCCCCTCTCAGGTAGGCACCACTGACATTCGAATAAAACAAGGGAGGCGATCATGGGGAGTTCTGGCAGTTTTTTTCCTAAAAAGATAGCACTGGGTAGGCGAATCACATACATGTTAACATGTCAGCACCCGTTGCCATGGTAATGTCCCATGTGATGCACCCATCACACATGGTTACTAGATGTAGACATAGCTACTGCTGTGGTGTGGATCCAATCAACACAGGTAATATATAAATTGGCTGACAGGCTCCTTTTAGATTTTGGAATCTGAGCCTTTAAATAGGGCTGTTGCCATGACCTTGCCAAATGCTGGCCACAGTTGGAGGCAGAACATTGGACAACATGGACTTCTATTCTGATCCGACAGGACTAATTGTGCTCCAGCTTCTGGCAACTAGATGGCACTCAAGTACAGGTTATCAGCCACAGGTGTGATGATCCCCTCTTTATACAGCTGTCCTAAGGTTTCTGAAGGATATGCTAAAATGTTTAACCTAAAAAACCTAATTCAGGGAAGAACTGAATTCTTTACTTTGGCATATTGATGTTCCAAGTAGTAATAAGACCAGGAGCTAGACCTGTAAGGATTGCATGGAGGGTGTTCAGTGCGGTTTTGTGGTTTCCACCTGTGGTTTTAGTTGTCCCGTTCTGGAAGATGGGAAACAAATGGTTGGGTATTTTTCAGATGGAGATAGCAGTTGACTTAACATTACAAGCAAATCAGGAAAATTGTGTTTAGAACTGTTTCATTCTTTCATAGTTTAGATCATATGAGGCAGATGTTACAAATCTCTGTGTTAATCATCTTCCTATGGAATATCCTGCCTGCAAGTTAGGGCTTGATCAAACATGGATGGATAATGCACAATTAGCTTGATGTCCAGCGGCTGAATGTGTGACCTGACTTCTCTGAGAGGCATTGCGTTAAATTAAGATGGGATAAAGTTCCATCTGCTCTGTGCTTAGAGGTGCCTCATACGTGTTTGATGTGTGAAACAGACCATGTAGGGAAGGACTATAGCTTAGCCGTTGGCCGTATGCATAACATACAAAAAGGTCACTGTAGGTCTGGGAAGGACTCCTGACACTGGAGACATGCTGCAAGTCAGTGTAGACCAGAGTTGGGGAGTCTGTGGCCCTCCAGATGTTATTGGGCTTCAACTCCCAGCCAGCAATGGCCAGTAGTCAAGGATGATGGGAGTCCTGGCCAAACAAACATCTGGAGGTCACACATTCCCCACCCTTGCTGTAGGCAGTACTGATGGACCAGTGGCTTGACTTGGGAATGGAGGAAGCTGCCTTATACCAACTTGTCAAGATTGGACCAGAAGATCCACATTCCAACTTTCGCTCATCCATGAACCAGAGCAGGAGACTGTTTGTACATTGTGTTTTCTGAGCCTAGGCTACCTCTCTAGGTTGTTAAGACAATAACAAAATGTGCAGCCTTGACTTGCTAGAGGAAGGGATGAAAACGTAATAGGGTTGTGGCCATCCAGTCACGCGCATGTGTAAAAGCAGCCTTTAGAATCTGAATATCAATCCTAAAACTCTTCAGAAGCAGATCCCACCTGAGATAAATGAAGCTTAAAAGGTAAAGGTACCCCTGCCTGTCCGGGCCAGTCTTGACAGACTCTAGGATTGTGCGCTCATCTCTCTCTATAGGCCGGGAGCCAGCGCTGTCCGCAGACACTTCCGGGTCACGTGGCCAGCGTGACAAAGCTGCTCTGGCGAGCCAGCGCAGCACACGGAACGCCGTTTACCTTCCCGCTGGTAAGCGGTCCCTATTTATCTACTTGCACCCGGGGGTGCTTTCGAACTGCTAGGTTGGCAGGCGCTGGGACCGAACGACGGGAGCGCACCCCGCCGCGGGGATTCGAACCGCCGACCATGCGATCGGCAAGTCCTAGGCGCTGAGGTTTTACCCACAGCGCCACCCGCGTCCACCCAAATGAAGCTTACTCTGAAGCTTATAAGGTGCCTTGTAAATACAGTTAAACAACTTTTTGGAAGACCCGTTTTTTTCATGGGGAAACGCCAGTTGGAAGACGGTTTTTCAGTGCTAGTGATAAAATAGTAGGCTTAAGTGCCCTAAACCCTCGTTTCCTCCTTCTTCATTTCCCTGTCTCTTCTGTCTCTAAGGTGGTGCACACGTTACAGTTTACTCTGGCTCCAGTGTGCTTTCACTGCTGGTGTTTGGAGCTGTTTACACATGCTCTTAGCCATAATCCATATGTACTCTGTAGTTTCTTAAGAAAAACTCTACTCAATGTGTTTTGCCTGAAACCAGCTTCCACCTGAATTGAAAATTTAATACATACTCACTTCACAGTAAAGCCGTGGTGTGTACATTTAAGATAGCTATTGCACATATTCCTATGACAGCTTCATGAACAAGAGTGTGTGTGAAGGCATCCCTACTCCCTCCTTCGCTCTCTGGTGCGTACAGGTTTTTGGTTTAGGTACAATAGCAGTCCACACTTGCTCATACATTGATATTATCTCCCTGCCACTTCAGGAGATAAGGTGAAAAGATGGCCCAGTTGGGAAGTGTCCTAACATTTAATACAAACAAACTTTTTTCTCATTAGGGTTGAGAGAAGCTTGTATTTTGTTTTTCAAAGGGGGAGGGGACCTAAAGGCAGCTATGGAGAGGGTTGATGGATGTGTGATCTTATTTATTTATTATTGAATTTATATACTGCCCTATACCCAGAGGTCTCAGGGCGGTTCACAGAACAATATCAACATAAAACTACAATATATATATATAATTAAAGTAAAAACAACAACCCAATAACACCCCCTCGTCAAAAAAGAGCCACATTTTAAAAGGGCATAGGATGTAAATCAGATCAACCAAAGACCTGGTTAAAAGGCAAATTTCCCTGGGGAGAGCATTCCACAGATGGGGAGCCACTGCAGAGAAGGCCCGTTCTCGTGTTGCCACCCTCTGGACCTCACAAGGAGGAGGCACACGAAGGAGGGCCTCAGAAGATGATCTTGCAATCATTTCCCAAAATGCTTCCCTTTAAAGAGAAGAAGTGATGGATGAACATATGCACATGTTAACACAATGGGGTCTAAAAACAACTACAAAGGGGCACCCACCTGAAGAATAAAAGGAAGGGTGTGGCTGACGCCATCATTGGGCGTGATGGGGTATACATCTTGCCATGTCGGGCTGTGGCACCATGGATGAAAACCCCAGTGACTTCTCTATAATTACCATGTTGGTTTTTGCCAAATACAAGGTGCTGTGTGTTGGTGGCTCACTGGTCTATAATCCAAACCTATCTCTGCTCATGGGCTAAAATATTATAGTGCCTCCTAGCGCAGCCATTGCCAACCTGGTGCCCTCCAGATATTTTGGACTAGAGTTCTCATTGGCCCCAGCCAGCGTTGGGTGGGGTTAATGGGAGTTTTAGTCCAAAGTATCTAGTGAAGACTTAGGTTGGTGAAGGTCAGTCTTACTTTGTACTCATTCCACAAGTGTTGCTTGCACTTTGTGCTGTAGTGTGTTTAATTGTTGCCTCCCTTGTCCTGCTGCTGTTGCAACCAATCCGCAACTTGCTCACATTACTCCTTTCCAGAATGCCTATCTGCCTTCCTAGCATGGCTGCATCCTATATTTCAAACAGGACAGCTTCACATTTTAGCCAAGCTCTCGCTCTCCAAAGGTTATCAGCAGCTTATTGACAGATTTGAGATAACATGCACTGTAGCCTTTGGTGAATGGAATTTAATTAAAGTTGAGCAGTCTGCCAAGTTCTTTAAAAACACAGACAAAACCCCTAAAGCTTTCAGAATCGGCAGAGAGTATCTTTCCAAGAAAAGCATGGGCGGTTTCTCTGCATCCATCCTACCACCTCCTTGGAACTGTTGTTGATGCCAAAACTTCTCTGAATACAGCTAATCCTCATTTTAAAATGTGCACAGGGTAGTATGGCTTACGGACACCTACCTGACACTCTTGAGCAGAGGTGGGGAACCTTTTCCAGGGTCATCTTCCCTTCTGGGTGACCTTTGGAGGGGGGTGCACAGGGTCAAAAGTGGTTGGAGCAAATGATCTTAGAATAATAGAATTGCAGAGTTGGAAGGTACCATAATGGTCATATAATTCAGCCCCTTACAGTGCAGGTAGATTTTGCCCAACCTGGGGCTCAAACCTATGGCCCTGAGATTAAGAGTCTTAACACTCTGCCAACTGAGCACACATGTTACTTTTGTACAGTAGGTTAGCACACATGCACCTTACCCTATCTGGGCGATCAGGAAGCATTGTTGAAGTTCAAGGACACAGGTAGGCAGGTACAAACACTCGAAGAAGGTTGCAAAGCATAGTCGGCACAGGGATAGGCAGCAGTGTAAACAGCTCAGGCGGAGAAGGCATAGGAGGCAGCGGCACAGGAGGTAGAGGTACCAGCGGCAACGGCACAGGTGGTAAAGGCACAGGTGGCAGAGGCACAGGGGGTGGAAGCACAAACGGCAGTGGCAGAGGCACAAGAGGCAGGGGCAAGGGCAAAGGCGGTAGCAGAGGCGGCAGCGGCACAGGCAGTAGAGGCACAGGCGATGGAGGCATCAGCAGCAGGGGCAGCGGCACAGGCATTAGAAGCATAGGCGGTCAAGGCAGCAGCGGCTGTGGCAGCAGTATAGGCACAGGAGGTAGAGGCAAGAGCGGCAGCGGCATAGGCACAGGCATAAGAGGCACCAGCGGCATAGGCTTAAGCACAGGCGGTAGAGGCTCAGGTGGTAGAGGTACCAGCGGCAGCGGCACAGGTGGTAGAGGCACAGGCGGTGGAAGCACAAACGGCAGTGGCAGAGGCTTAAGCGGCACAGGCGGCAGTGGCAGCAGCTCAGGCGGAGGAGGCACAGGTGGTAGCGGCACAGGCGGTAGAGGCAGAGGTGGTAGAGGAACAGGGGTGGAAGCACAAACGGCAGAGGTTTAGGCGGTAGTGGTACAGGCCTCTGCCACTGCCATTTGTGCTTCCACTGCCTGTGCCTCTACAACCTGTGCCTCTACCACCTGAGCCTCTACCGCCTGTGCCACTGCCGCTGGTACCTCTACCACCTATGCTTAAGCCTACGCTGCTGCCGCTGGTGCCTCTTCTGCCTGTGCCTATGCCGCTACCACTCATTCCTCTACCTCCTGTGCCTATACTGCTGCCACAGCCGCTGATGCCTCAACCGCCTGTGCTTCTACTGCCTGTGCCGCTGCCCCTACCATTTGTGCCTCTACTGCCTGTGCCTCTGCCTCTGCTGCTGATGCCTCCACCGCCTGTGCCACTACTGCCTCTGCCGCTGCTGCTGCCACCTGTTTCGCTGCCGCCTCTGCCACTGCCGCCTCTGCCTCTGCTGCGGATGCCTCTGCCACTGCCGCTTGTGCTTCCATCGCCTGTGCCTCTGTCACCTGTGCCTCTACCGCCTGTCCACAAGCGCTGCTGCCTGTGCCTCTACCACGTTTGCTGCTGCCTTTACCACCTGTGCCTGTGCCTCTGCCGCTGATGCCTCCATAGCCTGTGCTGCTGCCGCCTGTGCTGCCGCCGCCTGTGCCGCGTCCACTGCTGCCTGGACTTCTGCTGCTTATGCTTGTACACCTGTGCCACTGCCGCCTGTGCCTCTACTGCAAGGCGCTGCCGCCTATGCTTATTCCAGCTGAGGTGCTGCCACTGCCGCCTGTGGCTCTGCCACCTCTGACTCTGCCACTGCTGTTTGTGCTTCCACCGCCTGTGCCTCTACGACCTGTGCCTCTACCGCTTGTGCCGCTGCCACATATGCCTCTTCCACCTGTGCTGCTGCCACTGCCACCTTTGCCTCTGCCACCTTTGCCCCTGCCACTGCTGTTTTTGCTTTCACCGCCTGTGCCTCTACCGCCTGTGCTGCTGCCACATATGCCTCTTCGGCCTGTGCTGCTGCCACTGTCGCCTCTGCCACTGATGCCTCTGCCACTGCCGTTTGTGCTTCTACCGCCTTTGCCTCTACCATCTGTGCCTCTACTGCCTCTGCCACTGGTGCTTCTACTGCCTGTGCCTATGCCACTGCAACTGGTGCCTCTTCCGCCAGTGCCTATGCCGCTGCGGCTGCTGCTGATTCCTCTACCTCCTGTGCCTATACTGCTGCCACAGTCTCTGATGCTCCGAACGCCTGTACCTTGACCACTTTTGCCACTGCCCCTTCATCTTGTGCTTCCACCGCCTGTGCCTCTACCACCTGTGCCGCTGCCGCCATGCCTCTTCTGCCTGAGCTGCTGCCACTGCAGCCTGAACCTCTACCGCCTAAGCCTCTGCCACTGCCGTTTGTGCTTCCACCGCCTGTTCCTCTACCACCTCTGCCTCTACCGCCTGTGCTGCTGCCGCCTATGCCTTCTCTGCCTGAGCTGATGCCACTGCCACCTCTGCCTGTGCCGCCTCTGCCTCTGCCACTGCCATTTATACTTCCACACCTGTGCCTCTACCACTTGTGCCTCTACTGCCTGTGCCGCTGCTGCTGGTACCTCTACCTCTGCTGTTGCCACTGCTGCCTGTGCCTCTGCTGCTGATGCCTCTGCCACTGCCGCTGATTCCTCCACTGCCTGTGCCTCTACCACCCGTGCCTCTACTGCCTGTGCCGCTGCCGCCTATGCCTCTTCCGCCTGAGCTGCTGTCCCTGCCTCTTGTGCCTCTGTCGCCTATGTCTCTGCCACTGCCGTTTGTGCTTCCACCGTGGTGCCTCTACCGCCCGTGCCGCTGCCGCTGGTACCTCTACCGCCTGTGCCTAAGCCTATGTTGCTGCCACTGATGCTTCTTCCTCTTGTGCCAAAACTGCTGCCACAGCGGCTGATGCCTCCACTGCTGGTGCCTCTACTGCCTGTGCTGCTGCTGCTGCTGCCGCCGCCTGTGCCACAGTCACCTGTGTCGCTTCCACTGCTGCCTGTACCTCTATCGACTCTGCCTCTGCCATTGATGCCTCCACCGCCTGTGCCTCTACCACCTGTGCCTCTACCGCCTGTGCTGCTGCCTCTAACACCTGTGCCTGTGCCTCTGCTGCTCATGCCTCCACCGCATGTGTCTCTACTGCCTCTGCCGCTGCCGCCTGTGCCGCTCCAGCCTGTGCCGCTTCCACTGCCGCCTGAACCTCTACCACCTATGCCTGTAACGCCTGTGCCGCTGCCGCTGGTACCTCTACTGGCTTCTTCCACCTGTGCCGCTGCCGCTGATGCCTCTACCTCTTGTGCCTATACTGCTGCTACAGCCGCTGATGCCTCGGCCCCCTGTGCCTCTATAATCTCTGCCGCTACCCTTCCTCTTGTGCTTCCACCGCCTGTGCCTCTACTGCCTTTGCCGCTTCTACTGCCGCCTGTACCTCTACCGCCTCTGCCTCTGCCACTGCCGCTGATTCCGCCACCGCCTGTGCCTCTACCAAATGCCTCTACTGCCTGTGTCGCTGCCGCCATGCCTCTTCTGCCTGTGCTGCTGCCACTGCCACTGCAACCTGTGCCTCTGCCGCTGATGCCTCTGCCACTGCCGCTTGTGCTTCCACCGCCTCTGCCTCTATCACCTGTGCCTCTACCGCTTGTCCGCTACTGCTGTCACTGTGCCTCTACCACCTGTGCTGCTACTCTAACTCCTGTGCCTGTGCCTCTGCCGCTGATGCCTCCACTGCCTGTGCCTCTACTGCCTGTGCCGCTGCCGCCTGTGCCGCTTCCACTGCCGCCTGGACCTCTACTGAGTATGCCTGTACCACCTGTGCCGCTGCCGCCTATGCTTCTTCCGCCTGAGCTACTGCCACTGCCGCCTGTGCGGCTGCCGCCTGTGCCGCTTCCGCTGCTGCATGTACCTCTACCACCTATGCCTCTGCCTCTGCCGTTGATGCCTCCACTGCCTGTGCCTCTACTAAATGCCTCCACTGCCTGTTCCTCTACCGCCTGTGCCTCTGTCACCTATGCCTCTTCCGCCTGAGCTGCTGCCACTGCCGCCTGTGCCTCTGCCTCCTATGTCTCTGCCACTGCCATTTGTGCTTCCACCGCCTGTGCCTGTTATCACCTGTGCCTCTACCACCTGTCTGCTTCCGCTGCCGCCTGTACCTCCACCAGCTGTGCCGCTACTCTAACACCTGTGCCTGTGCCTCTGCCGCTGATGCCTCCACCGCGTGTGCCTCTACTGCCTGTGCCACTGCCACCTATGCCACTGCTGCCTGTGTCGCTTCCACTGCCGCCTGTACCTCTACCGCCTCTGCCTCTGCCACTGCCTCTGATGCCTCCACCGCCTGTGCCTCTACCGCCTGTGCTGCTGCCGCCTGTGCCGCTGCCGCCTGTGCCTCTTCTGCCTGTGCTGCTGCCACTGGTACCCTGTAACTTGGCTTCTCGCAGCAAGGGAACTACCAGAAGGCCCTCAGCACTGGACCTCAGTGTCCGGGCAGAACGATGGGGGTGGAGATGCTCCTTCAGGCAAACTTACTTAATTTGCACTTTCTGAAACAATATACGGATTGCCACACGGGCATATTTCAAAAGTCACAGTTTTGTACTACAGTTCTGCAGCTAGTGATGTGTTCAGAAATGCATAGAGTTTTACCAGCATAAAGTGTGCATAAAAACAGTATGTATGGGTGAAAATAACATACAAAAACAGATTATTCTAGGGGGAAGTGCTTTGCAAAACTGGGAGTGGAATTCAATGTCGCATTAAGTTGGGTATTCATGAGTGGAATGAGTGCCCTTCCCCAAACCTGCTCTGGGGATTGCCCCAACCCTTCAGGGCAGATTTAGGGGGCATGGGGTGCACAGAGGGATGAGAGGGGGGGAAGCCCTGTACCTCATTCTGTGTACAGGCATCTCTCTACTTAACTTGCACTCGACTGTGTATCTGTGCAACACTGGGAAATAATTAAATACATTAATTTAAACTGCAAAAATGGCACAAAAAGAGCAGGAAAACTGTAGCAATCCCAGGAGCCTTTGAGGCCTGTGGAGAGTTGGTTTGGGAAAGAAGATTTGGAAAGAAGAATTGTGGTGGGGTTTGGCAGGCTTTTGTGGATTTGAAGCATAGTTTGACTTTTTAGATGCTGTTCCCTGCTATATGCGATTGCATGAACAGGCGGTGACCATTTTGCGTGTGTTCGATTGGCGCACAACTGCTCACACACACGACATTTCCGACTCCGGAAGGGAGTGGAACAGGCTCACATGCACTCTGCTGATGTGTGCAGTGACATGGAATACAACCCCTGCGCAAATGGCGAGTTGCCAGTATACATGGGGTACCCGGGAACATAACTGAAATATACTCGGAGTCAAGAGTGGATTTCATGCTCTTTATTCAGCTCATAGTGGTGAGGAGGAATGGAAGTTCCCCCAGAATGTCTGCTTTATATACATTATTTACACAATGGGCCCCACGTGATTGGCTAATTTCGGGATTCTCCTGTAGGCCAATCAGGTTGCGGATTCCCTTCCACCTGGAGCTGGATTGGGTGGCTCCTGTGGACCAATCAGACTGCTGCATTCTGGATCCTATTGTTCTAGGACCAATCAGACTGCTGCCTTTTGGATCCTATTCAACTCAGTACATAACAGTAACCCCGGGTAAGTGGGGAGCCGCCTTTATGTAAGGCAAAATTGAATACAAAAATGTGTGTATTGGGAGAAATTGGCGCTAAAAGGCTGGTGAATTTTCACAAGTGCTTTTTCTTTTTTTTTAATCGCAAACTGATGTGGAAATGTGCAGAGATGAATTTAGGATTGGGCAAATGAGAAACTTAAACTGAAATTTGCCATATTCACCCATCCTCAGTCACTGTACTTTGAATCCACTTGGGCCCCCAGTTTGGAACTGGCACCACTAAACAGAGGAGAGTGGGAATGCCCTCCATCTTCGGCCTTGGCCAACAGAAGTGGCGCTGAATCTCTTCTATGGTAGACCATTTGGGGTTATAGTCTTCTATGCCAGCACTGATGCTCAGAACTCACTGTGGTGCATTGTGAGTGGGCAAAACTTGCAGCAAGTTAGTGCTGTAGCTGGTAACAGGTGCTATTTTAGCAAGGAGGATTATTGCATGGGCATTCCCCAGGGGGGAAACAAAAATGTTTAAAGTGAATTAAAAATTGAACTTCAATAGAGTGTTCCCTCTCACTCCAGCTGTTCCTGAAAGCCAGGGCCTGGTAACCCCTAGTGAGGTGTGTTCTCCAGGGGAGCTTCTAATGGAATCCAGTGATGTGTGGGGTCGTAGTTCACTACATTTATATTGATGTAGCCTTAGAACAGAGGTGCGCAGTGAACAGCCCATCCCGGGCCTCCTCTGAAGCTACTTGCGTGGGGAAAGGATTTTGAGAGTGTTAGAGAAGCCAGTTTTGCTTCCTCCCATCCGTGGTTTTTCAAGCTGCTTTTTCTAGGGAAGTCTGGCGTTCCTTTCACACTGCTCAGAATGCCCTGAGGGAGAAGACTGGTGGACAAGTTTCTAGAGAGGAGGCACTGTGGGTTAAACCACAGAGCCTAGGGCTTGCCAATCAGAAGGTCGGCGGTTCGAATCCCCGTGACGGGGTGAGTTCCCATTGCTCGGTCCCTGCTTCTGCCAACCTAGCAGTACAAAAGCACGTCAAAGTGCAAGTAGATAAATAGGTACCGCTCTGGCGGGAAGGTAAACGGCGTTTCCGTGCGCTGCTTTGGTTCGCCAGAAGCGGCTTAGTCATGCTGGCCACATGACCCGGAAGCTGTACACCGGCTCCCTCAGCCAATAAAGCGAGACGAGCGCCGCAACCCCAGAGTCGGCCACAACTGGACCTAATGGTCAGGGGTCCCTTTACCTTTACCCCCCCCACAGAGACATTCATGTGCAACGTAGTCATGGTGATCGTTTTCTATGGTGTGTTTTCAGGCCAGCAGTGAAGCCCAGTGGATTTGTCTCCACTGAGCTGACTCTCTGCACCCCTAGACCCCAGGTGGAATCAGTGGTCCAAGTAGAAGAGGCAATGGGGATTTGTGAAATACCCAGCAAGGGACAGGAAGACTAGTTAATAAGGACTTAATAGTAATCTATTTCTTATACCCTGCCCATCTGGCTGGGTTGCTGCAGTCAATCTGGGTGGCTTCCAACAAAAATACAAATAAAAATACAAATAAAACAAAGCAAATCATCATCATCATCATCATCATCAAATACAGTGGTACCTCTGGATGTGAATGGGATCCGTTCCAGAGCCCTGTTCACATCCTGAAGCGAATGCAACCTGCGTCTGCGCGTGCCGCAATTCGCCGCTTCTGCGCATGTGCGTGACGTCATTTTGAGCGCGAGCGCGAGCGGCGAAAACTGGAAGTAACGTGTTCCGTTACTTCCGGGTTGCCGCAGAGCGCAACCCGAAAACGCTCAACCCAAAGCTACTTCAACCCGAGGCATGACTGTATTAAAAGCTTCCTTAAACAGAGCTGCCTTCAGTATCTGAATAAGTGTGCATGCACACGAAAGCTCATGCCAAGAGCAAACTTAGTTGGTCTCTAAGGTCAGACCAACATGCCTAGCTACCTGAAACTGCCTTCAGATGTCTATGAAAAATTATATAATTGTTTAACTCTTTGACATCTGCCGGGAGGCCATTTCACAAGACAGGCACCACTACTGAGAAGGCCCTCTGCCTGGTTCCCTGTAACTTCACTTCTTGCAGTGATGGAACAGCCAGAAGGCCCTCCAGCCTAGCTGGACCTCAGTGTCTGGGCTGAATGATGGGGGTGGAGATGCTCCTTCAGGTATACAGGGCCAAAGCCATTTAGGGCTTTAAAGGTCAGCGCCAACACTTTGAACTGTGTTTGGAAACATACTGGAAGCCAATGTAGGACTTTTAGGTCAGGTGTTATATGGTCCCAGCGGCTGCTCCGAGCTTTAGCATTCGTATTATGGATTAATTGTAGTTTCTGAGTCACCTTCAAAGGTAGCCACACATAGAGCTCATTGCAGTAGTCCGAGTGGGAGATAACCTGAATGTGTACCACTCTGGCAAGACAGTGGCCAGGAAGGTAGAGTCTCAGCTGGCATACCAGATGGAGCTGGTAGACAGCGATCCTGGACACAGAGGTGACCTGTGCCTCCATGAACAAGAAGAGACTTGCAGAACCAGGCCAATGACCAATCAAGCCCAGATCCAATAAATGGCTCTGGCTGTCAGTTTCCTCCCCAGCCTTGGTATTGCCCTTTGTAGAACTCCTCAGGGAGGAAGACGGGAACAAAATCAGAATTAGTTGGCTCGGCCTGTCCTGTGCCCTGGCTCCACTTCCTGTTGTCCTCCCTGTCTTTCTGCCTTACCAGTCTCCTTGGACACCTGTCACCACTGGGCAGGGGCAAGTTCTGTGTGCTTTGGGTGCTGGTGGGGCCATGTCAATTTCTATATGTCGTCATCCTAGGGCATGGGAGTTGCATGTGTGCGATGGTGATTGACTTTACATGGGGGACTGAGGTCCCTGCTGGGTGAATGTGCTCTGGTTGGCTAGTGGTATTGGGCTTGCTCTGGGTGTGTCTTTTGGGCTGCTGCGAGGTTTGCAGTGGCCTTTCTGAGATGCCACAGAACGGAGTTCAGGTGATCTGATTTTTGTGCTGGTGGGTCTCCAGTGGCTGTGTCTTGTAGTCCATAGTTTGGATTGCTGTGTCCATCACTAGTTAGTCCCCTTACATCCTCCTGGACTGCAATCGACTAACAGCTACATTTTAGGGTCCATGGAAGTCAGTAGGCTTCAATACATCTAGCTTGGTTAAGGCCACCTGCAGCCACCACCTAACAAGGAGAGCAGTGTGCTGAAGCCCACTTCAGCTCAATGGGCTTCTGCAGTGCCACAAATCCAACTCAATGGCAGTGGCGTAGCGTGGGGGGTGCCAGGGGTGCCAGCCGCACCGGGCGCAACACCTGGGGGGGCGTGAGTCCAGAGGGAAGGGACAAGCAATCGAGGCTTGGTTGGGGTGGGGGGTCGTCGTCTCCGCCACTGCTTCTGTTTTCCGCTGCGCTGAGGCGAGCTGGGCGCGGCCAGGCATGCAAGCGCAGCGCCTGGCCAAGCGCTGCAGCCTGGGGAGCCGGCGCCTTAGCGCCTCGCCGTCGGCCGCGCAGCCGTAGCCCAAGCTCGACAACTCGTGGAGGGCGCCTCTCTCTCTCTCTCTCTCTCTCTCTCTCTCTCTCTCTCTCTCTCTGCCTGGAGGGGAGGGGCTTTCCCTGCTCTTTGTTCCGTTTGAGCAAACACAGCAACGAAACAGAGCAGGGTGGGCAGTAAGACCATGAGGCAGAATGCAGGAAAGCAGCCACTTCCTCTTTTCAGGTTTCCCTTCTCCGGTACCTACCCACCCACGTTTATTGCGAGGGAAATCTAGCTGACTGCAGGGAAGGGGTTGGGTGCATGTAATGTGTGACAAAGGCATCAGGTGTACGTCTTGGGTGGAAAGGGTATAAGGGTGGGGAGGTAGAGTGCATTTAAAAAAACCAAAACATTGTGGATTTAAAGAAGGAAAATGTAGCATAATCTACTGTTTGTAAGGGCCCTTTGGGATTGGTTTTACCCATCTCAGACAGTTAGCTCATAGTGTAAATAAAGATGGCTGTTGTTTACATTTTTTTAATAAAAGCATCAACAACGATCCTTTTGCACGGTCTGTTGTGCTGTGTTGCAGAACTTTTTGCAGTTGCAGGATTAGGGATGGTGTTCTGTGCTACAGTGGCGTAGCGTGGGGGGTGCAGGCTGGGCCGGCCACACCGGGCGCAACATCTGGGGGGCCGCGCTCCACGGGTTAGGGGGCGCAAAATCCACGGGTTAGGGGGCGCAAATTACTTGCCTTGCCCCGGGTGCTGACAACCCATGCTACGCCACTGCTCAATGGTGTAAGGTTGGAAAATGTTGATCACTTCTCCTACGTGGGCAATTCTCTTTCCACAAGGGCAGACACTGATGGCGAAATCCAGCATCGCCTGAGCTCTGCGAGTGCAGCTTTCTCTCAACTGAAGTACAGAGTGTTTGAGGACCGCGATATTCGCAGGGAAACCAAAAAACTTCTTTACAAAGCTATTGTACTACCAACCTTACTATATGCTTGTGAAACATGGATCATTTATAAATACCATCTCCAACTTCTTGAGAGATTCCATCCACGGTGTCTCTGAAAAATTTTACATATCACTTGGGAAGACAGGCAAACTAATGCCAGTGTACTGGAAGAAGCAAAGATCACCAGTGTTGAAACAATGATTCTTCAACATCAACTTTGTTGGACAGGTCATGTTTGGATGCCTGATGGTCGTCTTCCAAAGCAGCTACTCTATTCCGAACTTAAAAATGGAAAGCGTAATGCTGGTGGTCAACAAAAGAGGTTTAAAGACACTGGCCTGCAAGTGCTCCAGTTGGAGAACAGCCTTTACCAAAGGTGCCATAGGCTTTGAAGACACTCAAACTCAGGACGCAAGGGAGAAACGTGCTAAGAGGAAGGCACGCTTGGCGAATCCACACCGTGATCAACTCCCACCTGGAAACCTATGTCCCCACTGTGGAACGACATGTGGATCCAGAATTGGCCTCCACAGTCACTTACGGACTCATTGTTAAAACCGTATTTATGGAAGACAATCTTACTCGGCTTTGAGTGATTGCCAAAGAAGAAGAAGAAGAAGAAGAAGAAGAAGAAGAAGAAGAAGAAGAAGAAGAAGAAGAAGAAGAAGAAAGAAGCCTGTCTCTGTGCTTGCCATCTTTGGCATCTTGTGGGAGGTAGAAAGATGGCAATTGGGATGGCAGCGCAAGGGGACGGTCCTGGCTATCTGGAGGTGAGTGTACTGGCAACAGCATGAGAAGACTGTATGAGGACTTGGCAAGGTAGCAGACACGTTGAGAGATTGGGGGTGGGCGGATGTAGTGAAGCGGCTGAATCTTTGGTGCCAGGTGTCTTGGGAAAGGATAGAGGCCTTCGTACCATCTAACTCGTTTCTTCCTCTGCTGTTGCAGTCAGCAGTTATATTGCAGATATTGTAAATGGAAGTGCTTTGAGTTTTAAATGGGCTGTCAGAAAGCATTTGGCACCGGCAGAAAGAGGCTGGGAAATGACAGCTCATTCCAGTTTTAACAAAGTGCTGCTGTTGCTGCCAAATTCTGAGTGCTGAGCGCTGGAGGCCACTCAGCTCTTCCTTTTGCTCCTGTAGGAAGTCTGGGCTCCCCTTACTTGGCTTGTGGGGAAGATTGTGGTAGTGGTGGGGGGTGATCCCCTGATTCAAACAATTCAGTTTGGGGTCCCTAGTTTCTAAGGGTCTAAGCTCTTGTCTTGAGTTGGTCAGGTACATTTTGCTATATCAGATTTTAAGACAGAATAAAATAAAAGGCCCAGTTTGCTGGCAGCTGCCTCATATATTCCATGGATGCAAAACTTGTGGCGTTCCAGACATTGGACTACAGCTCCCATCGTCCCTGACCGTTGGCCATGCCGGCTGATGATGACGGGAGTTTGAGTTCAACAAGATCAGGCTGGTCACAGGTTCCCCATCCCTGAAGTAATTCGGACCTGAAATCGTTTTTATGTATGGGATTGTCTTAGTTGCTTTAATTGCCAATGCTATCGTTAAATCACTCTGAGATGTTTTATAGGAAGTGATGTAAGAAATGGAATGGAATTATAAATAGATACCTTTTGACGTCTTCAGTTGCTCACCTCAGGAAAAGCTACTATTTTTGGTTTCCTGCCTTACCACTTGAATGAGAGATTTTATGTACCCTTAAAAAAAACCCTTTCCTTATAAAGATTAAAGCAAGTCCACCAGAAAGGACACATATTTATGGCATTCAATGGAAAAGTGGGATATCAATGCCTTAGGCAAATGAGGATGAAATAAAAAAGTCATCTGGAATGACTCCTTATTCCTCAAACAACGTCTTCTGGCTGATAGATTAAGCTCCCCCCCCCCAACTGGTGTTTTATTGTCGGTATATTCTGCAGCACGCTATTGACACAATGATAGTGGTGGGTTTATTCTGCTTCCGTTTGTTCTGCAATGCTTCCCCAATCCTGCCACATTGTTGCTGTCTGGAGGAGTTATAGTGCAACAGAAGTGGGACAAAAATAAATCAGAACATTAGTGGCATGCAAAGTTACGGGATTTCAGCAGGAAGTTGTGGGATATGCACTGATTGAGAATGAAGCGGTGTGACTGCCCCAAAACCTTTGCACACACCAACAGTACTGGAAACGGGCTGTCCCAACAGCATTATGAGCAGAAATCATCATGAGTGCTCAATAAAAAGAATGTCTCGAGGGGCCCCAGGTAATGCTTCGGTGGTGCTTGAGACAATTCTCCCATCCCCCCACCCACATGCGCCAGGTTCCACCCATGTGAGAGCAAATTAAGTTCCACCTCTATTTCAGGCGTACAGTGGGACCTCGACTTATGTACACCTCTGTTGTTGTTGTTTAGTCGTTTAGTCGTGTCCGACTCTTCATGACCCCATGGACCAGAGCACGCCAGGCACTCCTGTCTTCCACTGCCTCCCGCAGTTTGGTCAAACTCATGCTGGTAGCATCGAGAACACTGTCCACCCATCTCGTCCTCCATTGTCCCCTTCTCCTTGTGCCCTCCATCTTTCCCAGCATCAGGGTCTTTTCCAGGGAGTCTTCTCTTCTCATGAGGTGGCCAAAGTATTGGAGCCTCATCTTCACCAGCTGTCCTTCCAGTGAGCACTCAGGGCTGATTTCCTTAAGAATGGATAGGTTTGATCTTCTTGCAGTCCATGGGACTCTCAAGAGTCTCCTCCAGCGCCATAATTCAAAAGCATCAATTCTTCGGCGATCAGCCTTCTATGTACACCTCTACTTACGTACAATTCCAGTTACGACCTTCAGTAGGTGCTTCGACTTATGAACCTTCCTCTAGATATGAATGGAGGCCTTGCCAGCAGCCTGGAGCTTGCCTGGCTGGCTGCGGATCAGCGCTGGGACCTCAGCCGCCGGGGAGAGGGCCCCCATCCCACCCCCGAAGCTGTGTAAGAGGTGCCGCCTGCAAGAGGCACAGCAGGGCGCATTGCAGTCCCAAACCCCACCGAGGAACCAACCTGAGGAAGTCCAGAGAAGAACACGGCCCGGCAAGAAAAAAAAGTGACCCTGGCCAAAGTGAATCAGCTCTTTACTGACCATTGCCCCACCCCAGCTTGTAGCCAGGTAAGCCCACCCACCTTCAGTGCACGTAAGAAAATAAATAAATGTTAATTTTTTTCATCTACAATACTGTTTTATTTATTTTATAGTACAGTACATTGATTATTGCCTTCATTTTATGGATCTATGGTCTTGTTAGAAAGTAAAATCCGTGTTAAATTGCTGTTTTAGGGGTGTTTTTCATCGTCTAGAACAGATCAATTCACAGAAGGCTACACTGAACCAAATATGCTAGTTAGTTACATTGAGCAAGTATTTAGAAAAGGGGTTTTGGGGTGACATTTAAAAAATGTCCTTTCACTTGCAGTGCTACTGACTTTGGCCTGCCCACTGTGTAATGGCTCATAGGAACCATCTGTGACATGGGAAGAAGCAAGACATTTGGAGGCCAAGTATGTATAGGTGAGCAACTACTGCAATGGCCAGGCCTCTAACTGATTTTTTAAAAGACCGAGGCAAATTCCTGGAAGATATGAACACCAGCAGCTTTTATCTAGGATGCTCAAGGCATCTGCCCTAATGCATTGAGTGTCCCAAATACCTTAAAATGCTGGAGGCTAGAGGTGGGCAGCAGAGAAATGAGGATTCCACCAGTACTATGCACTGCTAAAATCTCCTGATGCATCTACATTACAGATGGAGTCTAGGGCTGCATAGGGGTATAAACTAGTAGAGCTCTTCTAGACTAGCGGGGACCATCTTTTCTAGACAACTTTGAGAAGCAGCCACTGAGGAGGGGGGCTCTCCTATGGAGACCTCATAATCATGCTCAGAGGCCATGCTTTCTCCAACATCCACCACCAGAAGTGTCTCCCACTGATGTCCCCTGAAACTAGCAGCAACTCTCCAAAAATCACCTTACTTAGTTCCTGGCGTCCCATATTTTTTGCCAGACTAGTCCCAAAGATTGCAGTACTTATGCATGGAGACTTATACAGGAGTCACCAGTGTCCACACCTCTGAATTAGAGCGGTTACCCCTTGCAGTTGATGCTCATCTTCTCAAGGAAGGCTGAGTCAGCATGCCACACTTTTTGCAACAGCTTTTCCAACTATCTAGGCTCAGTTTTTAAAATTACACTGAAGTAGCAAGAAGAACTTTACCTCTGCATCATTGCACATTCCTCCATCTCATTCAAACCAGGTCTCATTGTCCTTACATACAACGTGAATCAGCCAGGGATCCTTGGCCTAAGATGTACGGTCAGTCAGCTTGGTGACCAAAATTAAAATTTGGTTCTGGGTGTATGCTGTGCCACTAAAGTAAGTGTTTTACAATATTTACATGCAGTCATGGAGTGGTATTTAGGATTTAACCATTGGTAGTTTGTGACCTTTGATGTCTTCCAGAGTGAAAACAAGAAATGCTAATGAGCCTCAAGCCCTTGAGTTTGGAGCCTTGTTAATATCTCCCATTCTACTTTCAAAATACACGTTTCATAATTGGAGCGTTGGAACACCTGAATATTTGCCAGTACTCCCCCTCCCAGCTCCATTTTGCATTACAGTGTCAAGCCCATTACAGTGGACGCTCAGGTTGTGAACGTGATCCGTGCGGGAAGCACGTTCGCAACCCGCAGCGTCCGCAACCAGCAGCGCCGTGTCTGCTCATGCACGGGTTGCGACTCAGTGCTTCTGCACATGCGCAAAGGCGATTTAGTGCTTCTGCGCATGCGCAAGTGCCGAAACCCGGAAGTAGCCCGTTCCGGTACTTCTGGGTTCGGCGCTGTGCGCAACCCAAAATCGTGCAACCCGAAGTGTCTGTAACCCGAGGTATGACTGTATTTTAAACTGAATCGTATGGGGCGATGAGTCTCTACTCTAATTCATTTGAGTCTTACCTGTGCCAGGTGTATCTTTCTGTGCATCTTTGGGGAGGAGACCACTAATACATTTTGGCAAGGGCGAAGTCTCCTCTTCTTTTCATTCTTCTGCTCTCTTTTGCTTTTCAGCAGAGAAACATACCCCCTTTCCAACCCCCCACAAAGTCCTCTTTAATCATTCTGTTGGCTCCCCCAACCCCTGCCTATCTCAAGCAAGAGGTTTATTTTATGGTTCAGCTCTTTAAAGAAAGAGGCTGATTGCTGGGTGATGAGATCTTACTCACTACTTTCTGGGCAGCGTGCTTGTGCTTTTAATCCCACTGCTGTCAAGCTCCATTAGGAGATTTGGGCATCATCCTCCTACCTCTGGGGCTCAGCCTACCACTAGCCGGGCTTGAAATGAGGACAGTGCTTTGGCCAGGAGAGTGATGGACAGATGCAGAAAGAGGTCTTAAAGCAACAGCACCCTGCCTCTTGTCTGCTAGGGGCACGGCTGGAGTTTTGGTAATTGCCCAGCTTCTGGCTTCTGAGACAAAAACGAACCAACTTATGCATCCATGACAGATGGCCATCTAACTTCTGCTTATAAACCTCCAGGGAAGGAGAGTCCATCACCTCCCGAGGGAGACTGTTCCACCGTCTAACAGCTCTTACTGTCAGAAAGTTCTTTCTGATTTTGAGCCAGAAACTCCTTTTTTGTAATTTGAAGCCATTGGTTCGAGTCCTACCCTCCGGAGCAGGAGAAAACAAGCTTGCTCCATCTTCCATGTGACAGCCCTTGAGATATTTGAAGATGGCTGTCTCCTCTTTTCCAGGATAAACATCCCAGCTCCTTCAAGCTCTCCTTGTAAAAATTGGTTTCCAGACCCTTGATCATCTCGGATGCCCTTCTCTAGACACTCTCCAGCTTGTTAACATCCTTCTTAAATTGTGGTGCTCAGAACTGGATACATTATTCCAGTTGTGATCTGACCAAGGCAGAATGGAGTGGTACTATTACTTCCCTTGATCTGGACACTAGACTGCATCACACTGTTGACTCATGTTAAGCTTGTGGTTCATCTCTAGATCCTTTTCATATGTACTGCTAGTAAGCCAGGTGTCCCCCATCTTATATTTGTGCATCTGGTTCTTCCTGCCTAAGTGCAGAAGCTTACATTTGTCCCTACTGAAATTCATTCTGTTAGCTTGGGCCCAGTTTTCCAATCTGTTATGATCATTTTGAATTCTGATTCTGCCTTCTGTGACATTAGTTACCCCTCCCAGTTTGGTGTCATCTGCAAATCTGATGACTTTTAGGTGCCTCTGTTACGATACAAGAACTGACTTCATCCCAGGTGAGGCCGGTACTTCTGTAGATCTTAGGTGGAATGCTAGGCAAGGCTGGATTTATTTCTAAAAAATATTTATGTACTCCCAACTCATAAAATATTGAGGTGGTGCACAGCAATATATACAAGCACAATATTTTTTTTTTAAAAAAAACCCCCACAAAGCATCAGAAAAGCAGTAAGTTTTGAAGTTGCTTCAGTGAGCCTTGGACTGAGCAGTCCTTTCTCAGTCCTGCCTTTCCTGAAAGGTGCCTTTTCTGTTACAGGGTTCTTTTAAACTCAGCCAAAGCAAGGTTAGCCTCTCCTTGTACCAAGGCTCCTGTGCTGGAATCCTCTGGGTCAGAGGACAGCAATGTGACACCCTTGGGTTGGAAGGGCATCAGTGGCCCAAGACGTTTCAGCAAAATGCCTTGCTTCTGCTGCTGCCCCCATGATTGGAGGAGGGGTGTGAGGCTCTGCAAGGACTTCCCCGAGAAAGTGCCCTCGCAAAGCCTTGCTGCTGGGTGCAGGCAAACTCAAGAGGAAGCCTTGTGGAGTCTCCTTCCCCACCTGGTGGGTTGGTTATGCTATGCAAGGGCTTCTCCTTACATAAAATCATCATCACCATCATCATCATCATCATCAACAACAACAACAATAATAAATTATTTATACCCCGCCCTTCCTGGTTCAAAAACCAGGCTCCAGGCGGCTAACAACAAATTTAAAACACTTTAAAACACTTAATTATAAAAGCAGCATAAAATACATTATAAAAACATGAATAACAATAAAAATAAAAAATCAATTAGATAATCCCCAGGGCTAGCTGGCTGAATTGGTCCTACTTGGGCCAGCGAGGAGGCCAGGGGAGAATTAGCTGTGGGGTCTCAGAGCGGGTGATCTTCATAGAAGGGGAGGGGGAGGGAAGAGAAGAGAAGGGAAATAAAAGATCAGGCTGAATTCAAATTAAAGGCCAGGCAGAATAGCTCTGTCTTACAGGCCCGACGGAAGGAGGTTAAATCCTGCAGGGCCCTGGTCTCATGGGACAGAGCATTCCACCAGGTCGGAGCCATCACTGAGAAGGCCCTGGCCCTGGTGGAGGATAGTCTGACTTCCTTAGGGCCCATGACCTCTAAACTATGGTTGTTCATGGACCTTAGGGTCCTCTGCAGGGCATACCAGGAGAGGTGGTCCCGTAAATACGAGGGCTCTAAGCCACAAAGGGCTTTAAAGGTCAAGACCAGCAACTTGAACCTGACCCTATACTCCACCGAGAGCCAGTGCAACTGGTAAAGCACTGGGTGAATATGCTCCCATGGCAGGGACCCCATGAGGAGCTTCACTACAGCATTCTGCACCTGCTGGATTTTGTGGGATAGTTTCAAGGGCAGCCCCGCATAGAGCGAATTACAGTAGTCAAGCCTGGAGGTGACCGTCGGATGGAAGGGGGAGGAGATTCAGCAAGGTCCCCCTGCCTAGTAGCAGAGATAGGGGACAGAATACTCTGTTGCTGTGCCACTGCCCAAACCTCCCTTACCTGGTTGCTTCTCCAGCGGTGGTTGGGTGGGTGGGGTTTCTGCTACCTGAGATGGCTGTTTCACCCCGGCTCATGGATGGTCCGATTTTGTCTTCCATTTTTTTTTTTTAAATGATATTTATTCCAAATTTAAGATTACAAAAAAGAAAAAGAAAACCATACAAAATACAGAAAGAACTTTAGCCATAACAAAACATAAAATGAGCAAATAACAAAAAGACAATAAAATAGAATATAAAAAAGACTTAACAAAAAATATAAAAATGCATTGTATTGGAATAAGGCAAAAAACAAATTAAACCTTTACTTAGCCTTTTTCCCTTTACTTATTTCCATGACCTCCTCTCACCTCCCAACTTTGCATTCTAGTTCAAATCGTATTTCCAGCAAATCCTTCTAACCTTCTTTTCATTTACATATTTTAACATTAAATAATGTAATTAATCCTCCTCTATTTCATCAATTTCCATACCTCATTTTTACTTAGTCCATTATATCATATCTGCCAAAACGACCTAATATTCTTTTTCCAACCTCTTTCTGGCAGGCTTGCTTCTGGGGCCGGGCTGGCCTTGATGACAGTTTCCCTTCTGTTGTTGTTTAGTCATTTAGTCATGTCAAACTCTTCGTGACCCCATGGACTAGAGCACGCCAGGCACTCCTGTCTTCTACAGCCTCCCGCAGTTTGGTGAAACTCATGCTGGTAGCTTCGAGAACACTGTCCAACCATCTTGTCCTCTGTTGTCCCCTTCTCCTTGTGCCCTCCATCTTTCCCAACATCAGGGTCTTTTTTCCAGGGAGTCTTCTCTTCTCATGAGGTGGCCAAAGTATTGGAGCCTCTGCTTCAGGATCTGTCCTTCCAGTGAGCACTCAGGGCTGATTTCCCTTCTAAGAGTCCACAATCTCACCCCCTAACAAATGGGAATCTGATCTCAGGGTCATGGCGATCTCTAGAACCCAGTTTGAGAACCACCTGATAGAAAGCATACAGACAACTTCCCTGAATGTGGCAAAAGCCATCAGACATAAACACTTGCCCCCTTTTGCAGCCCCCATTGAGTTCAAATGTTGGAGCCTCTACTTGACCCACCAGTGTGGTACATAACAGTATTGTACCCTCTTGCTCTGCTGTACCTTCTGAGGGCACCTCTGCCCTAGCATCGCCCCAGTTCTGAAGAGGTAGCATAATAACCTCCATTTTGTGACCTACAGTGATCCTTATTCCCTCTTCCTGCACACTTTCCTTTGAATGTGGGAGTTCCCACAGCTTACTGGTTGAGCACATGGATTTGCTGACAGTTGTCAGTCCCCAGCTTCTCCAGTTGCAAGGGTCTTGGATAGCAAAGAGAGGGAACTCTTTGGGGTCACCTGTTTTACCCTCCTGCAGCCCCACATATTTCACTGTCTTCGAAAGAGAGGGAAAGAGCAGACACCACCAGCTTCTCTAGGCAGCTTCCTATGTTTGCACATTTCCTAGGTTTGGTTTGAAGCAGTCGCTCATGGGATCTGGCTGGACATTTCATTAAAAGCTTGGAGCTGGAGTCCTGGTTGGCATGAAGTCTCTGTGACATAAGCTCCACCTCAGCCAAAGGATTTTGCATTAGTGGAAGGTTTGCTTTGTAACACAATTTGATGCCTTCCCTTTCCTGCCAACGGTTTCCAAAAGTTGCGCAGGAATTGGCTGAAAAGTAACTGATGAGCCATGGTCATTTTGGAGGTGACCTGCAATCAATAAAATAAGATAAAAAAAACCAAAAGGACCAACATGACATTGGCGTTATGAGCCAAACCTTTCCGATAGCTGAGATTACGCATATAGTAGAGCTGTTCAAAGGCTTTCCTCCTTTCAAGGCAGTGGCAAGCGGTTTGCAAAACTACTGGAAGACAAGTAAAATATTCACAGTCACTAGGTGGAAGCCAGAATTCCAGGCCTCCTCTGCAATGTTTACGCTTGTCAGCTATGTAAACTAAGGGTTTAAATTAGGTGTATTGGGGTAGACTGATGGGGATGATTTAAAGGGTATGTGTGAAACATTGGAGGAAGAGGCCCGAAAGTATTGAGAGAGAAATATGAGGGAGCAATAAGGGGTTTGCAGCTGTGGCTTAAACCACAGAGCCTAGGACTTGCTGATCAGAAGGTCGGCGGTTTGAATCCCCACTACGGGGTGAGCTTCCGTTGCTTGGTCCCTGCTCCTGCCAACCTAGCAGTTCGAAAGCACGTCAAAGTGCAAGTAGATAAATAGGTACCGCTCCAGCGGGAAGGTAAACGGCGTTTCCGTGCACTGCTCTGGTTCGCCAGAAGCGGCTTAGTCATGCTGGCCACATAACCCGGAAGCTCCCTTGGCCAATAAAGCAAGATGAGCGCCGCAACGCCAGAGTCGGTCACGACTGGACCTAATGGTCAGGGGTACCTTTACCTTTACCTTTAATAATAGAAGGAAACCTCTTCCAAAGACAGTGAAATATATGGGGCTGCAGGAGGGTAAAACAGGTAAACCCAAAAGTGTGTGTGTAGTGTAGTGTATTAATTGGTGGGAGGGAAAGTTCTTCCAAAGATGGCGAGGGTTCTGTAGGAAATTGCCTTATGTTTTTATAACCCCCTGAACTTCTACAAGTCCTGTTCCTCATGAGAACTTTTCTGGCATCTCCATGCACAACAAATTAGCTAAAGTGCTGTAAGAGAGGATCCTATGTTGGGTTTGATTTTGCAAATAGAGATATTTGACTTCACAAATGGATTACCGTCTTCATGCCATATCTGGTATCATGTGTGTAATTCAAGTTTTTGTGTGTGAAATTAAGTTGTTGTTTTTGAAATTGGTTTCCATGAAACAAACTGGGAGCAATGTGTGTGTGTTAGGCTTGCCATACGACTGGGAAAACCCAGACATATCCTCTTTTGGAGGCCAACGTGTCTGTCCGGGCCGATTTTTACATGTTAAAGGAAATATCTGGGTTGGGGGGGGGGCGCTTGGGCTCAGGCTGCTCTGCATGCTGCTGCTGCCAGCCCGAGTTGGGGAAAGAGGCATGCTGTCTCAGGCTGGTAGCAGCTCTCTTTTTTTGCTCTTCAAGATATGGCAACCCTAGTGTGTGTAATATTTATACGCACATTTTAAAAGCTTAGAAGAGAAAGCTTTGTGAACTGTAGCCTGCTGTGAAAAAGGCCCAGAACAATCTGAAGCTACGGTGACAGCCTGGAGCACTCAACTTGGAACTCCTTAATTTCTCTGAGTCACAGCATTGCACACTCTTTATTCCCCATGCTTTTCAGTAAAAGGTTGTGTTTGTCCTTGACAGTGTACAAAGCAGCGCGTCTTTTGCACCCTGGGTCAGTCCCAGATGTCTGGCAGCCCCCCCCCCAACTATTTCTGTGACTCCTGCTTGCCCTCCAGTACCGTGTTTGGTAGTGCGTTCTGGGATGTGAGCAGAGACTGAAGCCATATTAAACCACATGTCCCAGAGGGCTTGTTGCCTGAAGATACTGATTTAAGCTACTGTGCCCACAAGTTTCTCAATGATGATAGATGAGAATCTGCCAAGCCAAATAACATCTGTGGCTTGGCAGGCACAGGGAAAGAAAGTGCCGTACCCAAGGGCCTGTTCCTGTCTGATCAGCGCTGACCTTACTGAGACAGCCCTTCTCTCTTGTTTAGTCATGACTCCCCCTCCGTCTCTTTGCAGAGTCGTGAGCCAGCCACCTGAGCCTGGCCAAAGCTGAGGCAGAAATGTTGGTCCTGATTGTCCTGGGATGGAGCAAGGCTGATACCAATTAGTTTAGGCACCAAAGAATTGATGGCACCTTAAAGTATTAGCAGATCTATTGTAGTAGATCCGCTACATGTGGGTTTCATGTGAATTATGTACCTTAGTTCTCCCTTTGCCCCGATTCCAAACCAGGTGTTTTGTTCTTAATGTGTAAAGGTAAAGGTAAAAGGACCCCTGACCGTTAGATCCAGTCGTGACCGACTCTGGGGTTGCAGCGCTCATCTTGCTTTATTGGCCGAGGGAGCCGGCGTACAGCTTCCGGGTCGTGTGGCCAGCATGACTAAGCCGCTTCTGGTGAACCTGAGCAGCGCATGGAAACGCTGTTTACCTTCCCGCTGGACCTATTTATCTACTTGCACTGCATGCTTTCGAACTGCTAGGTTGGCAGGAGCAGGGACCGAGCAACGGGAGCTCACCCCGTCACGGGGATTCAAACCGCCGACCTTCTGATCGGCAAGTCCTAGGCTCTGTGGTTTAACCCACAGTGCCACCTGTGTTCTTAATGTGAGGGATAGTCTATTCATTTAGGTACCAGCTCTTTGGCTGCATATACAAAGTGACATCTTGCCCTCATAACTCAGCACTTTGGAATATTTGATTAATTCTGCTTTTGGAAGTGGCACGATGGGAAAGGGACTGTGCAGAGGCGGGTCAATTATTCCAACCCCTCTGCCGTCCTTATCAGACATTGGGGATGTTAACAAGTTTAAGCAAACAAACAAGCAAAAACTTGCAAGAAACAGCTGTGAGATGGGAAGCATAGCAATTCTGTATCAATTAATCGAGGAAGTCCACAGCTTCCGTGTTGCAAGTGGTACCCTTTCCCTACATTATACTAAAGATGGAAGAACGTCTCTTGTTGAGACAGGCCAATTAGGGAACAGAGGAGGTGAGAGATGTCGGAATCGCCGTTACGACCGAGCTGATAAAGCTCCTCTTCCGGAATCGCCCTCCGACGTGCTTGACAACCTGAACCTCTGATAAGGCTCCAGACACATCCCATTCAGCAGAGAGTCCAAAACAGCATGCGGAAGTGATCAGATTTATGGCTACATGCTATGCTTTATTACTAAGCCACGCAGACAGCTAAGAAAAATACATCCTCTCTCTGTGAGAGCAGAGAGCAACCGAACAACAAAGGAACAAAGGAACAGGAAACCACTAACGTCACATCCGTCTCCCGTCTCCCATGAGACTTCCAACAGTATGGAATGTGTGGAATGTAAACAGAGTCTTGTGACTCCAAAGCAACTGCACAGTGGCACAAACAGAAACTAACAAGAGAGGCAATTTGTCCAAGGCTGCCAAATAAATGGCAGATTCATCCAAAATTTGGATGTGGATCACCCAGGTTACTGACTTAGCTAGAACATGGGTAGGCAAACTAAGGGGGGATCTGGCCCAATCGCCTTCTCAATCCAGCCCACAGACGGTCCAGGAATCAGCATGTTTTTACATGAGTAGAATGTGTCCTTTTATTTAAAATGCATCTCTGGGTTATTTGTGGGGCATAGGAATTCATTCATTTATTTCCCCCCCAAAAAATATAGTCCGCCCCCCCCACAAGGTCTGAGGGACAGTGGACTGGCCCCCTGCTAAAAAAGTTTGCTGACCCCTGTATAGTCCAAAGGCTATTCATCAGGGAATAAGGATTTGTTTTAAGTTTTAAGTTGTTTTTTAATTGTTTAACCACATCAGTTAACATATACATATGCTATAATGTTATTGTTTTAGTTAAATAAATTGTTTAAATTGTTATTAAGGAAATGATTATTTTCCTCCTTACAATAAAGTACAGCAGAAAAGTTGTCCAAATATAAACAAGTGGACCGCCCCCCTGCTGGAAAAGTTTACTGACCCCTGGCTTAGAAGATTGTGTATTGCATTCCTTGCTAGGCCAAACAGTTACTTCTAAAGAAAAATCAACCAATATCTTTTCCTCTACAGAACCTTTCCGTGGGGCAATCTAAATGTGACACTTTTGTGGTTTCCAGAGAGGGGGTGCGTTTATGAATTCTGAAATAGACACACAGAGTTTTAGGAAAGGGCACGCTATTTATTTCCTGTGATGCAGGAGGAAGAGAGTGTGGGGGAAATCATGTACAGGAGGGGGAAGAAAGAGTGACTTGGCAAATTTCCAGTGACGCTTGTTAGGTGGAGAGAGGAGTTTCTGGTGGGAGAAGAGGGAGATGACTTAGCAGCGAAGTGGGTGATTAGAAATCAATATTTGATTTCACCCCAGTAACCAAGAGTCGAGAAGAGATCCTGACAAGATGACAAGATGCAAACCAGTTCGTGAATGAGCATCTTCTTTTTTTAGAGAGAGAGAAAAGGAATTCTATTCGTTCTCAGGTAAGCATTTTTCAAGAGAAGTAAAGGTAGTTTGAAACAGGGGCTGCTGTTTGATGTGCATGAGCAGAAATCCCTGTTTCAAGCTCCCTTCAGCCTTACCTGTCTCCAGCCTGAAAGGCTGAGAAGGAATTGGGTTATCTAGGGTTAGTGATGGGGGATAAATCTGATTCAGTTCTCATTTAAAGGCAGATTTATCTCATATGCATTTTCCAAAAGTATAAGCATATCAAAGCGTGGCCATCCTGCAGAATTTGCACTTTTCTGAATTTTGCAGTGCATTTCTCCAGCCAAGTAATCTGTCCAAAAATGCAAATACCGTATTTTTTGCACCACAACACTCACTTTTTTCCTCCTAGAAAGTAAGGGGAAATGTCTGTGCGTGTTATGGAGTGAATGCCTACGGGTGGCGGGGGGGATCTGCTGCAGTTGTGAGCAGAGGATCCATGGTTCCCCTTCCTTCCCTCCTCCGTGGTTACAAAGCATGGATCCACATGGATCCTCAGGATTTTTGCATTGGGCTACTCCAAACTCACTGTCAGATCACATGTCTGTGGCCACAGCATGAATCACAAAAATCATATATCCACTATTTCGTTTAGAATATATTTTTTTTCTTGTTTTCCTCCTCTAAAAACTACGTGCGTGTTATGGTCTGGTGCGTGTTATAGAGCGAAAAATACGGTACCTAGAATAAGTGTGCATGTGAATGCATATAGTAAGGAAACCAACATATAAAATGCATTATATTACAGGAAATTGCTTTGCAAAAATATTAGGAAAATTACACTAACATGCACACCACCTCAAGCTCCTTTGAGGATAAGGTGCTATATAATAAACAAATAATAAAATGCCGATGAATTTTCACGAGGGCTTTATTTTTTGTTTAATGCAAACTAATGTGGAGAGCAGAACTTAATACTGAACTGGTGGGGGAATGAGAAAATAAAGTGGAACTGAAGTGGACATATTCAGCCATCCCTACCTAGGAGTCCCACAGAACCCAGCTTGTAATTTCCAGATGTATACGTCTTTGGATGGTGCTCATATTGTGTAATGATCTCAGGCAGGCATGCAAGCCTTGATAAGAATTTATAAGCCTCTGGCAGTTTTATGGTATGTTTATTTACAATTAACATCCAGAACGCGGCTCTGAGCCTGCCGCTCTTAGCTACAAGTTGGTCACTCTGAGTCTCCACCCCTTTAGCAGCATGAAGGGCGCCAAAGTCCAGTCCTTCCTCTCTTGTACTTCCGTTGCATTTTAACCCTTTCAGCTCTTCTAGTCGTCCCCCCCCCCCGCTATCAAACAAAGATCCTCTAAATACTGTCTCCCTCCTGGTTGCATAGCAACTCCCTCAATGTCATCTATCTCCTCCCCTCCCTTTGCCTGCGAGCTTTCCGATTCTGGGAACTCTTGATGAAGGGGGGCTGAACTAACCTACTCCTACTCTGTCTGTGGCTGCAATCCCTCGTCTCCCGAGTAAGACTCCCTCTTCTTTCATCTCTAAAGTCAGAATCTTCCCAGGTGTTCGATTCAGCCACGTCCCTGACATACCAATAGCTGGGGTCAAGAGTGGGAGAGGGCTCTTGCACTTCTGTTCCACTTATGGACTTCGTTGGAGGTATCTGACTGGCCATTGGGGGAACTGGTTTGAATAGGCTTCTGGTCCCGATCTAGTAGATCTCTTCTTATGCTGTCTCTGCCTGATGAGGAACTGAAGCTCATGGCTCAGGTTTTGCCAATGGATTTTGTTTTCAGATTAGAACAGTGCATTGGTTGCAAGGTTCAGGTGGTTGGTTACATGACAGATCAAAGACATGGCTACGCATGAGCTAAGATGCTGACCCAACAAGACCCTGCACCTTCCATTTGATGGGTCAGGTGGGTGCAGACCTACACTGGCTCCCAGTACGTTTCTGAGCACAATTCAAAGTGTTGGTGCTGACCTTTAAAGCCCTAAACGGCCTCAGTCCAGTAGACCTGAAGGAGCGTCTCCACCCCCATCGTTCAGCCCGGACACTGAGGTCCAGTGCCGAAGGCCTTCTGGCAGTTCCCTCCCTGCAAGAAAATGAGGTTACAGGGAACCAGGCAGAGGGCCTTCTTGGTAGTGGCACCCGCGCTGTGGAACGCCCTCCCAGCAGATGTCAAAGAGAAAAACAACTATCCGACTTTTAGAAGACATCTGAAGGCAGCCCTCTTTAGGGAAGCTTTTAATGTTTAATAGGTTATTGTATTTTAGTCTTCTGTAGGAAGCCGCCCAGAGTGGCTGGGGAAACCC
Source organism: Podarcis pityusensis (assembly GCF_964106645.2). Classification (NCBI taxonomy): domain Eukaryota; kingdom Metazoa; phylum Chordata; class Lepidosauria; order Squamata; family Lacertidae; genus Podarcis; species Podarcis pityusensis. The sequence goes on along the minus strand of NC_138030.1, from coordinate 92,903,217 downwards.
AGACAGATGGGCGGGGTATAAATAATAAATTAGTATTATTATTAGTGGCTGGAGTTCTGAGCTTGTGCAAGCAAATGGGCACTCCTTTTAGTGAGCAGACCAGGTGAGGCTTGTGCATACTGTGATCTCTGTGTCCCAGGTGATGGAGGTGGAATGGGTGCCTGCTTGGGCTCAGATTTACTCCCAGCTCTATGGCTGAAAAAGCTGAGGGGAGTGTCTGAAAGTGGGGTAATGGGCGACATTTCTGAGAGTTTGCCTGAGCCTCCTTCAGAGGGTGGCTGGAAGCCTCCCTGGGATCAGACATCTCTTGGGGTTTGCAACCTACTACCCCCACCACACTGGGACCCTCCCAGACTGCATGCAATAAAACTGCTAGCATATTTGCAAAGCTAAGCAGGGTCCGGTATGGTTTCAGATTGGACGATGGATGGCGTGTTGAAATTCCTGCATTACAGGGGTTTGGACCAGATGACCCACAGGGTCTGTCCAACTCTACGATTCCACGTTACTATGGTTCCTCAGGGTCTGACCACCCCTTCCATGACACCTCCAAGGGACTTGGGGCATTATGTTCAAATGGAGGTGAGAGCAGTGCAATAATAATAATAATAATAATAATAATAATAATAATAATAATTTATTATTTATACCCCGCCCATCTGGCTGGGCTTCCCCGGCCACTCTGGGCGGCTTCCAAAAGAATATTAAAATACTATAATACATCAAACATTAAAAGCTTCCCGAAACAGGGCTGCCTTCAGATGTCTTCTAAAAGCCTGGTAGTTGTTGTTCTCTTTGACATCTGGTGGGAGGGTGTTCCACAGGGAAGGCGCCACTACCGAGAAGGCCCTCTGCCTGGTTCCCTGTAACTTTGCTTCTCGCAGTGAGGGAACCGCCAGAAGGCCCTCAGTGCTGGACCTCAGTGTCCGGGTAGAACGATGGGGGTGGAGACGCTCCTTCAGATATACTGGACCAAGGCCGTTTAGGGCTTTAAAGGTCAGCACCAACACTTTGAATTGTGCTCAGAAACGTACTGGGAGCCAATGTAGGTCTTTCAAGACCGGTGTTATGTGGTCTCTGCGGCCGCTCCCAGTCACCAGTCTAGCTGCCGCGTTCTGGATTAGTTGTAGTTTCCGGGTCACCTTCAAAGGTAGCCCCACGTAGAGTGCATTGCAGTAATCCAAGCGGGAGATAACCAGAGCATGCACCACTCTGGCGAGGCAGTCCGCAGGCAGATAGGGTCTCAGCCTGCGTACCAGATGGAGCTGGTAAACAGCTGCCCTGGACACAGATTTGACCTGTGCCTCCATGGACAGCTGTGAGTCCAAAATGACTCCCAGGCTGCGCACCTGGTCCTTCAGGGGCACAGTTACCCCATTCAGGACCAGGTAATCCGCCACACCTGCCCGCCTCCTGTCCCCCAAAAACAGTACTTCTGTCTTGTCAGGATTCAACCTCAATCTGTTAGCCGCCATCCAACCTCCAACCGCCTCCAGGCACTCACACAGGACCTTCACTGCCTTCACTGGTTCTGATTTGAAAGAGAAGTAGAGCTGGGTATCATCTGCATACTGATGGACACCCAGTCCAAACCCCCTGATGATCTCTCCCAGCGGCTTCATGTAGATGTTGAAAAGCATGGGGGAGAGGACAGAACCCTGAGGCACCCCACAAGTGAGGGCCCAGGGGTCTGAACACTCATCCCCCACCACCACTTTCTGAACACGGCCCAGGAGGAAGGAGCGGAACCACTGTATAACAGTGCCCCCAGCTCCCAGCCCCTCTAGACGGTCCAGAAGGATGTTATGGTCGATGGTATCAAACGCCGCTGAGAGATCCAGCAGAACTAGGAAACAGCTCTCACCTTTGTCCCTAGCCCGCCGGAGATCATCAACCAGTGCGACCAAGGCAGTTTCAGTCCCATGATGAGGCCTGAATCCCGACTGGAAGGGATCCAAATGGTCCGCTTCTTCCAGGCGTGCCTGGAGTTGTTCAGCAACCACTCGCTCAATCACCTTGCCCAAGAATGGAAGATTTGAGACTGGGCGATAGTTGGCTATCGTGGCCGCATCTAAAGATGGTTTTTTAAGAAGCGGTTTAATAACCGCCTCTTTCAGCGGGTCTGGGAAGGCTCCCTCACGGAGGGAAGCATTCACCACCCCACGAAGCCCATCGCCCAGTCCTTCCCGGCTAGCTTTTATAAGCCAGGATGGGCAAGGATCAAGGAGGCAAGTGGTTGGTTTCACTCGTCCAAGCAGCCTGTCCACATCCTCGGGGGTAACAGATTGGAATTGATCCCACACAACTTGACTAGACAGGACTCTAGCACTCTCCCGCCCCGGCCCTGCTCCCACGGTGGAGTCTACCTCTTCTCGAATCTGAGCGACTTTATCTGCAAAAAACTTTGCAAAGTCATTGCAGGAGATCATGGGGCCGCTACTGGGCCCTGATGGAGCAGGCGGTTCCGCTAAATTGTGAACCACCTGAAAGAGTCTCCTGCTGCTGTTTTCCGCAGATGCAATAGAGGCGGTGAAGAAAGTCTTCTTCGCCGTCGCTATCGCCACTTGGTAGGCTCGACATTGAGCTCTAACCCGTGTCCGGTCAGATTCAGAATGGGTTATCCGCCACCGGCGCTCTAGCCGTCTCAACGATTGTTTCATTGCCCTCAGATCCGTGGAAAACCACGGGGCTGTCCGGACTCCATGCAATCGGAGAGGGCGCTTTGGAGCCAAACAGTCAATAGCCCTGGTTAACTCCACATTCCAGCGGGCCACCAGGGAATCAGCTGAAAGGCCATCAACATGGGATAAAACATCCCCTACCACTCTCTGGAAACCATTTGGATCCATTAAGTGGCGGGGGCGGACCATCTGAATCGGTCCCGCCTCCCTGCAGAGGGGAAGGGTCACGGAGAAGTCCAGTTGCACCAGGAAGTGATCTGACCATGGCACTTCTTTGGTTTTGCTTTTACTTAATGTCAGATCACCAACATCCATAGAGGTGAACACCAGGTCTAAGGCATGCCCGTGGCTATGAGTTGGGCCAGACTTATTCAGGGACAGCCCCATGGAGGCCATGCTTTCCACGAAGTCCCGAGTGGCCCCTTGTAAGGTCGTGTCGGCATGGATGTTAAAGTCCCCTAGGACAACCAAACTAGGTGTCTCCAGGAGGACATCCGTCACGACCTGAAGCAGCTCGGGCAGGGAATCCTTGGTGCAGCGGGGAGGTCGGTACACCAATAGGAATCCTGTACTGCCCCTATTGCCCAACTTCCAGAACATGCACTCAGAGAACTGGGTCTTTCCAATAGGACGCCTGGTGCAAACTAATGACTTCCTAAAAATCACTGCAACCCCCCCCCCCGCCCACAAGGCCTGGGTTGCTGTGCGTAAGAGAAACCTGGTGGACAAGCAGCGGCAAGGACGGGCCCATCTGCTTCATCCAACCAGGTCTCTGTCACACATGCCAGGTCAAATCCTCCATCCACAATCAGGGCGTGGATGGCAGAGGTTTTATTCATCATTGACCTGGCATTGCACAGCAACACTTTCAGGTCATGTGGGTTTCCCTTGTTGATTCCAGTATCCTTCCGGTCAGGACCAGACCTGGAGGCAGGGATAGTCCTCAAACAACGACTAAGCCTGCTTCCTCGGTAATGACATGGTCTGGTCTTAGCGTAACTCCTCCTCCTACCCGTGATCACTGAGATCGGTTGTCCGAGTGCATCCCCCCCGTGGAACCTGCCCCAGCCATTTTGTTTGCTGGGACCCACTCCCAGGCAGCCCTGACCCCTCCCCTTAAAATCAAATTAAAGCCTATACAAAAAACAAACTAACAGAACAATAAAACTATAAAAACAAAAAACAAAGTTACAAACACAACATAATTAAATTAAACAAATTCCCACACCCAACTAACTAATTATCCTTTCCCCCTTTTTTGACTACTGGTGACCTTGGAACGAAGGTAGAACTATAAACAGTGAGAAGTGAAGCCGCTCTTAAAAACATTGACTGTGGGAAGTGGGGAGGTGTTTTGAGAATAATTATGCTTTGCTGATTTAGGGTCCCCATGTCTTTGGTTGGTGCATCCCTGAATTCCAGGCCATTCTGCTTGAGGATGCCTCTCTTGGCAGCTACACACCATTAAGAGAGGCTGCTATGCCATCCCTCTGGCAAAGACACTTCTATAACCTAACCTCATCCTTCTAAGATCTGGAAAGAGCTTCTTCGTTCATCAAATATTAAGGCCTGTGTTCGTTAGCGGGGAAAAGAAACACACGTTTCCCTCTCAAGGTATACGTGATGCATGAGAATCAAGAAGGGATCGGAAGTCCCCCACCCCAGGAAAAAAGCACCAACTCAGCTTCATTGTAAGTGGTCAGGTCTAGATCAAACCAGTTACTTAAGGCTCTTCATTCTTTGCCTCCACCCTAAGTATCTGTAGCTTTATATTGAAAGCCATGGAGTAGAGAGGTTGCCTTGGAAGAATCAGCACCCAGGCCTTAAAATTCTTGACTCCACTTGCCTGTGTATCTCGTTCACGTCTTACTGAGGTGGAAGGTAGTGAATAGACTTTGACGGTAAAGAATTGTGGATAGGACAATGCAAGAGCTGAAGGGAAGGGAATGCTTGAAGGTACAGTGGTACCTCTGGTTATGTACTTAATTCGTTCCAGAGGTCCGTTCTTAACCTGAAACTGTTCTTAACCTGAAGCACCAATTTAGCTAATGGGGCCTCCTGCCACTGCCACACGATTTCTGTTCTCATCCTGAAGCAAAGTTCTTAACCCGAGGTAATATTTCTGGGTTAGTGGAGTCTGTAACCTGAAGCATATGTAACCTGAAGTGTATGTAACCCGAGGTACCACTGTATATCTCTCAACCGGTGATTTGTTGTCCCTAAGCAGGCAGGAAACGTCCCAGCTCACTAGACAGGTATGAACATTTTTAGTCCCGTTAGAACCAAAGGGGATTTGAGATGCATAACTCTGAGCTGGATCATGGCCAGTGTGTGCCTAAAACTCTGGATGATAAAATCCTGTTAATATTTGCATTACACTTGAATATGTTTGAGACTTTCAAAGCAACAGAGGAAATCCCCCCACCCATCTGCCTCATCTTTGCAGAGTTCCAAATGTGTGTTTATGAGGGGAAATGCACATACAATCTAAAATTGGGGGGGGGGGGATCTGGACTGGTGGAGGTATTTTGGGGAAGAATCACTGGGCAGGGGAAGGGTTAAACAGCCCTTACTGATGTGAAATACCCTCTGAATTTTCTGCTGACCAGCAAATATTTGTCTGCCAAAGACCTGTTGGTTGTCATGAGGTGCAGTTCCACCCTGAGATAATTTTCACTAACAGGCAAGAGTTGCAAGAAGGATAACAATTCCTTAAAACAAACAAACAAACAAACAAACAAACAAACAAACAAGGTGAATGAATGAACTTTATTACGGTCACAGACCAGGATAAAAAACAAACCAAACAAAAAACAAGATATAAATAAAATAGCAGGGTTTTTTTTAACCGATAATTGTTAGAGCAAATAAGGACAAAGAAACAAGCATAGGATAAAACATCTGAATAAAATACAAGATTAAACACGGATAGGAGACTTCTGGGTTGGCGCCTCCAGGCAATGGCGGAGTTCCTCCGATCAGGAGGAATTTGCTCCGTGGAAATTAGGGTCTGACCGCCACGGCGAAGGCGGAGACCCACTGAAATCACAGGCGGGAGAAGCCTGTGAACTTGGGATTCGGCTGGCACCCTTTGCGCCTCCCCTACTCGCGGGGAAACCCTGATTTGGGGATCCGGAGCGAAGTGGGGTGAGCGGCGCGGTGCTTCGAATTGACTGCTTCTTTCACGGAGTGAAGCCGCATCGCTGTTGCCGGAGAGCGCTGACTTTTTCCTGTGGACAATTGCATTTTAAACAACTACCTGTGAGTAGAACGGAAAATTAGATCCTTAAATTCATTAATTTGGCATCGAAACGGGAAGGTTTTAAACAGGAAGTCCGCCTTCCTTTTTTGTAAACAGATTGAAGCAAAGAAGTTGCAAGTTAAAGCCTTGGAAAGTTTATTTTTGTAAAGGATTAAATCTCCATCGGTTAAAACTATTAAACCCCCCTTGGAAGCAGGAGAAGAGGGGGAAAATTTTGGACCTAGTGAGCCTGCAGGAGAGAGTGAAAAACCAAATTACCACTGCTCCGAACCTGGAAATGGGCTGCCAGAAAGAGTGACATTTTTTGACAGCTAACTAAATAAGAGAAATATATTGTTTCCATTGTCCTCATCTGCGTTTAAAAAGTAGGAAAAGTAACTGAAAACTGAAACTAACTTTATAGTTTAAATTGTGTTTGAAAGGATTGATACAAGTGGAGACTGTTTCCCTCTAGAGGGAGCTTTTGAAACTGTTACAAGAGTGGAGCTGGGGTTTTTCCAGCTGCAAGATAAGAACTGTGTGAAATAGAGACTGACCTTGGATTTTAAGAATGTTGACAGAAGGAGCCTTAGTGACTGTATTATGTAAGATAAGCTATTCGTTGGAACAGCTCCACAAGAAGACGGATGCTATGAATACCAAACTTGAGAACTTGGGACAAAAAGTGATTAATTTGGGACAAAAAGTGATAATTAATACAGAAATTGTTCAGGATTTGACACAGGAACCTACTTTGACAGGACAAACTGGGGAGAAGACGAAGGAGAATGTTGGTGTTGTTGAACCTAAAATAATACAAGTGGAAGCCCCAGTCTTACAGAGGCAAATTGAGGACTATAAGTGGAGGCCTTATATGAATGAATATAGAAAAAGTCAGAATTTGAAGATTGGAGCCCTGCTTGGATTGGAGAAGGAAGGCTGGATAGATTCTTTCATGCAGAGATTTACTGACCTTTGGGTCCTGAATCTGGGTCAGGAGGTGATTGGAGGTGTGGGGGCCTTTGGATCTGGAGGAGCCTTGAAACATGATTTGAGATATTGTATGGACATTGGTTTTAGCTGTGGAGAGTTGGTTGGCCTGTCGAGAGGGAATGGGGGCATGGTTGGGTCGGGGCCCCCCCAAGACCTGCGCTTCAGCATCTTCAGCATCAAAGAATATGAAGAAAAACTGCAGAAGGGACTTGGAAAAGATTTAAGAGCCTCGGACAGAAGATCTCCAGGTTGATGAACTATATGGAATGGACGGAAATGACTGGCAGAATCCGAGACCAGGGAGAAGAGATGGTGATAGAAGATTGGGAAAGTTTAAAGTTTATATATAGAAATATCGTAAATTTAATGAGTGTTAGAAAATTGTTGGAATGAAACTTTATGGCTTTAGCAGAAATGTTATAAGGAGTTAGGTATAAATAAGTATTTCAGTATTAATGGAAAATAAGGTAAAAAATATGTTAAGATATTCATAATGATAAAAATAGAGAAAGATGGAAAGGAATTGCTGAAACAAGTAATAGAAGTGGAATACAAAAAGGGAGGTGAGAGGAGGTCAATGAAATAAGGGAATGAAAGATAGAGTAATGAAATGGTATGGTATATGTTTTTAAATTGTTGTTGTTTTGCTTTGTTTAGTTTAGTGTGTTAAGGTTGTGTTTTGTATTGTTTATTGTATTGTTTTTTCTCTTCTCTCTTTTTTCTTCTTCTCTGCTCTATTTTGTCTTTCTCTCTTGCCTCTTTTCTTCTTTTTTCTTTTCTTGTAAGTTTTAAAAGCAATAAAGATTATTTTTTAAAAAAAGATTAAACACGGATAATGGATGGGTAAAAACTGATAATTAAAATAGATAAGAACTAAAAACAAATAAAAACACGCAGTTAAAACAACTGTAGGAGCATAAGAACTAAAAACAAACAAACAACAAGAAACACAGAGAATTAAAATGGTTTTGAGGGTGGAAATACTCTGCTTGCATTGCAGCCTGATCCTGTGCATGTTTACGCAGAAGTAAGTCCCACTGGTGTGGGACGCGGGTGGCGCTGTGGGTTAAACCACAGAGCCTAGGACTTGCCGATCAGAAGGTCGGCAGTTCGAATCCCTGCAACGGGGTGAGCTCCCGTTGCTCGGTCCCTGCTCCTGCCCACCTAGCAGTTCGAAAGCACGTCAAAGTGCAAGTAGATAAATAGGTACCGCTCCGGCGGGAAGGTAAACAGCGTTTCCATGCGCTGCTCTGGTTCGCCAGAAGCGGCTTAGTCATGTGGGCCCCATGACCCGGAAGCTGTTCGCCGGCTCCCTCGGCCAATAAAGCGAGATGAGCGCCACAACCCCAGAGTCGGCCACAACTGGACTTAATGGTCAGGGGTCCCTTTACCTTTACCTTTTAAGTCCCACTGGGTTTAGTCTTAGATGGTTATTCAACAGGATAAAGAAAACATTTCAAGGGTACTGTTGTCAACCACACGCTGCTAGCAGGCAGCTTCCATTTATTGCCATGAAGCCTCTTATGCTAAGGAGGAAGGCTGCACTGCATCCTTCCACCTTCATCTTTATAAGATTACACCAAAGGACATTTCAGTAAGACTTTCTCCCTAGTAGGTGTGTGTGGATCCCAGCAGCTTCGATTCCCACCCCCCGCCGCCTCCAGCAGCTGTTATAGGCTGCAGAAAATCTTTAATTGGGTTGCTGTCCTGCAGCAGGATTCTTAAGATGAGGTAGATAAACAACTAATGGAAATAAATGCCTGTCAATAAACAAAAGCCCAAATTCTTTTATTTATTGTTTAGGATATTACTAGCAGAATGAAAAGCAGAATATGATCTAACCAGCCACCTTGAAAACTTCAGAGATCCATAGAGAGACTGGCAGCTTCTGGGAGAATAATTTAAACATTCCATTCTGGTCAAGTATTAACATTTTAGCTAATGAGCATATTGACTCATGCATTTATTTAGGGTGGGGAACCTGTGAACCTCCTGACGTTCCTGGACTCCAGCCTCCATCAGCTCCAGCCAGCATGGCTAGTGGTCAGGGGTGATGAGAAGATGACCTTTGATGTGGGACGTTTGATGAGAAGAAGACCTTTGATGCATGGCCTGAGCCAGCCAAAGGTTCAAGCACCTTGCAGTTCAGTCTTAACCATGTTTGCTCAGAAATAAGTGACGGGGGGTCTACTTTCTCCATATCAGCTATGCACAGAATTGCAGCCTTTATCTGAATGCAAAATTAAAGCATTTTAAAATTTACACAGATATGAAATGTGCCAACAGCTCACCATAAGCGACCAAAAACCTGGCTGGCTATTGGCAGCTCTTGTGTCTATGTAAGTCAGATTTTGTTATTTATTGCAGTTATTCCATTATTTCTCTGGTTTTCTGTGTGTATGTGTGTTTGTGTGTGCATGCGCAAAATCTCAGATGAACACACTCCTCCTTGCCTGTTCTTTAAAGAAATCTCTCTCTACAAGTACACGGAATGCCAGCCAATTTTTAAAAGACAGCAAACCCCAAAACCTTTAGTTCTTCTAATTCTTTATTACCCAGCATTTTCTGTAGTTCTTCACACCAGCACAAAGCAACTATGAACTGCTGTCATCCTGATTTAGTAGTTCTCTGTGTTTTTCTGGCACTCGCTTTGACTGGTAGGAAATATCTCTGCAAGTGCCTGAGCAGCTGAGAATGAGATCCTATGGCTTTTAGGAGTAAAAATGATGAAATATGTCCTGGTTATCATCATGTGCTTCCTCCCCCCCCCCCCCCGCACACAGACTGCCTTCTTGGCAGTAGAAGATACAAGTGTTAGCTAAACCATTTGAAACTGCGAAGGAGAGAAGGAGAGAGAATGCTAAACTGTGAGGAACAAGACAAGACAGCATTTTTAAACATATCTAGAGGTGCCAAATGGCATGAAAGGCTAGCAAAATATTAGGAATGGATTATGCTGCCAACATATGCCCATTCATTACTCCCAAGATGACTCAGCCTTATGAAGGTGCGTTTTAAATATGGCTGTAGGCTTTAAATGCTGGGACGCGGGTGTCGCTGTGGGTAAAACCTCAGAGCCTAGGACTTGCCGATCGCATGGTCGGTGGTTCGAATCCCCGCGGCAGGGTGAGCTCCCGTCGTTTGGTCCCAGCTCCTGCCCACCTAGCAGTTCGAAAGCACCCTTAAGTGCAAGTAGATAAATAGGTACCGCTTTATAGCGGGAAGGTAAACGGCGTTCCGTGTGCTGCTCTGGTGCCGGTTCGCCAGAGCAGTTTCGTCACGTTGGCCACGTGACCCGGAAGTGTCTGCGGACAGCGCTGGCTCCCGGCCTCTAGAGTGAGATGAGTGCACAACCCTAGAGTCTGTCAAAACTGGCCCGTATGGGCAGGGGTACCTTTACCTTTACCCTAGGCTTTAAATGAGATCAGTCAACAAATGTAACATAAACTCTCAGCCTCACTGAATGAAACTGGGGTGGCGCTGTGGGTTAAACCACAGAGCCTAGGACTTGCCGATCAGAAGGTCGGCGGTTCGAATCCCCGCGGCAGGGTGAGCTCCCATTGCTCGGTCCCTGCTCCTGCCAACCTAGCAGTTCGAAAGCACGTCAAAGTGCAAGTAGATAAATAGGTACCACTCCGGCGGGAAGGTAAATGGCATTTCCATGCGCTGTTCTGGTTCGCCAGAAGCAGCTTAGTCATGTGGGCCCCATGACCCGGAAGCTGTTCACCGGCTCCCTCGGCCAATAAAGCGAGATGAGCGCCACAACCCCAGAGTCGGCCACAACTGGACCTAATGGTCAGGGGTCCCTTTACCTTTACCTTACCTAACCAATCAACTAAGGCTATACAGTGGTACCTCGGGTTAAGAACTTAATTTGTTCTGAAGGTCCGTTCTTAACCTGAAACTGTTCTTAACCTGAGGTACCACTTTAGCTAATGGAGCCTCCTGCCACCGCCGCATCATTTCTGTTCTCATCCTGAAGCAAAGTTCTTAACCCAAGGTACTATTTCGGGGTTAGTGGAGTCTGTAACCTGAAGCGTTTGTAACCTGAAGTGTCTGTAACCCGAGGCACCACTGTCGTTGATTGGTTGTGGACCAATTTCATTTAGTGATGCTGAGAGTTTAGGTCAGGCATAGGCAAACTCAGCCCTCCAGATGTTTTGGGACCACAATTCCCATCATCCCTGACCACTGGTCCTGCTAGCTAGGGATGATGGGAATTGTAGTCCAAAAACATCTGGAGGGCCAAGTTTGCCTATGCCTGGTTTAGGTTACACTTGCTTGGGTTTGGGGGATATCGTGGTTCCATTAGGATAACAGGGGTTATGATTATATGTGGGTGTCCCAGATAGTGGCTCAGGTGTTTTTTCCTGCCCTTCTGGAAATGTGCTGCTTCTCCCCATACACAATTATTTAGGCAGAGGTTTTCAACCTTTTTGAGTCCACGGCCCCCTTGACCAACTACATTCTTTCTGCGGCACCCCTGTGGGGCTCAGGAGCCCAGTTATGTCACCCCTTGCCTGCAGAGCTGGCAGCCTCTCACCCTTTTTCAAACACCCTTCCTTGTAGAGCGTTCCCTCAGCCTCCTCTCCTCTCTCCTTGAGAGTCATCTGGGCAGCTGCTGCCCTTGGTCTCTGAGTTGCCCCTTCTGCCCCAAAGAGAGGTGCTTCCTCACGCTGCCCCAGGGGGGCCTGGGACTTGTCTGTCCGTTCCCAACAGCAAGGACTGGCGGACTGGCTGGCTGGGCTCCATCACCCGCTTGCATGCTTGCTCCAAGGTCGCCTCAGTTTCTGGCAACTAGCACCCCCTGGCCAGCCCCAGATGCACCATTCGCCTGTGGAGCTTGTAGCCAGGGCTGCTGCAACAAACAGCTGTGCAAGCCTTTGGGAGGCAGAGACGGGAGAGTGCATCAGAGAAGGGAGGAAAGGAAAGAGGCACAGAGGCCAGTGTTGCCCACGGCACCTCTGATCATCATTCAAGGCACCCCAGGGTGCCTTGGTACACTGGTTGAAAACCACTGATTTAGGGGATCATGGCTTCCCATTTTTCCTGCCTTGCCAAAGAGCTGGCATGGGCAGGCCTTGGTCTTTCACATTTCAGTGGCACTCTGTGTGAGGCCAAAATTTGGTGCCCTCCCACCTCTGGACTTCCATTCTGCTCAATTCACTATGTCATAGTTGCAATGCTCTGCGGCTCCCCCTCAGTGCGGCAGAACCAGTGGCTGGAAGGAGGGGACTTTGAGCTATGGTGTGTGTTAGCCTCTCTGCTTCCACTGCCTCCAAACAAATTAAAAGATGCTAGTGAACGAGGCAGACATAATTCAGGTGAAAAGAACTCTTCCTAGTTAGCTGGTTTTCAGTTATGTGCAGGCTGATCTTCTAGCTATGATGTCAAATGGACGGTGGTCGTTCCTGGAATTTCTCTGGAGAGGCTCCTCTCCCACTCTGCCTTAGCAAAAGGGCAGAGTTAATGAGCCAGTAACCAGCAACTATTTATCATTCCTCTGGCATGATTTCAGTCTCAGCCAGAAGAATTGCCCAGCTACCCAACTTAATTTGCAGCATTGCCTTTGTATCACGGAAAGAAGCGATTGTGCTGCTAGCTCCCTTTTGGTGATCTTGAGCTACAATCTGGCATGGCCGGTGCTTTTCCATTTTGCGTGCCTGTTTTAGGAGCCTTCAAGCTTTATGATGGTCTTTCAGAATTATAGGCCTAAAAGTGGCTGGAAGGCTATTTACAAGGGTCACAAGCACTATAGATTCTTGGCGTACGGACATTAAACTGCTGGCACCTCACATTGTAGGGGTAGGAAAGTATATTGCTTGAGACCTGGGAGAACTACTACCAATCAAAATAGACCAGGCTTGCAGTTTATGGCACGCTGAGCCAAACTTAGGGACAATTGAGCCCAAGAGAATCTAAATTTAAAAATACCTGTTTTTGCTCCCTGTTAGGAACTGTAGAAACAGGCTGCTATCAAACACCTGGAAAACCACCAGCACATGACCGTTGGGCTCACTTCAGCCCACTGTGTTGCAAGGAATGCCTAAAGTAGACAGTGCTGAGCTAGACTTGGAACCAGTGCTCTGGGTCCCTTTACTGGCCTGGACTGGGGAATTGAGAAGAGGCCAGTATTAGATGGCTTTAGATGCCACAGTGGTACTGTGGGGATAATGCCCAAATTTACCAGCCCCAAACTCTTTGGATAGTGTCAGCCACCACTAGAAAGAAAGGAATAAACAAAGGAGGTCTGTAGCCATGCTCTTTCACCCTGCCTTATTGAGGAATCAAAGCATTCTGATTGGATGGGGCTTTTCACAGCACGAGGGACCTTTGAGGGATACCAGGGATGTATTCTATTCCATAGATAGAGATTTAAGCAGAAAATAGCAGGCTTTGGTGTGCAGATTTAATATGCTCAAAAAGTCTGATATATTTGGCAAGAGGATAATAGAGCTGCGAGTGCACGTACTAATCTCTCTCTTTTAATACTATGACAAGTTTTCATTTGTTCACTTAATCTTTCCTATTGCATCCTTTTGGGAGCGTTCCATGGTACCTGAGCCAAACGGCAGGCACTGGGTCACTGCTTCCCTCTGCTTTTCCTCCGCCCCCTTAAAAAAGATACTTGACGCACACTAGTGACCCGCTGTTGGGTGTGCAGCCAGAAAAAAGATGGGGCATTTTGATTTCAAAGAAACATGCGCGATCCTATAGGCACGTAGCGGATGCACAGACTCAAAGCAGCCAGCATTTCTTTCGCTTTCTCGCATTGTCTTTATCCTGTTAATAAGAAAATCCGTTTATTTTGGTCCAGGTAAAAGGTCAGAAAAATAATAATTAAAACCCGGCCAAGCGGACGTAAAGCTTCATTTGCGATGATTGAGGCGAAGGATCAGGATGCGCGCCGCTGATGAGCGCCGGCTAATGAGGTTAGAAAAGGATTTTATCCCCAATAACGAGCTACTGGAGAGCTTTCAGCACCACGGACAGCAGCCAAAGGGAGGGCCGGAGCTGCCTGGTTAATCGTATTCAGCGGGCGCTGGCAGCAGCTGTCGACTTTTAAACGGACTCCAGAGGGGAGTTGGCAACTTGCAACCTGTTGGGCCAAATGGGCTCGTAGCTCCCGCTCTCTTTCCTTTCGCTCTTCTGCTCCGCAGCTCAAGCGAAATCTCTCGGGGCCTCCTTCCCTCCAGAGGCTCCACCCTTCGGATGCTTCTCAGTCACCGAGTCGGAGCAGAACTCGAAGTTTCCGTGTGTGTGTGTTTAAGCAGATGCTGCAGCTTTTTTGGGGGGAGGTGGGGAGATGCTCTGCAGCGCCTTCTGCCCTCTTTGCCCAGCTGAGCTGCGCTCAAACAGAGCGGCTGGCGAGGTCCCTGAAGCCCAGCCTGGGAAAACGCAAACCGCTTAGCTTTCTTTCCTTCCTTCCTTTTCAAAACGTCTTTTTAAACGTTGCATTGTTTCAGCGAACTTCAGTGATTTTGCTCTCTAAACGGGACTGTTCGGAGCTGGCTGAAAACCGCGGCCTCGGGGAAGTCATCCCAGCAGATTGAGATTGTGGCTCCCGCTGATCGCACCCCACATTTACTCCCCCCATTCGCAGGCTCGTCTCTCCGCCTGGCTTCTCGCAGTGCGCGTGGGCGGAGGAAGGGGGGGTCCCACTCCCCTCGGCAGAGCATGAAGCATCGGCGCCCCCTGCAGCAGGGGGGCATCCAGCACACGCTTTTGGAGAGCCCGGCCAGGAAGCACGCCAGACGCGCCTCGGCGAGAGCTTGAGGGCGCGTGGTGCGCCACCTCCCTCCTGCCCGCGCCGCTGCGCTCCCGCCGCCTCTGCTGCCAGTCTACACACTTTCCACCCGCCACTGCCTTGCCTGCTGGAACCAGGGGTGCTCAGACCCTCGCAGGATAGGCAATCGGCCCATCCAGCCAAAACAGAGACGCCTCCCAGGTAAGTTGCTCTGGAATCCACGCTCGCCTGGGTGCATGTGTGTGTGTGTATTTTTCTCTGTTGCGCCCCTGCCCCTCTGAAAGATCTGTTGGAGGGAATCTGCAGCAAAGTGGCGGCACTGTGGGCTTTGTGACACGAGGGGAAGGGAAGTCCGAAGGGCATTTCCCTGTAAAAAGGCGCGAAGGGCTTGTACTGTGTGTGTTTGTGTGGTGTGTTTGTGTAGTGACAGGGTTGGGGGACCGACCCGTCCTCGCTCCCTCCCTTTTGCGTGGAGACTCGCGGCGCGTTTCCACCTATCTCCAGCTGCCATGGTCTTTCGTTTTGTCGGCTGGAGTGACACTCCACCGCCACCCCCCTCCCTATGGAGAATGGTCACTCGGTTTCCCCTAACATCCCGCCCCTTCTGAAGACAGCTTGCTTGTTCTGGGATCCACGGATCTGGCGCGATCGCGCCTTGGAAAACAAACCTGCGCGGCGCGGAGACGCGGTGGAGAGACGCCTTGAGGCTGCTTAGCATTCGGAGGGGTCTTCGCAGACCGAAGCTTTCTTCTGCTCTCTGCGCCCTTCCAGTCAGTTCCTGAAATATATATATGGATTTGTGTGTTTTGCTTTCCTTCCCTCTGGCTTTCCTTTGTTGGAGAAGGGTGTCTTTGTGTTGGAATTCTGCCAGTGGGGGGGTGCAATGCAAATAAACACAAGATTGCTGAGTTATGCTGGGGCTGGTTCCTACCCGCTCCCTTTGACAGACCTCCAAGGCGTTTTGGCTAATTGAACTCTGTTACATTTCGGGTTTCTCTTTCTGTAAAAATTAGAAGGATCATAAAATCGGGAGAAAAGAGGGCAACTCTTTGTAGCAGCCTCTGTAAACGAAGCCGGTCCTTTTGCTTGTGAGTTTATGGGTGCTGGTGGAATGAAATCCAGGCATCAAATATAACTACAGAGGGGAGCAATTCCGTATTTTGTTTTGTATTTCCCCTTTTGAGTTACACTCAGGGGTTCCTTTGCCATGAAGGGGGGCAGGCAGAGTGGGATTTCACCCATGAGGCACACTTCATTAAGACGTTTTCATTGAGCATTCATTTCAATGGGGCTTGTACAATCTACTTCTTGGTGGATTGTATGTGAGGCTGATGAGCAAGAGCAGAGCATACTGTAGGTGTTTTTATTTTCTTCCTCAGGCACCAAAGTATCTCAGGTCAGCCCTGAGTCTGTTTTTATGTTGAATCCAGTTAAGTTGTTGGTGCGATGTAGTCACTAAAGAGACCACATTTACCAGCTCTGCACACAAACGAAACCGCATCTGATTCTATCCCAGTAGTCATTACTATGGGATGTTAGGGGGGACGGTCTTCATCTTTTGCGATCCCTCGTAGCCAAGTAAGATGGTCTTCCATGAACACGGTCTTAACAGTGAGTCCGTAAGTGACTGTGGAGGCCAATTCTGGATCCACACATCCTTCCACAGTGGGGACATAGGTTTCCGGGGTGGGAGCTGATCATGGTGAGGGTTTGCCAAACATGCCTTCCTCTTAGCACGTTTCTCCCTTTTGTCCTGAGTTTGAGCGTCTTCAAAGTCCATGACACCTTTGGTAGAGGCTATTCTCCAGTTGGCCATTGTTTCCCAGTTGTCGGTGTTTCTCAAGGCAAATCTAAAAAAAAATAGTAGAAAGTCTTTAAGCCTCTTTTGTTGACCTCTGGTGGGGGACACGCCATGCTCCTTCTGGGGTAGTTTGCTCACTTTTGGTTCCCACCTTGCACTCAACTCTCACCTGTGGCTCCTAGAAGCATGTGACAGCAGCCACACCCTGAGAATGGCTTCAACAGGCCAGCTAAACCATGTGAGGGTAGCTGATGTGTCTCAGACCCTCAGTGAGTTAGGGACTTCTTCTGCATGCAAAGGCAGGCTCCAGCAGATTGAGTGGACAAGGCCAGTCCAATGGTCAAGAAAGTGGTTTCTGCATGTGGGAAGAGGGAAGTGAGTTGGCAGATGAGGCTTGTCAACCTGGGAAGGGAGAAGGAAAACTCTGATCCTAAACTCCACTGCCTTCTCCTTGAGAGAAGAAAAGGTTAAGGAGCAGGGCTTCCCCCCCCCCCCCAGTTTAGTTCCAGCACCTCTCAGGTGGGTTATGCCAACTTTCAGGTGGGTACCATAGGTGCCAACTCCCTGGGGCTCTGGGTGCCCAAGCACCCACAAAATTCCCCATGAAGGCACTGGGCACCCACAAATTTCGATGCCAGGGCCACGCTTGCTGCATGGCACCCACGGCCCGGGCACCCATGGTCGCAGGGCCAAGTTGGCACTCCTGGTGGGCGCCACTGCCATTCTAAGGAAATGAGGGAGGTGTTTGTGGTGAGTTCCAGCCCCTCTTTTTCTAGAAGAATAGGAGTGAACCCTACACAAATTCAGGGTCCCCAAGTTGTATGCCTCCTTCTGACAATGCTTTCAAGCCAAGATTGTGCAAATGTATTGCTCTGTGTGGATGCACCCACAAGTAAGATAACAGTTCTGAAGAAAGAAAGCTTTCTTTGGGTTTAAATGGTGGGATGCCTGAGTTGCAGCAAGCATGAGCATCTCAGGAGAGGCATTCCCTCCTGTCTGAAAGGAGAGGTAGCAGAGAGGCCTCTTCTTGGAAGGCCCAGGTCACCCACAGGCTTGCAAAAAATCCCAAACATCTTTTATTATTATTATTATTTGCTTGTTGAAGAACTGAGGACACACTTCTAAGTCAGTTAATAGATTTTGTAAATGTATTTATATTTCAGGGTTTTATACAACAACATGTATACAAAAAAGGTAAAGCCATTAAAAACAGGACTGGCTAATCAAAGTTTTTAAAAGTCAACCTCTTTCATAGAGCAGCTCTGTGTGAAGTGTTGCCTGTGGATAAGCAGTTTTCATGGCTCAGCCTTAAAGGAAATGTGTATCATAACTTTCTTTTGAAAGGAATGTCTGCGAATTAAAACTCATTATCTTGCTGAACAGAAATCTTGGGTGGCTGTCACCATTCAGCAGCCTGCAACTCGTTCTGGTGAATGTACCCTTCAGTCCTGAAAATTGGAAGGGGTGAGAGTTATATGATTATATCTCTTAATAGTGTTTATAGCGGGGAGGGCTCAAGCTGGCAGGGGGAAGGTTTCCCTGGAAATCTTTTATTTGTCTCCTTCTCCACATCCATAACAGAAAAGCACACTCTGTACTGCATCGTGCTCTGCCTAGCCTGGTCATTTATATCCCTCCAGTGCACAACTCCATATAATAATCTCTGTGTTAGGCTTGTCTTTGATTTCTAAATGCTGATTCTTGCAGAAAGACCACCTCTTCTTTCTTCTTCTTTCTTTGGCGATCACTCGTAGCTGATTAAGATTGTCTTCCATAAACACGGTTTTAACAATGAGTCCGTAAGGGACTGTGGAGGCCGCTTCTGGATCCACACGTCCTTCCACAGTGGGGACATTGGGCCTATGAAAACATTCACCATATATTCTGGCTGCTATTTCTCTCCCCAGTATTCCTTGTGCATGATTCTGATTGTGTGTGCGTTTGTGTGTGTGTGTGTGTGTGTGTGTGTGAGAGAGAGAGAGAGAGAGAGAGAGAGAGAGGACTTTCAAGCATATTTTAGAATATTCTCTCTCTGTTGAGATAGACAACTTTATCTGGAGAGAGGGTTTTTTTTAGCTGTAGTGTGATGCCAGTTGTAGGGTTTCTGTTATAGAACAGCATTCGGGTTTGCTCTGTAGCCAGGCAGCTGCTGTGATTAATATAGCAACAGAAAGCTTAGGTTGTGGTTCTTTGACTGAGCATCTTTACTAGCAGTTTAAGGATTGTAATATACTTTGTAGGTAATTAGGAAAGAGCTTCACTTTGCAATAAAGCTAAAGGTTAATGATCGAACGGATTAAACAAATGCTGATGACACCTAAGGAGTATACCTGCTTTCTCTGTGCGTATTACTCTGTAGTTACACAGGTCTTCACTTTAGCCAGAGATCAGTTTCAAAATACTGTTTATTTGACTAGTAGCCAAAGAGCTGACTAGTTGGTTCAAATCAAAACAATAAAATATATCCTCCGTGACATATAAAAGTGGTGGTGGCAGTGGCTTCTGCTGAGATTTCATGCTGCTTCTCCTTACTTCTTTGTCATCCAGAGCAGATCACAGGTGGAGCAGCCATAGCAATGCCCCCTCTTGGATTCTGCCGCCTAAGGCAGCTGCCTCAGGTCACCTCATGTGTGGGCCGGCCCTGGCTATATAGCATTACACAACTAGCTGACTGTAGGTGACTCTTGGGGTGGCCCTGTGCAAAAGTCAATTACCTAGGGTTGCCATATTTCAAAGAGTGAAAATCCGGACAGAAGAGTATTCCAGATATGTCTGGGAAATTCTTGGCATACGGCAACCTTACAATTATCTTTTAAAACTTTTCTGGGCAGCCATTTGTGGTGTGTTGAACAAGGAGTAGCATGGGCTGTTTCTATGCGACCGGTGTTGATTCATTCCATTGTATTTCTAACTGGCTGCATTTAAAATCTGAATAAGAAGCGAAGGTCAGGGAGAGGAAAGGTCACATTTATTTGTTTTTCTTTCCCCCTTTCCCCCTTCCTATTTATTTTTGCCTACAGGGTCAAAATCCTCCCAGGTAGGGACAGCATAATTCAATCCGCGGTCACCTTCCTTTAGCAGGCATGAGTAAATTATGGCCTTAATAAAAAACTGTTCCTGGGCAAGATAATTTAATATCGGGATGTTGCTCTTGTCAATTTGCTGTTGACTCTTATGTGACTAACTGTTGGACTTCAACCAGCCCAGCGTTCATTTAGAAGAATGGGAAGCAATAGGCATTCTCTCCATTGCAGTCTGATTTTCTTCTTTCTTTCTCTGTGTGTGCTTGTGTCAAATTCGACAGTAGAACAGTCTCCAACGAGAGGTGGTGGACTTTTTCCTGGGAGGATTTTAAGCAGAGGTTGAATCATAGAATTGTGTCATTGGAAGGCACTCTAGTCCAACCCCCTGCGGATCCGGCCACTTGTCATGTATGATCCAGCTGAGATCCATGCATTTCAGGGGGTTGGACTAGATGACCCTCAGGGTCCCTTCCAACTCTACAATGCTATGATTTCTTCCCCAAGCAATTTCACAATTTGAAGGTCAGAATCCTCAACATTAATGGGTTTGCTCCTGAAATGAAATATTTAACTTGGCTCCGTTACTGCCTCTTCCTTGAAAGTATGTTTCATGCTTCATTTGCCAGTGATGTTAAGAGATTTCATGCCATGTTTTTTCTTTCCTCTCAGCTGGAAATCTGTAAAGAGTGTGTGCACACACTCATGAGACGTGCAAAGATGTGTGTGAGCGTATGTACAAATATGTTCAGTGACCATATGATGCATTCATCTGTGTGTACTTGAATCTTGCTGTACATTTTTTCACCTGTTTAAATCTGCTTCAATGTGATACTATTTCACTGCAGAACTCCCCCTCTCCCTGTATAAATGTGGGTCTCCTGGGCAGTATCAGTGCCTAGTTTTAACAGAGGCCAAGGAAACAGTCATTTGGCGTGTACCTGTCAGTTGACTACTTCTTCTTTTTACTATGGTCAGGTATTTCAATAATAGGTACTGCTGCGGCAGGAAGGTAAACGGCCTTCCCGTTGTGCTCTGGCTTCCGTTACGGTTCTGTTGCAGAACAGCAGTGGCATACACTGAGAGGAAGAAAGTGGTGGTTCAAAAGAACAGCAGAAATTTCAGAGGAAGACAGTGATTTTAAACAATGGTAGAGGTTTGAGTAAAGTGTTGTGGAATCCTTGATGACTCCACATCCTTTCTGTCACATGAGGTAGCTGAAGAATGGAAGTGAGAGAAGTTTGAGTACAGTAAGACAGGGGAGAACACTGAAAGGGGGGAAAGTGGATGGTTTAAACCACAGTTGAGGTTTGAGTGAAGCTTGTATGGAATAATACTGAGTGGCCATGTCAAACAACAGAGGTCTGGATAAAGCAGGAGTGGAGAGACACAGAAGGGAAAGTGCCATTTAAAACAATGGCAGACAGAGGGCCGAATAATAATAATAATAATAGAAGAAGAAGAAGAAGAGTTTGGATTTGATATCCCGCCTTTCACTCCCTTTAAGGAGTCTCAAAGCGGCTAACAATCTCCTTTCCCTTCCTCCCCCACAACAAACACTCCGTGAGGTGAGTGGGGCTGAGAGACTTCAGAGAAGTGTGACTGGCCCAAGGTCACCCAGCACTTGCATGTGGAGGAGCGGAGACGCGAACCCAGTTCCCCAGATTACGAGACTACTGCTCTTAACTACTACACCACACTGGCTCTCAATATATAATAATTTATTATACCCCCGCCCATCTGGCTGGGTTTCCCCAGCCACTCTGGGAGGCTTCCAACCGAATCTTAAAATACAATGGTCTGTTAAACATTAAAAGCTTCCCTAAACAGGGCTGCCTTCAGATGTCTTCTAAAAGTCTGGTAGTTGTTGTTCTCTTTGACATCTGGTGGGAGGGCGTTCCACAGGGCGGGCGCCACTACCGAGAAGGCCCTCTGCCTGGTTCCCTGTAACTTGGCTTCTCGCAGAACAAGCAGAGAGTGACACTGGGGAGAGTGGCAGTTTAAAATAAGGTTTGAGTACAGCAAGAAGGGATTTTGGAAAGCCTCTGTTCTGCCAGCTGTTTAGTGTTGGCTTCTGTGTTGCACCCATCTCTGCTATTTATCTTTGTTAAAAAACAGTTTTAAAAAATGACAACAACCTGTCCGTGCCTCTCCATCCCAGCTTTACTCAAACCTCTGCTGTGCTTTAAAATTGCCATTTCCATCTCAGTAATATTCCGCTTCTACTTTACTGAAACTGCTGCTGCTGTTTAAAACAGCCACATTTTTCCTTTCAGTGTCTTTCCCTTCTCACTCTACTCAAACTTCTGCCTCTTTCATTCCTCAGCTGCCTCATACGTGTGAGAGAAAATATGAAGAGCCCTCAAATACTCCACAGTACCTTCACACAATGTATTTAACTCCTGGCACAGTGCGTTGTCTTCAACATGAAGTTCCAGATTCAATGTACAGTGGTACCTCGGGTTACATACGCTTCAGGTTACAGACTCTGCTAACCCAGAAATAGTGCTTCAGGTTAAGAACTTTGCTTCAGGATGAGAACAGAAATCGTGCTCCGGTGGCGTGGCAGCAGCGGGAGGCCCCATTAGCTAAAGTGGTGCTTCAGGTTAAGAACAGTTTCAGGTTAAGTACGGACCTCTGGAACGAATTAAGTACTTAACCCGAGGTACCACTGTAGTAATTTAGAAGATATATTTTATTAACAAGCAAACACCCATATATGTACAACATTCATAACTGAACTAGCTGACAGCTTGGCTCTTCAGATACAATAACGTATATAATCATGGGGTGTGTGCCCAAAAGAGGCTGCATAATAGGAGTGAGGATGAGCCATGGACGTGGAGAGGTCTATGTTCAAGGGAGAGTCAAGAAAAGCAAGGAGCAGGGGAGATAAGGAGTGGAAGTAAAAATGGAGGTGCAAAAAAGGAGGGAGTGGGAGGCATGAGGACCGGGGTAAAGATGAAAGCGGAGGCAAGAAAAGGTCTGCAGAATAGAAGGGATGGTGTATTTATAACTGGGCAGAAGGTAAAATGAGGGCTTAGTAGTTGCAGTGTGTGGGACAAAGAGGATGCAAGCTGTCTGTGTGCAAGGAGGGGTTGCACAAAAGGAGGGCGAGGAGGCAGGGAGTGAGAGAGATAACTGGTGCAAAGTGGGGCTTCAGAATAGAAGGAAGAAGTGGCTTCAGATTTGAGGTTGGGCTGGTGTAAAGTGAGCTTAGGTAGTTGGAAGGGGTAGGAAAAAGAAGCTCTAGAGGGTTAATGTGAAGGGAATAGCAGGGGATGGATGAGCAGGCTGAGCAGAGGCACAGCCCCTGGAACATACATAAATAGATTATCTCCCCTCCACCCACAGTTTCTCTTTCCTCCAGTCCTTCCCTTTGAGTTCTCCCGAACTCATCAGGCTGGATGTTAAGAAAGCTGGGCGTGGACGAGGCATAATGAATGATGTCATGGCTACAAAATTAAATAAATGACCTAACGGCTGCAATGTCCAACTTAATTGTTTTGTTTTTCTTCATCCTCCCATCCCTTGCTTTGTGTAACATCCAGCCTGATGAAGAATTCTAGAGAACGAAAAAGCTTTTCCTCTATTTTGTGACATTTATGGTTTGTTCAAATGGAAGTATTGACAAGTTATAGATTTTTGAGGGTCCCCCCTTTATGGACCAACATGCTTACTTTTTGCTTTTCCTGTTCCTGGGGGTGTTTTGTCACTCTGTGTAATGTATAATATGTAATACATACTGATGCTATACAACTTAGCTGTGATTGCTAACACATTCCTATCTGTTTTATTCAGAAGTAAGTTCTACTGTATTGACTGGGTTTACTCTCAAGTAGGTGAGCCTTGAAATGCCCAGACTACCATCAGCTCTCTCTGTTGTTGCCCCGGGCTCTGCCTACCATTAACTATCCTGCTGTCAACTCTGTCCCTCCAGTAACAAGAGGCACCAGCTGCCACAGATCCTGTGCACACAGCTCCAGAAGTTCTGGTTTGCGTCTCCCTCTGTGTGAATGGAAAAACAAACCATGAAGCGGTAGCTTAGCATTCTATCCAAACTCTGGATCGTGGGCTTTTTTGCCTTAACAAACCATGGTTGCTAGGCCTGCAATCAATGTTGGCTCCCCTTTGTGGTTTGTTTATCTGCTTCTATGAAGGGAAAAATGAAGCAGAAGGGCTTGTCTGGATGCGGTCTTGTATGGTACAGTAAACCAAGGCTTTGCATTATGTATGACTGTGGCCAATGGGGCAGTGATTTCCAGAACTGAAATTACCCGGCATTAAAAGGAGATAAGGCAAATTCCTCCATTGACGTATCTCCCAACATCTGGTAGCTAAGGCAGTGCCGGATCAAATCCTGTGGAGGCCCCTAGGCAGTCAAAATCTCCGTTGCAAGTTATCTCCTAATACATTTTTGTTATTTTCTTTCAAGATCAAATCAATATTATTTTGAACCATTGTCGTGGGGCCCCTAAAAGGCCCATAGGCTGGTGCTCTGCCTATTTGGTAATCTGGCACTGAGCTAAGTGAATAGAGGCAGAACCACAGCGTACCAACTCCCAGTACATTGATGCAGCAAAAGCCTCTTGGGCTTGCTGATCGGAAGGTCGGCGGTTCGAATCCGTGTGACAGGGTGAGCTTCCGTTGCTCTGTTCCGGTTTCTGCCAACCTAGCAGTTCGAAAGCACATCAGTGCGAGTAGATAAGTAGGTAACGCTATGGCAGGAAGGTAAATGGCATTTCTGTGCACCCTGGCACTCATCACAGTGTCCCATTGTGCCAGAAGCGGTTTAGTCATGCAAGCCAGATGACCCAGAAAGCTGTCTGTGGACAAACACTGGCTCCCTCTGCCTGAAAGCAAGATGAGCGCTGAACCCCCAGCTGCCTTTGACTGGACTCAACCGTCCAGAGGTCATTTACCTTTTTATTTTATTTTTTACCAGCTTCCAGGTACACAGATGAAGCAAAATAGTCCAGGCTTCCTACTATAACTTTCAGTGATGCAATATGAATATAACCAACTTGTTCATTGTTGGAAGGGCAGAAGTGCTACCTCTTATGTGTGTGCCTATTAATATGTAAAACGTGGCCTTTACTCAGGGGGATTGGGACTGGATATTTAAGGGCAAAGACGTGCTGAAGTAGAGGCAGCCTCTGCAAAGCCAGGGGGCCCATCCTAATGTTTTATGGAAGCCAGAAAGGTGTTGTAAGGGTCATCAACCAATAGAAAGGCTTTGTTGATAGCATGAGGAAACTCACTGGATATATGAGGCCACTTTGAAAGGGGGATTGCGTAGCTGCCTGAAATGACCATAAAGTTGTATGTTTTCCGTGTGGAAAGTGGTACCTATTATATTTTTATTTATTTATTGAATTTATATCTTTCCCTTTCTCTTGAAGGAGCCCAGGGTGACATATGGCAGTAGATAAATGGAGGTGAACAACAGCTGATTTTTATATTTTCTTTACAAAAGGCACTGGTAGTCAATGTCAAATTTTTGGCGTCATGAATTAGCAAATGTTTTAGAATTCAAAGGACAGAAGTGTACCGTAGTTGTATGATGGATGGTGTTGCTGGGGGTGATGATTGATAGTTTTGACTGTAATCTTCTGAAGTGTCCTTCCCATCCTTCTTAATAACAAATGTTCCTGATCATCCTCTGGAAGTGTATCTAACCAGTGATGAAGAATGATTTGGAAATGTGGAGTTTGAAATATAATAATAATAATAATAATAATAATATTTTTTTAAAAAAATGTTATTTATGCCCTGCCCTCCCTGGCCAGAGCTGGGCTCAGGGTGGCTAACACTAGTAAAATTACAATAAAAACATAATGGGGTGTGTGGAACCAATTTAAAATACAGGTTAAAATACAATTTAAAATGCAGCCTCATTTTAATAGTAGCCCATAGATCAAAACCATAAGGGGAGGGAAACATAAGGGTCAGACTAAGTCCAAACCAAAGGCCAGGTGGAACAGCTCTGTCTTGCAGGCCCTGTGGAAAGATGTCAAGTCCTGCAGGGCCCCAGTTTCTTGTGACAGAGCATTCCACCAAGTTGGGGCCAGTACTGAAAAGGCCCTGGCCCTATTTGAGACCAATCTAACCACCTTGCAACTTGGGACCTCCAAAGTGTTGTCATTTGTGGACCTTAAGGTCCTCCACGGGGCATACCAGGAGAGGCGGTCCTGTAGGTGCGTGGGTCCTAGGCTGCATAGGGCTTTAAAGGTCAAAACCAGCACCTTAAACCTGACCCTGTACTCCACCGTGAGCCAGTGCAGTTGGTAAAGCACTGGATGAATGTCCTTCAGTTCAATGAACTCCTTCAGTTCAGATTTTGATGCTACATTGCAAGCCAAGCTCAGATCTCTTCAGGCCCAGTTCATAAGAGGGCCTTCTCCTGCCATTGACAGTTTCCTCCCTGGGCAAGCAAGCTCGTTTTGGCAAAGGAGGACAGGAAATGAAGGGCTGGCTGTTGCCAGTTTTCCCAGCACAAGACCTTCCCGCTGGTGCCATGATCAGTGGAGAAGGAAGGCAAGCAGGCAAATTTCGGGGTCTGTGGGAATTAACAGATTGGGGAAAGTTCAGAAAAGGGCAACTGAAATGTTCAAGAGGATGGAGCAGCTGCTCTATGCAGAAAGGTTACAGCATTTAGGCATTTTTAGTTTGGAGAAAAGGTGAGTAAAAGGAGACATGATGGGCAAGAGTATTGTTAGCTCAGAAATGGAAACAAGAAGAAATACCGACGAAAGAAGAATGACAGACAAAATTAATGGACTATGCAGAATTGGATAAAATGACAGGAAGGATTCGAAACCTGCGGGACCAGAGATTTACAGAAGATTGGAAGAAATATACGAATTATTTGAAGAGCAACTGTAATCAACAAATTACGCTAGTAGGACTACAATAAGTTTTGTAAGGAGAAATATATGAAATATTACAATGAAGAGAAAGAAGAGAGATATTAGTTATGAGACTTAAATGTAATAGTGAAAGTAAGAAATGTAAATTAAGTAAAAAGATTGGAAAATTTTCAGACGTGATTGATGGAAGTCATAAAAAAATTGTATAAGATATAAAAGTATGTTTAATTATTCTTGAAAATGATATGTTAAAAAACTAATAAAAATATTTAAAAAAGGAGACATGATGGACTTCTATAAAACTATGCATGGCATGGGGAAAGGAGCTAGAGAAAAATTGTTGTTTTTCCTGTCTCTCTCATAGAAGTTGTGGATGCCCAATGTAGCTGAATGTTGGAAGATTCAAGGCAAAAAAGAAAAAAAAGAAAATGCTTTCTCCACACAGTTAAAGCAGTGTCTGCTTGCTTGTGGAATTGTCAGGGTTGGAGTCAGGCGTAGCACGGCAACCAAAACAACAAATCACCCAAGGCCGGTGCAGTTAGATCTTTATTCAATTAAACAAAGCACAGCTCAGGCCTAGTGGTCTCTGCAGCTCTTTCTAGGAGGCCTTGCCCCACTGAAGCATCTGCGAGGACTGGCGGTCCCTGCCTTCCCAGTGCCCATCGAATCCATCATCGTGTTCTCATCATGGCAAAACAGTTGCCTGTAGAAGACCAGAACTCAGGATTTGAACTCATGAGCCGTCTCACCTCCTGTGGTTTCCAGAAATTGGCATTGCTGCTTCCAACTGCAGAGGCGTAGCCGTTATGGCTAGTGGCCTCCGTGAATTTGTCTGCTCCTCTTTGAAAGCCATCCATGTTGGTCGCCATCCCTGCCCCCTGGAGCAGTAAGCTCCATAGTTTCACTATACCCTGTGTAAAGAAGCACTTTCTTTTATCCATCTTGATTTCCCCAGGATTCAGCTTTATTGGATGTCTAGTGTAATGAGGGAGGAAAACTTTTCTCCATTCATTTTCTCTGTGCTGTGCATTTTTTAAAATAACGATACGATACGATACGATACGATACTCTTTATTGGCATTATCCCATACAGAACAACAAAATTGAAAATCTACACCAGACATTCAGAAACCAACAAGCCTGCTATCCCAGCCTGGTTAGCCCCCTAAAAACTGTGATACCCCATAATTAAATACAATATACTCCCATAGAGACTCCTACACTGTGTTTAAAACCAAAATCGCATTTGAATAGAAACTGTTTCTCAGGCAGCTAGTCCTAGTCTTTATAACCCTGTACCTTCTTCCAGAAGGCAGAAGCTGGAAGAGATCATTTCCGGGGTACGCACTATCCTGCGCTATCTCTGCAGCTTTCTTATGGCACCTGGTAGCATAGATTTGATCTAAGGTAGGGTTGGACTTCAATCATGTCTCCTTTTCCTCACCTTGTTGTTGTTTAGTTGTGTCCGACTCTTTGTGACCCCATGGACCAGAGCAGGCCAGGCACTCCTGTCTTCCACTGCCTCCCGCAGTTTGGTCAAACTCATGCTGGTAGCTTCGAGAACACTGTCCAATCATCTCGTCCTCTGTCGTCCCCTTCTCCTTGTGCCCTCCATCTTCCCCAACATCAGGGTCTTTTCCAGGGAGTCTTCTCTTCTCATGAGGTGGCCAAAGTCTTGGAGCCTCAGCTTCAGGACCTGTCCTTCCAGTGAGCACTCAGGGCTGATTTCCTTAAGAATGGAGAGGTTTGATCTTCTTGCAGTCCATGGGACTCTCAAGAGTCTCCTCCAGCACCAGAATTCAAAAGCATCCATTCTTCGGTGATCAGCCTTCTTTATGGTCCAGCTCTCACTTCCATACATCACTATATCACTACTCGCCTTATCTTATACTAAAAAGTTCAAAATGTTGCAACCTTTCTTCATAGGGGAGTTGCTCCACCCCTTTGGGTCATTTCAGCTGCTCTTTTCTATCTCTACAATATCCTTTTTGAGGTGTGGCGCCCAGAACTGAACACAGCATTCTGAATGTGGTCGCACTGAAGATTTATATAATTACATCAGTTTTATTTTCAATTCCTCTCCTAATGATCCCTCGCATGGAAGTTACCTTGGCACACACTGGGTCAACGTGTTCATTGAGCTTAACAGGACTTCCCTTCCTCCTCTCCCAGACCCTGTTTCCCCCCTAAATCTGCTCTGGAGGGTTTGGGGAACCCCCCAAATACTTTTAGGGAGGTGTGAGGGGAGAAGGGGGAAATTCTTGTTGCACAAGTGGACCTCATCTCCCCCCCCCCCCAAATACCCCACATTGCTATATTGAATTCCAACTAACATCTGCAGGTCAAGTTGCACAAAAGCAGAGGCTGGCTAAAAACTACCAGTGCCCCAGCTGAGCTGCAGGATGAGTATTTTTTCCCATTAGATGACAGCATTCAGCTTCCACCTGGAGTGTAGAGAAGAAGAGGAAGAGTTTGGATCTGATATCCCGCTTTATCACTACCCTAAGGAGTCTCAAAGCGGCTAGCATTCTCCTTTTCCCTTCCTCCCCCACAACAAACACTCTGTGAGGTGAGTGAGGCTGAGAGACTTCAGAGATGTGTGACTAGCCCAAGGTCACCAACAGCTGCATGTGGAGGAGCGGGGAATCGAACCCGGTTCACCAGATTACGAGTCAACTGCTCTTAACCACTACACCACATGGTCCCTGAGACACTCCCGAAAGAGGCTTGTGTCTCTGGGGAGACATGCTAAGGTTGTTCAGTTACACCCTCATTTAATATGGAAGTGCAGTTTCATCCAGAATATGGAACTGACATCAGCACCTTTGAATAATGAACCAAGGACCGCATAATTAAGGGACTCGAAACCGTCTCCAGCCTTGTACAGGCTCACTGCAATTTCCTCCAGCTCATAGGCCCTATTTTGATTTACAAGTTCTTCAGGAATTAGCCTTGCTCTTTTCAAAGGTTTATCTCCCCCTCTGGCGCAGTGCACAATTAATATAAACTATCATTGGGTGCCACTGGAAGAGCCGCAATTACAAAACTTCAAACAGAAATATTACCCCCCAAAAAGGTGACAATTAAATACGGAGCCATATCAAAAAAATATTTCACAGCCTCATTCATGAGCTAGACAGTCTAGACATCAGCAGCTGCATCTCTTTAATTTGATCACCTACTATTTTAGGGTAATGCCACTTCTTCACTAATGGAAAAGTAACTGGGGCAAAAAAAGACCCCCCAAAACCTCCTGCTAAGGCCAAAGTGCACATTATATATTACTGTATAGACAAGCAGGTGTATTGAGTTATAAATGGCTAATGGCAGATTCAGTGTAGTGCACAGTAAAGGTAAAGGGACCCCTGACCATTAGGTCCAGTCGTGGCCGACTCTGGGGTTGCGGCGCTCATCTCGCATTATTGGCCGAGGGAGCCAGCATACAGCTTCCAGGTCATGTGGCCAGCATGACTAAGCCGCTTCTGGTGAACCAGAGCAGCGCACAGAAACGCCGTTTACCTTCCTGCCAGAGCGGTACCTATTTATCTACTTGCACCTTGACGTGCTTTCAAACTGCTAGGTTGGCAGGAGCAGGGACCGAACAACAGGAGCTCACCCCGTCGCGGGGATTCAAACCGCCGACCTTCTGATCGGCAAATCCTGGGCTCAGTGGATTAACCCACAGTGCCACCTGCATCCCGTGGTGCACAGTATACTTAGAAAAATGCTGGACATGCCTTCAAAATGGAACTGCCTTGGATGTTCCTGGGAAAGGCACAAAGGGGTACAGCACTTCCCCTGCTGAGCTGCAGCTTCCTTTAGTTAAGCAAGAAGAAGCAAATAACAAAGATGGACCACGCAGCCACCTCAACCTACAGGAAGAACTCTCTCGTCTGCACATCTAGTAAAACCAAATGCTGCATCTGATGTTATGGGACATTTGGGGAAACTGGATACCACCCTGGGCAGCACTTGCAATACCAGATTGTCTGGTGTGAAAGGGGACACTGGGCGCCCCTAGGGCCCAACCACGCAGCGGTGACGCTTCTGTCAGTGCCGCTGGATAGCTGCCACTTCCGGTAAGCCTGCGGGGAAGTCTCACTGGGTGGAAGAAGTTACAGATAGGTAGCCGTGTTGGTCTGCCATAGTCAAAATAAAAAAAATCCTTCCAGTAGCACCTTTAAGACCAACTAAGTTAGTTCTTGGTATGAGTGTATCTGAAGAAGTGTGCTTGCACACGAAAGCTCACACCAAGAACTAACTTAGTTGGTCTTAAAGGTGCTACTGGAAGGATTTTTTTTATTTTGGGTGGAAGAAGCCCACGATGAGCACTTTCCCCAAGGCACGTTCAAATCTGGAGCTCTCCTTGGCTGCTGCTTCTAGGGATGCATCCTTTTGATAGGGGTGAGGCGGGGGGCTATTTCAGTTGAGAAGTGACAGATTGGAGGACAGCGTTCCTACTGCCCTCTGCAACTCCAACTGAGCCATTTCCCTTCTACTGAGATCCAAGCGAATTTACCCTTGCAAGCACGCATCTGGCTTCCCTTGGATGGAAAAGCAGTTGGGTGGGGGGCTCTGAGTGGCAAAGCACAAAATGGGGGACAGTGGCGCACCCCACAATCTACGCTTGTCAGCTGAAACTCTCCTCTCAAAGCTGCGTTTCCCTAGAAGCAGCATCTGTTGGAGTCTTAATGAGCACGTTGGCATGCAACTGGTGTGTCCTCTGGCCCTAAGCCAGGGTTGCTGTAATTTGATATTGGCACCTAGGAATTTGAAAAATGTTTTTGGGATTAGTCTAAGCCGTGGAATGAGGTACAAATTACATAAAGTGATACCACCCCTTCTGAGCGGGGCTTATGTTGCTGTACGAGTTGGCAAGGTTGTGTGTGATGCAAAGGTCACTGATATTTAAAAGAGTATTTCTCACATGTCTGATACTTTCAGAGTAAGAATTACCAACCCTTGGAGACGCTTACTCCCTGGGCCTGTGACTTACCTGTGCTTCTTTACCTGAAGGAAATATGCCTACAGCAGTGATTTAGACAGGTGTGCAAAGGGCAGCATCATGTATGATTAGCTCACACTCAGTGGAAATCACCTGCCTCTAGCAGAGGCTGATTGGCTGCCCCCTGTCTAGTTTGGTATTTTGGATTCATTAAAGTCCAAAATTCATTAAGCGACCCCAGTAAAATTAGCAAAGATTTACCATATGAATGACAATTTATGTTGGAAATGCAAGGAAAAGGAAGGTACATTTTATCACATGTGGTGGACGTGTCCCAAGGTGAAAGACTTCTGGGAAAAGATTTATAATGAATTGAAAAATATGTTGAAATATACATTTATAAAGAAACCATAAGCCTTCCTACTTGGAATAATAGGTTTGGAATTGCCCAAGAAAGATGTTAGATTGTTTTTGTATGCCACAACTGCAGCAAGAATTTTGTTAACCAAAAACTGGAAACTACAGGAAATACCAACAGTGGAGGAATGGCAGACGAAGAGGATGGATTTTCTGGAGCTGGCTGACCTGACTGGTAGAATCCGCAATCAGAAAGAGGAGGAGCACCAAGATGTATGGAAGAAATTTAAGGACTATTTAGTTAAATATTCTAAGATAATATAAGTAGAATTACTTGTAAGTACCAAATTGGCCTAGGAGTTAAATATGTTAAATTATATAACATTATGGATAGAAGACAATTTGAAAAGAAAGACAGATGTTAATCGATTAAGCTAATTTTATTAAAAGTAGTATTGGAAAACTGCTACAATGACCTATATGGAAACTCAGCTAGGGGGATTCGAGGAAGTCATTTAACAAGGATAACAAAATTGGGATTTTAACAATGAGGATAAATGTTTGTTTGTATTTTTGTTTTTTCTGTTTTTATATTGTGATGTTTTTCTTTTCCCCCTCTATTTGTTATAAATTTGAAAAATTAATTTAAAAAATTGGAAAAAAACAAAAACAAAATTCATTAAGGGAACATCCGTTGCTCAGTAGCAGATTGCCTGCAATACATGCAAACCGTCCGTAGTTCAATCTCTCTGGCATCTCCAAGTTAGGCCTGGAGAACTTTTGTGTGCAACCCTAGACAACCTCTGCCAGTCAAGGGGAAACTTTAAAACTGTAGTTGTTGTTTTGGAGGAAAAGAAGCCAATCAGCAGCTGTTTCTCATCCCAACCTCATTTGCAGCAGTCTGGAAAAGAGGGGTGCGGTGGGAGCCCCAGCCAGGAAGCCTTCTGGAACCACCTTGGCAATGCCATCTTCTCTGAGCTTTGCTGCTTGGGACCGGGTATCCTTTAGTGGGCCAAGCAGAGGGAGTGGGGAGGGGTGGCTGTACTTGCTGGCTCACATGGCTTTAAGCAGGCTGAGTTCAGAGGGGCTTACTGCCAAGTGAGTGTGTCTATGGTCCCTTCCAGTTTAATCCAGATTGTCCCTTTCTGATGTTAAATCCAGCAAGTAAAACAAACGGTTGCCAACGACTCGTTTGGTAATCTCAATGGACGATGTTCAAATTAAACCCCAGTCTGGAAGCAGCCAAAATCCCTTCACCTGAAGCCTGGCTGTCTATCTGCCTAGCTCCCTACCCAGTACAAAAACATCTCTTGGTGAAGCGACAGCAGTCTTGTGACAGCAAAGTATACAAGGAAATAAACAAATGCCAAAGAGAAGCAGACCTGCATGGTAATGTAGTTGGCCACAGATTCTATTCCTGATTATACAGCAGCTCTGGTTCTAGCAATTTATTGGTGTCTTGTGGTTTAGTAATAGTAGTAATATTAATAATAGTTGTTGTTGTTTATATGCCATGCATCTGATTGGGTTGCCCCAGCTACTCTGAGCAGCTTCCAGCAAAATATGAAAAACACCACCCCATTTCAAACATTAAAAACTTCCCTGTACAGGGCTGCCAAACATGACACACGTGTTGCAGGTCACTGTAGCAGCTCCCTCGCCATCCATGTCTCTTGGTCCTACAAACAGCACTCTGGGCCTCCCCCTCAAAACACCCTCACCCAACAGTCCTGCTTACAAGTCCTGCTCATGGTTTTAGAGCAAGAGGCTGGTTGACAGAATAAGCAAGGGTCGTTGTTATGTACTGAGTTGAATAGGATCCAAAATGCAGCAGTCTGATTGGTCCTAGAACAATGCAGCAGTATGACTGGTCCGCAGGAGCCACCCAATCCAGCTCCAGGTGGAAGTAAATCCACAACCTGATTGGCCTACAGGAGAATCCCGGAATTAGCCAATCACGTGCAGCCCATTGTGTAAATAATGTATATAAAGCAGATATTGTGGGGGAACTTCCATTCCTCCTCACTACTATGAGCTGAATATAGAGCATGAAATCCACTCTCGACTCCGAGTATATTTCAGTCGTCTAGATCAGGGCCAAGTTTCTGGGGGGCCTTGGGCACAGGATATCCGTGGGCACCTTGTCCCCTTGTTTTTCTCCTTGAAACACCCCCTTCCCCCTTTGTCTCACCCCTTTGAAATCAGATCAAATCTTGACTAATATGGCAACCCCCTATTTGCAGGGAAGGTTATATCAGTGGTTTTTTAAAAAGCAAAAAAAGGTGCTGGTAGTCACCCATGAAGTTGTTACAGTAAGTGCCACACTTTTAACATTTTGGGAGGAAAGGTGCTGGTACTGTGCACCCCTGAATGCCCCCCAGGAAAAAAAAAAGCACTGGTTATAATCCATTTGTGCCAATAATGCACTTTCTTGTGCATTATTGTGCAACATCCTGTTGCGGTACACCACAGGGCTTTGTCAGTCTCCCTCATCATGTTTAATTTGTCTGTGAGTGAAATTTGTAAAGTAGGAAGCAATATAGTGACTTAGTTGCCTCTGTGTCCTGATATACTCTGTATATCAGTATATCAACATACCAGTTTCCAGCCCCTCTCTTTCAGAAGCCTGCAAAAAGTATTACAAAAAAAAGTCTGTGGAAACACTAAATGAGGAGAGGGGAAAAGAGAGCAACATTGCACACTAGTTCAAAAACATGCCTACCTGTGTGTGTATAGACAACATGAATAGTAGCTGCCACTTTAGATTACGTTATCGCTCAAAGGTGTGTACGATTGCAAATGGCTGTGTACAAAAGGGCACTCTGCAAAAATGACCCCTGTCCATTTCAAATGCTACATGTGCACAGAGCCTTGATGTTAGCCAAAAGACCGTGCTGTACATCTTCAATAAGATGGAGTGACTAAAAAAAACACCTTTCACAGAATCTTTCCAAAACCAAAACAAAACCTGTCCATTGATCCAGGTCTCAGGTCCTATCCCCGATGCCATGCGAGTGTAGAACCACACGAAGTAGCACTGTTTTCAAACATCTGGTTTAAGGATCATATTGCCTTATCAAGGATGGGAAAGTTTTCTAAACTGCTAGTTTCTCCAACTGCACAGTAAAAACAAAGCTTCCTAGGCAGAGATGTTTCTTTAGAGCAATTTCCCTCTTGGGGGCAAAGGCTAGGCTTTATTGCAGATGTCTAATCTTACACCCAGATCTTCTATTACACTTCGTTTGTCCCTGTCCTTGTTCTTCTTGTTGTGTTCCCATCAGCTTTTACTTAATTGCATTCTCTTGGAAATGTGAATTGTCATAGCTTTCCTCTGCATCACCATATCTGGAAGGGACAGGAAATTATCCGTGGTTTGAGAGAACTGAGTTGGTCAAGCTGGGATGAGGTTAGATAAGGAAATGGCATTAGAGATCTTCCTTTGTGGGCAGATTGAACTTACAGAGTAAACAGCTCCCTTGTCGTGGCCCAGGCCTCGAGCTCAGGGCGAGAGGGGAAGGATGAGCAGTCTAAGGCTGGATCTAGACGCATCAGAAATGGGTTTCAGGAAAATGCGTTGTAAACCTCAAAAAGGGAAATCACGTTGGCAAAAGATGGGACTCCACAGCGCCATCTGGTGTCGCAGTGTTATAACGCATGTTGTTGCTGTTTAGTTGTTTAGTCGTGTCCGACTCTTCGTGACCCCATGGACCAGAGCACGCCAGGCACTCCTGTCTTCCACTACCTCCCGCAGTTTGGTCAAACTCATGTTGGTAGCTTCGAGAACACTATCCAACCATCTCGTCCTCTGTCGTCCCCTTCTCCTTGTGCCCTCCATCTTTCCCATCATCAGGGTCTTTTCCAGGGAGTCTTCTCTTCTCATGAGGTGGCCAAAGTATTGGAGTC
Source organism: Podarcis pityusensis (assembly GCF_964106645.2). Lineage (NCBI taxonomy): Eukaryota > Metazoa > Chordata > Lepidosauria > Squamata > Lacertidae > Podarcis > Podarcis pityusensis. The sequence continues at coordinate 92,867,660 of NC_138030.1, read as the reverse complement.
TCAGCTTCAGGACCTGTCCTTCCAGTGAGCACTCAGGGCTGATTTCCTTCAGAATGGATAGGTTTGATCTTCTTGCAGTCCATGGGACTCTCAAGAGTCTCCTCCAGCACCTTAATTCAAAAGCATCAATTCTTCGGCGATCAGCCTTCTTTCTAGTCCAGCTCTCACTTCCATATAATGCATATAAAATGCTTTTTCTTTGCTAATGTAGCTGAGTCCTAAGTCATAAGCTGCTATGCTGATGGCTGAGGAACAGGCTCCTAACACTGAACATGAAGGTGGTGCCCAGGAGCCAGCTAAGTGAGGAGTCTGTGGACGGAACTGGGACTGGGACCCTGATGAACCTCTTCTCCCAAACCTGAGGAGGTACCAGGAAAGTGCCCATCTTCAGGCCAGGGGTCTGGCTGTTAAGAATCCCCATTCTTCTAGCAAGGGGGTGGAGCTTAAGAGAGGTAGATTGGTGGCAGGAGCTTTTAAGGCCTTTAGTCCAATCAGCTGCATAATTTGAGCCAATATGTGTTGGACTTTACGCATGTACAGTGGTGCCCCGCAAGACGAATGCCTCGCAAGACGGAAAACCCGCTAGACGAAAGGGTTTTCCGTTTTGGAGGTGCTTCGCAAAACGAATTTCCTATGGGCTTGCTTCGCAAGAGGAAAATGTCTTGCGAGTTCCTGCGGGGTTTTTTCCCTTCCCCCCCCTTTTTCCCAAGCCGCTAAACCGCTTATCAGCTGATGGCTAAGCCGCTTAACAGCTGATGCTAAGCCGCTTATCAGCTGATCGTTAAGCCGCTTATCAGCTTATCGTTAAGCCGCTTATCAGCTGATCGTTAAGCCGCTTATCAGTTTATCATTAAGCCGCTTATCAGATGATCCACTAAGCCCGCTAAGCCACTAATACTGTAGCACTAATCCGCTAAACAGCTAATGGGCTTGCTTCGCAAGACGAAAAAACCCGCAAGACGAAGAGACTCGCAGAACGGATTCTTTTCGTCTTGCGAGGCACCACTGTACTCTGTATATGCAAACATCATGTCCAAATATGGATGCCTTGAAGGCTAGAAGATGGGATAGTCATACTTGGTGGAGTGGGGTGAGAAAGCAGATTCCCCCCCCCAAATGCTTTTTATTGAGATTTAAGAACACCAACACCAACCAACAAAAACATCAAATCTTATTACATATTACATATATCCTACTTTATGCTCCATAGAGCCGTTGACTTCCGTCCTTCCCTTCTGCAAGTTTTCTTATTCCAATCTATAATTCCCAGTTTCATTGGTTAAAAATTACTCTGTGACATAAGATTTAATTCAATCCTGCCAACGTTTTCATATTTCTACAGTTCTCACTTATATAAACCATAAATTTACTCCATTCTTTTTGGTACTTCGTCTCCTCCTGATTGCGAATTCTGTGTGTCAATTTTGCCATTTCAGCGTATTCGACCAGCTTTATCTGCCAAGAAAGCAGAATTTTAATTCCCTATCCCATGTAAGGAGAAAATGGTTCAAACAAGACCAAGGTCTTCCTAAAATACCTAAGACGTTTTGCCTTTGTACCACTGCATTTAAGACAGGAAATTGCAAATGCTTTGTGTGACTCACGAACTTGCATACTTCAGAGTTCGTATCTCTGTTGTTAGACTATGCAACTGAGGGCTCATCCACACATCCCTTTGTGTTGCATTTCTCGTCACAGATCTGGGCTTTTCAAGTCTGTGTCCAGGTGTTGTGTTTTTTTGGTCCTGGCACTTTCCCCAAGGAAACCCGCGTTTTGCAGCTAAATCAGATCAAACGGCAATCGAGGGTGGTTTCGTTTTGTTTTTTGCGGATTGCAAAGGTAAGTCTGGATAAACCCTGAATTACTCTTGACCTGTTTGAGCTTTGCAGAGACACTGTTCCGGATAGAGAATTAGGAACGAGCACAATCACTTAGGCCCAAACATAGGATGTGACTTCAAAACGCCTTAAATAGATATTTTGTTCTAGGGTCATTTTAAACAGTTGGACTTCATGCTGGAGGTATGCAATGTCAAATCCTTTTGCCATCCTGCTTCAGTTTTCCAGATGGTCAGCAGGCAGATGGTTCTCGTGGGTCCGGTTATCTTCCCTCTCTTTCTCTTTCCCTCGTGCTGTAAAGTTTCCATTCAGACAATTTCCTAAAAACACACACGCACGCACACACACACACACACACACACATTTTATAAAAGTTTCTGTTCCATCTGTTAATAGCAGCTAATAATACCTCTTGCCCAAGGGAGCTCTGAAACTTAATTAAAAAGTTTGTTTCAGTGTTTGAAGATCTCTGAATGAAATATTGGATACATGTACCTACTACTTTGCTCAAGTGGCAAATGGTATTTCTCTATCTTATGGGAGTTGCTATCTACAAACTGCAGGAGAAAACGAACTGGCCATAATCATTTTTAAATGAATTTAAAATATTCTGATTTTCTTTGATGGCTGTAGATTTTGGCTTGGAGCAAGCTCCCGCAGCACAGTCTGTGGTGTCTCATGTTCTTCCCCTTTGGACTTAAAAGGACCTCTTTGGTTAGAGGCCTGGTCAGCAACTCATTTGAAACTGACTTATATGGAGTCAGATCGTAGGTCCATCTATCTCAGCATTGTCTGAACTGACTGGCAGTGGCTCTTCAGGATTTTAGGCAGGGTCTCATCCTAGCCCTACCTGGAGATGCCCAGGATTGAACCTTCCGCATGCAAAGCCACTGTTCTTCCACTGAGCTATAGCTCTTCGCTGTGCAGTTTTGAACCTCAATTGTTTTGAACCACCAGGCAGAGGGCCTTCTCGGTAGTGGCACCCGCCCTCCCACCAGATGTCAAAGAGAAAAATATCTACCAAACTTTTAGAAGACATCTAAAGGCAGCCCTGTTTAGGGAAGCTTTTAATGTTTAATAGGCTATTGTATTTTAGTGTTTTGCTGGAAGCCACCCAGAGTGGCTGGGGGGAACCAGCCTGATGGGCAGGGTATAAATAATAAATTATTATTATTATTATTATTATTATTATTATTATTATTATTATTATCTCTTCAGAAATGAGCCCTCCACACTGTCTCTGCTTGCATGTTACTTTCCCCCATGAGCCAAAAGCCTGAAGAGGAGGGCAGTGCTTAGGTGTCAGAAGCTGCTAAACCAGGGGTCGGCAACCTGTAGCCCATGGGCCACAAGCAGCCCATGGGGGTTGTTTAAACGGGCCCTGAGCCGCGCCGCCCACTTGATGAGTCCCCGCGTGCTGCGCTAAACAGGCACAACATGGAGCAGGGACTCACTTCCGCGGCACTGGAAATCGCATCTGCGCAGACACAGATGCCGGAAATCGCGTCCGGCCCACAGAGCGATCTCTGCTGGAGTGAACCGGCCCAGGCGAGGTAAACCTTGCTGCCCCCTGTGCTAAACCCTGTCGCATGAGGTGTGTCACATAACTGCAGCCTCTCAGAAGAGTCTTTTAGGCTGACCATTGGCTCCTCCTGGGCAGGAAGGAGCAGGGCAGGCCCAAGACATTTTGGCACCTGAGGCCAACCACAAAATGGTGCCTGCCCCACCAGGGAAGAAGGGGTGAGAGGGGTGGCCCAATGGAGGTGGTGGAACCAACAGTAGCTTGCTGTGACTTGTTGCAAAGCATTGTGAGGATAAAATCCTGACTCCGCTGTTATAGCAGAGGAGTATCATTGGGCGTCTAGAGCACTGTCTAGTCCTGTTGTGTTGGATCAGTTTCAGTTAGTAAGGCTGGAAGATGTGGTCATGGCAGTGGCGCAGCCTGGGGGGGGGGTGTCAGAGGGACTGTTGCCCCAGGTGCAATTTTCGAGGGTGTGCAAACTAAGCACCCTCACAAAGGTGCCCCCAGCCCAGCCCTCCTCTCTGCCTATGTTGGGAGGAGTCACTCACCATGTCGGCCGCCAGGGCTTCCCCTTGTGTGGGTGGGCAGGGGGCTCTGCGTGGCCCCATTTTACTGGGGTGGGGTGGGGTCATGTCTGGGCTTGCTGGAGCCCTCGGGGTGGGTGCCCCCAAAACAGGCTGTGCTGGTCCCGGGGGGGGGAAGGTACTAATACCGTAGCCGAAGTTCAGTCCAGAGTCACTAGCAGGGTAGACAATCACTAGATGAGACGCGAGGTCCGAAACAGGGAGCCGGGCGGGGGAGCAGGAACGCTGGTAGGGCAGCAGCAGGAAGCCAGGCGGGTAACAGGAACACTGGTAGAGCAGAAGCAGGGAGCCAGGCGGGGAACAGGAACACTGGTGGGTCAGCAGCGGGCAGCTGGGCGAGGAACAGGAACACCGGAGAGTCAGGAGCAGGAAGCCGGGCGTGGAACAGGCACACTGGGAGTGCAGATCTAGGTCTGGGTAAACGCAGGTACTCCACAACGACGTTGCTCCCGCAACCTGGGACCGGGCTGCCTGACCTTTATCTTCTTCTAAGGCCGGGGGCGGTCCCGGCCCCCAGGAGCCCCGCCTCTCTTGGCCTTAAGGCGAGCACTCCTCCTGGGAGAGACCAGTTCCCTTCGCCTCTCTGCCCTAAGCCTCTGCAGTTCAGGAGAGGCCGAAGGGTTACTGGGCCCCGGGGGAGGCTCACCTGTAGCCACTGAGTCCTCCAGCACCTCTGGGGCCAGAATGGTCTCACCTGGTGCCTGCCCCTGAGGATCTGGCACAGGTGCAGGCTCCTCAGCATCTAGGCCTTGCCCCAGTTCAGCCGGCCCTGGAGGCGGGGACTCCTGTGCCGGCTGGGATTCCTCCGGTTCACTCTCAGACTCGGAATCCCAGGCCATCACACCGGCTCTCTCACTAAGCCAGAGCTGTGAGGATGCAAGCCGCGCCTGGCTGGGCCTTTGGGGCTGGGGTGGTGGCGGTTCCTGCTTCTCCTTGTGGTCAGCTAAGGGATGCCCATGCAAGCCCTGCCGCTGTGCCAGCCGAGAGGGAAGAAGGAAGAGGCGGCCAACCAACGAGGGAGGAAGGGAGAATGCTTGGTGCACCTCCCTGTTGTGGGAATGTTCTGGGGTGCAGGAGAGGATATATTGACTAATGATATCCTTATCCAACTTGTGCTAACAAGTTCCCAAAATATCAGCAGAGTTTATAAACATTCCCCTTTAAGTTCGCAACGGTAACGTGTGCACAGGTTCGCTAGAACCTCTATAATAATTACCCTGGTAATTTCCCCTTTTGTTCCCTCTTAAAATACAAGACACGACACAGTCTTTATAAAAGTATAGAAGAGTTTACTCACGTTCTGTTCACAATATGATCCCAGAAGGCAGACAGCTTAAAAAGGTTACATACATTCAGAATCTATCTTATAGCAAGATAGTCCTTTCCTCTTCTCTTGGCTGAGAGCCAAGAGAGCATCTTTAGATGCTTCCTCATCGAAGGAAAATGGCAGAGAGAGAGAGATGGCTGCCTGCCCTGTGCTTTTGTCATTACCTGCACAGGTGAGGCCACACCCACCTCTGGTCACATGTGGAGGAAGTCCGTCCCCAGGAAGTTTACCTGCTTGCTGGACAGACATCCCTCCCCATGTTCTAACATGTACACTCTAGGAATGCTGTCATTGACTGCTCCTGTGTTTACATTCCACACCTGTCAGCAGTTAAGAGGTGAAGCGTGACCAGTTGCGGCAGCAGCAGCAGCCCATCCATGCACCCAGGCTGCTGTGGCCACTGTGCATGTCCACTCCTTCACCCGCCAAGCCACCTCTGCCTCCCTGCGTGCCACTCTGGACTCGGGCAGCCCCCTCCCCCCACAACAGTCAAGGAGTGTGACTAGGCAATGGCTGAGGGGAGGGGAGGGGAGCAGGTGGCTCACCAACCCCCCACCATCCTGCTGCCACTGTTGCAGAAAACCGTACAAGGTGTTAGCGGAGAAATCTGAGGGCTCCCTTGGACAAAAAACAAGGACACCAGCCAGGAATACCAGAGCAAAACAGCAGCCAGTAGGCTTGGTCTTTATTGAAGACTGTCGCGACAGGACTCCCACCTGCCACAAGGTGGAACAAGATGGAAGCCCCGAACAAAAGAGCCCCCAAACTTTTATTAGCTACTAATCCCCATGTTACACCGCCCCAAACTACATCAGTAATACATCACGGTTACATCATGAAAGTGGAGGTCTGGTGGCAGTAATCTGAGCATCCTGGACCCTGCCCCATGGTTCCCCTTGCCCTCCACCAAACACCCATCAAGTGTAACAAAAGAGATATTTACATTTCCCTGTTTCCCAGCCAAGTTAACCACACCCTTTTGTTTTCATCTGGGTTTGTTATTTCTGAAATGGCTACCTGTCTGGCACTCAGGTATCAGGATGCCAGGGATTATCACTCAGGCAGAGGGGCTGCTGAGTAGCTGAGCTCACATGTCTTTTTTTTTTTTTAATTTTCTTTTTATTCGTTTTCCTTCAATAATACAAACAGCAATAAACAACAGATACTAACCTAAATTGAACAACATAAACTAGCCAAAATTTCCATTACAATCTTTCGATAGTTACAACATCTTATTAATATCCCTATTATATACGCATGTTGACCTCCCTCCCGATTTTGGGCTTCTTACATGTCTTTATGAATTTCTGAAGTTTTCCCTGTGAGCCAGTACATAGATACATTTATCAGTGAATTCTTACATTTGGTATCGTGCAGCAAAGGCCCTTTGTATAGATAGGAAGAAACTGTGATGAAGTGTTTTGTGGGGACAAATCGCAAAAGTCACAAAAGTGATTGTGCTGGTTTTGGTAGTGGGCTGCATGTGCATGATATCTGCTGGAGGGGCAACCCCCCCCCCAACCTATACATAAATTCCTGCAACAAGGGCGAAAAAATGTGCAGTGTATGTTATGATGTTCTCCATGTTCCTGTGGAGGCACATAGATCTTATATGTGTAGCAGTTGATGTAATGCTAGACTCAGTTTTTCTGTCCAGTTTATGAGAAATGCAGTGATGCCTACGACTGTTCTTCAGGGACTGAAATGCTAATCTCTGTCTTTTAGAAGGAACTGGGAAAGAACAGCTTTAGACAGAAGGTTCATGAGGTTGAGACTAGAGCTGGAAGACTTATGACACTCCCATAGAGCAGAATACCTAATATGCTGGAGGCTGTTCTTCTCTCACAGTTCCCCCCGTGCTTTAGTAGACTTCTCTCAACAGCAGTTTCCGAGGCCTGGTTGGCACATCTTTATTTGGTTTTTTAAAATGTTGCTTCAAAAGTGGTTCATGCTGAAAGAGAAAAAACAAATGAAGAAAAAATAAACGAGTATAGCTCAAAATAGAAGCGCATTTAGGAGACTTTAGGCAGCTGAGTTAAGACTGCAAATGCACTTAATAAACAACCTAAAGTTAGGGGCAAACAGTGAGGTAGACAAGTTTGCTGATGATACCACATTGTACAGGGCAGTTAAGATAAAAAGAGATGGTAAGGAGCAATAAAAGGATCTCTCAAGACTACGTGAATGGGCAGCTATTGGCAAGTGTTATTCAGTGTAAGGAAGTGAAAAGAGATGCACACTGGCGCATTTTTCCCTCTCCTAATTTCACATATGCATTCATGGGGTCTGAACCAATGACTGAATGAAAGCTTGGGGTCAAAGTGGATAGATCCATGAAGATGTCAACTCAGTGTGTGGCAGCTGTGGAAAAGGTGAATGCCATGCTAGGGATAATTAGGAAAGGAGTTGAAAATAAAACTGCCAGCATCATAACGGCATTGTGCAAATCTATGTGTGTAAATGCACTTGGCACACTGTGTACAGTTCTAGACGCCTCAACTCAAACAGGATACTGGAGAGGAAATGGTTCGGAACATGACGACCCAAATTATTAAGGAGTTGGGGCAACTGCCCTAAGAAGAAAGGTTGCGATATTTGGGAGTTTTTAGTGTAGGAAAAAGGTAAGATGGAGGGGCATTTAAAATCATGCATATTATGGAGAATATGGATAAGGGAGAACAAAGGCTGTCTACCTCTCTCCCAGCACCAGACCTTGGCGCCATCCAAGGAGGCTGAATATTGGAGTTTCAGGACAGACAAAAGAAAGCGCTTCTCCACAAAGCACACAAAGGGCACATAAACTGGAATCTGATACTGCAAAATCCACCAGCTTAGATGGCTTTAAAAGAGGATTAGGCAAATTCGTGGAAAACAATGGACTGTTCCGTCTCAACTGATGAAAGCAGTGTACTCTGAATACCAGTACGTAGGAATCACAAGCGTGGAGGTCGCTGCTGTGGTCAGGTCCTTCTTGCGTTCTTCCCAGAGGGTTGACCCCCCTGAGAGCAGAGTGCTAAGCTTAGATGGGCCTTTGGGTTGAACAGCAGGGCTCTCCTTACGTTCTTGAAGCCCTGTCACCCCTTGCCTTCCATTTTGCTTTCCTCTCAATTCATATTTCAAAGATTCCTGTATTGCAGAGGTTGGTTCCTCACAGTCCCTTCTAACTCTACGGTTCCATGATTCTGTGTCTCAGCTGCTCTCAACCATTGGCTTAAATGGTTGTACCTACACAATTTCACCCAAAGGTCTGCATCCTTTGACTCTTGCTGTGGACTTCGGTTGGTTGCCTTGGTTGCCCAAGGGGCCTGGTAGGACTTTTTTATCCATTTGGCAAATTGGCACCAGCCTCTTGGTTTCTTCGCCTACCTTGTAGCAATTCGTCACAACTTTCTGGTATTGGCGGTTAGGCATTGGACTAGGTGTGCTGTGTTGGAGGATTGGGTATGTGCCATCATCTACCCCTCCTCTTTTGGGTATTCCATTAAAGGAATCCAGCGGTCATGGATCCTGTCCGATGCCCTGCTGGTGGCTAGGGCCATGGTACGACCCCCAGTGATGTCATGGGGGAGCTTCCAATTGTATTTACATCAACAAGCTCCTCCCAATGGTTGTTAACCCTAATATGACTCCCGGCTGTGCGGGGTGGAGTCTGGTATTGCTGTTTCATCCAATGCCTAAGCCTACTCACATGCTGTAACCAATAAGAATTGTGGCCTATTTTTGCCCATTAACCTAAAATAATGTGTCTTTGTGTCTTATTATATTCCTATGTGGGTGGCGGGTCCTCGACTCACAAGTGAGAGCTGCCAGAAGAAAGCAATGTTAGGAATCCAGGATTTTTGCCTAGCTGTGATTTGGAAGGGAACAAACAAATGATTTGCGTAAACAGAAGGTGCAGTGCACACTCACCATTTGAGTGGGAATGTTTGTCAACTTTCTGGGGTCTGCCCCCCAATCTTTTATTGTGGGGCGCAAAGCCCCCACGCCCCCTAGGAGTTGGTTCCTATGGTCCCGCAGCTGTGCAGAAATCACTGCCTTATGTTTTGGTTGCCCCATTTGACTTGCAAATGTACTCAACCATCACAATTTTCTTTAGATGGAAGGAAGATGGTGGTGATGATAAGCATTCAACTATCACCCAGTTTGAAAAAAATTCCACACTTTCACTGAATCGTATGCCAGCTTTAGCCCTCTGGCTGTTTACAGGTCGCTACTTTTATATAGCATTTCCTCTAATTGCTCAAAACAGGACAGACACACAATACAACTCCCCCCTCTGTAAAAGGCAACACCTCCTGCAAGAATCCATGCTCTCCTAATTCCCCCACATGTCTGGAGAGTGTAGTACACATTTGTATCTGTCACATCCTATCCTCACGCACGGCTGGCTTCTCCTCATGGCTCTTCCCTCCCTACCCAACCGGAACCCTCTCTTGGGATGGCCCATCACTAATTCATTTCTTTCTCTGTCTTTTTTTTCTTTTCTTCCCTCCTTCCTTCTTTCTCCCTGCCTTTTAAATAAGTTGCTTGCCCTCTACCTGTCTGTGCTGCCTCCTAGAATAAAAGCATCAGCACTTCTCTGCTTAGGAAGAAAGAAGAAAGCATCAAATATTGAACAGGTTCAGCAAGGTGCAATCGTACCAGCTCCAAGGAGATGGGCTGTTTAGCTCAGTCATTGCAGGCTTCTGACATACTCATTGCTCTATCGCTACCTGAAGATACCAATCTGGACTTAGAATGGAAACAATTATCAATACAACAACCCCTTATTTTATCCTATCATGCACTGTCCAAATTTTCTGTCTTCAGCAAACCAATTAAAGATCTGATAGCGCTGGATGAGCTGCAAAGTTTGCATCCAGAGCCAACACAGAATTATAAGTCCCTTGTGATCTTCAAGCTGCCCATGTTTTGCAGCCTGGGCTTAATCTTGCTTTCTGAAGGATGCATCTGAAAATACCTTTGGGTTCTGGCAAAGGAGCACAGGTGACTTAACAGAGTGAATTCATCTAAATGTCTTTCTAAGAGCTTCTAACAACAGCGCCATGCCAGAGGCAGAAATGGCACTTTTCAAAGGGGAAAAAGAGGCACCCAACTTTGGAAGAGGGTTTCAGAAATTTGTGGGCTAGGTCTGGTCCACAGCTTCACTACTCCTGATTTAGAGTCTTGATGGGAGGGATTGGAATCCCAATAATGGCAACTCTTCCAGACACTGACTTAGAAGCCCCTTCCCATCTCTCCACAACAGGTGCAAAACAGTGGCATCAGTGTATCAGGGCAAGTATCGGAATCAATAGTTCACATGTTCCCAAGGTCAGTTTGGTAATCTGCCAGGGGCAGAGGTAGACAAGCCTGGCATCAAAAGTGGCTGGGGCATTTCTCCCCTCTACCACCTTTCAGACACCTCCTCCTTTCCCTCTTTCTCCCTGGGCAGTGGTCTGCCAGGAGAAGGAAGGATCACTCTTTCCAGAAGTCTGAACTGATAAATTGCAGAGGGCTTTTGCAGGCCTAAGGGACATGGGTGGTGCTGTGGTCTAAACCACAGAGCCTAGGACTTGCCGATCAGAAGGTTGACAGTTTGAATCCCCGCGACGGGGGGAGCTCCCGTTGTTCGGCCCCAGCTCCTGCCAACCTAGCAGTTCGAAAACACGTCAAGTGCAAGTAGATAAATAGGTACCGCTCTGGCAGGAAGGTAAACGGCGTTTCCGTGCGCTGAAGCAGCTTAGTCATGCTGGCCACATGACCCGGAAGCTGTACGCTGGCTCCCTTGGCCAATAAAGCGAGATGAGCGCCGCAACCCCAGAGTTGTCCGTGACTGGACCTAACAGTCAGGGGTCCCTTTACCTTTACCTTTGCAGACCTAGGGCTCCTGGTTGTCCTTTCAGGCTCTAAAATGAGTGGTTTGGGTCAACTCGTGCTGCTATTATTATTTTTTCAAAGTTAATCAGCTGCTGGAGAAAGTGATGCCATGATTATGGAGAGAGCTGCATATATAACCTAGAATTGTAGAGTTGGGAGGAACCCCGAGGGCCATCTAGTCCAACCCCGTGCAATGCAGGAATCTCAACTGTTTGAGCCTTTGAGCCTTCTGAGTTCCCATTCGCTCCCTACCTGTCAGTTTTTAGGCAAACCATGGTTTGCATTTGCTCTCCAAACCAAAACTGGAAACCCTAGTTTGAACAGGATTTATACTAAGCCAGCCAAACACTGCCGTAAACAAAGGCTGCTGGCTCTTTCTCTTATTGAAGTATGTCCGTATGTTTGAGAAGTTGCACAGTTGGTAAATATGCCTAAAGTAAGCAGGCCTACAGTCTCCAAATAAAACATAGGTCCAACATAGCAAAAAATTTAAAGACATGGGAAAACAGGCTGCTCCTCCGCTGTCTGCAGGCTGCTGTCCAAGACACAGAAGCCCTACTGGTTGACAACCTTACACATATCTTTTCAGAATCCATTCCTCCCGGGATAGTGCGGAATAAAGGGGAAAATTTGGTAGCCTGCTTGGCCCTTAAAACAAGAGCAGAAGCACGTTGCCTTTATTTATTCTATTTGATTCCTAAGGAAAACACAAGTAGCTATGAAAGGAGAGAGTTGCACAGAAAAAAGGGATTTAGCTAAGCTGTGTAAGTGATTAACTGATCCTGCCAGGCGCTGTGGCTTGGAATGTCTGAATCCCATCTGGCGGCTCTTTCGGCTAAATGAGGTATGAATTAAATTAGCTGCTCAAGGAAAGGTTTCATGAACCTGGCACGTTTCAATGCAAATACTCTGCTTCGTCATTGGGGTGCTGTAGCCATCACCATACAGAGTTGTGCTGATTTAGAAGGAGGTGTAATCCTGACTCACTGGGATAAAACCACCTGCAGCCTGTTCTGAGTCTGAGAAGTGGATGGTGCTGGAAACGGAAAAATGGAAGCCAGCTGGTAGGTGGAGAAGGGATTAAGCAATCACCATGCAGACGAATCCTATGAATGTTTATTAGGAAGTTAAGTCCTCCTGTGTTGCACAGGGCTTCCTTCAAGGAAAGTATGCAGCCAGTCAGGACCCACAACTTGTAACCCCCTGGCCCGCATTCATGCTGAACAGATTTTGGCTGCTTCCATCCAATTTCCAGTATGCTCTTAACTGCTAGCTTTGGCACTGTCATTTCTCAAGGACTTGAATGGATTGGTTGCCCATTTTGTTAGCGGGTGGTGCTCATAATGCCAAGGTTGCAGGTTTGATCGCAGCTGCATATTCCTACATTACAGAGGGTTAGACTAGATGATCCTTAGCGTCCCTCCCAACTCTATGATTCTGTGATATGAGCATGCAAAATGACCAGGACTTCTTGGAATCTGTTTTGACAGAAATGACACGTATTCTGGGTCATGTTCTCCTACTGGTAACATATATTTTAAGGGCATTATACCTGACGATTGGGGAATAACTGTTTGTCTACTTATGATTGCTCAGGAATCTGTCAAAAAAGGGAAAAATCCCACACTACCCAGAGACGTCTTTAGCATATGTGCCGCCGGGGTGCAAAGATCCGCCCAGTGCCCCCAAATTTAGTTTAGCTCCCAATTAACTTTTTTTATGCTTATGTCACTATTATCATTTGATAAATAGCACTCACACCTGCACGGCTCCAACAGGAGGTTTTTTTTGTTTAAAACCAGCTTTTCTAAAGAAGACAAAGAACACATTGGGAGTCAGTGTAAGGACTCGACGCATGCGCTTATGGTCGTAGGGAGGTTTCTGAAAGATGAGACGGGCGGGCATTGTGCGCATGCGTGGGAGAGCCATCTTGGGCAGCCTTTCATTGTGGGAGCAACCTTATTTCTAGAGGAGCTGGGATGGCCTTTGCGAGAGTGCATATACGAGTTCTTCTTGGGAAGATTCTGGAGCCTGCGCACGCTCCCATCGCTAGATAGGCATGTTCTCTTTCTGTCTGTATCTCCCTCTTTCCTGTCACTCCCTCTCTTCCCGGCTTTGGTGAGCGAGACTTTCCAGAGAGCTCTCCCTGCAGCAACATTAGCTTAGGCGGCGGTTTCAGTGGTGGGCGCCAGGCGCCCCCCAGAATTTGGCGCCCGGGTGCCCCGCACCCCTTGCACCCCCGGGTAAAGACGGCCCTGGCACCACCATCTCTTGATTCCTGTTAAAGTTTGGGAAATGGCTTATATCTATGTCTAACTTTTATTACAGACAAAAAAAGACAATAAATCTCTATAAAAATGAGTCCAACGTATATAAAAACATAATAAAACATTAAACATTAAACATTAAAAAGCTTCCCTAAACAGTACTGCATTCAGGTGGTTCAGTGTTGGATAACTCCATACACTCCAACATCTCTCCAATGAAAACAGACTCTCCAAGTGTCCCCGTTTGCCAAGGACATCCCTGATTTAGAGAAGCTGATCTGATTTGATTCCTGAGGATGTCCCTATTTTCACTGGAGAAATGTTGGAGGGTATGGAGTTATCCAACACCTGAGCCATCTGAAGGCAATGCTGTATAGGGAAGTTTTCTTAATGTTTAATTATGTTTTTATATATGTTGTAAGCTGCCCAGAGTGACTGGGGCAACCCAGTAAGATGTGTGAGGTATAAATAGTAAAATTATCATTATGCAATTGGACATCCCTATTTTCATTGGAGAAATATTGGAGGGTATGTGAAAATAGGGATGTCCAAAGGAAAAGGGGGGCATTCCAGGATCAAATTAGAAATTGAGATGGCTTCTGTAAATCCGGGACTGTCCCTGGAAAATAGGGACACCTGGAGGGTCTGAAGTATACATATACAGAAACCTGCTTCCACACAGTGTCACTAGGTGGATCCGAGTGTACGCATGCCAAGGAAAACAACTGCATGGGTAACTTTTTTTCCAGTGGCCTCCACACAGCTGTTACTGCAATTAAATTGGTCCATACTTTACACCAGTTGTGGTTCAATGAAGCCAGCCCAGCATGAAGACAGTGCAAACAGGCATGGTAATTTAGTATATACAGCAAACTATGTAGTAAAACCATATCCCCCCAAGAAGTGAAAATAGAGGGGCACATGCAAAATATACCCATTGCTTGTGGACCAAGATTTATTCTTCTCCACTCTCCCATGTTGCTGTCTTAACCACTAAGCTGCTGCTACAGCAGCCAACAAAACTGACTTCATTGACTTTTATGAACGTTCCCTCTGGTAGGTTTTTGTGTTGAGATGACAAGTTTCGGATGAATGAAAGCAACTCTTTGAGGTCTGTTTAGGGCTCAGGCCATAGGGCGTGCTTGGGTGCTTGAACTTGTTCTGAACTTGCTGTGCTCTGCTGTTGTCAAGATGCCTGGAGCCCTCAATGTGTTAAACGAATTGTGGCCTCCAAGCTACAAAACCAAACAAAAACACCCACACAACAATGAACCCTAGGTCCTGTCAGCATTTAAATAGCCGTTTCCTGCTAGTTCCCCCTCAGGCTGCACATCTGTGAGTCTGGCAATGTCTCTCCTCAGAGATTCCCTCCATATTGTCTCTTTGGAACTCTTTGTACCTGTCACAGAAAACATGTCTTTAAAAAGCCTTTGGTGGCAGTAGAGGAAAACCAGGATGGAGCAGTCTAGTGGAAAATGAAACAGCACACCGCCCCTCAGCCCAGGGATCCAATAATTGTTTTGTGTGGCTTCCTGACAGCCTCACTGGCCTGGAGGTGACTTCACTAAAAAAATTAAAATAAAAATGGCTTCCCTTTTGAGGGCTTCAATTATAGGCCTAAATAAAGGTTGTGGTACTGGTCGCTGTATAACTTGTCAGAACTGGATGTCAAATGAAGGGGCAAACACACAAGATTTAGTACAGTCTGTTTCCATTTTCTGTTGTCAGTTTCTCATTTTCAGTTATCTGGGAAATGGGAATAAATTAGCAGCCCCTGGGAATTTAGAACATCCAAAGCAAGGGGGAGAGAGAGAACAGCCTTGGAAGAAGTCATCACCTCAGCGCTTCCTCAATAGCTCATTTTATTCTTCCTCTGCTATACATCCCCAGATGTGTGTTTACTATTTGCTTTGATTTTGTCCTGCCATAGTGCATAGGACCAGCAGCTTTTCCTCACTGATCCTTTTTCCAGTATTGTTGTTTATACTGTTTAACTGCCATAGTGTTTGATAGCTTTAATGGTGAATTGTCTTGATGGACTTTGGTTAAGCTGAAAAGTGCAGAATAAATAGATTTAAAAGACCTAAAATTCTAAGTTGTTGGGAATTCCATTGCTTTCTATGTGCGAAGAACACCTTTACCTCAGCAAAAACATGTATTTCTAAAAATGTGATTGCTGCTATAACAGTGTTACAAGGCAAACATGAGGTTGGAATCTCTCTTTTTTTGAGGTGGGGGAAGTTCTGGCTGGTATTTCATTATGAGAATTAAGCCAACTGTGTGATATTTCAACAGCATTTTGCATTCTTCTGTTTTCTCCCTTTTTAAAAAAGTGTTACCTTGCTTTAGGGTTATAAAATGGGGGAAACACACAAACAATCAATACATCTATCTTTCTGGGAAAAATATTTGTAGATTGTGTATTGGGATGGTGTTTGGGGAGCAGCCCAAAGCTTGCGAAATTGTAAACCCTTGTTTAATTCCTACACTGAAGGTCCTTGTTTAATCTGCAAAATTCTTCAGGATGAACAGATGTCTTTTCTGTGGAAGGCAAACTGGAATTGATTATGCACCTAAAAGTCCACATATCTTCTCCTGGAGATCACATTCTTGGAATCCACCATGACTTTAAAAATGTGTCTGAGCACCAGCTGAAATATAAATAGCAGAGGAAAAGCTGAGGGGAGAATTATAATACATCAACCATGACATCAAGAACAGAAGGTTTAGCATCCAAGAGAGGCATTAATGACCTCCCCTCCCAATGTTAGGACTTCATGGGCATCCTTTTAAAGCTTTCTGGAAGAAATCACCTCTGTTTGTCCTTACAAAGTAGATTCATGCACTGGATTACGGCCAAAGCTAAGAGAAGGATGCCAAATGGTTCCTTGAGGTCTCCCAGCTGGGCATAAGGTTAGCAAAGGCACCATTCCACTAATAGTGATGAGGATGTAACCATTTTTGAGAGGGGGGAGCTGTAAGTGCCCTCACAGCGACCAGTCTTGGGTTGTTGTTGTTGTTTAGTCGTTTAGTCGTGTCCGACTCTTCGTGACCTCATGGACCAGAGTACGCCAGGCACTCCTGTCTTCCACTGCATCCCGCAGTTTGGTCAAACTCATGCTGGTAGATTCGAGAACACTGTCCAACCATCTCGTCCTCTGTCGTCCCCTTCTCCTTGTGCCCTCCATCTTTCCCAGCAACAGGGTCTTTTCCAGGGAGTCTTCTCTTCTCATGAGGTGGCCAAAGTATTGGAGCCTCAGCTTCAGGATCTGTCCTTCCAGTGAGCACTCAGGGCTGATTTCCTTCAGAATGGAGAGATTTGATCTTCTTGCAGTCCATGGGACTCTCAAGAGTCTCCTCCAGCACCATAATTCAAAAGCATCAATTCTTCGGCGATCAGCCTTTTTTATGGTCCAGCTCTCACTTCCATACATCACTACTGGGAAAACCATGGCTTTAACTATACGGACCTTTGTTGGTAAGGTGATGTCTCTGCTTTTTAAGATGCTGTCTAGGTTTGTGATTGCCTTTCTCCCAAGGAGCAGGCGTTTTTTAAATTTGTGACTGCTGTCACCATCTGCAATGATCATGGAGCCCAAGAAAGTAAAATCTCTCACACCCAGTCTTGGGTAGGAAATGGCAAAACATGGAGTTCAGCCGTACCTGATATGCCTTTGTTTATAGGACACCAAACTAGTGTAGGATTATTGGTGATATAGAAGTTAAAAGGCCTTTCTTAATGGCAGTCATTCAAACTGTTTCACATACTGCAATATCATCCTATGGTACCAACACAGCCTTGTAGGGTAGATCAGTATTATCATCTTCCGTGCTCCAGATACAGAGGCAAGGCTAGAAGAATATGACTTCACTCAGGTCACCAAGTGAGTTCACAGCAGAGGCAAAATTTCAGCCGTGGTCTCCGAGACCCTGTGCTAGATCGACAGTGTGTGAGTTCATCTCCGAATTTAGCAACCAAATTGCAAGCTGGAGACTTCCCTTTCTTTCTTTTCAAATGTAGGGCTTGGAATGGGAGGCCTCAAGGCAGCAGCAGCAGCAGCAGCAGCAGCAGCAGCAGCAGCAGCTATTACCACCTGTTTTTCACAGAGTCCTTCTGGCCACCCCCCTCCCTCCCTTGCCTGCTGTAACAAATTTGAGTGTGCCGTACGGCAAGTTTAGGGAGCGGGAAGAACAGAAAGACCAGGAGGGTTGGAAGAGAATCGGTGCAACCCCCCCCCGCAGCTGCCTCTTCTCCAAATTTAGCAGCTTGTTTTAAAAGGCAAGGGACGTGGGCGGCACTGTAGGTTACACCACAGAGCCTAGGACTTGCTGATCAGAAGGTCGGCGGTTCGAATCCCCGCGACGGGGTGAGCTCCCATTGCTCGGTCCCTGCTCCTGCCAACCGAGCAGTTCGAAAGCACGTCAAAGTGCAAGTAGATAAATAGGTACCACTCCGGTGGGAAGGTAAACGGCATTTCCATGCGCTGCTCTGGTTCGCCAGAAGCGGCTTAGTCATGCTGGCCACATGACCCGGAAGCTGTACGCTGGCTCCCTCGGCCAATAAAGCGAGATGAGCGCCGCAGCCCCAGAGTCGGTCACAACTGGACCTAATGGTCAGGGGTCCCTTTACCTTTACTTTTAAAGGGCAGCGAGTGTGAGATGGCGTACTAGAGCCTGTACTTCAATCATAAGAACTGGCAAGTCCTGGGAACTGCGAAAGGAGCAGCCTTCCAGGTGCATTCAAAGGCCATCAAGAGTCACAGTGGGGGCAAGTCAGATGGGAAGTTCATGCATGGGAGACTTGATGAATTCCCTTCTCCTTGCTGCGTGGAGCATGAAGAAGTTGCCTTGGAGCGACGGAGCAGGGACAGCAGCATGTGGCTTGGCAAGCTTTTCTTCCGTGCTGTCTTGTGAGCCGATGACTTTTACAAGTGAGAACTGGGCCTCCGGTTCTGACATTTGCTACAAGCAGAAGAAACAGAGTGGGGAAGAGAGAGAGACAGATATCCATCGAACAAATGCCTCTGAGTTTATATATATATATATATATATATATATATATATATATATATATATAAAAAACTATATGCGCAGCTGCCCTCATGTTAAACTTTTCCCTGACAGATTGAATTCTCATCTGGACACCATAATGCATTTCCTGTCCATCATGAAAAGACCGAGAGTTTGGAAGTGGGAGGGAAGAAGCTTCTGTAAGGAAGAATAATAAGCTTTATTGAGGGAAATCTGATTATTCATTTCAGAGAAATGTTGTGCAGAGTTTCAGCTGTGCCTATTTACTAGGGATGCACAGACAACCCCCTTTTTCTGGTATCTGTTCCTTATAAATCTTTGCATCTACTGGATATTTTGAAGAGCTTTTTTCAGATGCCTTATTAATTTTTGTTTGTGTGAGTGGTTTAAGTGGCCATGCCTCAGGTTTAGCTCCAGTGCCATAAAGATATTTCTGTGTTTCCTCCAACAAGAGCAAATAGCAGTGGTGGTGAGGGAGTAAATAGCAGCCCAGGGCGGGGCTTGGCTGGAGAATCTTCACCCAAAGGGATCATAACATGTAAAGAAATGGTGTGAGGGTGGGTTACAGACCCAGTCTAGGGCTTTGAGGGGATGATTTGCACATGCATGTTCAGCACTTGATAACTGCAGCAATAGATGGTGTTTTGAATATGGCAACGAACCCTCGCAGACCATATATTCAACTTTCATATACAGTGGTACCTCGGGTTACATATCCTTCAGGTTACAGATTCCGCTAACCCAGAAATAGTACCTTGGGTTAAGAACTTTATTTCAGGATGAGAACAGAAATCGTGCTCTGGCGGCGCGGCGGCAGCAGGAGGCCCCACTAGCTAGAGTGGTGCTTCAGGTTAAGAACAGTTTCAGGTTAAGTACGGACCTCCGGAACGAATTAAGTACTTAACCCAAGGTACCACTGTAGCCACAAATGACCTATTCAGACAGTCTAAATCATGGGTAGGCAAACTAAGGTCTGGGGGCCGGATCCGGCCCAAACGCCTTCTAAATCCGGCCTGCGGACGGTCTGGGAATCAACATGTTTTTACATGAGTAGAATGTGTCCTTTTATTTAAAATGCATCTTTGGGTTATTTGTGGGGCATAGAGATTCGTTCATTATTTTTTTTTCAAAATATAGTCTGGCCCCCCACAAGGTCTGAGGGACGGTGGACCGGCCCCCTGCTGAAAAAGTTTGCTGACCCCTGGTCTAAATCCCTCAGACACAGATCTGCCTCCTGTCTCCCTCAGCCTCCATGAATTGGAGGACACCTTCTGCAGCAAGGAAGCATTTTGTACTTATATAGGTTCCCCATGTGGTGTGCGATCCTGATTCAGAAATCATTCCTCTAATGCTGTGCTTTTAAACTTGGGTCCCCAGCTGTTATTAGACTACAACTCCCATCACCCCTAGCTAGCAGGGCCAGTGGTCAAGGATGATGGGATTTGTAGTTCAACAAAAGCTGGGGACCCAAGTTTGAGAAACACTGCACTCATCCTGCTCCCCACAGGGCCAGCTTAATATTTATTTATTTATTTATTCATTCATTCATTCATTCATACGTACATACCCCGTCCATCACTCGGGGCAGCTCCCAACCAAATATTAAAAACACAATACAGCATCAAACATTAAAAACTTCCCTTCGGATGTTTTCTAAAAGTCAGAAAGTTGCTTATTTCCGTGACATCTGATGGGAGGGCGTTCCACAGGGCGGGTGCCACCACCGAGAAGGCCCTCTGCCTCGTTCCCTGTAACCTCACTTCTTGCAGTGAGGGAACCGCCAGAAGGCCCTTGGAGCTGGACCTCAGTGTCCAGGCAGAACAATGGGGGTGGAGACGCTCCTTCGGGTATACATTAGAAAGAGCGGGGCAACAATTTCAGGTAGCAGACGTTTACAGGGGGCGTGTAGCACCTGCAGCTTTGGTTGCCCCCTGCTGTAAAGGGAAAGGTAAAGGTAAAGGGACCCCTGACCATTAGGTCCAGTTGTGGCCGACTCTGGGGTTGCGGTGCTCATCTCACTTTACTGGCCGAGGGAGCGGGCGTACAGCTTCCGGGTCATGGGGCCAGCATGACTAAGCCGCTTCTGGCGAACCAGAGCAACGCACGGAAACACCGTTTACCTTCCCGCCGGAGTGGTACCTATTTATCTACTTGCACTGTGTGCTTTCGAACTGCTAGGTTGGCAGGAGCAGGGACCGAGCAATTGGAGCTCACCCCGTCGCGGGGATTCGAACCGCCGACCTTCTGATCGGCAAGTCCTAGGCTCTGTGGTTTAACCCACCACGCCACCTGCGTCCTACCCCCCTGCTGTACCCTTTGGTCGAAGAATGGAGTTCTCTGTGCCATTACATACACCCTGCAGTGCACCCGAATAACTAGCCCACTGCCCTCAGTTGCGCTGCCATCCAGTTTTCCTTCTTGCCAGTACTGAAATCAGATTCTGCTGCCAGTCCACTTGGCTTCTATACGTGGAACGGTGGGCAAAGCTTCTTATCCTTTGCCTCAAGCAGCAAAATGTCTCGGGCTGGTCCTAACTCTCATCACATGAAGGATTTAAAACAACATGCAGTGCTTACATTTCACTCACAGATTCAAATATCGGGTGGTAAGATATAATGTGGTAAGAAATCGAGCGAAGAGCATTTTGCACATGCACCAGCCCTGAGAATCTTGGCCTCGCAATACCATAGCAGGGGCCACCTGGCTAATATCACATAGCGGCCTAAATGCCAAAATAATCTCAGTCTGATTTAAGTCATTCAGATCAGGGAGGGCTTAGACCGTTCCCTACTGTTTGTCAATGCAATCCGTTTTGAAAAGGTAGCCGCTCTTGCTATTTTTTCCAATTAGGCCTTTTAGAAGATTCTGGTAAGGCTGAAAGTTAATTTGACAGACAGACACTTCATTGAATTAAACAAACACAATGGAGAGTGAAGCTGGAGCTGGCGAGAGAGGAAGAATGGAGGGGAGGGAGGTTTGGATGACGTGGGCTTGACTGTTCATCTAATATTCTTTATTACTGCCAATTTGCAATAAAAAGAGGTTAGTGGACTTGGAAAACAAACAACTCTCAGCGTTGTTTGCCAGCTGCAGTCCTTCAGTTTTGCCTCTGAAATGAGAGATCTTTGCCTCTGGGGAAATAAAACCTGTTTGCTTTCCTGAGTGGTCTTCATACAGAAGCAAGGGTGGATCAGCTATCCTGCTACATATTCCAGAATGAAGCATCCCAGCCAAATCCAAGATCTCCAAATGGAGGGAAAGTGTCCAGGTTCCCAGCACTGGGAAGACTAAATATTATTGGAATCATGGGCAGTGTGAGCAGCAGAATGCATTTTTGTCACGACGCATCAGCGACCCCAGGCAGCAGCCTTCACAAACCTGGTGCTCTCCAGTTTGTCGTTGGACTACAATATTATTATTATTATTATTATTATTATTATTATTATTATTATTTGTATAACTGTGCTGGGGCTGTTGGGAATTGTAGTTCAAAAGCATCTGGAGGGCTCCAGGGTGATGAAGGCTGCCATGTAGTTTTCCTTCAGAAGTTCAGGTCTTTTGTTACAGCCCTGAGCCAAGTACAGTGGTACCTCGCAAGACGAATGCCTCGCAAGACAAAAAACTCGCTAGACGAAAGGGTTTTTCGTTTTTTGAGCTGCTTCGCAAGACGAATTTCCCTATGGGCTTGCTTCGCAAGACGGAAACGTCTTGCAAGTTTGTTTCCTTTTTCTTAAAACCGTTAATACAGTTGCGACTTGACTTCGAGGAGCAACTCATAGAACGCGGTGTGGTAGCCTTTTTTGAGGTTTTTAAAGACTTTGGTGATTTTTGAAGCTTTTCCAAAACTTTCCCGACACCGCGCTTCGCAAGACGAAAAAAATCGCAAGACGACAAAACTCGCGGAACGAATTAATTTCGTCTTGCGAGGCACCACTGTAATTCACTGGGAAGTTCTTCTGTGGTTAAGATGTATCAGTAGCAGCACCAGAAAGAAAGAAAGAAAGAAAGAAAGAAAGAAAGAAAGAAAGAAAGAGCATGCGGAGGGGGTGCGTTTCAGAGGCATGGACAAGCTTTGTTGTCTCTCTCTCTCTCTTGCAATTCATCTTTACTGGTTTTTAACAAGAGAAATGCTTTCTTAACATAAAATCACAGTATAACATTTCAGTTTCTTGTTGATGTACATGTATTTCTAAATCATAATAAAGAAAAACAAAGACATATTCTTAATAATTCAACTCCTTAATATTCTAACTATCATATTCTTGGCTCTATAAGACGCACCAGACCACAAGACGCACCTAGTTTTTGGAGGAGGAAAACAAGAAAAAAAATATTCTGAATCTCAGTGAAAGCAGCAATCCCTCTTGTTGTTCTGGCTTCGGGGATAGCTGCGCAGCCTGCATTTGCTCCATAAGACACACACACATTTCCCCTTACTTTTTGGGAGGGAAAAGTGAGTCTTATAGAGCAAAAAATACGGTACTTCTGACTTCCCTCCCCTTCTTCCTTGGGTCCTTTAGAGTTCTTGGTTGAATGCATATCGTAATACATATAGTTTATTGGTAACCAATTTTTGGCTACTTTTTGATGTTTCTCATTACAAGAGTTAATCTAAACCAATCAAAAAAATTAATTATCTGCAGTGGTCTTTCAGGGATTGTTTAAATCTATTCCATAACTTTGACTTCCCTCCCCTCCCTTTCTTGGTTTCACTGTTCAATACTCGTTCACGCACGTCCTTAACACCTTGTACTCTTGATATTTCAATTTTTAATCTTTTCCATCTTGTTACAAGTGTCTTTTAAAGTTATTCTAATGTAAAAATCTGTACACAAAGCTTAAAAGATATGCATTAAACATTTATCCCTTTTTTGAAATTCAAAGTCTCCTCTTTCTTGGATTTCAAGTTCACCGATTTATCCTGCATCGTTCAATACAGTAGTTCATTTTGCCAATCTTCTTTATCTTCTTTGGCGGGGGCTTCTTCCTTCTGTAGGAGCTAGCAGGTCCTGGCCTGGCGTCCACTCTTAAGTACAGGAACAAAGTCTTTTGTTCTGTAAGTCCAACAAAATATCATAGCTTCAGGGGGTTTTTTAAACAACAATCATTTCCCACAATCCTTTCCAGTCTTTATATGTCTTCTCACAGGCCTTTTAAATTGCCACCACATACAATGAGAGTCAGTGAGGTGTAGTGGTTAAGAGTGGTAGACTCGTAATCTGGTGAACCAGGTTGTTACTGCTGATGTTAAAGACTGATGAGTGGAGTGAGGTCAGTATGGTGCAAAAGCACCACCAGGAGCTTCAGATTGGCTCCACCACGAGAGCCAGTGTGGTGTAGTGGTTAAGAGCAGTAGATTCGTAATCTGGTGAACCGGGTTCACTTCCCCACTGCTCCACATGCAGCTGCTGGGTGACCTTGGGCCAGTCACACTTCTCTGAAGTCTCTCAGCCCCACTCACCTCACAGGGTGTTTGTTGTGGGGGAGGAAGGGAAAGGAGATTGTTAGCCGCTTTGAGACTCCTTCGGGTAGTGATAAAGCAGGATATCAAATCCAAACTCTTCTTCTTTTTCTTTATTGCCCTCCATTCCTGCTTCTTCTTTATCGCAATCAATGCCTCCCAGATCAATTCACCCCAGGTGCATTATAAATTAAATAATAACCTTTGCTTAGCTTTATTCCCAGAGGCAGCCAGTGGGCCTAGCATGCCAAGAGCAGGGCTCCATTCATCTCGGTCAGTCAGGTACATTTCTCTGGGATATTTCTGCCCTAGGGCCTCCTGCCTTGTCCATTCCCAACAAGGCCCTCTGGCTTGGCTTTTGCAAGTGAGCCAGCAATATTCAACCTCAGAAAGCCGACTGGTGTGATAACTGCAATACAGACCACGCACAGCACATCGTGGACTGGATTGAGATCTGGACGAAGGATGGTCTGTTGGCCTCCTGTGGAATGGAAACTGTCTCCTTAACCAATATTTTCTGGCCCTTGGTAGTCCTGCTACATAAATATTAATCAAGGTTTGGTAAAATGTTTGCCATTGGTTTTACTCGCTAAGAAAAGGAATGTTTTCAGGTTGTGCTAGGTGGAGAACAGTCCAAGCTTTAATGTTACATCTGCTGTAAGGTTTTGTACGTTTTGTCCTGGCAAATGTTGAGTGTGTGTGTGCATCAGAACCACCAAGGCCAGCGCTTTATTGCTAGGTCAGTGCCAACGTTATTGCAGGATGGTTAGACTGTATAGCAAATCACTAATTTAGATAATTTGTGGTAAGGAAATCATGGGCCTATTTTACCCCCTGGGAGGTATTACTGAATTTGGGAATGTTACAAATAATAGATCTAATGACCGTAATCCTTCAGTGAGGACCAGCTTGTACCCAAGGCCAGAAATGGAAGAAACCTTGGAAGAGGAGAGCATTTCTGTCACTGGTCCCAGTGCATACTGGAATCAAGGCAAGTTGATGCATCCTGAGGTTGCAAGCTTGGAAGAGCCCCACCTGGTGGGACTATGAAACCAGTGCCTCCCCGACTGGAAACAGAAAACACACTGCAGATTCTCCTATAGATCCTCCACCATCTTACTTAGGACCCCAGCAGTAGCAGAGACAGCAAAATGCCCAAACCGAAGCACACTTCCGGAAGTTGCAGCACATGACTGGGAACACGATGCCTCCCATATCTGACTCTTGCACAAGAGGAGGAGGAGACAAAAACCAATCTGTACTCTAGATCTGAGCCATTCTGATACTCCAGGAAGCGGAAGGTCAGCAGAGACAACAATGAAACTCTTCAATTGTTAGCTTGCAAATGCTGATTCGATATTTCGTTCTTCTCAGCTTCTGTCTCCTTTGCTGCACAGCTCCCATACTGCTTCAGCATGCCTTGCCTTGGGCCTGATGCTGACACTCTTGCCTTGATTGACAGCTCCCCAGTCTTGTGAGCTTGATGGGGGATTTAGGCAAACCCCTCAGACATGGTGAGGGTTTCCCAATTTCCTGCCACTCCACCAATTACTAATGTGAGAGTCCCACATTATGGTGGATTCATGGATGGTGGTTGTTTTTCAGGTTGAACAACATGAATTTCTGAGGTGGGAGAAGTATAGATGAGCAGTCTAAGAAAGGGACGAACGAAATGTACAGAGGAAAATAGGGAGGGAGTGAAATTATAAAAGGAACCAAGATGAAAACAGACATTACACAGCTAAGAATAAAGGGATATGAAATACGGCATTGACAGCTAGAATATAGTAGAAAAGGTGTCTGAGTTCAAAGAGCAGCAATTGCTTAATGTTAGAAAGATCGCAGGAGCTTAAGGAGAAAGGAAAGGCAATGATGTGCAAAAGCAAATTTTGTGAGTGGGAGAAAAGACTGTTGACGGCAGTGACTATGTTGAAGCAAAGGAACAACTAGCAATTTAGGAAGTTAATAGAATAAACTCAGTGAAAGGAGGGGAAAAAAACTGTAATGAAAAGCTTAAAGGGTGTTTACATTTCCTCTCTGAAAAGTGACTCACATAGAAAGGAGAAAGGGGAAAACAAAGCTTGTAAACTACCAGATACTAATAATAAACCAAGTTGGGGGGAGATTATGAATGTTTCTAAAACAGGCTACAAAATTGTAAATATATAATCAGAATGTGGCAGAAGTTCTACGATGCACGTAGCCCCAGAACGGCTGTCGTGCGGAACATCTCTAGCAATGAGCCTCAATGTGCAGCCCCCACAACACTTTTTGCCACAGTTGCCCCATTCATGATGTGAGTACTGCCTGAAAAGAGCTCACCTGGAAACCAGACTTATAAAGAACACAACATAGGGCTCAGTTTTGTTGTTTAGTCATTTGGTCGTGTCCGACTCTTCGTGACCCCATGGACCAGAGCACGCCAGGCACTCCTGTCTTCCACTGCCTCCCGCAGTTTGGTCAAACTCATGCTGGTAGCTTCGGGAACACTTTCCAACCATCTCGTCCTCTGTCGTCCCCTTCTCCTTGTGCCCTCCATCTTTCCCAACATTAGGGTCTTTTCCAGGGAGTCTTCTCTTCTCATGAGGTGGCCTCATGAGGTGGTCTTGGAGCCTCAGCTTCAGGACCTGTCCTTCCAGTGAGCACTCAGGGCTGATTTCCTTAAGAATGGAGAGGTTTGATCTTCTTGCAGTCCATGGGACTCTCAAGAGTCTCCTCCAGCACCATAATTCAAAAGCATCAATTCTTCGATCTGTGCAAACTCATAGAACAAGTAGAATGGAGAAGCACTGTAAAAAAAAAAGTCAGATTGACTGCAGACATGAGAATAGCAAAGGGAAAATAGCTTAACATAAATGCATCCATTAAGAAAAAAATAAGCTGCAAAAATGTAGAAAATGGCAGTGTGACAAAGTTTAATGAAAATGTTTCTAGTGTACAAACAGATGCCCTTACTTACTGAAAATCCTAGCGCCCGTCACAGTGCCAGACAAGCCATCAAGAGCCCTGCTGGATGAGGCCAGAAACCTGTCTAAGCAGGCTTCCTGTTCCCACAGTGGCCAGTGGGAAGCCTGCAAGTGGAACTGAGTACAACAGCACCTTCTCCATCTGTGATTCCCAGCAACCGGTCTTGGATGCCATCCTGCCTCAATGTCAGGGACTGGTTGGACACAGAGGAATGGTGGGAGGAAGCTGCTTGGGAAACCCCAGGGGAAGAAGGCTCAGAGCCCATGGACTGGTAGAGGGGCAATGAAGAGGGAGAGGACATTCACTGGAAGCTGGAGAGGCAACAGGGCTTAGTGAGCTGGGAGGGTCTGTAGCAGAGAGAAGTCCAGAATTAGAGGCAGAAGCTGGAGCAGGAGAATGGGATGAGGGAGACCAAGAGGCAGAGATGGGTCAACCTTGTGAAGAATCACAGGCGTCTCCCCTTCCTGTGTGACAAGCTCCCCACCCCACTTGTCTCCCAGAACTAGAAGGGGCATGAAAAGGGTGGAGGAGAGGTTAACTGCATGCACCTGCAGTCTCCAATTGCTTGGGAGAAAACCCTGAAGAGGAAGGGAGGGGCGGCTGGGGGAAAGCAGGGACCTTCAGCCTTAGCAACTGCTTCATGGAGACAAGACCTACTGGAGATGTGTTGCTGTGTTCATTAGGTCTGACGCTCCTTTTTTTGCTCACAAAGAGTTAGCTTCAACTTGCTCAGTGTGATTTACTGCTGGCTCATTCCTGTCACTCCACTACTAGAGGTAGTACAGCCATCATGGCTATTAACTATTGGTAGCCTTATTCTCCTGAGACGTGGGTGGCGCTGTGGGCGGTTCGAATCCCCGTGACGGGGTGAGCTCCCGTTGCTCGGTCCCTGCTCCTGCCAACCTAGCAGTTGAGAGCACGTCAAAGTGCAAGTAGATAAATAGGTACCGCTCCGGCGGGAAGGTAAACAGCATTTCCGTTGCGCTGCTCTGGTTCGCCAGAAGCGGCTTAGTCATGCTGGCCACATGACCTGGAAGCTGTACACCGGCTCCCTCGGCCAATAAAGCAAGATGAGCGCCGCAACCCCAGAGTCATTCAGAACTGGACCTAATGGTCAGGGGTCCCTTTACTAGCCTTATTCTCCATGAATAACCCCCCTTTGAAAGCCATCCTGGTTGGGGGCCATCACTATAAGAACATAAAAATGTACCCCAGGTGAGAGCTGGGGTGGGTCTCATGTCTGAAATGTTTATGCTGTAAGTTTCTCCCAGTCTGATGTCCTTTGACATTGATTGGCACAAGAGCTATTGGCATTATTTTTGTTGTTGTTATCATATAGCTGTTTGCGTGTGGAGTGTCTTTGTGCTTTCAAAATGTGTCTGGAACGTGTTGTTTTTGACAAGACTGGGAGTGCCCTTTCTATCCCAGTGACTGTGGGCCAGCGAAGGTACAGCCTGGGAATGGGAGGATTATGTGAAAAAAGGGGGGTCAGCTGCTTGCACTGGTTCCCTTTTCTTTTCTTCCCGCAAACACACTCTGGAGTGATGTGGTAGACTGAGACTGACATTGAGGAGGAGCAAGAGGATTATATGATAGTTGGGAGTTCGAAACAAAGGATGCGGCTGCAAATCACCTTGGGACATATATGTGCTGGGCCCGGGGGTAACCCGTGAAACGCGGTCCAGGAACGGTCCAGAACCCGAAGGTTCTGCTAGGAGTCAGTCTGAAAGGACCAAGCAGGACATGAGGCAGGAAACCAGGCAAGGACAGGTACAGGATCTCAGGCAGTATCTAGCATACAGCAATGTTGCTCCTGCAACCTGGGGCTGGGTCCGACAGCCTTTTATCTTTGTCAGGGTAGTGGCCAGTCCTGATCCCCCGGCGACTCACCTCCCTGTCTCGCCCGAAGGCGAGCACTCCTCCTGTGAGTACTCAGGTCTCTCCTTTTCTCAGACCTTAGTCTCTGCAGCTCGGGAGACGTTGGTGGGTTACTAGACCCAACTGGCAGTGGAGCAGCTGTAAGTGATGGCCCAGCTGAAAGCAACAAGGTAATCCCTGCATCTGGAGCCAGGGCAGGCTCAGGCCCCTGACTCGGCCCAGCTGGTGTTTGTTGCAGTGGAACCTGTGCAGACTGGGACTCTTCAGGATCAGGCCCCAGACTTGGTTCAGATGCCGCCTGAGGCAAAGGATCCGGTGCAGACTGAGTCTCCTCTGGTTCTGAGCCCGAGCCCGAGTCCCAGGCCATCACAATATATGTGGAAGGTGATTCACAAATCACCAAGGTTGTGTTCTACAGGAAGCAAGTTTCAGGCTTTCCACTGCAGGCATTCAAACCTTCCAATAGTGGGACTTCACCCCTGAATGCGCTGTCCTCCATTGTCTTCTGAGACAGTCAGATGCCAACCAATCCACAACAACAACAAAAAGACACATCTTTTTTTATATAGGCATTTTGATACATATTGTGTCAATATTGTTCAGATGAAAGTTTCAGGCGCACACAATGTGATGGTCATTGCAAAGCCTGCTATCACAATGAAGGTCACTGCTGCAAGGTGTGTTTTTTACAAAATCTCTTAGCTGGCAAGCATTTTCTTTCACAGCGATATATTAAGGTACAGTTTGGTTTTTATCTATGAGAGTCAATTTAAAAATTCCACCGAGATAGCGGATATTGTTTCGAATACTGTATATCATAACAGAACAAACCTATAGCCTGCCTAATCATATTTTTTTGATGGTGGGGAGATGGAATACAGAAAAAAAAAGTGCATGCAAAATACAGAAACAGTGAACTTTAAATACACACTTGTAAAAGTAATAGGTATCTTACATGTTTAGGTATTCTTGGTTGATTTGGGGAGGGGGCGGAATATGACTACCAAGCAGTTATGTGAAATGACTGGGCTGGTCATTACTTGGAATGGCTGGGGCAGGCTATGGGCTGCTTGCTGCTACTGCTAGCAATGTTTATATAGCTTTCAAATCATCTAACATTTATTAGTTCTATAATGTGACCTTATCACTTCCCCACAACCAACCCACAATACCAGACATCTTTGCTGCAAACCCCACCCCCCAATTCTGAAATCACCTTGGCAAGGGCAGGAACACGAAAGAGTGACTAATTATATACCTGGGCAGCAGTGTCCATTGTCACTAAGGATAATGGGAAGTGTAGTTCCTCTGATTCCTTTTCTTCACATTTTATTTATAGTTTTCAGTATTTATTAAAATCATCTCATTATCCCCAACTTCCCTTCCCGTGGTTCATTAAAATACCCCCTATTCGATTGCATATCCAAAATGCTACTTCACCCTTTCATTTTCACCTTCAGTCTTATTTCATTTTATTAAACTTTCTCTGCTCTGATTATTCTAGTACTGCTAGTGTTTTAAGATGTTTACAATAATTCTTCATGTATTCCACAAATTTCACCCATTCTTTCTAAATAATCTCCTTCTTTTGGTCTCAAATTCTGCTTCTTAACTCAGCCAGTTCAGGGTATTCCCACAGTTTCACCTGTCGTTCCTTTTTTGTCGGTGTTACTCCTTCCTTCCATTTCTGGGCATATAACATCTGTGCCGATGTCGTAGCACACATAAATAAGTTCTTTTGATCTTTTGGAATCTTCTCCCCCATTATTCCTAAAAGAAAGGCTTCTGGCTTCTTCTTAAAAAATACTTTCATCATTTTACTCATTTCATTATATATCACTTCCCAGAAGTCCTTTACTAATTTGCAAGTCCAACACATATGATTAAAAAGTTCTTCCTTTTTCTTTACATTTCCAACAAATATCTGTTTAGGACTTACACATTTTCGCTAGTTTACTAGGTGTTAAATACCACCGATACATCATTTTCATATAGTTCTCCTTTAGGCTGTGAATTTCAAATCTCTTTACCACAGTCTTTCCTATGACAGTACAGTGGTACCTCGAGTTAAGTACTTAATTCGTTCCGGAGGTCCGTTCTTAACCTGAAACTGTTCTTAACCTGAAGCACCACTTTAGCTAATTGGGCCTCCTGCTGCTGCCGCGCTGCTGGAGCATGATTTCTGTTCTCATCCTGAAGCAAAGTTCTTAACCTGAAGCACTATTTCTGGGTTAGCGGAGTATGTAACCTGAAGCATATGTAACCTGAAGCGTATGTAACCTGAGGTACCACTGTAATTCGATATTATGCCCAATATCTCTTGCCCAGTGAATCATTGCTGACTTTACCAGCTCATCTCTTGTTTCCCATTCTAATAGTATCTTATATATTTTAGAAATTTTCCTTTCTGTACTTTCTACCACTTCTCTTTCAAATTGTGAACTTCATGGCAGAAATCCTATTCTTTTATCTGCTTTGAACAGTTCATTAATTTGGTAATATTGAAACCAGTGTATTACCACCTATTTGCTATGCTTCCTGGTTTTGTTGGTCACTTCTGTGTATGTTCTCAGCAGCATCCAGACTCTGAAGCCTTTCCTTAGTAAGTTTGAAGGCTGAAAAATCAGGTGCTGTTGGAAAGGCCCTGAGACAAATCTATTTCAAATTGTGTCTTTGATTCAATGTGATCTAGGCAGGGTCTCAAAGAGATGAAAGGGACCCTGGGGTAAAACGTAAGACTTGTTCACATGCTCCACAGAATGCAGGCTGAAAAACCTATGCCAAAAAATGGGCAAAGTCATGCCAAAGTGGCATTTTGATCTGCCATCTTGATTCTAAATGGCACTTGGCATCCAACAACATCCAAGTAACCCGCCTGCACTTCAGGAATCCTTGGGCCGAGTTTGAAGACGGTATCTCAAGAGGCAACCAACTCTGTGAGGAGAACCTGAGCTTACAGGGTTAAACAGCTCAGAGTGTACGCCCTGCCTACTGTTGGGAGGGGGGAGGTTCGTCATTTCCGAGAGCCTCAAGCCTTTGTTCTTCTCTCTACTTTCGCTTTTGAGGAGAGTGGACGTGTTTTCACGATGCTGTTCGCTGTGATAGATAATGGATAGTCTGCTGTAAATAAAACTGCTTTTAGCTGCTAAGATCCTGAGTGGACTTTATTTAAGCACACTGAAGAATGCTCTGGAGTTTTTTGCAGTCTTTCTCTTGCCGCTGTTGATCTCTGCTTTGCTCAGAGCATCGGAATGTGGACTTTGGAATGCAGAGGCCTGGCCAGCAAGAGCTGTGCAGCCGAAGCGTGCCGGACGTCAGGCTTATCTGAGCAATAAATCAATCTGCTTAAGAAACTCATGCAAAAAAACAACAACAACCAGGTGAAGTCACACCGGCAGCCAAACCTAAGACAGGGACCTAAGACGGCTAGAGCGAGTATGGCGGGGTGCCCGTGACGGAGCCTCAAGAACATCTTATAGGGCTTTTATGAAAACCTACGAGATGGCAGTGAAGGCTGCGAAGAAGTCATACTTCTCGGCCTCCATTGCATCCGCTAGCTCTCGCCCAGCTCAATTATTTAGTATAATCAGGTCTTTGACGTCCCTTGAGGGACAGCCAAATTTAAATAACAATTTGACACACAGCTGCGAGGCATTTGCGAGGTTTTTTGCGGAGAAGGTCTTGTTGCTCCGCCATGACCTCCCTGCCAATTTGGATACAATAAAGGAACTGGAGGCCCCTCGACTGTCCTCGGGTCCAGTATTGGACCACTTCGACCGGATATCCCCAGCCGATGTGGACAGGCTCCTCCGAGCTGGAAAGCCCACCACCTGTCCTCTCGACCCGTGCCCGTCTTGGCTGATTAGAGCGTGTCCAGACGAGGTGCGGGCCCTCCTGGGGGATATCATCAATTTGTCCCTTGGCACGGGGACATTCCCAGGGGAACTGAAGGAGGCAGTGGTGCGCCCGCTCTTAAAGAAAACATCATTAGATCCTTTAGATCTATCCAATTACCTCCCGGTTTCGAATCTTCCGTTCCTGGGTAAGGTGATTGAGAGAGCGGTTGCTGAACAGCTTGGTGGGTTTCTGGATGAAACATCGGCTCTGGATCCATTCCAGTCCGGCTTCCGCGCTGGTCCGGGACCGAGACGGCTCTGGTTGCCCTAACAGATGATCTTCGCAGACAGCTGGATCGAGGCGGGTCGGGGCTGCTGATTCTTCTAGATCTGTCAGCAGCTTTCGACATGGTCGATCACGAACTTCTGGACCACCGCCTTGCCGACTTAGGGATCCAGGGCACAGTCCTTCAATGGCTGCGCTCGTTTCTCTCTGGTCGGGGACAGAGGGTGGTGCTTGGGGGGGGAATTGTCATCGCGCCACTCCTTGGTGTGTGGAGTACCTCAGGGTGCGATACTCTCCCCGATGCTTTTCAACAT
Organism: Podarcis pityusensis; assembly: GCF_964106645.2. Lineage (NCBI taxonomy): Eukaryota > Metazoa > Chordata > Lepidosauria > Squamata > Lacertidae > Podarcis > Podarcis pityusensis. Next base: position 92,834,490 of record NC_138030.1, on the reverse strand, counting down.
CTTTATGCGCCCCCTCGCCCAGCTTGTTCGGAGTTTTGGGCTGGGTTGCCATCAGTATGCCGATGACACCCAACTCTATCTGTTGATGGATGGCCATCCTGACTCGGCCCCAGACACACTGACCAGATGTTTGGAAGCTGTGGCTGGATGGTTACGTGGAAGCCGGTTGAAGCTAAATCCTTCGAAGACAGAGGTCCTGTGGCTGGGACGGGGCGATATGGGATTGGGGGGGCAACTCCCATCTCTTGCGGGGGCGCTATTAGTGGCAGCACCGTCCGTTAAGAGTTTGGGTGTAATCTTCGACACCTCCCTTTCCATGGAGGCGCAGATTGCAGCTATAACAAAGGCAGCATTTTTCCATCTCCGCCAAGCTAAGCAGTTGGCTCCTTACCTCTCTCGCCCTGACCTAGCCACTGTGATCCACGCGACGGTCACCTCCAGACTGGATTATTGTAACTCGCTCTACGTGGGGCTGCCCTTGAGACTGACCCAGAAACTCCAGCGGGTGCAGAATGCTGCAGCGAGACTCCTTACGGGGTCTTTGCTGCAAGATCACATTCACCCGGTGCTCTACCAGCTGCACTGGCTCCCGGTGGAGTACAGGATCAGGTTTAAGGCGCTGGTTTTAACCTTTAAAGCCCTATATGGCCTAGGACCCTCGTACCTACGGGACCGCCTCTCATGGTATGCCCCACAGAGAAACTTACGGTCTTCAAATAAAAACATCTTGAAGGTCCCAGGCCACAGAGAAGTTAGGCTGGCCTCAACTAGAGCCAGGGCTTTTTCGGCTGTGGCTCCGATCTGGTGGAACACTCTGTCACAAGAGACCAGGGCCCTGCGGGACTTGACATCTTTCCGCAGGGCCTGCAAGACAGAGCTGTTCCACCAGGCCTTTGGCCAGGGCACAGCCTGACTCCCTCCCTCGGCAATCTTCGCAGAGCTCTGGCCCAATGGTTGCCAGTGGCTTGAATTAATTAATTTTATAATGAATGATTTTAGAGTGTTGTTTATGCTGTACTTTTGTACTGTTTTATTGTTGTTAGCCGCCCTGAGCCCGGCTTCGGCTGGGGAGGGCGGGATATAAATAAAAATTATTATTATTATTAAACGCCAATGAAGACCTCCACTGTGGGAATCCTTGTGCCAAGTTTGGTGGTGATATTTTGAGAGACAGCAGAACCCATGTCAAAAAACAGGTGAAGTCGCACCCAAGTAGCATTTTGGTCTGCCATCTTGATTCAAAATAGCACCCAGTGTCCAAATGGCAATGGAGTTTGCTGCCCTACCTTGGGAACCCTTGTGCCAAATTTGGTGATTATATCAGCCAAACCTATGCCCAAAAAAGGTGAAGTCACACCAAGTCATGTTTTGGTCCTCCATCTTGGTTCAAAACAGTGCCTAGTGTCTAAATGGTGACTGAGTCTTCCACTCCCACCTCAGGAACCCTCATGCAGATATCTCGAGAGGCAACCAAAACCATGCCAAAAGACAGGCAAAGTCATGCCAAAGCAACGTTTTGATCCACCATCTTGATTCAAAATGGTGACTGGCATCCAGATGTCAATAAAATGTGCTTCCCTCACCTCAGGGATCCTCATGCCTGGTCTGGTGACAATATCTAGAGAGATACGCAAAGCCACAAAGAAAGAAATGGGCAAGCCGACAAACCACTTTCCAAAATATGTAGTAGATTTATTTATTTATGAAGTACATGGACTATTGAAATCATAAATATGTTATAGAGTTCATATGTAGCATTTAATTACATCTATTACATTGCTACTTATAATATCAATTATTATTTATTTCGTTTATTAGTCTTTCTTAAAAAAAAGATTCAAAGCAACGTTAGAGAGAGGAAAAAAGACCATACGATCCAATTCAAGGAACTATAACATCAAAATCAATAATGGCAAACTAAAAGCAATTAGTAGTAAACAGCAAAAATACTCTCTCCATCCTAGAATACAAGACGACAATGAAAAATGCAAGTAAAAATAGCTGCAAAGACCACAGCAGCATTCTCACTCAAGTGCCTGGGAGAATAAGGAATTTCTTCACCTCATGCCAAAAAGATGTCAAGGTCAAACCGGGGGGGGGGGGGTCCACAAAGAGGAGGGGGCTGCTACTGAAAAAGCCTGTTCTGTTGTTACCACCCACCCAACTTCTCTTGAAAGGGCCATGTAGAAAAGGGTCTGACTGTGATCTCAGGGTCTGGGTAGGTCATAGCTGTCAACTTACAGATTTGAAAATAAGGAACCAGGAGCCTCAAAAATAAGGGATCAGCAGCCAAAATAAGAGATTTTGGTCATCAGCAGCCAAACGAAGCCTCAAGCGGTGGTTCCCACAGCGCAGCAACCCGGCAAAGGGGACGCAGCAAGGAAAATCACCATCACCTCTCTGCTGGGAAGCGCTGAGCAAAGGCGAGTCCCCAGGCAACGCAGCCGATTTGATGCACAAGGGATGCAAGCTCCACCTACCCAGTCGTTCTTAGACTCCTTACTGGGTGAGCAACGCAGCCAAGCAACACAGTTGGAGCCTCTCTCCTCCCTGGCCAGCAGGGAGGGAGGGAGAGGAGCTGCTTCCTTTGAAACCCGGGAAATTTAAGGGACATCATCAATAAAGGGACAGCAGTGAGACACGGAGCTGGGATAAGGGACTTTCCCGCCAAATAAGGGACAGTTGACAGCTATGGGGTAGGTTCATAGCAGGGAAGGCAGTCTGCAGAAGCGGTTTAAGGGAAGTGTGACTGGTTTGGTCGCGCTGGGCGCTAAGCCTTTGGGCCACCTCAGGAGGCACTGCAGCTATGATGTAGAATGGAAGGCTGCACCATTCCATTCCCCCCCTCTCCCTCACACACACTGCGACGGTGCTTCCACCCTCCCTCCTCCTGGCTTCTCCCCGCCCTGCCTAGAGGAGGAAGGGAGCTGGGCTGAGCTGGCTGAACGCCATTTTAAGCAGCCCCTCTCTGGAGCCAGCCCTTTCACGCCGCTCATCTTCCCTTCGCCACCACCGCCCTGGTGCTCCTGTGGGCCAGAGAGCGGAGGGGACGAGCTCCCTCTGCCTACCCACGAGAAGCAGCGGCAGTGGCGGCAGCAGCCCCAGGGAAGGTAATCGCAGCAGCTGGGGCTGGGGCTGGGAGGTGGGGAGGAGGACTACTTGCCCCCCTCGCCTCTTCTTCCAGCTCCCCGCCCCCCAGTGCTCGTTCTCCAGCCTGCCACAAGGTCTGAGGGACAGTGGACCGACCCACAGCTAAAAAAAATTGCCGACCCCTGCTCTAAAGTGTCCTGGACCCTATAACCCTTCTGGTTATGGCCTGTAATAGGATTGGGATACATGCAGGCAAAACTAGATGGGGCATGTAAAGGGAAAGGGACCCCTGACCGTTAGGTCCAGTCGTGACCGACTCTGGGGTTGCGGCGCTCATCTCGCTTTATTGGCCGAGGGAGCCGGCGTACAGCTTCTGGGTCATGTGGCCAGCATGACTAAGCCGCTTCTGATGAACCAGAGCAGCGCACGGAAACGCCGTTTACCTTCCCGCCAGAGCGGTACCTATTGATCTACTTGCACTTTGACGTGCTTTCGAACTGCTAGGTGGGCAGTAGCTGGGACTGAACAACAGGAGCTCACCCCATTGCCGGGATTCGAACCGCCAACCTTCTGATCGGCAAGTCCTAGGCTCTGTGGTTTAACCCACAGCACCACCCGCGTCCCAGGATACATGCAGGCAAAACTAGATGGGGCATGGGAGACATTCAAATAGGATCTCTATATGTAGGGTGTTATGTACTGAGTTGAATAGGATCCAAAAGGGATCTGATTGGTCCTAGAAGAATAGGATTCAGAATGCAGCAGTCTGATTGGTCCACAGGAGCCACCCAATCCAGCTCCAGGTGGAAGGGAATCCACAACCTGATTGGCCTACAGGAGAATCCCGGAATTAGCCAATCACGTGGGGCCCATTGTGTAAATAATGTATATAAGGCAGACATTCTGGGGGAACTTCCATTCCTCCTCACTACTATGAGCTGAATAAAGAGCATGAAATCTATTCTCAACTCCAAGTATATTTCATAGAGTATAAACAGCAACTGTGGCAGGGGCTGCCGATTCAGGCGGAGACCATGGTGCTACGGCAGCAAAGGAATAACCATTTCCTAACATTTCCTGGTTAAAATTGCTTCTCCCGGTCTCCCTTGAAACTACATATCTGCCTGCAAGGCAAAACACCCAGAGATATTAAGGCACCTCTCTGTTTCACCTCCCCACCAGCACTGTGAACCTAATCCATCCCACTCCTATCTCTTTAACACTTGAAAAGGAAAGAAAAAAGAAAAGAAGCTCTGATTTCAGGTCTCCCACACGTTGAGCCAGGTTCTTTGAATGGCAGGAAATGGAATGTTAACACATAATGGTAAAACAGAGGTAGTTGCGTGTTTAGTGAGGAACCTTTTGTTGCCGTATCTTTGAGCAAACAGGAGCAATTAATTCCATACTCATCCTCTCACCAAAAAGAACTGAAGAGAACAGGTGTTTATCAGCACTATGGAAGCCAAGAGCATGAAGCAATGGGTTCAACTTGTACCAAGACAGGTGCATGTTAGATATCCAGGAACGCTCCTTCATGGCTGAAAACAGCCAGATTGTGGGAAGTGATAGCAGAATACTGCTTTTTATAGGGTTTTGTGTTTTTTTAAGCAGTCCAAGCTACTCAGCTATTGCAAGAAGGATCAGGATGTCCAGAGGTCAATCATTTCTCCTGGTAATGGCCAGAATGTAATGTTACAGTGCTAATAAATAAATTTTAAAATGTCACTATTGTTGTCTGTTGCAACAAAGACAAGACGGACGGGGGAAGCTGGTAAGAGATGGCTTGAACCTGCCACTCCATGCCACTCCATGGAGAAGGGGAAGAGGCGGCAAGTGCCTTTATGAAAGGTGACAGAAGTCGTGTGTGGCTGTAACTCAATTTGACCCAGCTTTTACAGACCAGGGACTCAGATATACAGCTGCAGATAAAACTTTTTAAGTGTGTTGCAAAGTGCATTATGGAGGGACGCAGGTGGCGCTGTGGGTTAAACCACAGAGCCTAGGACTTGCTGATCAGAAGGTCGAATCCCTGCAATGGGGTGAGCTCCTGTTGCTCGGTCCCTGCTCCTGCCAACCTAGCAGTTCAAAAGCACATCAAAAGTGCAAGTAGATAAATAGGTACCGCCCTGGCAGGAAGGTAAACGGCGTTTCCGTGTGCTGCTGTGGTTCGCCAGAAGTGGCTTAGTCATGCTGGCCACATGACCCGGAAGCTGTACGCCGGCTCCCCCGGCCAATAAAGCGAGATGTGCGCCGCAACCCCAGAGTCGGCCACGACTGGACCTAATGGTCAGGGGTCCCTTTACCTTTTAAAGTGCATTATACAAATGTGGCGCTAGATGGCGATGGTGAGCTACGGCAAATTCAATATATTTTTCAAAATGTTGTTTTAAAAAAGCATTTTCACATATAAAAAGCATTTTTATATGTGTGTAGATTCCACCCAAGTCAGAGAGAGTAGTGGCAGACCTCACTTCTCCTAGGAGACCTGTCCACCACTCCTTTGCCTCACTGACCCTTTTGGTACACATGAAGCCCAGGGAACTAACAAATATTTCTTAAGTATATTGTGCAGACTAGTGATCCTTTTTATATCCCTGAACCAAAAACAAAACTGAACTTTCCCCTCGCTACTACCACCAAACTTAAACAATAAAAAGCTATTTTAATTTTTTTGAAAAATAATTTGCACACAAACACACACCATCAGTCCAAAGCCAGTTCAATGTTACAGAGACAACTGGCTCAAAGAGCTGTAGCCAGATTGTTGACCAGGGCTGGTTCTAGGGAACAGATGACACCCTTCCTAGAAAAAATCCACCAGCTACTGGTCAGTTTCAAAGTGCTGGTTATCACCTACATGACTTAGTTCCAAGCCACCTGAAATACCATATTCCTTTATATGAACCTGCTTAGGTTTTGAAATCTTCATGCCTGGGGACCTGTCTCTCAGTCCCACCATCATCACAGGCATGGGGATTCAGGACAGGTCCTTCTCTGCGGCTGCTCCCAGACTCTGGAACTCCCTCCCAACAGAAGCCGGACAGGCTCCCTCCTTGCTGTTCTTTTTGCCAGTCTGTTGGAACAGACTTTCTTGTTCCAATAGGCTTTTGGGAGTCGGTTGCTTTTAATGAAAGGGCTGGTGCCATGCTGTGTTTATTGTAATTATTGGAATGTTTTGAACATAATTTATATATGTATACAGTCATACCTCTTGTTACGTTCGGTTCAGGTTACATCTTTTCTTTTCTTTTCTTTTTTTAAAAATAATTTTTATTAAAGTTTTAAACAACAAAGAAAGAAAAGAAAAGCATACACAGTACATGTAACAAAAACACACACACACACAAAAAACAAGATTCAACAATAAAAGAACAGAAAAACATAACAATTAAAAACAATATCTCTTTTCCATTTCCGTTTTTTAGTTACTTATTTTCTGGACTTCCTCATACCTCCCTCTTTTGTAGTCCAATCCAAATTATTTGTCCAGCAATTTCTTTTCCACTTTTTTAATCCCAATCTTTAGCTTTAATAAGATATTGAAATATATAACTTCAACTTCTTTAAACCTGATCTTTGGTCTTAGTATCATATAACGTTAAAATTTTCCCTCTTAATATCAAATTTCCATTTCTTTAAACATCTTTAATCCTAATTTTTAATCTTAGTCTATCATTAACTTTAACCTGTACAGCTGGAAACCGCTTATTTTCAGTCCAACATCAGGTTACATCTTTTCAGGTTGCGTCCTGCAGTGACCCGGAAGTACCGGAAAGGGTTACTTCTGGGTTTCGCTGCTTGCGCATGCGCAGACGCACAAAATGACGTCACGCGCATGCGCAGAAGCGGCATATCGTGACCCGTGTGTGCGCAGACACGGGTTGCATTCCTTTCAGGTTGCGGACGGGGCTCCAGAACGGATCCTGTTCGCAACCAGAGGTACCGCTGTATAGTTTTAATTCTGCCAATGTTTAATTGCATTTTATTGATTGCTTTTGCTATGTTTTTAGCAGTTCTTGTTTTTATCTTTAAAGCCACCCTGAGTGCCATCGGGGGGGAAAGGTGGGACATGAAAAATAATAACAAAAACAACGAATAAAAGTTAGGATAAAAGATTTCTGTTAAGGGGGCTAAGGTTAAATAAACAGAGCAAATTGAAAACAAGTTATATATTTAATATTGAATGATCTAGTCCTTTTTATCTGGTGCTTCGTTGTACTTATGGTTTATGTCTTTGTTACACCATTAGACCCATTAACTTGCCCCGATCCTCTTTTCAATTCAGCACTATCAGTACAGATGTTTAAAGGCTTCCCATGTGGATTGGAACTGATCTGGTCTTGGAGGTGAGCTGAAGAGATTACCAAACTTTTATAGGCTAGGGCTGGAGCCAGCCTAGCACAACTTCAAACACAGCTGAATCTGACTCTGAACTAAAACATTTAATGGGTTAATTTCCAGCTAGTCCTCACTGAATAATTGAAATATAGGAGTCATTAAAACATAGGACTCAAGTAGTAGCCTATAAATATTACAAAATGGCCTTGTTCACTTAATTACTTAACATAAGAACATAAGAAGAGCTGGCTGGATCAGGCCAGTAGCCCATCGACTCCAGCATCGTTTACTCACAGCAGCCAACCAGATTCCTGTAGGAAATCAGCAAGCAGGATTCGAACACAGGATCACTCTCTCCTCCTTGGGCTTTCAGCAAGTGGTATTGGGAAGTGTTCCTGCCTCTGACCATGGAGGCACAGCATAGCCATCCATGCTAGTAGCTGCTAATAGCGTTGATATCAGGGGCTGGACTGAGGAGGAATGGAGGGAGCCCCCCCCTTCTCCTGAACCTTCCCAAGGGCGTGAGGACAGTATTCAGGGCCGTCTTTACCCGGGGGTGCAAGTCACCCGGGCGCCGAATTATGGGGGGTGCCAGATGTATACCTACTATATACCGGTCCCTTTCGATCGGCGGCAGTGAAAAGCAATGGAGCAAAAGTCCCTGCCCCTCTTCTCCATTGCTCTGTTACTCCGTAGCATCAAATATTCCCACCGAGTCAGGAAACAAAAGAAGTTACTTCTGCTGCATCGTTGTTTCAGGTGAGCGATTTCAGGTCAACAACTTTGGCTCCCCCCCCCAATAAAGCTCAACAACTTTTGTTTGTCGTCCCCCCCAAAAATCTGGGAGTGGCTAAACTAAATTTGGGGGCACTGGGCGGATCTTTGCACCCCTGCAGCGCATATGCTAAAGACAGCCCTGACAGTATTGATTTAGAACAGTGGTTTGCAGAAGGGCATAGTCCAGAGAGGAAAAGCTGGGAAATAGTGGGTGAGGAACAGCTCGAAGAGGAAACACCAGGAGAGAGACAGCTGGCAGAGTCAGTGTCCTTGGACAGCATTCCTGACCCCCCACTTCGCCTAAGACTAGATGGGCTTTGAGAGTGATAGAACAGAAAGCTCAGCGGCAACAAACTCAGATTACCTGACGTAGGAGTGACGTAGATTAATGGGGACAGAGGGGGTAAACCTTTACTGGGAGCAACACCGTTTCTAGAGAGATATGCATTCCTTTGTCTCTCACCGTGATTATTAAAGAAACTAACTGGTAAGAACGCTCCTTTCATTTGATCTGCTTATTTATTGCCACCAGGGGAGGGATCTGATTCCCCAAAGCCTGACAGTTATCCTCCCTGAATTTTTCTAATCCATGTGGTACATGGAAAAAGTCCACAAATTCTAGAGTTAGAGAGAGACAAAGACAGAGACATACAGAGAGAAACTTTTCTCTATCCACTTTATAATTTTATGAACTTCTATCACGTCCCCTGTTACCTTTTCTCCAAACTGAACAAGTCTCAAATGCAGCAGTATTTCATGGCAGGGGGAAACCGAATGTTCTGGCATGTGCTGCAGTTCCTCCCATAAAATCCTGGCAGCTTGGAGGAATCCTGAGTTTTAATTTGTAATTTAATTTGTGACTGTGTGTGTTTGATTCCCATATCCCTCTTCCTGTTCAGAGATGCCTGCAGCTGTAGCACATGAGCAAGAAAAGATGGTAGGCCTATTGACTTAGGGCTTGTCCACACTTACCTATCCTCCATGCTTTCCAGGCCCAGTCCACGCTTTAAAGCTCCATGTCCAACCTCCCTTTATTTTGCCCAGTGAAAAGCTGCTCTCTAAAGCTCAGTCGAAATAAAGAGCAGTATGTAGAAAACCTGAGTTGCCATTTGGTCTGGTTCAGCTTTAAAGAGCAGGTTTTCATAGGGAAAACCTCGGGGCAGTGGGAGCTCGGATGTGGCCCTAAAAACGCAGGCCTGTGCTTGGAAAGAGCTGGGCAAAACAGCAGGGCTCTTCAACATAAAGGAGGGAGGGCAAAAGAAGCTCTCGTGAGAGACCTGGGTTTGTCTGGCCCTACAAGAAGATCCTGAGAAGCAAAGGAGCCTTCCCTCTTGCCACTGCTGTTAGATGCCCCCATAATGCAATTAAGAAGACGGGTTGCCAATTACACAAGGACGTTCTTGACTACATACAGAGTAATTAGCAATATTTGACCACACTCCAGTAATAACTGTTCAGTTGCCAATATTTAACCGATCAAGTAACCAGCCTTCAAAATGGATTGTTTCTGGGTCTTGCTGGGACTTTTAGTGTAATGAAAGAGCAGAGCAAGGCCTAATGTCTTAAAACTATTGTGGGTTATGCTGTTGGTGCCATGACTGTTGGCAAAACCTCACATTGACTTGCATAGTGTGCACATTTTGGCATAGACGTCATTGAAGGAGAATAAATATAGAACATCACCGTGTTATTAATTTACAGAGTCACTTTTCGGAGCATAACTTCACATTAGAGTGCAGCATCAATTAAAGCAAATGTATCTCTGCACCAACTGGCCCCAGTGGACTTTAACACCATTTCCATTCTCTGCCATGGATTGCCTGCTCTCCCTCCCTCACCCCTCCCTCCCTCCCTCCTCTTAACTCCTTGTGTGCTATCTGTTTCATTATTTCTGAAACCCCCAATGTAAAAATGCAGATAAATAGCCATCTTTAAATCAGATACGAACACAGTGACCTTTCTGAATTGCAAACAGCAAAAATGTTTTTACAGACATGTGACATTCCCTTCTGGCAGGGCTCCCCCCCCCCAGGGGGAACTCAACAGAACTCAGTTCCAGCACCTGTCAGGTGGTTTCTGTAACCTCTCAGGTGGGTGCCATTGCCATTCTAAGAGAAAGAGGGAAGCATTCATGGTGACTTCTAGCACCTCTTTTTGTAGAAAAATAGTACTGCCTTCTGGATCAGGGCAAGGGCAAGGGCGATGGGGTAGAATTCCCTATACGGCTTACGACCCTCGTACGTACGGGACCGCCTCTCCTGGTATGTCCCACAGAGGACCTTACGGCAGTGGCGTAGCGTGGGTTGTCAGCACCCGGGACAAGGCAGGTAATTTGCGCCCCCTAACCCGTGGATTTGCGCCCCCTAACCTGTGGATTTGCGCCTCCTAACCTTAACCCCCAGATGTTGCGCCCGGTGCGGCCGGCCCCCCCTGCACCCCCACGCTACGCCACTGCCTTACGGTCTTAAAAAAAAAACATCTTGGAGGTCCCGGGCCACAGAGAGGTTAGGCTGGCCTCAACCAGAGCCAGGGCCTTTTCGGCCGTGGCCCCGATCTGGTGGAACGCTCTGTCACAAGAGACTAGGGCCCTGTGGGACTTGACATCTTTCCGCAGGGCCTGCAAGACAGAGCTGTTCCACCAGGCCTTTGGCCAAGGCACAGTCTGACCCCCTCTCTCCTCCTGTAATCTTCATAGAACTCTAGCCCAATGGTTGCCATTAATTTGATTCTGAACTGCTTAATTAAGTACTTAACCCGAGGTACCACTGTATAGGGATATAGGATCACTTAAATAAATAAATAAATAAATAAATAAATAAATAAATAAATAAATGATAGATAGATAGATAGATAGATAGATGATAGGAGAACATTCCAGGAAACCTTCTCATATCTTTCATCTCCCTCTGTGCTCTTCCCAAATCTGATCTGGAGGGTTCAGGGTTCAGAATCGATTCAGGGGGCACATCCAGGGAGGAGATGGAGGGGAAATTGCATCACACAAGTTGAATTCCTTGGGTGAAATGGGATGACTTTGTAGGATACAACCCTCTATTACCTACCTGTTGAAATAGTCGTCTTGTGGCTCATGGCTGTTTTCAGAATCCACCCCCCCACCCACACACTGGCCACCCTTTTCTCAAACACATGTTTTAGTAATAGAAAACCAGACCATATGGGACTTGCTAGGACATAAAACCCATTTTCTACTTATCATGGATCAAGCTTCCGAAATCAACTGATTGACATCTTCTTCTTATGCTTTTGTATCATTCCTGATGCATTACAGCAGCAGTCCAGCCAGCAGATTGGCTATGTCAGGTGCAGAAGGGAGAAGGAAACAGTGGTTTTGCAGTTGCTAGAAATGCTACCCAGTTTGGGGGTAAAGGATGCCTCTCCGATAGTTGCTAGTTAGTCACTGAGTGTCTCATGCCACATAACAGGCAAAGCTAATGCTCAGGGCCGAAGCACAGTGGAAACTCGATAAGTAAGAGGATGTAAGTCATGGGTAGGCAAACTAAGGCCCAGGGGCCGGATCCGGCCCAATCACCTTCTAAATCTGGCCAATGGACGGTCCAGGAATCAGTGTGTTTTTACATAAGTAGAATGTGTCCTTTTATTTAAAATGCACCTCTGGGTTATTTGTGGGGCATAGGAATTCGTTCATTTTTCCCCTCTTCAAAATATAGTCCGGCCCCCCACAAGGTCTGAGGGACAGTGGACTGGCCCCCTGCTGGAAAAGTTTGCTGACCCCTGATGTAAGTAAACGACATTTTAGAACTGAAAATCTGGGTTGTTCTTACACTTTTGTTTTTTCATGTTGTTTATTTTAATGTGGAAGTACATAACTAATGGCAAAGTTGTGCTGTATGTTGTTAATTGAAAAATCAACTAAGAATTTTGGGGGGCGGGGAGAGAAACAAAATAATAAGCTGGATAGATTCACAGTTCAATATTTAGGTTATGTAGACATTGCCGTGCTGCGTTTAAAGCGGCTCATATATACAGTGGTGCCTCGCAAGACGAAAATAATCCGTTCCGCGAGTCTCTTCGTCTAGCGGTTTTTTCGTCTTGCGAAGCACGGCTATTAGCGGCTTAGCGGATTAGCGCTATTAGCGGTTTAGCGGCTATTAAAGGCTTAGCGTCTTAGTGGCTAAAAGGCTATTAGCGGCTTAGCGGCTTAGAAAAAGGGGGGGAGCGAAAAAAATCGCAAGACTCGCAAGACTCGCAAGACGTTTTCGTCTTGCGAAGCAAGCCCATAGGGAAATTCGTCTTGCGAAGCACATCGAAAAACGGAAAACCCTTTCGTCTAGCAGGTTTTTCGTCTTGCGAGGCATTCGTCTTGCGGGGCACCACTGTATGTAGCCTTAGAAGTTCCACAAATACGTCTGTGAAAATGTAGCTGGGATACTCATTCTCTCATGATGCATGGATGACAAACGGCGTCTGGAGGGCCAGAACAAATTGCGCCCTTTTGATCTGCCAGCCGAATGCTCAGTTTCTTTTTCATCCACAGACTTTTGTGTTTCCTTTAATGGTTTCCAATGATGACATGATGTTTTGTTTACTTTGATTAGAGCAACGTTAGATCAAAGCATATGATGGAATCCAATCTCAATATGTGATATTTTAACGGCATCTGTTAAAGACGAGAGTGCCTGGGGCATTAGGGGAAGCATAGGTCATGCTCCTTCCAGGGGATTTTGTCCGCCTTTGGTCCCCACTTTGCATTCAGCTCCCACCTGTGGCTCCCAGAAGCTGTCAGCATGCAACAGGAGAGGATATATTGTTTATTAATATCCTTCCTAACTTGCGCTAGCAAGTTCTTTTACATAGCAGAGTTTTACATTCCCTTTTAAACGCACAACGGGTAGCTGGTTGCAGGCTTGTGTAAGCCTCTTGCTATCATACAATTCAGTATTGAATTGTATGTTCCTGGTGAGTTCCCTTTTATCCCTCTTAAAAGAATAAACACACGGCAATCTTATTTAAAGTCAAGAAAAAAAGTTTACTCACAGCATCAGTTCACAGTTGGATCCCTGAAGACAGACAGTTACAGATATGTGCGCGCGGATCTACCCCATAGGGAGGAATGATCCCAGTTCCTCTGCTAGTTAGCAGAGCACTCCTAGCTAAAAAGCTGGTCCAACGACGGATGGAGTCAAAAAGAGAGAGAGTGTGCTGTGTGTCCTGTCCTTTTGTGTTACCTGGACAGGTAAGGTCACGCCCACCTCTAGTCACATGCAAAGGAAGTATGTCCCAGCCAGGAGGAAACAGGAAGTTTTTGACTGGCTGGACCAAACATTCCCCTGCATGTCCACTCTAGGAAAACAAGGAATGTTGTACTTGACTGCTACTTATGTATCACATCGCACAGGGACTCCCCCTGCATGTCAAGACAGGCTCCAGGGGATTGAACGAACAAGACCAATAGTTGACCACCACTGGTCAAGAAGGCAGTTTCTGCACATGCTGTAGAGGGAAACGAGGGGAAGCCTTGAAACAGACAAATGCCAACAAATATTAAAGATAACAGGCAAAAGAGGGTGTTTTAAAAAACCACGTTCTAATGCATCACCTAAATCAAAACAATTGTTTTCCACAATGCTATCACTTCTAAATGTTTTGCTCCTACCAAAATCGAAACATGAATCCGCATTTTAATCCACAACCAACCCATGCACTAGTATATTGACTGCACAAATAAAGCTTTTATCTAATGACCCAGAGCGGTTCATTTGTTTATTTCTATGCAAGTCAATGGACTGAAAGCTCTAGTCTTGGAATAAAATGTTCAAATGTTAATAACATCATTGCACTCCCTGCCTCACAAATGAAACAAACCCCACTGCAGCCAACCATAGACAACCAACTATGCCCTGCCCCCCAATACCTCTCACTACCAAGGAAATGTAATAAACGAATAGAAAGAGAACCTACCTAGTTGACGCTGACACAAAACCCCACATGTATACTATACACAAGAATATAAGCCTCACCACCCAACCCCTCTTCTCTCCCCATCTTCTTCCCCAACCTTATACTGTGCTCAACACTAATGTCTCACAACAAATGTAACTGATCTGTAAGAAAGACTGTACAACCTGAAAAAGAGACAAGGCATGTACTTTTGTAAACCAAGAAAATATTTAATAAAAATAAATAAAAATAATAACATCAATGGTGGTAGAAGATGGGAAAGTAACTTTCCCGTGAAGTTACTGAGGCTGCAGTCCTATCCATGTTTACTTGGGAGTAAGGTGAAGTGAACCTATGCATTGGATTCAACTGTTAGTCCTTTTTGAAAATTTGCTTTGCAAATACATAATCAGTTCTTTTGAAAGCAGATGAACTGATGCTGTACATTTGCAGAGTAAGAGGTGGGTAAAATGTTAAGTGGGACGCAGGTGGCACTGTGGTCTAAACCACAGAGCCTAGGGCTTGCCGATCAGAAGGTCGGTGGTTTGAATCCCCACAACGGGGTGAGCTCCCATTGCTCGGTCCCTGCTCCCGCCAACCTAGCAGTTCAAAAGCGCATCAAAGTGCAAGTAGATAAATAGGTACCGCTCTGGCGGGAAGGTAAACGGCGTTTCCGTGCGCTGCTCTGGTTCGCCAGAAGTGGCTTAGTCATGCTGGCCACATGACCCGGAAGCTGTACGCTGGCTCCCTCGGCTAATAAAGTGAGATGAGCGCCGCAACCCCAGAGTCGGCCACGACTGGACCTAATGGTCAGGGGTCCCTTTACCTTTACTTTAACCTCTGGATAGCCAGAGGTTCCCCACTATTGCACTGGAAGGCAACAGAATAAGTGGAACAGAATGTTGTGAACTGGCTTTTGTATAAAGAGCAATATGTTTTTATGCGATGATGATGATGATTGCAATGATGATGATTTCAGTTGTTGTAGACTGCCACGGAAACCTGCAAACAGGCTAGGAGATGGGGACATATAATTTAAAACAACATGAAAATAAATAACGAGCACGTTTCCTATACAAAACTGAAATTAATGAGCACCATACGAAAGCCTAGCTCCATGAATTTCAGTAGATCTGTCATGTGGCGGCAGCTCCCAATGAGTTGCGCTAATTATCTCCAGTCCAAAGACAGCATCTTTGAAGCATCTATACGGAATATTGACTGATGTAGCCTGGTATCCTTCCTATGGGAAAGTTATGTAATTCTAAAGTGCTCATCTCATTACTGCTGTGTGCCGCTCACTGAGCAATGCTAGGGCCATTATCCCATCCCTCTTATTGCAAACATTATTTGACATTTCACCCTCGTGTTTTTTTTTCCAGTGAAGAAAAAAAAAGCCACCCACACCGACATTTATACTTCATAGATTATTTTCACATGTATCCAAGTATAAATTTGAATTATGTGGACCTTGGCCTGCCTTGAAAGACCAACTGGTGGGGTGGATCTGCCTGGGATAGGGTCCTGTAGGAAAAAGACAGTCACGGAACCGAGAAATTACACAAAACAAATGAAATACCGTGAAAATCCCTGAAATGAGAAGTAATCGACTAGAAATATTATCTTATGAGTTCTTTGTGGTGTAAATGGGCATTGTTGTCTTGGAAGATGTTTAGTAGGGCCAATTCTGGGGTGATGTCTAATACTTGCTTAGTTATTTTACATATTTCTCGTATGGCTGTTGTCCAGAATAGTTGGATTTTGGGGCACTTCCACCACATGTGGAGGTATGTGCCTGTGGAGGTGCAGCCTCTCCAGCATTTTGGTGAGGTTCCTGGGCATAACCCACCTACTTTCAGCAGCCAGAAGCATCATAGCTAGACACTGGAGAGACCTGTCAGGAGTAAGCATGGACCAATGGTACCAAATAGTATGGGAAACAGCCCTACTAGAAAAATTAACCAATAAACTGAAACTGACACGGGGACAAACAGGAGAAGACGACTTTACCCCGGTATGGCTCCCCTTTATCACATACACAGCCCAACAGGACAATGACAAGAATCCGCCAACAGCATACAAATCAATATGGCTAACCTGATCCAAAACACCCACCCACCTCACTCACACACGAAAACAAAGATCACCACAGCCAATCACAAACTACCACACCCTAGGCCAACCCCAACCTCTCTCACCACCAAAGGAACACAAGTGAACAGTACAAGCTACGCTGACACCAAACCCTACATACATTAAGCATAATTGAAACATCACCACCCGACCCCACCCCACCCATTTCCCCCTCTCCCCCCTTCCCCCCCTAATGTCTCAACAAATGAAACTGATTTGTAAAAATGTTACATGGAAAAAATACAAGAGACATTATACATCTGTAAAAAAAGAAAATCTTTAATAAAAAAAGAAAGAAAGAAAAAGAAATATTATCTTATAGAATTAAACCAAATAACAAAAATCAAAAAGTTTAAGGAAAAAATTACAAAAACCTAGAATTGAACAAAGCCTTAACCGGATGCTGGCTACAAACCTCGTTTCACTGAACTATTCAGTTTCCTCAGAAGGAAATAGAAAAATCATAAACCTTAAATGACCAAATTCAAAGAAAGGGGGTAAAACTCCCAAAAATCCTGAAGTATTATAATCCTAGCTCAACCTAGGTGAAGCAAAGCGCAGTAATAAAGGATTGAGGACTCATAGGTACAGTTTCTAAAACTGAGTTTACAAAAAAGGATTGAAAACCTAAATGGCAAGTTTTAGACACAGCCCAATTTGAAGAAAGCCAAGCACAGTAATAAAGAGTTGAGAATTCAGCTGTGAAAATTTTAGTATTGCCTTTACAAAAAGGTTTAAAAAACCTAAATGGCACAAATTCAAAGAAAGGAATACAAGATAAGCTGTTTTAGATTTTAAACAAACTCAAGAACAGGGCTGAAACACTCCCCTGAGTTTACAAAAAAGATTTGAAAACCTAAATGGCAAGTTTTAGACACAGCCCAATTTAAAGAAAGCCAAGCAGTAGTAATAAGGAGTTGAGGACTCGGCTGTGAAAACTCTAGTACTGCCTTTACAAAAAGGTTTAAAAAACCTAAATAGCACAAATTCAAAGCAAGGAATACAAGATAAGCTGTTTTAGATTTTAAACAAACTCAAGAACAGGTCTAGATGTTACTGCCCATGGTCTAGATGTTACTGCTGATGTTAAAGACTGATGAGTGGAGTGAGGTCAGTATGGTGCAAAAGCACCACCAGGAGCTCCAGATTGGCTCCACCATGAGAGCCAGTGTGGTGTAGTGGTTAAGAGCAGTAGACTCGTAATCTGGTGAACCGGGTTCGCTTCCCCACTGCTCCACATGCAGCTGCTGGGTGACCTTGGGCTAGTCACACTTCTCTGAAGTCTCTCAGCCTCACTCACCTCACAGAGTGTTTGTTGTGGGGGAGGAAGGTAGTGTTTTCCAACAAAACACTAAAATGCAATAACCTATTAAACATTAAAAGCTTCCCTAAACAGGGCTGCCTTCAGATGTCTTCTAAAAGTTTGGTAGTTATTTTTCTCTCTGACATCTGGTGAAAGGGCGTTCCACAGAGCTGGTGCCACTACCAAGAAGGCCCTCTGCCTGGTTCCCTGTAACTTGGCTTCTTACAGCGAGGGAACCGCCAGAAGGCCCTTGGCGCTGGATCTCAGTGCCTGGGCAGAACAATGGAGGTAGAGACGCTCCTTCAGGTATACTGGACCGAGGCCATTTAGGGCTTGAAAGGTCAGCACTTTGAACTGTGCTCAGAAACGTACTGGGAGCCAGTGTAGGTTTTTCAAGACCTGTGTTATATGGTCTCAGCGGCCGCTCCCAGTCACCAGTCTAGCTGCCGTGTTCTGGATTAGTTGCAGTTTCCAGGTCACCTTCAAATGTAGCCCCACATAGAGTGCATTGCAGTAGTCCAAGCGAGAGATAACTAAAGGCAGAGGGCCTTCTTGGTAGTGGCGCCTGCCCTGTGGAACGCCCTCCCACCAGATGTCAAAGGAAAAAACAACTATCTGACATTTAGAAGATATCTGAAGGTAGCCCTGTTTAGGGAAGCTTTTAATATCTGCTGCTGTATTGTTTTTAATATTCAGTTGGAAGCCACCCAGAATGGCTGGGGAAACCCAGCCAGATGGGTGGGGTATAAATAATAATAAAATAATAATAATAATAATAATAATAATAATAATAATAATAATAATAATAATGGAATAGGGGGGCTGCCAAATTCCAAATCTGCCTGGCATTTTCAGCCAGAGACCTTCCTAATGTCCCATCCAGCATTGACTAAACATAGTACAAAAAATAGTCAATCTTCTGTTGGCTCTCTCGGCTCCAACAAAGAACTTACTCCGTGTTCTCATGGGACCAACACATGCGCTGCCTTATGGGCAGGGATACCTTGCTTGCGACATCATGATATTGTGCCTTTCGCAGACCTGTCAGTCATAGCCAGTAATACTGAGTGGGACAGTAGGGAAACAAACAGCACTGCGTGATGACACACCCTTTTCTCTAGAGGGCAAAGCAGTTCATGGAACAATCCATCCCAGCCAGATAGTCACCGTGCAGCAGTAGGAGCTGCCCCCAAATGCTGTGCCATAATGTAAACGATGTTTGCAGCTGCAGTTGCTGCTGCCCAGGATACTTCCTGTGGCCTGGCATTCTGCTGCTTCCCTCTCCCCAGCCTCCCTGCGTGCTTTCTCCACTGCCTGCCTGCCTGCCTGTTTGCTTGCTGGCTCTGAACCTTGGGATAATTGCATGCTGTTCGCAGAACTCTAAATCAAATCATGGCTCCTGTGAAATGAAGTTTTCTGGATGCAAAGAGCTCCTGGCTCCATAAATCATAGCCTGTTCTTGGACATTGCTCACTCGAGGGAAGTCACCAAAGGTCACTCTCTGCTGCTGCCTCCCAACGGCTTGCAATTACCCTTCCTTACTATCAAAGCCATTTGAATGCTGCTAATCTAACGGGCATCTCTTCCCCCCTGTGCTCTTTCAAAAACAGAAGGGCACAGCTTGGCCATCAAAATGTGTTTGTCCCAGCCTCCCCACCGTAGGTCGTTCTTTGTCCTACCCTGCTTTTTCTTTATTAATGTAATGTTTTTAGGAGACGTGTTTCTTACAGTCCTTGACTACTGTTTTCTCCCAGCCGTCTTGTCACATAGACAAATGACAGTGGCTCCCGTTTTACGGATGACGGGGGGAAGAGGGATGAACTGAAGGTTAAGAGTGCCAACTGCTCAAGGTACGGATGCACAAAATGCATCCGAACAATTCTGTGGGTTGTATTTCCATCTTGCTTAAAAGCTGCATCACATGTTCAAGAAACCTCTCCTCAAAAATAGATAGGCAGTTTCTGAAAAGGTAGGGTTTTCCCAATTCTTACTAGTTCACATGCCAGCATGATTCATTTAGCATTGTTCTTCATCCAAATGTGCAGAGACTCATTTTATTTGCTTATGGTTCCTGATGGAACAGCAGAAAAACAGCTGCTGTGCATCCATTTGGTCTAAGTGATGCTCACCACAGACTCCCATTCAAAGCAAAAAGTAGTCAGCTGTTGTACATGCATCCAGTCTAACTAGTGTTCATTATAGTTCCCTCTCAAATTGCTGACTGACTTCTTATTGGGCAAAGTGCAAGTCTAGTGGTCATCCAAGGGCCAAACTAGACTTGATATTAAGCATTTGACTTACCCTTGTGTGTTTGAGGCCAGTTTGCTAAGGGCACTTCCAGACTCTTGCTATTTTCATGTAGGACTCAATCACATACCAGGAAATTCAGGTTACACAATTATAGTCGACTGGGAGCTCTTACGCAACAAACCAACTTCCCCAAAATATCAGACTTCCTGAGATCAGGAACCTGATAGGGAGATGCAGTGGGAAGTGTGGGTTGACACTGGCCTTGACACAAATGTTATCTAACTTTGCTGCAAAGAAATCAGAAGGAAAGCTCCTGACACAGCCAGCATCATCCCTGCAAATGTGTATCAGGACGAATGCTCAATAAATGGGTTGCCTGGAAGTGCTCTAAATAGCAGTCACTGCCCAAATGATCTGGATCAAGGCCATGGTATTTGGGGAAAGGGGATTTAACCCTTTGCCTGCAATGTGGTCCCGATTCAGATCACCTCACCCTCTTCAGCTGCTATTTGCCCTCAAGGAAAGCTGCCAGGAGTGCCGAGCAGTTGTCCTCTGAGCGCAAATAACGGCAGTGGGAAGTGGGAGGGAATCCAGATCGAAACCATGGTAGAAAAGGGTTAAAGTCCTGCTCCCCACAAGCTATGATCCTGGTTGAAAGTGACTTCCGTATCCCGTGGTTTTTTTTCGGGGGGGGGGGGTGCAGGGGGACGCATACCCCTAAACATTTAGGGAATCTAAGTTTGGCCTCATTGAGGGGCAGTATTTCAATATGAGTAGGAAAATGAGAGGACCCCTAAACATTTTTTTTTGGGGGGGGGGCACTGGCTGCTAATTAGCAAACAAAACTCAAGTGTGAAAGACTTGACACCATCCCTATTTTGGCACGTAGTTCCAAACTACTCAGTAATAGGCCAGGGCCCTTTCATGGTGCACATGTTGCACAAGTCGCTGTCTCCCATCCTTCCTGCCCCCCCCCCCGACTTCTCCTTGGCAGACCCACTGTAACTTCTGGTTGCTATATGTGGGACACTTATTCATAACAAATATTTTCAAGCACATGGCTGATGCATGGAATTGCACCAGTGTCCTTAAAGTGTAACATGAGCTTTGAGATGCAATTATAACCTGCATAGATTAGGATATATGCTCTAGAGTCAGATATGCAGGAAAACGTGTTGAAGAACTCACCTTACCCATTTACTGCTGATGTTGACACAAGAAAACTCTTTAAAATCTTCTGACGAAATGCAACTTGACAGAAAAGGCAAAGGGTCATGGACCAGTTTCCAAAGAGCACTGATAAGATGCTTTTACCTTTTTTCCAGGTGTCTACATAGCCAGATCCTCCTCTTAACACTGTCCAAAGTGGGTCCAGTAGTTCCACCGATCTCTGTGTAATATACCTTGCCATAGTAGCTTTTCATCTTTCCATTTCATCAGCTTCCCCTAACAGAGGGAAAGCTCAGAACAAAGCACACCTGATGAAGTTTGACTTCCTCTGGCAGCTGGTCCCACCATAAATCCTTTTGTGCAAATGCTTCTCGGAGACCTCTTTTAACGAAATGGAAATGGAACAGAGGAAACTCACTTGGGGTTTCAGCGAATTGCAAAATGTCTCGAGGCAAGAGTGGATTTACTTACAGAACTGGCAGTAAATCCATTTGTTCACTTTCATCTGAAAGAGAGAGCACGAGTGAGCTCTTCTGCCTTTACTTGTCAAAAGGAAAAGATCTGGGGGCAGATGTAAACGCCTTCCGACTCTTGTTTTAAGTAATGAAATCTTTGAAAAAAGCAATGCCAAGCTTTTCATGGCTACATTTAGTGGAAAGTTTGAAGTGTTTTAATTCACCTGCAAAATTTTAATCTCCTAATCGCATTCTGAAAAAGGAACTTCAACTTCCAAGGTCACATATGTCTTTTGGAAAATGTTATTCTGAATAAAATGTTCATTTGTGTGTTTTCCATTCCCTCCTGCACTGGGCTTGCCATCTAGATCGCTAAGTGGCCTGTTTGGCCCAGTTGATTGGGCCCTGTGGGTCTCCCCAGCATGGGTGTAGCCAGGACATTTGTTGGGGGGTTCCTAACTTGCAATTGGAGCATCTTTATATTGACCGTTCAGAAATCTACCATGGGGGAACTATAAACCCTGCTCTGGTTGGATGACTTCCAGCAGTAAACCTGTGCTTAATTATTGGTGCAAATGCAGCCAATCGCGCTGAGTCTACATCTATTTGAACAGCAGCTTGTTTTTAATGTGAGCCATTTCCCCACTAGCATCGCAAAGCTTGTTTTAGAACAGAGCATGACTTGCTGCTCCATCCTGGTGCTGTCACACTTTTGCTAAGGGCTGAGAGCTGGACTTGTCGCAGGTGTTTTGAATGCGGAGGCCTTGGGCGTGATGACTCCAAATCTGTCCTTGACTCATTCTAGCCAGAATAATCTCTTCCCCTTAGGTTGCAGAGAAGAGGAGGAAGGCATTCGGATAAGTGCTTTTAAAAAGAGAGAGGGAGAGATAATGAAAGCACTGGCTGCAGCCCAAGGCCTCAGCCTTTTGGTTGGGCAGCTGTGAGTGCCAATGAGGGACTTTTGCCTTAATGCAATCCAGCTCAGACTGGATCTGAATGGGTCCAGCTGCAACCGAGTCATCTTCTGCAGAGCATGCCACAGGGCCAAGGTTTCAGTGTATTTAACCAAAGGGATGATTTGCCACCTTCTCACCCCACTGGAGTCTCACCTGATGCCTTTGCTTTCCTTGCCACAGATATCCTTTCAGATTTGCCTAGTGGATTGAATTAAATTAGGCATCAGGAGACTGGCTTAGCCATGCCTAGTGTGGCACAATCATAGGCTGGAAGCAACTTGTGAATCTGGGCTCAGACCACCACAGAAGGGTGCTGACCAGAAGCACCAAAGGATTGGGAGGACCACGCCACGTGTGTGAGGTCGGGAGGAGCCAGGGGTGGAGCCGAATGTGGCTGGGAGGCTGCTTTGGCCCTGTGGGAATGTTCAGGGGTGCAGCAGAGGATATATTGTTTGATTATATCCTATCCAACTTATGTTAACAAGTTCTACAATTTAGCAGAGTAACATTCCCCTTTTTAAACTTGCACAGCGGATGCGTTTGCTCAGGCTTGCTAAAGCCTCTATAATAAGTTTCATTGGAAATTTCCCCTTTAGTCCCTCATAAAAAGATAGACACAGCACAGTCTTCTATAAAAGTATAAAAAGAGTTTACTCACTCACATTCTGTTCACAAATGGATCCCAGAAGGCAGACTTAAGTTAGAAAAGTAATATACCTGGTAACTATCCCATAAGGAGGCAGTCCCTTTGTACTCTCTTGGCTGCAAGCCAAGAGAGCATCTTAGGCTGAGCAGATGTTGCTCCTTTGACGAATGTGGTCAGAGAGAGAGAGATGGCTGACCAGTCCTGCTCTTTTGTTACCTGGGCAGGTAAGGCCACGCCACCTCTAGTCACATGCAGAAGAAGTCTGTCCCAGCTTAGGAGAAACAGAAAGTTCCAACTGGCTGGTCCAGACATCCCCTTTTATGTCCACTCTAGGGGTGTTGTACTTGACTGCTCTTGTGTTTCACATCCCACAGAACCTCCTTCCCCACTGTGGCAGGAGGAGAAGGAGCTGGCCACAGGAGCCACAGCACACCATGGTGTTGCTTCTATTGCTTGTAGGCTCTGGCAATGGCCTTCTGTAAAACTGTCTGTTTACAATGAGAAGGGTGGTTCATTTTTATTTTATGTATAAAATATCATAAAGGTATTCATCACAGCGGTTTATGACGATATGAAAACATTGTGTGCCGTTGGATATTCCTGTTCAATTAAAAAAAATTAAAATTGCTGGTTGAAGCTGTATAGTCTGGAAAACATTGTTATCGTACAATTAGAAAACCAGCCCCAACATAATCTATCTGCACAGGAACCAGTTTTCCCCAGACTGTTTATAAGTGGCAGAAAAGCCAACCTCTCACTGACGTTCTACAGAATGAACAGATGATTACTTCTCAGCATGGACAGACTCAGTATAATGAGAAGGCTTTACCTACATACGCATTTGCCAGAAACATGATCGTTTGCAGCAGGGGCTGGGAACCTGTCACCCTCAAATGTTATTAGACTACAGCGCCCCTAATCCCTGACTGTTAGCCATGTCCACAATGTCTGGAGGGCCGCAGGTTCCTCATCCTTCAATTTTTAAAAGCATCCTTACGTAGGAGAGAATTGCAGGCGGACTTGGGAGGTGGGAGAGTTGGGTGGAACATCAGTGACAGGAACTGGAGTGAACCAAGTAGGTGTCCTGGCAAGAAGCATGAAAATGGAGCTAGGAGTGAGGTTTTGAGCATCACCAGTTTTGATGGTCACCAACATTCACTAGGCTGGCCCATTTAAAAAAGAGTTGCCACAACCATGCAGGGCACAGCAATTTGCCCAAGATGTAGGAGTTGGAAGGGAGGGGAGAAACATGCAATATATGGCATTTATACTTCACCTGGAATCTTTTAACATTTGCTAGAGTATTACTGGCAAAGATCTGGGAAAATAAACACTCATTAGAAGAGGAAGGCTGACTTACAAGCGTTTGCTGCATCGTACATGTTTCAGCCCATCACATACAGATTTGGTTTAAGACATTTTAAAATTGGAGCTTGGAGTTTATTATTTTTTGTTCTTCATGGAATGCCTGTATTGTTAAGGCAAACTTTGTATTCATCTAGTTACCTGTGGCGTGTTGAGTGTTGCTTACAGGTGAGCAGACAGAGAAGCTTTGGTAGATAAGAAGACAGCTGGTTCTCTACGTAGTTTTTTCAGGCCATTGATGTGTTACCTAACATAGGTATATGGGAAACAGGCAAAGTAGTTAAGAAAGAACAGTGTGTTAATACGTTTTGTGGGGTTATTTGCAAGAATGGTGGCAAGAGCATATGGGTGGGTTTTTATGGAAAAATTAATTAAAAGATGAAAGACTGCTTTGATTCTCATAGATTCTGCATCCTGTCTTAAATACCCACTTAACATTCTTTGAATGTCATGTGTACAGAACAATGGCCCAGCTAATTCCGTAACTGTTCAATTGTCTATATGAAAAATCTCCTACATTTGTACCAATAAACTGCTCAAAAGTGATGTTGTCAATTCAGAAGTGCTGGGTGGATATGTTCCTATTCTCACACCTCCTTCCGTGACATCACTGGCTAGAAAGGTCTGTCCTGAGGAAAGGGAATTCTCTCGGGGGCAGGACTTTCCGTTCTGGAGGTCAGCTCTGCGAGAGAATCCAAGACTGCAAAAACGGAAAAAGAGAAATTAAAAAGGCAAGGACTCCGCTCTCTGAATAAATCTTCTCCTGCAGCAAAACATGCAGGTCACCTCCTTGCTCAGAAGGGAGGATAAGAATAGAATTGTACTGTGATACCTGGGCTCTGGTTTCTTGAAGGAAGCGGCCTCTCGTACACTGGGAGCTAATTTTGGGACTTAAACTTTGCAAGAGAGATGGGGACTTGAGTTCCCATGGCAACCAAAGGAGGGGCACCCGAACTGCTCCTCTTTCTGCCGGTTCCAGTATTACTGATTGGAACAGGAGGATTGGTAAAATGAAAGGACAGTCTTCCGAGGTTGCAAATTATGTGTTGATGCTGGTGAATAGGGGGTGCAGCTAACTATATCCCAGTGACGCAAGCTGTGGGAGTCCCAGTGCATGACTGTCAGAGATTTGGGGAGGGGGGAGGTCAGAGAACACCTCCAGGGAGTTGCTGTTCTATCTATGCCACAAAACTGGCATAAATCTGATATCAGTAACTGCCATGTCTTCTCCCCCCCCCCCCAAAGGACCCTGGGAACTGAGATTTCTATTTAAAACCCCTTCACAAATGTTAGAGATGCTTGGGGAGAAGGAAATATGATTAAACTAATTCATGAAATAGAATTGGAATAAAAACAGACAACTGTCTCTCTGAAAATCAGGGGTCCAGATTTTTGCGGAAACGGCTCCAAAACTCTATGGTGGTGGCAAAAGCACATGAGCAGTATTAGGGATGTGCCCCGAACATAAGATTTGGTTCAGGTTCTGCTTCAACACTCCAGAAAACAGCCTGAGTTACGTCTCACAAGTTGAGTGACCGCTTCAACTGCCGTCCTTGGGGAGCATAGCACTGCTCCCTTATTCACACAATATCCAACTCACTTAGGGAACTCATTACCACAAGACGTAAGTATCAGACAGATTCATGGAGGACTAATCTACTAGTGATCATTAACCATGATAGCTTAATACATTCTCCAGACTTAGTATGCCTCTCTGAGTAGCAGCTGCTGGAGACCAGCAACACGACGTATCGTTCCTCGTCCTTTATGATGCCCTGTTTTGTGAGTTTGCTGAGGCATCTTTACAGCCAGATGAGGAAGCAGGTATCGCCTAGGCCATGCATAGGCAACCTAAGGCCTGGGGGCCGGATTTGGCCCAATCGCCTTCTAAATCCAGCCCATGGATGGTCTGGGAATCAGCGTGTTTTTACATAAGTAGAATGTGTCATTTAATTTAAAATACATCTCTGGGTTATTTGTGGGGCCTGCCTGGTGTTTTTACATGAGTAGAATGTGTGCTTTTATTTAAAATGCATCTCTGGGGCATAGGAATTCGTTCATCCCCCCCCAAAAAAAATATAGTCTGAGGGACAGTGGACCAGCCCCCTGCCAAAAAAATTTGCTGACCCCTGGCCTAGGCGGATGGTCTTTTGGCTTGAAGCATCTTATCTTGAAATCACTGTAGGAATAGAATTAGAAATGAAAGCAAAACAAACATGAGGATGGATATTTTATGATGTGTGCTGAAGAGCGCAGCACCAAGCTGAAAAAACGTAAAATAAGGAGAATCATAGAATCATAGAGATGGACCATCAAGTCCAGCAACCTTTCCAGCAGTGGCTAAGCAGATGCCTATGGGTAGGATAAAAGCATCCATTCTGAAGGAAATCAGCCCTGAGTGCTCACTGGAAGGACAGATCGTGAAGCTGAGGCTCCAATACTTTGGCCACCTCATGAGAAGAGAAGACTCCCTGGAAAAGACCCTGATGTTGGGAAAGACGGAGGGCACAAGGAGAAGGGGACGACAGAGGACGAGATGGTTGGGCAGTGTTCTCGAAACTACCAGCATGAGTTTCACCGAACTGCGGGAGGCGGTGGAAGACAGGAGTGCCTGGTGTGCTCTGGTCCACGGGGTCACAAAGAGTCGGACACGACTAAATGATTAAACAACAACAGGATAAAAGCAGGACATCTAGGAATAGAACTTTGGCAGTGGAGTTTGGTCTAACTGCCCCACCTGCCCTGCCTTCTTACAAAAATACCTCCTGTCAGTTTCCGCCTCCTCAGTCTCAGTGGTGCACTCCCAAAATTCTTCAGGGCAAAGGCAAAGCTACAATTGGTTGCTCTGCCTGCCTTTGGCTCTGGTTCCACCTACAGTTTGGGCTCCCTGCATTCCACCCCACTGAGTAATGGGCACCAGCCCCTGCTGAATTTTGGCAGTAGCCCTCTCCCCCTGCTGCACTCATCCTGCATACTGAGGAGTCCTCGAGGCAGTATACAGCCATCATGATGAGTAGCCGTTGATACCTTTTATCTTCCCTAACTCTGTCAAATAATTCCCCTTTTAGAGCCATCTAAGAGGGTGGCAAGGGACGTGGGTGGCGCTGGGGGTTAAACCACAGAGCCTTGGACTTGCCGATCAGAAGGTTGGCGGTTCGAATCCCCACGATGGGGTGAGCTCCTGTTGCTTTGTCCCAGCTCCTGCCAACCTAGCAGTTCGAAAGCACGCCGGTGCAAGTAGATAAATAGGTACCGCTCCGGCGGGAAGGTAGAATCATAGAATCATAGAATCATAGAGTTGGAAGAGACCACAAGGGCCATCGAGTCCAACCCCCTGCCAAGCAGGAAACACCATCAGAGCACTCCTGACATATGGTTGTCAAGCCTCTGCTTAAAGACCTCCAAAGAAGGAGACTCCACCACACTCCTTGGCAGCAAATTCCACTGTCGAACAGCTCTTACTGTCAGGAAGTTCTTCCTAATATTTAGGTGGAATCTTCTTTCTTGTAGTTTGGATCCATTGCTCCGTGTCCGCTTCTCTGGAGCAGCAGAAAACAACCTTTCTCCCTCCTCTATGTGACATCCTTTTATATATTTGACCATGGCTATCATATCACCCCTTAACCTCCTCTTCTCCAGGCTAAACATGCCCAGCTCCCTTAGCCGTTCCTCATAAGGCATCGTTTCCAGGTAAACGGCGCTGCTCTGGTTTGCCAGAAGTGGCTTAGTCATTCTGGCCACACAACCCGGAAGCTGTCCGTCGGCTCCCTCGGCCAATAAAGCAAGATGAGCGCTGCAACTCCAGAGTCGGTCACAACTGGACCTAATGGTCAGGGGTCCCTTTACCTTTACCTTTAAGAGGGGGGCAAATTCCATAGTTTAATTATGCACTGTCCCCTGTCCCCGCTACTTCCTGTCCTGAATCTTACTCTGCTTCATTGGATTCTATTATTATGAGAAAGAGAGAGGAGGAAAAAACTTCTTTCAGTCCATTTCCTACATGCTATGCATAATTTTATATGCCTTTGCTGTGCCTCCCCTTGCCAATTTTTTTCTAAAATGCTCCATTCCTTTGGCCATTTTTGGCTCTTGTTTTCTGTCCCTCTCCCAGCTCTTGAATATCCTTTTTGAGATGCAGAGAATTGATGTATTCTGCTGCTGCAACATTTGTTCCTACGAATTGCTTCCTGCAGAGTAAATCCTCACGGAAATGCAATTTGAAAGGATGCTGACTGAGGGTGACTGAACAACACCCAGAGCGAGAGAGACAACTTAGGTGCAACCACAACATCTGGTCTTGGGCACTCAAAATTGGAACAGATGTCAGACATCTGTTCTGCAAAGAGGCATCTTGAAAGTGCCTCCTACACAGAATTGATGGGATGTCGTCAGGCTTCTGTGAGATTCCGTCAGGCTATTGCTAGGTCCTATTCTGTCAGTGTGGTAAGATGTTAATGCTGTTACAGGCAGGGCCAAACTTGGCCCTCCAGGTGTTTTGGGACTACAATTCCCATCATCCCTGACCACTGGTCTTGTTAGCTAGGGATGATGGGAGTTGTAGTCCCAAAACATCTGGAGGGCCAAGTTTGGCCATGCCTGGTATAGAATCATGGGACTCTATCATAATACAGGATCTGTGAGCAGCCTACGTCCAGTCTCCTTGCTAACCTCTTCACAGACTGGCAAGCATCTTCCAGACCAGATAGGATTGATGCCTGACTAAAATCTTGTAGGTTCAGTTGTGTAGGCCGAATTGGAGGATTCTGTGCCAGAAAAAAGCGCTGCCAATGTCTTTTTGCCATTAATACAGATTACGGTATATTCAGGTGTGCATTTGTGTGCAAGCATGCATTTTATGAATGAACAAATGCACACTGTGTTGTTGTATTGGGAATTCTTAATGAGAGGCATACAGAAAATTATTAGTATCAATTTGCAGAGTGCAATCAGTATTTTAGTTCCAGACCTCATTCCCAACATGAAGAAAAAGGCTTTACACATATAGAGTATATTTCATATGTCCTTTAAAAAAAAGAAAAACTTTACCGCACTGGAGGGAAGGAACTTTTGCACATGGTCAGAGGCATTCTGAGGCAAGGTACCAGAATTATTTGGGGGGGGGGGCCGGGGTGGAAAAGGTGACAACTTTTTTAAAAAATACACCTGAAATGGTGGTTTTCTTGCTCATTTTCATCCAACACCTGAATATATAAGCATGTGAACTTAATAGCTGAGCAAGATTATGTCAAAACTGCTCTTGATTATTTTTTCACTGATTTTGGTGGAATCTACACACATAAAAAACGGTGTGAAAATGCTTTTTTTAAAACGTTTTGAAAAATATATTGAATTTGCCATAGCTCACCATCTCCATCTAGTGTCAAGTTTGTATATTGCACTTTACAACACAATTGAAACATTTTATTTGCAGCTGTATAGCTGAGTCCTTTATCTACACAAGGCTATTACCCAATGAGACAAATTCCAATGAAACTGCCTCTCCAGTCCAGAAGAAAGAGTAGAAATCAATGCTAGGGCATGTTGAATTTTTCAACTTTCAATTTCCCCAAATGAGGGTGCAAAAAAATTGTGAAATGACTTTGGAATTCAAAATATATTTTGGATAAATTACCAATTTAGTTTTGCTTGGTTGGTGAGTAAAGCGTGTGTAAAATGGTGTAGAAATTGTTAAAAATGATTACCAGGTACTGGCAGTTATATATAGTGGTACCTCAGGTTAAGTACTTAATTCGTTCCGGAGGTCCATACTTAACCTGAAACTGTTCTTAACCTGAAGCACCACTTTAGCTAATGGGGCCTCCTGCTGTTGCCGTGCTGCCAAGGCACGATTTCTGTTCTCATCCTGAAGCAAAGTTCTTAACCTGAAGCACTATTTCTGGGTTAGTGGAGTCTGTAACCTGAAGCGTATGTAACCTGAAGCGTATGTAACCTGAAGCGTATGTAACCTGAGGTACCACTATACAGTGGTACCTCGGGTTACAAACCCTTTGGGTTACAAACACATTGGGTTACAAACTCCACTAACCCATAAGTAGTACCTCAGGTTGAGAATTTTACCCCAGGATGAGAACGGAGATCGCGTGGCAGTGGAAGGCCCCATTAGCGAAAGGCCGCCTCAGGTTAAGAACGATTTCGGGTTAAGAACGGACCTCCAGAACAAATTAAGTACGTAACATGAGGTACCACTGTATTAATATTAATGTATTAATATTTTGCCTTTCAGAAGGTAAAATTCAATTTCTTTGTTTTTCCAAAAGCAGTTTATGTGCTTCTTCATCAAACGTAGACTTACAAAGCTAAAAGTTGTGCAGTCACAAAAACAATGTTGTGCGGTCACAGCAGATTGAATTCCTCACGCTCAAAAATGTGTTTTTAAGACCCCACACTGAAGAAATGTGTCAAAATTATTTTACTTTCCCCATGTATAACACGCCCCCATTTATAAGATGACCCCTATTTTTGGGGACCGCAACAAACAATTTTGAGGAGAAAATTGCCCAGAGTTGTTGAGCTTTGTCTGCATGCTTACAGCAAAAACTCTACCTGCCCACTTGACGCAACTACAGACAATTGCACACATAAAGGTAAAGGTAAAGGGACCCCTGACCATTAGGTCCAGTCGCGGACGACTCTGGGGTTGCGGCGCTCATCTCGCTTTATTGGCCGAGGGAGCCGGCGTACAGCTTCCGGGTCATGTGGCCAGCATGACTAAGCCGCTTCTGGCGAACCAGAGCAGCGCACAGAAACACTGTTTACCTTCCTGCCGGAGCGGTACCTATTTATCTACTTGCACTTTGAGGTGCTTTCAAACTGTGAGGTTGGCAGGAGCAGGGACCGAGCAACGGGAGCTCACCCCGTCGCGGGGATTCGAACCACCGACCTTCTGATCGGCAAGTCCTAGGCTCAGTGGTTTAACCCACAGTACCACCCATTGCACACATACCTCTCCACTAAAGTAAATCAACTGCCCAATTGCCACGGCTGCAGCAATATTCTGTGTATATTTTTTCTATGGAGAAAAATATCATCTTATACAGAGGGAAATACGCTCTCCCCTCCTCTCCTTCTGGGTGCTGTTCTGAAGGTTCTATTGATCCTCATTGCTAAGTGGGACCTGCACTTTCAGAGACGGTCTGAGCATCGGGGGTCAGGGGTAGGCAAACTAAGGCCAGGGGGCCGGATCCAGCCCAATCGCCTTCTAAATCCAGCCTGCGGATGGTCTGGGAATCAGCGTGTTTTTACATGAGTAGAATGTGTCCTTTTATTTAAAATGCATCTCTGGGTTATTTGTGGGGCATAGGAATCCGTTCATTAATTTTTTTCCCCAAAATATAGTCCGTCCCCCCACAAGGTCTGGTCTGAGGAACAGCGGACCGGCCCCCTGCTGAAAAAGTTTGCTGACCCCTGAGCTAGATGGACACTTGGTCCAGCAAGCTTAGCATATTGTTAATGCATGGCAGAAGTTTATGCACAGTTTATAATTTTCACTTCTGAAGATTGGAGGTGCAGGTGTGGTTTTTGGTTTTGTTTTTGTTATGTGCTGAAGTTCTCACCCTGGGCTAGCAGGGGGATACTGTAGATAGTTCAGGTCCACATATGCAAATAAGGGATCGAAAGTGACATTCAGTGATTGGATAGTTACAGAAAGTTGTTACAGTTACGTTGTAGTGGAGCTCTATATAAGCAGGCTGGCTGAACCCTTCAGTTCAGTTCTGTTCTGGCCTGTGAATAAACAAGAGCTGTTTGAAGAATCGCTGTGTCGTCTGATATGTTCACCCACAACTTAACAGTTTTGTTTTGTTTTGTAATGGGAACACCCAGCTTGGGCATTTTATCCCTTTTGAGTAACGAAGAATTCTGTTCCTTAGGGAGATGAGGGGCCAGTTTTGCTGTTTCTGTCATCTGGGCTGCTCAATCCGTTTCACGAGTTAATAAATAAACTGCAAGGGAGACTTTGATTGAGTCCAATGGGAAGGAAATCAGGCCCTTCAGTTTTCAAGTGTGACTCAACAAGAGGGAAGGATTGTTAATTAAATGTGACTACATCAGCTGGGGCCAACTTTTGCAGTACTAGGAAATAAATGAAGCTGACATGTACTGTGTGGGACTGTGTCAGTCAGCCTAGAAATGTAAGCACTTTCCTTGCTTCCTTCACCCCTTGCATTAGCTTCAGCCCGTTCCAGTGTAGTTGAAATGTATGCCAAACAGGTCCCTAAAGTCACTGTCGCTTGATGTTTTCCTGCACAGACTCCAAGAGGATGGTGGCAGTATTTCAGAAAGAGAATCAAAAAAGGGGGCGGGCGAGGTTTTCCTGCGAGAGAAGGGTTAGGATGAACTGCTCGGCTCTCATTCATTTCAGTGGAGCTCCTCCCAGTGGAGGTTGCGATCTAGATTTTCAATTAAAGTACTTCTAATTCTAACTGAGAATCTGGGGCACAACCTCATGAGCCGTGCAAGATTACTGGAAAGATTAGTTTTTTAAAAAACGAAACAAAACAAAACCTCACAATGTAACATAGCTAGGGTGGAATCTAGACACATATAAAAAAACCGCTATGAAAATACTTTTTTAAAAAACGTTTTGAAAAATATATTGAATTTGCCACAGCTCACCATCGCCATCTAGTGTCAGATTTGTATAATGCACACTTACAATGTTTTATTTGCAGTTGTATAGCTGAGTCCTAGGTTGGGGTGGTGGAGGTTGATGTTACAGAATTCAAGGGTCAGCAAACTTTTCCAGCAGGAGGCCAGTCCACTGTGCCTCAGACCTTGTGGGGGGGCAGATTAGATTTTTTTTGGGGGGGGGGGGAGAATGAACAAATTCCTATGCCCCACAAATAAGCCAGAGATGCATTTTAAATAAAATCACACATTCTACTCATGCAAAAACACGCTGATTCCCGGACCATCCACGGGCTGGATTGAGAAGGCGATTGGGCCGCATCCAGCCGCTGGGCCTTAGTTTTCCTAGCCATGTTACAGATAGTAGACAGTAGGTGACTATTACACTCGTGTAGCCTCCTTTGTGCAGCTTAACATGTTTATCCGTTTTTTAAAAAATAATAATTTATGTTTATATTGCATTACAGATATTGATAGCTATATCAAATATAATACAAAACCACCTACAAATATATTACAATGATTGCTCAGATGCCCAGCTGTCAATCTGTGTAAGAGGATGGCTTTAGTGATTCACATTTGCACCCACTTCAAAGAATGTGCACCCTGGATTGTGTGTTGCAAAATGGCCACCTTCATCTGCTGCATATGAAGGCAGCAGACTACATGTGTGTAAAACTCCAGGCATGTTCAGTCCCGACCAAACCAAACAATGGAACAGAAAATCTGCCAAAGGGAAGTGTTTTAGTATGCATATATTTTTTAACCATGTGCATTTTTAAAAAAAATTATCAGGAAAAATACCAGTATTCTTAAAACATTCACAAGGCAATGTTTTCTGTCCAAAGTTGGGCTTGGGGAAAAGCAGCCATTTGGTAAACCTAATTTCTGGATTCTGCGGTAAATGAAATGATGAGTTTCTAATTGTGCTTTTCTTTCTCCTCTGTAGAAATGGACTGATCTCTGTGTGACGATGTGGAGCTTTTGACAGCAGCCTGCACCTCTCAGGACCATGTGACAGGTGCCATTTGAGATAGTTTCAGAGTAAGTACTTAGCTTGCTTGTCCTTTCTGTCATATCTTCATTTGGGAGCCCCCCATAGCTGTCAAGTGTCCCTTATTTGGCAGGACAGTCCCTTATCCCAGGGCCATGTCCCACTGCTGTCCCTTATTTATGATGTCCCTTAAATAAGCTACTGAAGGTAATGGGGCCCTTTCTATGTCCAGCTGTGCTTTGTCAACAACAAATTGTTGCTGTTTTTTGTGTTGAATATATGCTATATGGTAATTTATAGGACCTAATAGGTATCTAAAGCCATTTGCACACAACAAAATATGTATTTTATCAAAGTAATTGTTGATCCCTTATTTTGGCTGCTGGTCCCTTATTTTCAAATCTGTAAGTTGACAGCCATGGAGCCCCCAGCAGTAAAAGAGTGCTAAGTCAAAACTCATTTCCAGACCAGAGTTATTTCCTCTGAGATCTGCAGGGCCCCAAAGATTCAGCAGGAAAGCGTTTGCTGGGACATCTGAGGAGTGTGGCAGCAGGAGGGTTGCACCTCAATGCCTCTTGCACTGTAAGGCAGGGTCACCCATTTGGCACCCACAAAGGCCTTCACTGCTGTCCCTGATCAGGGTCCCCAGATTCTTGAGCTTTCATTTAAAATACCGTATTTTTCACTCCATAAGACGCACTTCCCCTCCTAAAAAGTAAGGGGAAATGTGTGTGCGTCTTATGGTGCGAATGCAGGCGGGAGGCTCTGCTCAGCGCTCCCTTTCATGAGCCGCGTGCAGCGTGTGTTCTTGGGGGCTTTTCCCTGAGGAGGGAGAAGGGCATAACATTTATTTATGTTTATATTGCATTACAGATATTGATAGCTGTATCAAATATATTACAAAACCACCTACAAATATATTACAATGATTGCTCAGTTGCCCAACTGTCAATCTGTGTAAGATGATGGCTTTAGTGATTCACATCTCCCTCTCCCTCCTCGGGGAAAAGCCTGCAAGTGCCGCACACATGCTCCTCATGGCTCGTGAAAGGGAGTGCTGAGCAGAGCCTGGGATGCATATAGGCTCTGCTCAGCACTCCCTTTAAAGAATTTTTTTTTCTTGCATTCCCCCTCTAAAAACTAGGTGTGTCTTATGGTCAGGTGCGCCTTATGGGGTGAAAAATACGGTAATAACAATAAGCATCCAGTCCTTTTAGAAAGAAAGTTATCAAGCAAAATGTGCA
The DNA here is from genome assembly GCF_964106645.2 of Podarcis pityusensis. NCBI lineage: Eukaryota > Metazoa > Chordata > Lepidosauria > Squamata > Lacertidae > Podarcis > Podarcis pityusensis. The sequence goes on along the minus strand of NC_138030.1, from coordinate 92,799,204 downwards.
GGTATCCTTCTAAGCAATTTCTGCGAAATGAGTCAGCCTGCCAGTGTTTTTAGCCAATGAGTGAAGTCAGAGCTCCTCCAGCCCTATGAACTGCAGGCCTCTGTTGCATTCGGTGACTCCATCCAGTCTGCCTTGCTGCCTTCTGTGCTTGGAACTCTCTCTCAACATCAGTAGGATAGCACAACTGCACTCTTCCTTCTCAAACGCTACCCTAACCAGCCATCCTTTCCTCTGTCTTCCATTTTCCTATGGCCGGCTTTTAGACTACCAGTTTCTTCAGGCAGAGCTTGTTCTTCTTTAACCCCATGTTACTCTGTCAGGTACCATCTATGCACTGATGCTCTATTACAAACAACAATTTGGTGAACATCTAGCTAGGTCCTGGAGGGTGGTGTAGCCTGTTCCCACTGCTGATAAGAGATCAGAGAATGAAAGAATGGGATTGATTTATCTGTCGCCTCTGTTCTGTCTTGCAGGCCCAGAGCACCCTTCACTGAACGTAAGTACCCCATAACATTTCAAATCCTGATTTCCTTTGAGTTGTGTATTAGTTGTTGATTCCTTTTTTAAAAAAATAATATTTATTAAGATTTCAAAAAGAAAGATTACATAGATAAGAGAGAAAAAAGAAAGAGATAAAAAAGGAAAAAATACAAAATACAAAAAAGGTAAAAAACACTTAAAAACAAATCCATCTTCCATGCCTTACATTTCATTTCCTTGCTTCCCTGACCTCCTCACACCTCCCTTTTTTGTATTCCAGTTCAATTAGTTAATTCAGCAATTCCTTTCCCTCTTTGTTTTTGTCTTAATCCTTTAACTTAATATATTATAACTTTAGATTCTCACCTGTTAACAATCCATTTTTACATACACCTTTATAATGTTGCTGCTAAAACCACTTAACTTCATTCTGACATCATTCTAACATTCATTAATTTTGCAGTATTTCTGTAAATAGTCTTTAAATTTCTTCCAATCTTCTTCCACCGACTCTTCTCCCTGGTCTCGGATTCTGCCAGTCATTTCCGCCAGTTCCATATAGTCCATCACCTTCATCTGCCATTCTTCCAGAGTGGGTAAATCTTGTGTCTTCCAATACTTTGCAATAAGTATTCTTGCTGCTGTTGTGGCATACATAAAGAAAGTTCTGTCCTTCTTTGGCACTAATTAGCCGACCATGCCCAGGAGAAAGGCCTCTGGTTTCTTCAGGAAGGTATATTTATATACCTTTTTCATTTCATTATAGATCATCTCCCAGAAAGCCTTAATCCTTGGGCATGTCCACCAAAGGTGAAAGAATGTACCTTCAGTTTCCTTACATTTCCAACATTTATTATTGGGCAAGTGATAGATTTTTGCAAGCTTGACTGGTGTCATGTACCACCTGTATATCATTTTCATAATATTCTCTCTTAAGGCATTACATGCCGTAAACTTCATACCTGTGGTCCATAACTGTTCCCAGTCAGCCATCATTATGTTATGTCCAACATCTTGTGCCCATTTAATCATAGTAGATTTGACCGTTTCATCCTGAGTATTCCATTTCAACAGCAAGCTATACATCTTTGACAAAATCTTAGTTTTGGGTTCTAACAGTTCTGTTTCTAATTTTGATTTTTCCACCTGGAAGCCAATTTTCTTGTCCAAATTGTATGCCTCCATTATCTGATAGTAATGAAGCCAATCTCGCACTTTGTTTTTTAGTTTCTCAAAACTCTGCAGTTTCAATCTATCTCCCTCTTGTTCCAGAATTTCCCAATATTTCGGCCGTTTGGCCTCCATATTGAGCTTTTTCTGAGCTTTCGCTTCCATCGGTGACAGCCACCTTGGGGTTTTATTTTCCAGTAGGTCCTTATATCTTATCCAAACATTAAACAATGCTTTCCTGACAATATGATTTTTAAATGCTTTATGTGCTTTGACCTTGTCATACCACAAATATGCATGCCATCCAAATACATTATTAAAGCCTTCTAAGTCCAAAATGTCTGTGTTTTCAAGAAGCAGCCATTCTTTCAGCCAGCAAAAAGCTGCTGATTCATAATAAAGTTTAAGGTCTGGCAGGGCAAATACACCTCTTTCCTTTGCATCCGTTAGTATTTTAAATTTTATTCTAGGCTTCTTGCCCTGCCAGACAAATCTAGAAATATCTCTCTGCCACTTCTTGAAACAATCCATTTTGTCCAAAATTTGCAATGTTTGGAACAGAAACAACATTCTAGGCAATACATTCATTTTTATCGCAGCAATACGGCCTAGCAGTGAAAGCTTCAAATTTGACCAAATTTCTAAATCTTTTTTCACTTCAGTCCAGCATTTTTCATAGTTGTCTTTAAATAGATTCCCATTTTTAGCTGTCATGTTAATCCCCAGGTATTTCACTTTCTTAACCACTATTAAACCTGTCTCATTCTGAAACCTCTCTCTCTCAATCGCTGTTAAATTTTTCTCTAAGACCTTTGTTTTTAACTTATTCAGTTTAAATCCTGCAACCTGACCAAATTCTTGAATCAGTTCCAGAACCCTTTTAGTTCTAGATTCTGGCTCCTGTAATGTCAATACTAAGTCATCCGCAAATGCTCTCAATTTGTACTGTTTAGCTCCGACTTGTATACCTTTAACCAATTGGTCCCTTCTAATCATATTCAGCAGGACCTCCAGGACCGATATAAAAAGCAATGGGGAGATTGGGCAGCCTTGTCGTGTCCCTTTTTCTATCTTAAATTCCTCCGTCACCACGTTATTTACAATTAATTTGGCCTTTTGTTCTGAATAAATTGCACTTATACCGTTTCCAAAGCCTTGGCCTACCCCCATCCCCTGTAAGTTCTTCTTCATAAAACTCCAAGAAATGTTGTCAAAAGCTTTCTCCGCGTCCACAAATATAAAAACTGCCTTAGTATTTATATTCACTTGTAATTTTTCTAAAATATTGATTATGTTTCTCACATTATCAGACAAATGTCTACCCGGGAGAAAGCCTGCTTAATCTTTATGTATCTCTTCCACTAGCACTTTTTTTAGTCTTTTAGCCAAAATGTCTGCAAAGATTTTATAATCCACATTGAGCAGTGATATGGGGCGGTAGTTCTTAAGCTGCGTCTTTTCAGTCTCTGTTGTCGGTACAAGTGTAATATACGCTTCTTTCCACGACTCTGGTGCCCTTTTCCCATCCATTATTTCGTTGCAGACTTCCTTTAAAGGTTGTACTAACCATTCTTTTAAGGATCTGTAGTATCTAGAAGTCAGTCCATCCGGTACTGGAGATTTACCTAATTGCATATTCTGAATGGCGCCTTCTACCTCCTGTTCAGTTATTTTATGATTCAGCATTAATTTATTTCTTGAGAGATTTTTTGTAATCCATTTATTTTCAAAAATCGGTCTACATCAATTTCTTTCTGTGGCCCTTGTGTATATAATTGTTTAAAATACCTCTGGAAACAGTTTCTAATCTCAACTGGGTTCTGTATTGTCAGGGGTTCAGGAGCAGAGGCAAGGGCAAGGGAGGAAACAGAGAGCGAGGGGGAGGAGGCAGAAGAAAAGATGAGTGATGACGACGACCCGAGATCTCCGAGTCTTTCCAGTGAATCAGAAGATTCACAGAAAGGAGCACCAGTGGCCAGGGCAAGGGGGGAGCCTAGGGGGACACCCCAGGAAGATAGAGCCAGAGGGGACTCAGAGGGGAGCAGTTGGAAATCGGGACCAGCGTCACCGCCAGAGAGCAGGGAAGAGGAAGGGCGCCAGGGATCAAGCGCTGGCAGCTCACAACAGGGGGGAGGGCACGAGTCAGGAGTGGCCACACCTCCATCGGGGAGCGAAGAAACGGTCAGACGGAAGGTGGAAGGTTGGGCGCGCGCGCCAAGTTCAAATGCACAGGAAGGTGGCGCAGTAGGCAGCCCGGAAAGGGAGCCAGGTCCTAAAGCCCGCCGAAAGGAGGGAGAAGAGTCAGGGGGGTCAGCGTCAGCGTCAGAGGAATCCCGGAAGGAAGAGACCCCGGGGGGCAGAGGGACCCAGAGAAGAACAGTCAGGCGGAAAAGGTGGAGCAAGGCTAGGATATTAAGTTGGTGTACAAGGGGCGGAGACTCAGATGGAGCTTCGCCGATCTAACCATTAGACGTAGGGTTGCACGCAGCAGCTTGAGAATGGAAACTGTAACTCAATAAAGACTTTTATTTAATGATCGCTGGCTAGCGTGATCCTCTGTGAGCTAGGATCTGGAAGCAGCTCTGACATGTATGTTCCTTCCTTCCACTTCTAAATTTGTAACAGTATTTAGTTTTTGTCTTTTTTTCATTTGCCAAGCCAACAATTTCCCACATTTATTGGCCGACTCGAATGTCTTTTGTCTCATTTGTTTAATTTTCCATTCTATCTCCTGATTCATCATTTTCATGTATTGTACTTGATGTAACTTTATTTCTCTCAAAATCTCTTGCGACTTTGGTTTTGCTCTCAATTTCTTTTCACTTTCCTTTATTTTCTCCAATATTTTATCCTTCTTCTCATTTTGGATTCTCTTCTTTATTGCATTCTGTTGTATCAAGAACCCTCTCATAACAGCTTTGCTTGCGTCCCAGATTACTCTTTTTTCAACATTGGTGTTCATATTTATTTCGAAATCGTCTCTCAAGGTTTTTTGGGCCTTCTTAATCACTTCTTCATCTCTAAATAAGGTGTCATTCATCCTCCATCTGAAGGAACCAGTTGGTGTTAGTTTCATCTCCATCTTCACAGCATTGTGGTCGGAGCAGGTTTTTGGGCAAATTTCCACTTTTCTTGTCTTTGGTGCCATTCCTCTAGTTACCCATATTTGGTCAATTCTTGTCCATGTCAGTTTGGCTTCAGAGAAGAAGGTTCCCTCTCTGGCCAAGGGATTCTTTGTTCTCCAAATATCAACTAAGTCCAAGTTGTCTGTCATCTCAAAAAAGGTTTTCGGCAGTCTGCCATCCTTAGTGACTACCTGTCTTTGTGCCTTGTCCATATATGTAGATACCACTCCGTTCATATCTCCCATCAAAATCACATTATAGTCCAAATAGTCCATCAAGGTCTCATGCAACTTTTTAAAGAATTCAGATTTCCCCTCATTTGGTGCGTAAACTCCTACTATTAAGAATTTCTCTCCTTGTATTTGAATTTCAATTGCCACAAATCTTCCTTGGTCATCTTTGAAGATAAATTTTGGTAATAGTCTCTCCTTTGCATAAATCACTACTCCTCTTTTTTTAACTTTATCCGATGAAATAAACTCCTGACCCAATCTTTTATTGATCAATACTTTCCTATGTAGCCTTGTCACATGTGTTTCCTGTAAACAAATTAAGTCCAATTGTTCCTTTTTTAATAAATGAAACACAGTTTTCCTTTTCTGAGGGGAGTTGAGACCATTACAATTCCAACTTAATAGTTGCAGAGCCATGATGTAGTTACTTTACTTCTCCCCCAACTGCACCAAGTGCCTGTTCCTGTTCTGTCGGTGGTATCACCTTTTCTAGGCAGTCTTTTAATTCAAAAGGTAGTTTTGGTATGTCTAAAATTCCTCTTTCTAGTACTCTTAGCTCTTCTCCAGCTTCTTTCTGCAGGTCTTCTCCGTGGTCTCTCAAAAATCTTTCTTTGTCGTCCACTGATCTTATTTTTATCTTTCTTCCTTTGAAGCTAAAGGATAGGCCTTGGGGGAATTCCCACCTAAAGATGATTCTGTTGCTTCTCAGCAGGGCAACCAAATCTCTAGAATTGGACCTAAGGTCCAAAAGATGTTTCGGAATGTCTTTAAATATCTCCACTTTTGACTGATGTATTTCCAAAGTCTTCTGGAAGTGCAGACTCAAGATTTTGTCTCTCTTCTCTTTTGTTCGGAGGGTGATCAAACAGTCTCTCACCCTGTTCTTCTTCCCTCCTCTTCCAAGCCTGAAAGCACTCACTATCTTAAAGTTTTCCTTCTCCAAATCTGGGTTCCAAAAGTCTACAAATTCCTGCATAAGAAAGTCAGTCAGGTTGTCTTTCTCAAGTTCAGGTACGGCCCTGATCCTCAAATTCGTTTGTTTCTCCTTCAATTCAATCATAGATAACATTGACCTGTGGTCTTCAAGTTGCCTATGTATCGGTGGTATCTTCTCTTCTACAGCAACTGCTATTTCCTTTGCTTCTTCAGCTGTCTTTCGGGTCAAAGTAGATTCCTGTAGCAATTTCTCAATAGTTTCTGTGTTAGTATTTACCTTCTGTCCCAAATTGTTGATACTTGTAGTATTTTGATCAATTTTAACTGATGCTTCAGCTACTTGTTTACTTAGTTTTTCCAGAGATTCATTAATTTTGCCTAATGCCTGAGCTAAAACATCTTCGGATGCCATTCCTTTGGGTTTGGGTTGTACAAATGCAGCCCCTGTTGATGAGCCAGAAGGGCCAGATGTTGATGCTCTTCGCTGCTGCCCAACGTCTGGGCGGAATGATCTACCAGACCTCGTTGTTTTTTCCTGAAGCAATTCTATTTTCTCTTTTCCATTTGCCATAACACTCTAGATAAGGCCCAAGGTCAGTCCCACGACCAGAATTTGTTTTGCAGTGGAAAATTCCCCTCGCTCAGTTGTTATTGTAACAATTTCAAACTTCCTCTAGGGGGACACAGTAACAGTCAAAAGTTGTTGCCATTAAAATAAATAACCTTTTTTCTTTTAATCCCCCAATTCACAAGATAGACGACAGTTTCAATTTCAGTTATTTTCCAGTTACTTTAAAGCCAGGAGAAGCCGGCCAGAAATATTGTATCTCACTTGTATCTCACTTGCAGAGTTAGCTGTCAAAAAGTACTTTCACCAACAGCGCATTTCACAGTACAGCATTCTTATTGTTCATTGGCAGCCCGTTCCCAGGTTTTAAGCGGTGGATTTTAGCTTCCTTTTCTCTCTCTTTGCAGGGAAATTCAGTTCACACCTTTCCCCCCTCCTCTCCTGTAGTTAAGGGGGGAAATCGCTTGTTTTGATGTTAGAATTATAGTCCTTTTCAAGCGTCTTTCAAGGTTTTAGCTTACAAGTTCATTGCTTTGCTCTATTTACAAAGAACGGAAGGCAGACTTCCTGTTTATGCCTCTCCGCTTCGGTATCAAATTACTTCTTTGTTCTCCTTTATTTCCCAAATTAACCTACTCATGGATAGTTGTTTTGTAGCCAAATTGTCACAGGAAAAAGCGCTCTCCGGTAACGGCTGTGCGGCTTCGCTCCACGGAAGAAGCAGTTGACTCACAGCACCGCGCCGCTTCCCCGCTTCACTCCGGAACCCGTAATCGGGCTCCTTTGCAAATTGGGGGGGTGCAGAAGGTGCCCACCGAGTCCCACGGTCACAGGCTTCACCCGCCTGTGATTTTTTCAAGGGTCCCCGCTTCGCCGTAGCGGAACAGACCCAATTCCCATAGAGCTGGTCCCTCCAGATCAGAGGGAGTCCGCCATTACCGATGGCGCAACCCCGGAAGTTGTATTAGTTGTTGATTCCAACCATGAGCTGCTCTGTGAGCTGTTGATGGGCAGAATGGCGGTGAATAAATGTGCAGACAAATAATTAAAAAACAAATAAAAATATATATGGAGGATAGGCCTACCAGTAGCTATATCATACCGGATCCTATACTCAAAGTGAGCTCATTGTCTGAGTCCTGGGTCCTTATGTAGCCAAAGCATCACCATCCATATACAAGAGAGAGGTATCAGCAAGCTTGGGAGAACTCAAAAGTTTGCAGAAGTCTTTGAGAAAAATACCAAGAGAGCAATCATCATCATCATCATCATCATCATCATCCTTTAAGGGACTGAACATGCTCCGTGGGCCATGGTGGTTGTGTGTGAGTTTGGATCGGAATGGAGTGTTCTGATATAAGGCATAGCTGGCTGGCTAAAACATTCAACAGGAGCACTCCACACCACAACATTTTGTTGGAGGTCCCACTTCTAGCCCCAGAGTGGCTGGGGCAACTGAGTCAGATGGGTAGCATATAAATAATAAAATCTGCTTTAAAAACAAATTGCTAAATAGAACCTTCTTGCCAAGTAGCCCAGCCCTCTGTGTACCCCAAAACTGCAATGTTCTTTAAGTTGCATTCTCCAGGTAGCTGCAGAATGAGTGTGTCCTCTTTTCAAGCAGAGGAAGCAACTCTTAACCTCACTGAAAGGGGATTTCTTGTCCTCATCATCTGACTGAGAAGCACAAGAACTCTGGATGTACTGTGGTATCCCGGGTTAAGAACTTAATTTGTTCTGGAGGTCCGTTCTTAACCTGAAGCTGTTCTTAACCTGAGGTACCACTTTAGCTAATGGGGCCTCCCACTGCTGCCACACTGCTGCTGTGCGATTTCTGTTCTCATCCTGAAGCAAAGTTCTTAACCCGAGGTACTATTTCTGGGTTAGTGGAGTCTGTAACCTGAAGCATCTGTAACTTGAAGCATCTGTAACCTGAGGTACCACTGTAGGCCAATCCCTTTTATACACCCCAATCTCTTTGCCAATTGCCAACATTGTTTTAGGGGCAGCCAACGCGATACCATCCAGGTGTTTTGGACGACATCATCCATCATCCCTGACCATTGACCAATCTGATTGGGGCTGATGGGACTCCATTAGCCCACTGGCAAGAGCAAATGTCTCCTTCTGACACTGCCCCATTGGCAATGCAATCCATATCCATTTGCATATCTTCAAATTAAACACACTCACCACCATTTCTCACATGACACACCTTGGATACTCAGGTTTAAATATGGCATGGTCTTGGGACCCTTTGCCTCAGTTGGCTTTGCCCCTCAAGACTGTCCAATCAGACTGCAGCTGGAAACTCGTTGTTGTAGTGACAGCAACTCTGCTAATTTTCCTGTTGTTTCAGAGTATCGCTTTCATCCAGCTTCAGTTTAATCACCTCTTGTCTCAGGTAATCTGTCCCACCGTAGATAACAGACACTTCAGGTTTTGTCCCCAAGAGGCCACGTTCAGTTTTCATGCAATCTCACCTCACTGTTTTAGGCTGGCAGAACCAGCCCTCCTTGCGAACGATGCTGAGGAGATGATGATGAATGATCAGGAGGGCAGGTAGGAATGTGATCTCCCTCATCCACCTCTCACAGGTCCGGCCAGCCACCTGCCTGCCTTGACTGACTGGCTCATAGCCAGCCAACACAGCCACAGGCTAGGGCGTGTCATTTGAGGGGCTGAACCTTAATCTTTGCAAATTTCTTCAGTCTTAAAAATATGCTCTGGAGCATGAGGAATGCAAATCTGCTGTTGATTCTTTGTGTGACTGGACAACGTTTAGCTCAGTAGGTTTATGTTTGATGAAGAAGCACACAAAAAAACTTTTGGGAAACCCAAGAATGTTAATTTTACCTTCTGAAAATGTCATGCTAAATAAGAATATGAATCTATCACTGCAATCACATTTGATATTTAATATGCAATTTTACACAGGTTGCGACTTACCAAGCAAAACCAAATTACCTTAATTTAACCAAAAATATCTTTTGAATTCTCAAGTCATGTTACAACTTTCTGGCACTCCTCATTTTGGGAATTTGAAAGTTGAAATATTCAACATGCCCCACCGCAATGCTCCCTGCTAATGCCCTCTTCCTCCTGCGTTCCTCCTTGTGCACCTGAAAGGGTAACAGTGGCATGGATGCCTCATTCCTCTCTCTGAGGAAGTGACCCTTTGACGATTCTTCCTCAAAGTGTGGCATTGAAGGCAAAGTCACCTGGAGAGCAGCTGGGCTGCTGCCAATTTGGTGCAATGGTGGGAAATTGCTTTATAAAATAATCTTAAATCTTTCCAGTTACTTATGAACGATAAGCAGTTTATCCCCGCTTCTGATGTGTGGCATGAAGGCTCATAGTTCAAAACTGGATGAGGCAATTAGGTAAAGGTAAAGGGACCCCTGACCATTAGGTCCAGTCGTGGACGACTCTGGGGTTGCGGCGCTCATCTCACTTTACTGGCCGAGGGAGCCGGTGTACAGCTTCCGGGTCATGTGGCCAGCATGACTAAGCCGCTTCTGGCGAACCAGAGCAGCACACAGAAACGCCGTTTACCTTTCCGACATAGCGGTACCTATTTATCTACTTGCACTTTGATGTGCTTTCGAACTGCTAGGTGGGCAGGAGCTGGGACCGAGCAATGGGAGCTCACCCCGTCGTGGGGATTCGAACCACCGACCTTCTGATCAGCAAGTCCTAGGCTCTGTGGTTTAACCCACAGCGCCACCCACGTCCCTACAGCGCCACCCACATCCCTTCCCTTAAAAAAAAGAGTTCAAAAATGTGTGTTCTGTTCTCCTCCCAAGAAATTACTCTTTATTGGAAAAAGCCATATGCCTGCTGTTTTCCAATGGAAGGGCAATGTTTGAGATCTCTAGATGCAACCCAACATTGAGAACAACCCCTGACATAGTCTGTTGAAAGCCACATGCTACCAAGGCAGTAGTATAAAATCTGTATTTAGTTTTGGAGAATCTTTATCTTGCCATTTCAAGACTCTTTGGATTTGTCCATGGAGTATCTAGAAGATAAGGGACTGACCATTCCAGGAAGCAAGCCCCAGATCCAGAGCTCTTACAGAGGAAAATCAAATACTGCGAGATGTTTAGTTTGTTTTGTAACAGATTGATTGAGGAATCAATGCAAACTTTCATTTGCTTTGGCTTTTAATGAGACTGATGTGCTGTGCCTCAGCTGTTCTTTTAATTAGGAATAAAGGCATTACACAACCCGCAACTCAATGGAATAACAGACTAGCTGCTAGAATGGGGGTGTTTGAATCTGATCCTCAACGTCGTGAGAGCTAAAAGTCATCTTTAATGTTTCCTTTTAAATTCCCAATTCCAGCAGCACCCCAGAACCGCTACCACACTAGACAGACTAACAGTATCTTTAACTCTTGATCCCACAGATTAAATGTGGCTCTCGCTGGTTAAAACTTGATTCATCAGTGAAGCTTCAATAGATTAATCAACTGACTAAACTGGTTCAGTCCACTGCCTTTCTAAAATCTTATTTAAATGTAATTTTAAAAAGCCATTTTAAAAATAAGTAACAACATAAGACAATAACAGTAGAGAACAGCAGCAATACTTGGAGGCATCAGGGCAAGAGTGGGAAGATTTCATGCTTGTCATCATGAGTGCTCAATAAAAAGAATGTCTTGAGGGGCCCCAGGTAATGCTTCGGTGGTGCTTGAGACAATTCTCCCATCCCCCCACCCACATGCGCCAGGTTCCACCCATGTGAGAGCAAATTAAGTTCCACCTCTATTTCAGGCGTACAGTGGGACCTCGACTTATGTACACCTCTGTTGTTGTTGTTTAGTCGTTTAGTCGTGTCTGACTCTTCGTGACCCCATGGACCAGAGCACGCCAGGCACTTCTGTCTTCCACTGCCTCCCGCAGTTTGGTCAAACTCATGCTGGTAGGTTCAAGAACACTGTCCTACCATCTTGTCCTCTGTCGTCCCCTTCTCCTTGTGCCCTCCATCTTTCCCAACATCAGGGTCTTTTCCAGGGAGTCTTCTCTTCTCATGAGGTGGCCAAAGTATTGGAGCCTCAGCTTCAGGATCTGTCCTTCCAGTGAGCACTCAGGGCTGATTTCCTTAAGAATGGAGAGGTTTGATCTTCTTGCAGTCCATGGGACTCTCAAGAGTCTCCTCCAGCACCATAATTCAAAAGCATCAATTCTTCAACGATCAGCCTTCTTTATGGTCCAGCTCTCACTTCCATGCATCACTGCTGGGAAAACCATAGCTTTAACTATACAGACCTTTGTAGGCAAGGTGATGTCTCTGCTTTTTAAGATGCTGTCTAGGTTTGTCATTGCTTTTCTCCCAAGAAGCAGGTGTCTTTTAATTTCGTGACTGCTGTCTCCATCTGCAGTGATCATGGAGCCCAAAAAAGTAAAATCTCTCACTGCCTCCATTTCTTCCCCTTCTATTTGCCAGGAGGTGATGGGACCAGTGGCCATGATCTTCATTTTTTTGATGTTGAGCTTCAGACCATATTTTGCGCTCTCCTCTTTCACCCTCATTAAAAGGTTCTTTAATTCCTCCTCACTTTCTGCCATCAATGTTGTGTCATCTGCATATCTGAGGTTGCTGATATTTCTTCCGGCAATCTTAATTCCGGCTAGGGATTCATCCAGCCCAGCCTTTCGCATGATGAATTCTGCATATAAGTTAAATAAGCAGGGAGACAATATAAAGCCTAATCTACTTTGGCTTTTTTACTAGCACCCCAAGGCCAACCAAGGAGGAGTTAAGGAGTAAAGGAGACGCAGGGTGCTTCCATAATTTTTCTGTTTTTGAATGGGATTCAGTCACATGTCTGCAAATTTTGGTTGCACAACTGTAGTTGACCGGGATGTCTTGCACAACAGATCCACATCCCCCGAGGAAAAGTGATGGGGAAATGCACAGGGAAGTGTGGGTGGACACTGGAAGCAACATCATTTAACCTGTCCACAAACAGATCAGAATGAATGCTCATTAAATAGTCAATGCCATGTAATTCCCTGCAGACAAGATAGTGAAATAGCGCCAAGCACAGAGTCTGAGCTTGTAGTGAGCAAGCTCCTCCCTTGGTGAGTTCACTTAGTGAAAAAGAACAAACCAAATTCCAAACTGCAAAGCGAACTATTGCAGTCAAATAAAAAAATTATATCAAAAACGTACAATCTACTCCTTGAGTGGGAATTGAAAGATGAAGTAATAAAAGAAACAACGATAAAGTGGTCACAAGATCTGGGCAAGACAATACATTTAGATAGGTGGGGGAAATTACGGAGTGTCGACATAAATTTCACAGCTTGTTATTTGATAAGAGAAAATATAATGAAAATGTGTTATTGTTGGTACCTCATCCCAGTCAAATTGGCAAAGATCGATAAAAAATATTCAAACCTTTGTTGGAGATGTAAAGCAGAAGTGGGAACAATGCCCCATATGTGGTGGGGGTGTAAGGTGATTAAACAATTTTGGACCAAGATACATGAAGAGTTGAAAAGAATATTTAAAAGCACAATTCTCAAAAAACCAGAAGCATATCTGATAGGCTTGATAACCAATGATATCCCCAAAGATAAAAAGAATATATACCTCTACGTGACAGCAGCAGCTAGATTACTAGTGGCAAAAAAAAAAAAAAAAAAAAAGGAAAACAGGAAAAAATACCAGAATTATTAGAATGGAGAATTAAGATCGGTGAATTTATGGAGATGGCAAAATTAACGGCATCAATTAGGGGCTGCCCCAAGCAAAAAATTAAGAGAGAGTGGGAGTGTGTAGACATATATATGAAAAAAGATGGACATGGAAATTAAGTTTAACATAAACGTAAAAGAAAAGACTCACAAGGATACAAGATGATATTATAAAGGATATGACTATTAAGTATAAATAACTGCTAACACAACAAGAAACCATAATACAAATGCCAATAAGATCTCACATGGGTGAGGGGAAGGCAGGGGGGGAGGGAAGCAGAGGGTGGTACTTGGAAAATTATTGAGAATGTGATATAAAAGCAAAATGATTGTGTTTGTAATTTGAATTACTTTGAATGATTGTGGTTCCCCCCCCCCCCAGTTTTTACTTCTTTTTCAAACCAAGGAGGAAACATAACTTCCTTCCAGGTGAGGAATGTGAACTAGCTGAGTCTAGGAATACAGTTCTATGATCTTAACCCCTTCGTGCATTAAGTAGCACTAACCTTTCTAGTTATATTTGACTGCAATTTCCCACAATTCAGAGGCATATGGTCTCCAATAAGGGAGGCAGAACACAGCCAGCATGACAAGTAACTTCTGAGGATGTCTCTGAGCATATTTTGAAGTGAAGAGTCCACCCCTGGTTACCCTAAGCTTTCTTTATTTCAGCAGTCTTGGAGGGGAAAGCCAATTTTTTATTGTTGCTGAAGAATTTTAGATCTACGGCAAACCACCCAGAGATCTACTAGTTGTACACCTCAATCTTACCTTCTGCCTCCCCTTGCTATAGGGATTCTGAATTGTTACTAGTTATCTTTGTTGCTCTTCTAGAGTTTGATGGAGAATCGGTCGGATGACAGCAGGAACTGTTGTAATCACTGGAGGAATACTAGCGACAGTGATCTTACTGTGTATCATTGCTGTTCTGTGCTATTGTAGGCTACAGGTAAGAATCAATGCTTTTATGGGTTGTTTTGCTTCTGCATCCAAAGAAAGCATCACATTTTAGGCAAGAAACAACTCTACTGCAGTATTTCAAATCTATTAGTTCAGGTTGCAACCCTGTGAGTAAACGCCACGGAAAATAGTAGTACTTGTTTCGGAGTCAACACACATAGGATTGTTCTGTTAGCAATTTTTGCAGGAGTCCTGTAAAGTAGGTCAGTATTATCCCCATATTACAGGTGGCTAAGGTTCAGAGAAAGCATCTTGGTCAAAGGGCACGTGGGTGAGAATAAGGGCCTTCCCAGGTCGCAATTCACACTCTCAGCCACCATCAGGGCTGGTCAGACAATTTCTCTGCACGGAGACAGAATTCTGCTAAGTCCAAAGAACCTCATTCCAGTTATGGGTGGGGTGGAAGGCTGACGTGGGAGGGGCAAAAACCAGGCAAAAGAATTAAGTAATGTAACACAATATGAAGTGAATAAGAAAGAAAAATTTCTTCCAGTGGAACAACTTAAAGCAAACCAAAATAAATTAGAATAAAAACAAATATTTTATGGTACTTCTCTCTGGTAGATAGCGATCTGTCTCTATTTTTGCTTTGTGTATTTGAAATATACTCGGAGTTGAGTGTGGATTTCATGCTCTTTATTCAGCTCATAGTGGTGAGGAGGAATGGAAATTCCCCCAGAATGCCTGCCTTATATACATTATTTTCACAATGGGCCCCATGTGATTGGTTAATTCCGGGATTCTCCTGTAGGCCAATCAGGTTGTGGATTCACTTCCACCTGGAGCTGGATTGGGTGGCTCCTGCGGACCAATCAGACTGCTGCATTCTGGATCCTATTGTTCTAGGACCAATCAGACTGCTGCATTCTGAATCCTATTGTTCCAGGGCCAGTCAGACTGCTTCATTCTGGATCTTATTGTTCTAGGACCAATCAGACTGCTGCAATTTGGATCCTATTCAACTCAATTAATGACAGTATTTTTTTTTCATTACAAGAAAACATTGTTGACAATGCAGGTCTTTGCAAGACTGTAATCTTAATAATAATACACAACACTACCAAACTACACAACACTATAAACTACTGCTTCATTCAGTCCAGAATGTTTCTCCAAATCTCTTTGCAGAAGTCAAAAGGCATTATATATTAATTGGCATCTTCTGTATACATGCACAATTAACATATAGAACATTTAGACCTATAAACGTTGCCACTGATTTTCAGGCATAAACTTACGCAGGGGACCTTTCGCCTCTCCCATTCGGAATGAAAGGAACCTCGGTATGCTCAAGTCATGGCCTGCCATTTCGTCCTGCATGGTGAATCTTTGCCCTCAAACGCAGAAGCGCCACATGTGCAACACATATCTTCCTTCCTTCCTTCCTTCCTTCCTTCCTTCCTTCCTTCCTTCCCTCCCTCCCTCCCTCCCTCCCTCCCTCCCTCCCTCAAACTCATGTTCACAGACCCCTCTCAAAACCTCTTCTGGCAGTATTCTAGAGCCACAGAGCACACAGCCTGCAGTTGTCTTAAGCTTCTGTGCATTGATCTCTCCTACTGCCCTCCCCACCACACTCTGAGCCTCCAGCGGCATCTCAGTGGCGGGAGAACAAAGGGAAGGTGCCTGGCAACTGGCCAAACTTCTGTGCCCAAGAAGGGGTTTTTATTTCCCATGCCTGGTGTTATAAGAAAAACACCTCTTAATTCCCTTATGGGGTACCCAAGAGCCCATATAGAGTCCTTATGTAGGTTCTCTATCGGTAGGAGAAAATAACAGAGGCCAACCAGAGAATATTGAGAAGCAAAGCAGCTAGTAAGCCTGATCTTAGCAGGGACGCGGGTGGCGCTGTGGTCTAAAGCACAGAGCCTAGGGCTTGCCGATCAGAAGGTCTGCGGTTCGAATCCCTGCGACGGGGTGAGCTCCCGTTGCTCAGTCCCTGCTCCTGCCAACCTAGCAGTTCGAAAGCACATCAAGTGCAAGTAGATAAATAGGTACCGCTCCGGCAGGAAGGTAAACAGCATTTCTGTGCGCTGCTCTAGTTCGCCAGAAGCAGCTTAGTCATGCTGGCCACATGACCCGGAAGCTCCCTCGGCCAATAAAGCAAGATGAGCGCCGCAACCCCAGAGTAGGTCACGACTGGACCTAATGGTCAGGGGTCCCTTTACCTTTACCTTTAAGACTGATCTTTATCAAACTGTTGCAACAGGGTCCCCATTCCCCACATGCAGGAGGAAGGAGGAACCCAGAGTGCAAGCTTGGAGTGCAAGCTCTTATATAGACTTTTGAAATTGCCCACCCTGGAGCCCAAGACCACCCACCCAAAACATCATACATACATCACAGAAGGAGGCGGTCAACAGCAGAGGAGGCGGTCTACAGCAGAAATCCTGTTTGCCAGGGTACCTGATAATGGTCGCTGGTTGCATTACCTGGGCAGCCTGGCCATTCTTTTGTGATGGTAAATACTCAGTTCCTGAATCCAGGTCACAGGCTCACCCTATTCATACACAGATGCGCCCTTAAGACAGGATTTGTGAGCAAAGAGACAATGGGGAGGTTTCCCCATTTCCTCAGAGAAACATTTGAGGTCAATTTGGGAGAGTCAAAATGGTTTCAGGGCTATTTTCCTGTATTGTTTCAGACATGTGGTTTATATATTTACGTATGTGTTTGCCTGGTGCATTTATGAACATTTATTTTATATTTTAGACCTTCTAATTTTCATAACACCTGGCATCATAGGATGCCCGGTGAGAGGGTTTGCCCAAAACAGCCTCATGGGCTCAACAGAGAGACTATGGTGGCCGCCACTATACTAAAGGTAAAGGGACCCCTGACCATTAGGTCCATTCGCAGACAACTCTGGGGTTGCGGCGCTCATCTCGCTTTATTGGCCGAGGGAACCAGCTTCTGGCTCATGTGGCCAGCTTGACTAAGCCGCTTCTGGAGAACCAGAGCAGCGCACGGAAACGCCGTTTACCTTCCCTCCGGAGTGGTACCTATTTATCTACTTGCACTTTGACGTGCTTTTGAACTGCTAGGTTGGCAGGAGCAGGGACCGAGCAACAGGAGCTCACCCCGTCGTGGGGATTCGAACTGCCGACCTTCTGATCGGCAAGCCCAAAAGGCTCTGTGGTTTAACCCACAGCGCCACCCGCATCCCTCTTGCCACTATACCAAAGACATGCTAAGCATTATATTTTTTAATGCCCTTTTGTTTTTGCGTGTGCCACCTAACCCCAGTTCTTTCCCTCCTGCTTTAGTATTATTGCTGCAAGAAGGATGACACTGATGAAGAGGAAGAGGAGGAAGAGGAGGAGGAGGAGCAGGAGGAGACTGACCTTCCTTCACACTCGCACTATGCCATGTGCAACGCTTGCAACTCTCGCATCATGGACGGGCAGGGCAACTCCTCTTTTCCTCCCCATGAGATTAACAAGCCAGGCAATCGGAACCATTGCCCGACCTGCTCCCCCTATGGCTCCCCCTTTTACATACGGACCGCTGACCTGGTGCGTAATGGGGGCGAGAGGATCACCTACATGCCTACATGCTGCAAAGAAATGGGGCTGCCCCTCAAAATGGCTGGCCTCCAGAGTTTCCCGGTGACCCATCACCATTGCATCATACATGAGACCTTTCCCAACTCGAGGGCTTTCAGTACAGAAGTCTGATCACAATCGGTTACGGCCGCAGGGTGCTTCGGTTTGATCCCCTTGGGGCAGTGGGGATTGCTACGGAAACCTTTCAACAAAAACGGAACGTGCATCCAAGACCCAACATTGTTCCTGATCATCGCAGCAAGGCTCTTCTTATTAAGAGGGAAAGTGGTGACATTGCGCCCAAGACATTGAACTTGGCGGTTTCTGAACCTGCAAACAGTGTTGGGTCCACTGAAGGGTCTTGTCTAAGGAGGGCTATGTACAGTACAAACTAACTTGTATTTAAACACTCTTGCAGGTTCACCCTGACCCCCACAAACATATTTGGTGTCTACCTGTAGAAAACCCTATTTGTCTGTCTCTCTCTCTCTCTCCAAAGCAATAGCCACTGGTCTCCCTTGACAGGTAATATGAGTGCATACTAAATCAGCCAACACACCATTTATTGTACACTGTCCTACCCAGTAATGATGGTGGCATTAGCGATAAGGATGGCAAAATCCTTGCTAAACTCACTTCCAGTGCTCCTGTTCATTGGAAGTGGAGAGGAGGAAAACAAATAAATGGAATTAATATCCTTGTAATATAATAGTTACAAACGGAATGCTATTCTCTGTACTAGAATGTAAAAATAGGTGAACCATTCTCTGCTTATTACACAAACACACACACACACACACACAAGCACGTAATATGCAAAAGATAAAGGAAAGGAACTGGGAGATTGGAAAGTGGTGCAATTACTAGCATTCTGCATTTGGGTGGCTTTTCTATTGCAAAAAAAAGAGACTCTGTTCTCTCAATTTCCTTAACTCTCACAGGCTTTCATAGACATGATGACTTCTGACATCCACAAACTGCACCACTGAGGAGTTAGTGGCCTCTCGTCCACCTCCATTTCCCTAGTATTCAGAGCCCATGTTTAGGGCAACCTCCTGATACACCTTTGATGAAACTGCAAAATATAATATTTTTTTATAAGTAAGTCCTGATATGGAATGTGGAGGATGACTACAAACCATGTTTCACAAGGCTAAGAAGGGCCACGGGTGAAGTGAGTGTTGAAAGCTAAGGCCAAGCTTGAGAGCTTCATGAAATTTGCAAGACAATATCATGCGCCTCTTTAAAAAGAACTCTGGACCTGTGGAAGGATTTGTACTGGGTTGCGTTATGGATTTGTTTCTCTTACAATGTTTGCAATTTCACCCTTTGTTATTTGTCAAGTGTTGTTTCTGTATTTGAATTACTAATGGCTCGATCCACCCGGGAGGGTCTTTCAGGGTCCTCCGTCACCAGCTTTGCATGGAAGGTGTCTCAATTTGCCAGTTTTTCCAGCTGTTTGGACCCTGCCCAGCTGAATAAGCACAATGGTCCGCTGCCCTTGAGCGCTTAAATGTTGGCTCTCATCATTTATAGCACATTGAAAGCACAAGGTTTTGCCTAAAGGATCCTGGGAACTATAGCTTACCCCTCACAGAGCCACAATCCCCAGCACCCTTAACAAGCTACAGTTTCCAGGATTCTCAGGCAGAAATGATGCACTTTCAGTGTATAGTGTGTAAGTGAGATGGGCATGATTTGGAATCTGGATGGTAGCACCTCACCCTGATAACCACGGCTCCACTGGTGATAAAATAGTTTCTAGATGGTCACTTCAGATTGCATATACAGTGGTGCCTCGCAAGACGAATGCCTCGCAAGAAGAAAAACTTGCTAGACGAAAGGGTTTTGCGTTTTTGGAGTCGTTCCGCAAGACGAATTTCCCTATGGGCTTGCTTCGCAAGACGAAACGTCTTGCGAGTTCTTGCGAGTTTGTTTCCTTTTTCTTAAAGCCGCTAAGCCGCTAAGCCATTAATAGCCGCTAAGCCGTTAATAGCCGCTAAGCCGCTAAGCCACTAATAGTCGCTAAGCCGCTAAGCCGCTAATAGCCGTGCTTCGCAAGACGAAAAAACCGCAAGACGAAGAGACTCACGGAACGGATTAATTTCGTCTTGCGAGGCACCACTGTAGACCTAGCATGTCAGCGAGAAGCTTTCGTTCCAAGCAAACGCTTTCTCATGCAAAAACTCCTCGCATACAGAAAACAAGCATGTTAGGGAAGGGGGAGGAGAACAGCACACACATTGCAACCACAAGGTCCCGGGTTCAATGCCTGTCATCTCCAGATAGGGCTGGAAAAGTCTCCTGTCTAAAACCCTGGAGAACAGCTCCCATTCAGTAGAGGCAATGCTGGACTTTTCAGGATCTGACACAGATGGACCAATGAGTTGAGTTAGGATAAGATAGCTTTCTGAGTTCCTAACCAGAAGACTAGGTTTTCTAAAAATCCTTTCCCGTGTAAGAAGTCCCTGCCCACGGAAAATTAGTTCTGTAATGTAAGAATATTTTTGGAACAGTCATACCACCGCCTACTTGCATACTGAAGCGGCAACGATTCTAACACCCAATGAGCTCTTTTTAGAGTTTCTACACAAGTGGGAGTTCTGATGTATAAAACTGGCGGCTTCCATATGTGGGAGAAGTCTCTTGGACTTCTATATGCAAATATGCCCAAACAAGGCTTGGTCGGTGAAACATTAACATTGGCAGCATAGTAGGAAAGGGGATCCAGGTGGCTCTGTGGGTTATACCACAGAGCCTAGGACTTGCTGATCAAAAAAAAAAAAGGGCGTTTCCGTGCGCTGCTCTGGTTCACCAGAAGCGGCTTAGTCATGCTGGCCACATGACCCGGAAGCTGTACGCCGGCTCCCTCGGCCAATAAATGAGATGAGCGCGCAACCCCAGAGTCGGCCATGACTGGACCTAATGGTCAGGGGTCCCTTTACCTTTACCTAGGTAACTGGAAAGACTGAAGCGAGTGTGAGAGTGAGAGATTGGGCTGGAGGCATGGATGGATGGATGGACTCCTTCACCACTGTTGCGTTCCCAGTCATACTGGGTGTGTTGTGCTGGCCACATATCCCCTCCTTCAGCCCCTAGAATAGTGGTCCCCAGTTAGCTAAGTACTGCAAACCCTCTGCTTTACAAAAGGCAAGCTACAGACCCCCTACTTTTGAAAGGTTTTCTCTCTCTATGGTGGTTTTCATTATGTGAGTGGTGCTACGGATCCCCTGGGTGGGTTACATGGACCCCCTGAGATGTGCGGACCACAAATTGGGAACCACTGCCCTAGGGGCTTCCCACAATCTCTTGCTCAAGGATGCATTTGTCAAAGCAAGGCAGTTTTCTGGACTTGTCTGGAGTTCAGGGGTGCGAGAAGAGGCACCCAGCAAAGACCTCACCTGTCTTAATTTCTCAGAGGCATATTAACATATGCAAATGCCATGTGAAAAAATTGTGCCCTGGGCCTTGTTTGGGGCCCCTTTAAGTACCTACTGACACCTCTGCACATACTGTACTCCAGGCATAGGCAAACTTGGCCCTCCAGATGTTTGGGACTACAATTCCTACCATCCCTGACCACTGGTCCTGTTAGCTAGGGATGATGGGAATTGTAGTCCCAAACATCTGGAGGGCCGGAGTTTGCCTATGCCTGCTGTACTCGTAGCAAGCTCACGGGTGCGGGGGGGAGGTGTTTAAATTTTTGAGAGACTTGAAGCAAGAATTACATAACATTTACAACCTGGTTACACAGAGTTGCTCGTCTGGAGTACCTGGTGTGGAGTGAGAGCAACCATTACACCCAGAAGTCAGTCCCATTGCCTCAGCTGGGATTTACTATCAGGAAATGTGCACGGGATTGCAGCCTCATTCTGCTTTATCAAAACATGCCAAAATCTTTTGGCACTTGCAAGACATTGGGGTCCTGAGCTTTGAGCCTGTTTCATCAGATCCCTGCAGAGGTCTAGAATGGGTTGCAGTGGGCGGCGGGGGTGTGTGTGTAGCAAATGCGCAAACAAGAGCCTCAAATGTACATTTAGAGTGACAGGTGATCTGTCCAAAAACAACCTGCTAATTTTGCAAATCCACCCAACTTGGTTATGTACAGCTTTGTGAGCTGTCAACAGTTCTTGGAACCTGCAAACCGTCTGAGGACTCACTGAACTTCCTCTGTGGAGAGTTTTTTTACACACACACACACTCTTTCCACACTGAATATTTCCTTGCTGGGAAAATAGGCACAATCCACCAAATGTTAGTCATGACTAACACCCAGAAAAATGAGGTGGTTAACTGGGCCATGCTGCCAATCTGCATTGGAAGGATGCAATTTTAAAATGTCCCTGTTTTGTTTTGTTTTAAACCTGCACTCCAGGAGAAAACTAACCTGGCAAAGAGATAGGCTTTATCTTAGCTAGTTCTACCACCTCCTCCTGACTTATACTGAATGTATAGCTCCTGCTAAATTCCAGTGAAAGCGACACAATGGGACTGACGGAAATCCATTATATACATCGCACTACATGAAAATGAAGACCGACCCACACATAAAAATGGCTTCCAATTGGTTTCTGGGTACGATTCAAAGTCCTCAAACTGACCTATTTGCCCCAAGCCAGCCTTTGTCAACCTGGTGCTGCCCAGATGTTCTGGACTACAAGTCCCATTAGCTCTAGCCAGCATGGCTGATAGGAGTTGCTATTCAAAACATCTGGAGGGCATTAGGTTTGCTAAGGCTGCCTTAAACAGTCTGGGAGGAGGGCTCACCTTCTCCCATGTGATCCTGCCAATTACATCATTATTGGAGACCTGCTTTGGATGTCCTCACCACCAGAGGTTGGGTGAGGAGCAAGCAGGGACAAGGCCTTCTCATCTCCTCGAAATGTCCTCTTGGCATCCACTCTCCTTTTTCAGTGCCAAGTAAAAGGCGAATAAGACGACTTTTCTTAAATCACCTTTGCCGCTGTTACTCTGACAGCTTTGTCTGATACTTCATTCCTCAATGGTTGCATTGCTATTATTTTATTTTGTCAGCTTCCTTGAGAAATGTTTTAAATATCTAAATAAGAATCCTCCTTTCATGGTGCACATAAAGGAGAAATTTTTTAGCTTAGCCGTTTCCCTGGTGTGCTAAATTAGCGCATGGTGGGAAGTTCTTGGTTTTTTGAACTAAAATCAGGACAAAACAAGACACACATCCTTCCATTGGTAGCAGGATATGGTACAGTTCACACCCCTCCTACCTCCTGCTGAGTAGTCACATTGCGGTGCCATCAGAATTGCAGCAGCCATCAAGGTACCAAAGGACTGGCATTGCAAGGACAGGAGCTGCAGTTTGGGTTCCCGCCACGCGGTCCAAGCCTTCTCACATTACTAAAAGGAGTGTAGCTGCACAGACTCATCTGCCTCTGTTGTAACATGGATACAGACATTGCTGGACTACAACCCCGTCAAAACAAATTCAGTACCTTGCTACGCAAATACAGTTATCACAATACACAAAACACAACAAGCTGAATAATAATTACTGTGAACATTTTATTATTTCCTAATGTAAAGGTCTAGCCCAGGATATGCAACATATACAGTTCATATATATATGGTATATGTTGTTGTTGTTTAGTCATTTGGTTGTGTCTGACTCTTCGTGACCCCCTGGACCAGAGCACGCCAGGCACTTCTGTCTTCCACTGCCTCCCGCAGTTTGGTCAAACTCATGCTGGTAGCTTCGAGAACACTGTCCCACCATCTCGTCCTCTGTCGTCCCCTTCTCCTTGTGCCCTCCATCTTTCCCAACATCAGGGTCTTTTCCAGGGAGTCTTCTCTTCTCATGAGGTGGCCAAAGTATTGGAGCCTCAGCTTCAGGATCTGTCCTCCCAGTGAGCACTCGGGGCTGATTTCCTTAAGAATGGAGAGGTTTGATCTTCTTGCAGTCCATGGGACTCTCAAGAGTCTCCTCCAGCACCGTAATTCAAAAGCATCAATTCTTCGGCGATCAGCCTCCTTTATGGTCCAGCTCTTATTTCCTTACATCTTTTCTTATTGTTTCTTCTTGCGAGTTCCTGTATAACACGATCCTTAGGTGAAAACAGAAAAGTCCTCAAGGTAACGAGAACAACACAGCTGATGTAGGCTGCTGGCACAAGCTGACTGGTGCAGCTACAAACAATAAGAAAGCCTCAGGATTGTGTTATACAGGAACTCACAAGAAGAAACAATGAGAAAAGAAGAAATGAATTATCATAGGTTATATACCATATATATGAACTGTATACATTGCACATACTGGGCTAGACCCTTACGTTAGGAAATAATCAATAAAATGTTCACAGTTATTATTATTCAGCCTGTTGCGCTTTGTGTATTGTTGACTACAACTCCCATCATCCCTGACCACTGGCCATGCAGCTGGGGCTCATGGGAGCTGAAGTCCAATAACATCTGGGGGGGCGCCATGTTGGCTACCCCGATGCAGCATGTGGATCACATGGCTACCCAGCATAATGGGAGAAATGGCTGTTAGATAACACATTTCTCACTCAAAGTTCATTGCTTTCAGCAGTATTTAGTGACAACTAATTTCATCTGGGTTGCATCCAATAAAGTTTTCTACTAGTCCTAGGTAGAGAACTGTGGTCAGCGGTTCTTAACAAGTGTACTAGTGGACTAGATGCATGCAGAATTTATTTTGGTCCCCTGGTTACCGGTTTCTACTCAAGCGAGTATTTCTGTGGTAATATCGCTCCTGTTTGACCTACATGCCTTAATTTAAATCCTATTTGCAAGGTTTAAGAAAGTTGTCCTGATGGAGAAGGGAAATTTGTGTGCAGTTCTGGGTGGGAATATTCATCATGCTGCTCACCTGATCTCCACCGCAAATAGCCGAGGTATTGGGTGGTGGTGCACATTTTATTTTTATCTTTATTTATTCCAGC
The DNA here is from genome assembly GCF_964106645.2 of Podarcis pityusensis. Lineage (NCBI taxonomy): Eukaryota > Metazoa > Chordata > Lepidosauria > Squamata > Lacertidae > Podarcis > Podarcis pityusensis. Next base: position 92,774,542 of record NC_138030.1, on the reverse strand, counting down.
TATGTATAAACTGCTTGATCACCCAAGCTTCTAAGTGGTTTTCGTCTAGGGCCGCTCACTGCACACAGCAAAGTGCAAACAGGACTGGATTGAGGAGGTTCATGCAGGAACATCAGCCCATTGCAATAAATATACCGTAGTTTGAGAACAAACTACATTTTTCTTGGAGCATGGTTTAATGAGGCTTAAAACTACTGCCAGGTATTTAAAGATAGGTTCAAACCAAGGCCAAATTGCAACTCGGCCATTGTGACCCCCAACGTCTAGAATTAAAACGAGCCGATATTATGCTAGCCCAAACCCTGTCATAATTTTTGTAGAGAGAAATGATTATTTCGGTGCTGAGTGGCCTTTTGCAGACACATCCCCACCTTGAATTAAAAACGTTCCTTCAAAATCTTGGCAGAACAAAATCCCAGTAGTGTCTCCGCTGTATTTGCCATCCTCCCCAATGGAAGTGGGCCCGCTGGGGGCGGGGGGAGGAGGCGGATAGCCCAATATGCACTGCTCCTTGCCTTGTGCTGCCACCCAAACTCCCGAATCCAAACTTGGAGTGTTGACATTCTGCACTGCACATCTCTCCTGGGTGCATCAAAGGTGCTGACCCTGAAAACCTGTTCCCTCCTTGGCACACAGGTAAAACATGGGTGTGTCCTCTTTTCCAAGCCACAGGTGAGGGTTTTTTTTTTTTTGCTCAAGGTGCTGATTCCTCCCCCAATCTTCTCCCCTCCCTTCTTCACTGAAGAAAACTACCAACCGTAACCTTTTGCACGGCTTCCGTAGCACGCAGAGGAGAGGCGGGGCAAACAGTATCAATACAAGAAAGTATGACTGAAAGGAGAAATAAAAAAAATCCTTCCAGTAGCACCTTTAAGACCAACTAAGTTAGTTCTTGGTATGAGCTTTCGTGTGCAAGCACACTTCTGAAGAAGATTGGGGGAGGAATCAGCACCTTGAGCAAAAAAAAAAAAGTGTGCTTGCACACGAAAGCTCATACCAAGAACTAACTTAGTTGGTCTTAAAGGTGCTACTGGAAGGATTTTTTTTATTTTGACTATGGCAGACCAACACGGCTACCTATCTGTAACTGAAAGGAGAAGGTCGCGATCCGTTGTTTTTGTACTTCAGAACTGCTGTTTGTCTTCAACGTGTTTCCTTTGTTGCTCAGCAATGGAGCCAGGTTAGAAGTTAAAATGGAAAAAAAATAATAGAGACTTTGAAATACTAAAGTAGACGTCTGGTGTCTTCCATTACGTTTATCCATTTGTCCATTGCTGGATCAAAACCTGCGGCTTGTGGCTGGGACCCCTGGTGATGTACAAAGGGTGGACCTTCCAGTGGCCAAGCTCCACTCAACCGTCATGGCTTTTCTCAACGAATCTTGGGAACTGGAATTTATTAAGGGTACTGAGAGTTGTACCTCATCAAGCTACAGTGTTCAGAGTGGTTTAACTACCATTCCCTCTTAGCAGGGAACTCTGGGAACTGGAGCTCAGCGAGGGGAACGGGGGTCTCCTAACAACTCTCAGCACCCTTAACAAACTGCGGTGCCCACGATTCTTTGGGGGAAGCCAAGACTGCTCAAAGTGGTATGATACTGCTTTAAACATATAGTGCAGATGGAGCCAGACTCAGATGCGTTCTTCAGGGTGCCCTGTCAGCTCATCTGAAAGCCAAACCAGCTCCACCAGACTGTAAAACCCTAGCCCCCGAGCCTGTCCTTCAGTTTAAGTAACTCGTCTCATAGGAGAGAATGTGGCACTACCTTCATATTCTCAAAATGAAAGGAAGTATACAAATTCTCAGTGACAATCTACCAGTCTAAGCTCCCCCACCATTCTGTCCTGCTCCAACCTTAGGAATTCAGCCTCCTGTTGGTGTCTTCTGCTGCTGGCTCTTCTAGGTCTTTGTTTCCTATTTTTAAACTGGAAGTGTGCCACTCTGGCCCTCGGGGTGGGCAGACAACTTCCCCCTGGAACTGGAATCCTCACCATTTGTGGCCCTGACATCTACCTGGGGCTGTGGGTCCTCAGGTATCAGAGTCCTCTTCAGCCACAGAAGGGAAACTTAAGTGTGCAGCATCAACCGCTTTGAGTGTGAACCCTTTGGATAGGCTAGACTTGGTGTAAATACTAAGGGCCTGGCCTCTTCTTGCCTGAGTCAACAGAACCATACTTTTGACCAGGTCTACTTCAATTGCTGGATGCGGGTGGCGCTGTGGGTTAAACCACTGAGCTTAGGGCTTGCCGATCAGAAGGTCGGCAGTTCGAATCCCCGTGATGGGGTGAGCTCCCGTTGCTCGGTCCCTGCTCCTGCCAACCTAGCAGTTCCGAAAGCACGTCAAAGTGCAAGTAGATAAATAGGTACTGCTCCGGCGGGAAGGTAAACAGCGTTTCCGTGCGCTGCTCTGGTTCGCCAGAAGCGGCTTAGTCATGCATCTTAAACAGGTAGTGCAGACATGGGCACGTCAAGCTGTGTTGGAGAAAGCAAGTATGGCCTTCTCACCTGAGGTTTCCACAAGATCGTCAACTATGTCCTTATCGTCTTACTCCCCTTTGTACAAATTCCCACAAATCTTTCACAGGAATGATGGCTAGTGGTAACTGAAAGGGAGGATGCACAGCCTCCGGTCTGTGGGGTTGGGATGAAACAATGCTTGCAAAAAAGTGATGCATTTCTGTAGGGGATCCTTCCAAGTAATATTTTCCAAGAGGCCTCAAAGAGGGATATTAAGCTGCTTGTAGATGCCCTGCGTTCTCCCAATGACCTCTCCCAAGGTCACAGCTTCATCCTTGGAAGAGCCCATCTCAAAAGGCTCATCCTTATCAAGAAGCGTGGTTGTGCATGTCTTGTGTCTACCTTTGGTGCAAGATATGTCCCCATCATTCCAGGCCAAAATCCCACCCAGCAATTTCACAGAAACATTGGAGAGCTTCCCTCAGATTCCCAAGTCAGCCACCTCCCCATTCCTGCTGCTTCTTGCCACAGACATGCAACTTCCATTGCACGGGCCCTTTCCATCTACCACAAGTCTCCTCACATTGTGAAAGCACAAATGTGTTGTTTCCCTCTCTCTCTTTATTGTAAAGTGATTTTAAAAAAGATTTTGTAGATTAATCACAGACAACCTGCTATATCTATAGGATGGAACATTCAAAGCATCCCCCTTCTCTCTCTCCCCTTTTGTTTATTCATGCTGTGACATAACTTTCCTCTGCACATGAGATTCCTGTGTACCAAGTTCTAAGACTGACGCTGGGCAGAAAACTTGATGCACCCTAACCAAAGAATGTTTTTGAGCAATGTGCGGCTTGTCCTGCCCTGTATGAGTTGCGCCTCTCGCCCCCATGAATTCCCAACTGCCATGTGCAACACCAGAGGCATTGTATGGGTGGTATAGATGGATATTACGCAGCTCGCAAAAAGACTGGGCTGTGCAGAATTGCTGCACTGGCACCCCTCCGAAAAACTCAGAGAGCACACGCTCCCATTTTCCTTTCGGATTCATGAACTCTCCAGGTGGCCTTCAGCAAAGAACAAATTCATGAAGGAAAGTTCTATCGGGTGGTACTAGCTACAACAGCTAAATTAAATGTCTCTGGAGACCCAGAGCAACAGCAAGAGGAAGCCATCACGTCCGGTTGGTGAGCTTCCCAAAAGGAATCTGTTGCCCAATGTGAGAAGTAGAATGCTGGACTAGCTGGACTTTTTGGTTTGATCCAGCAGGGCTGTTCTTTACATTTGAATGACTGCAAAATGCTCCTTACAATCTGATGCACTACATAAATGCAAAGGCCTGGATTCACCTAGATGCCAATATCAGCAGGGGACCGCCTACAGGCTAAAGGAGCGGGAAGGGGTGGCAGTTTATTAAGCCCCAGGTGTTCCACAATATGGGGGAGGTCAAGGATTTTAGCATTTCACGTAGCATGATAAAGTACCTGCGAGGGGCACTCTGAAGTCTGATAGTTACATGTTGGCACTGTGGTATCTAGAGACCTGATGTCTTTTTTTGAAAGGCTGTGTAAACAGGGTCCTTTTGACTGCTACATGAAAAAAATACTTGCTAGCTGGCTAGTTGTTGTTGCAAGTCAGGAACCATGGCTTCCGGTCTAGAATGCAGATTTCAGTAAAGTCTTCTGGTGCCTAAGGACATTTTGCTCCTTGTTCTGGGCAGGGAAGTTGCAACAGCCAGATGTGGAATCAGGGCGACTTGCTCCTACAAGATCTACAGCAAGCCTTCCTGTAGTACCAGTGTGAGCAGAGCTTCACTTTTAGGACCAGCACACAGTTAGCTGTTGTTTTGTCTTCACAGTCTTCATCTAAAGAGTGGAAATAGGACAACAGGCGTCAGTAAGAGAGTTGCTTGATCCCTCCCTGGCCATCCCACAGGGACTGGGCTAATTTATTTCCAATATGTGGCTGACTTCAAATTTATATGGGGACCGTGGTCTTCCTTATCTCTGCAGTTCTTGGCCAACATGTACCCTTTATTCCTTTCTTTTCACTAGTTTTCGTTCGTCCTCCTCTTCCTCCTCCAATCCTTTCCTCTGGCCTTTCCTTCTGCTCATTTGTCAAGACCACCGTTCCACAAATCCTGCCATCCTGGACCCAATGTTTCACCACTGCCCCATTCTTTTCCATGCACCTGCCTACCCTGTCTCTCTCTCTGAGAGCTAAACCGGTCCTCCAATGGCAACCACAGACCCTCCTGCTTGCATCACCCTTCTGTGACATCACAGCCGGTCAGCCAATCGTTAGGAGAGCCAGTCAACGTTGCCGTTCTGCTTCTCTGCCTCACAATCCCCACGTGTATTACAAAGCAAAAATAGCTGTGACCCTTCTCTTCTCTCTCAAGACTAAGCCCGCAAGGAAATTGTCCCCCTTACCTGGGGCATCTGTGGGACACAACTGGAGCTGGCATGTCTGCTTGGCTTCAGGCTTGGAAGCTGACTCACAGCCTTGCCCCAGGACTTCTCCTTGGTAACATTTCACCTCACGAAAACGCAGGCCTGTGCCACAAGTCTTGCTGCACTACGGGAGGCAGAGGGGGGGCGGGGGGGGTTAAAAATCAAGATAACTAAATGTTCCCCAGTGGTGGGAAAGGGGGTGTCAGGGAACTGACATCGGAGCTAGAGGTGGAGGGGAGGCTCTCTAATGATGCTGGAGAAGGGCCCAGCAGGGAGAGAGGCAGCTCAGCAGATGGGGAAGCAATTCAGTGCAACACCAGGAATAAGGAGGGGCAGATGGGGGAATCGGAGAGAGGGCTCCCAGACTCTTCACCGGACACCAGCGAGGAGAGCACGGGTCCTCCGCTACCCACGCCGTCCCTGCGCAGAAGACTTCCGCGCAGAGAAAGTAGGAGGAGACTGGGCGTCAAACAACTTTTATGTTGGAAGAGGTTTAAGAAACGCCCACTGACGGATTCTGCTAGCGACTGAGGCAGCCACGAATTGAAGGGCTGTCCAGACAGAAAGGTTTAACAAGGCAACATAGCCAGGAGAGGTGGCAACTTACGCACGAGCAACCCCATACCATTATAGGGGGATACAGAGTGCAACGTTCATAGCAACAGAGGCGGCATGTCAAAAGGGATCCCCGGAGGCTGTCCTGAAATGATGGAAAGCTCTTGCCCTAAAGGGACTTGTTCTCTCGGCTGAATTTTGCAGAGCTGGCTTAAGCTGGCAAAGGGCTGTTGTAGCAAAGCAGCACTGTGAAATGTAAATTAATATTTGGAGCAGGGGTTCAGTGTGCACAGAAGCCAGGGTGGTTTGCAAGTGGGCCTGATCAAATCAAATCTGACTGTGGCCCAGGAATGACTCTAGCCCAGGGGTAGGCAACCTAAGGCCCGTGGGCCAGATGCGGCCCAATCACCTTCTGAATCCGGCCCGCGATCGGTCTGGGAATCAGCATGTTTTTACATGAGTAGAATGTGTCCTTTTATTTAAAATGCATCTCTGGGTTATTTGTGGGGCCTGCCCGGTGTTTTTACATGAAACAAATGAAATGCCGTGAAAATCCCTGCTCTTGAGTTTGTTCAAAATCATTTAAGGTTTTTAATTTCTTTATTTCCTTCTGAGGAAACTGATTAGTTCAGTGAAACGAGTTTTGTAGCCGGCATCTCGTTAAGTCTTCCTTTAATTCTGGTTAATTTTTTCCCCTTAAACTTTTTGGTTTTTGTTATTTAGTTTAACTCTATAGTCGATTACTTCTCGTTTCAGGGATTTTCACGACATCTCATTTGTTTTGTGTAATTTCTTGGTTCCGTGACTGTCTTTTTCCCCGCTGGTGTTTTTACATGAGCAGAATGTGTGCTTTTATTTAAAATGCTTCTCTGGGCTATTTGTGGGGCATAGGAATTTGTTCCATTTTAATATATATATATATATAGTCCAGTCCACCACATGGTCTGAGGGACTGTGGACCGGCCCACGGCTGAAAAAGGTTGCTGAGCCCTGATCTAGCCCCCTGCTTAAGGGTGCTCCTTTTGGTGATCTGTCAACGCTGGTGATGAACAGGATGAGGACCCGCACAGGCATGTGTGCTTCCTCATCTACCGAGTGGATGAGACCCATAGTGGGTCCATCAGTTAAGAAGGCAGTTTCTATAGGGCCTGTAGAGGGAAGTGAGGGGCAGAGGGGCTCATCTACCCTCTTTTCGCCCCCATCGTAAGCCCCACCACAGAACTACCCCCCTTCCTCTACCTGGGACCAAGAGGTGGAGAACCACCTGGAGCAGGGTCTCTTGAAGCAAGACGCCTGAACTTCTGGCTTGGGGAGAGCGTCGCAGCGCTTATCGGGGTACTCCTTGTACAGTCCATTTTCCAGCCCCACACACAGCACTGTCCGCATCTTGACGCCTCGGCCACATGTCGCATTGCACTGGAAGGGAGGAAGAGGGGTTTCATTCAGTTGTCAGCATGTTGAATGTTGCATGAGAATCTTGCACGGGGTTATGCTGGGCAGTTGCTCCATGAAATCGCCCATCAAGCTTCTGACTGACGCCAGTTACCAGCTCAAGATGTGCTCTGGCAAAGCAGGTGTTGGAAGGAAGGCAAAGGTACAGTTGCCTCTTTTAAATCTAGCACAGAGCAAAAGTTAACTTTTATTGATTCGAGACTCGATCTATTCCCATTTTCATTATGTCTACCCTTACTGCAACGGTGCAAGTTATTTTATTTTCATTATAAAATTTCCAATCCACTCCGTAAATATTTTCTTAACAATGATTTTTATCAAATCTTCCAAGTTATTACACAACTCCAATCATATATATAAGAGTGCTTTTCATTGCACATTTTCTTTTTGACTTCCCATCCCACCTTTGTTGATGTTTTTGTTTTTATTCCTCCTTAATAGCTGTACCCCACCAAGGACTCAGCTACACTGGCAAAGAAAAAAACACTTTATGTGTGTTGCTTGTGCATGTTAACACTGTGACACCAGATGGCGCTGTGGAGTTTCTTTTTTCCCCAACCCGATTTCTCATGCAAAGTTTGCAAAGCATTTAACCGAAACACTTCTTTGATGTGTCTAGATCCGTTCTCAGTAAACTAGAGGTTCTGTAGTTTTGCTTTCTGTTTTGTTTGCTTTTTTCATAGCTATACCTCTTTCTTCACTAAAAGGAAAAACGGAGCCAGTTATCTCAAGAAACATGAAATATAAACAGCAGTCTCTCTCAGCAAGCCAGTGGGCTCATGGGTAGGGCTGGCTTTGGCGGGGAGGGGGGAGGAGAGAGGATGGCAGAAAGGGAGAAATTAAAGCACATCTAATACATATTTGGACACGGGTGGCACTGTGGGTTAAACCACAGAGCCTAGGACTTGCCGATCAGAAGGTCGGTGGTTCGAATCCCCACGACGGGGTGAGCTCCTGTTGCTCGGTCCCTGCTCCTGCCAACCTAGCAGTTCGAAAGCACATCAAGTGCAAGTAGATAAATAGGTACCGCTCTGGAGGGAAGGTAAACGGTGTTTCCGTGCGCTGCTCTGGTTCGCCAGAAGCGGCTTAGTTATGTTGGCCACATGACCCAGAAGCTGTACGCTGGCTCCCTCGGCCAATAAAGCGAGATGAGTGCCGCAACCCCAGAGTCGGTTATGACTGGACCTAATGGTCAAGGGTCCCTTTCCTTTTTAATACATATTTAAAGCACATGACATCCCTCAAAGAACCCTGGGAACTTTCGTTTCCCCCTCACAGAGATACAATCCCCAGCACCCTTAACAAACCACATTTCCCAGGATTCTTTGGGGGATGTAATGTGCTTAAAATGTGTGTTAGATGTGCTTTAAATTTAAGGTGTGGCTCTGCCCAGAAAGAAATTCAGTTTTTGCTCTGGCGTGCAGCTACCCGCAATAGTTTACTCCCAAAACAATGCAGCCCTGGATAGGTGGGGCAAGCGCCTCACCTTTAGCTTAGAGGCAGGCAGATGGTTAGCAGAAAAGCAGCCTATGAGCAGCGGAGGAACCAGGCCAGCATCAGTAGCTGTACAGTGCCAGAAGGGACAACACTGACTGCAGGTGGACTGAGATCTGTGGTGACCTGCCTTCTGGCCACCTGCAGATGTGGTGGTGGTGCTTGGAGCCAAAGCCATATTGATGCCAGTGAGGTTTCTCCTTAACTATGGAAGCTACCTCAAATCCTGGTTTCAAACCTTGGTTAAGAGGTTGAGGTTGGTGAATTGGGGGCCAGGGAAGAAGTATGCAATCCCATGGCTCCCTGTCTTTGATTGTGCCATCTGATTATAAAAGGGTGGTTTATTTTTAAGGTTGCTATTTCACCCCCTACATCTTGTTTTGTAGTGTGCTGATTTTATGCAAGCTGCCTTGTGTCCTTTTATAGAAATTGGGGGGTGGGGGTTATAAGAGAAACAATGAACCCTCTGCCTTGACACCTCTGATACCCTACAAAGAGAAAGCTCAAGGGAGATCAGAAGCAGAAGGCAAACCTTTTTTGGGTGGTGTTGGCAAGGGCATCCTGTTCGTATGGAGGGCGTGACCAAGCGCGGACTCACCTGGTCCCATTCCTGCTTAACCCAATGCGCAGGGCAGTTCTTATCTCCACAGGGGTAGATTGCTAGAGGCTTGGTGTTGGGGTTGCACAGGGAGTCGGAGATCACCTTCCCCTCCAAATTGCGACATGTGACAAAGCGGCTCATTCGTCCCTCACCACACAAACCTGAGCACTTGGAAAACAAAGAGGCCTTTCAAGGTAACAGCGGCTGAGCATCAGTCTCTAATCAGGAAGGCATTTGGGGCATCTGTAAGACTTTGGACACATTTATGGTACAAGTGTATTCCATGCAGCCACAAGTAATATGGACGGGATGCAGAAACTGCCTTCTTATTTTTTTATATTTTTTTTTAAAGTACCTAACTAAAGTTACCAGATGTCCCCGTTTCCTGGGGACGGTCCCCAGATTTACAAATCAGTCCCCATACAAAATCCATTGAAGTTGAAAAGTATCCCTGGATTAATTGAAAAAAATCTGGTAACCTTAACCTAGACCTCACAATTGCAGAATAATTTCTAAAAATATGCATGCAGGGTCTGATCCAGGTACAGGACTCCCAGGCTAAGAAGATCGTATTACATGAGCACTGTTCCACAGCATTTGATATTTTCATTTACATACAATCATTCAAAATAAGATGGGTTTATGAAGCAATTCTATATCCTCCCACCACGCTGACGAAGAATTCTGCGAAACAGTAGTCAATATTCGGAATCACTGTTCAGTGTTGGACATCATATTTGCTAAATACACAAAGCTTCACAGCTTGTCTTTCATCGTAGAAAGTCTGGTACCTCGCTTCATTTAAAGATTTTCAGTATGGGATCACCCTTTCCGCTCAGGAAAGCGACCTAATATTCCCAAAGTGATTAACATCGCAAACAATTTATGTCAGCTCAGGGTCAACATGCATGCCTTCCTAACAGAGTCGTCTGTCCCGGGCAGCAGAATTTAAGTATGGTTTAAAAAAAAACAAATGGTAACTAATTTATTCACAGTATAGTTTATTGTGGGGAGGGGAAGTTGGGTTGTTGTTGTTTTTTGCATCAGATGTTGAAATAATAACAATATTAAATAATAATAACAAGAACAATTATTATTACTATTTCTATTACTATTATTATTATTATTATTATTATTATTATTATTATTATTTCTACCACACCCAAGATTTCATTTTGTACTGGTTTGAAGGAATTCTATAAAGATTGTCTGTTGCATATGTACATGGTCATCGTGTTGCCTAGACATTGCTGACGAAGCTTCCCAGAAAGACAGTTGTTCTGCTTCTGCCAAACTTGCCCCAAAACGTATACAGAAAAAAGATGAAAGCATACTCTCATTCCAGGGAGGCAGCAAGTCTGATCGGGTACTGAGTTTGTGACACGCTGGGATCCTTTGCTAGCCTATTTTCTTGGTTATGAAAGTATGCAGCAAAGAGACAGGAATTGGTATGAGTCTCCTGCTGCCCACCTCAAAACCCACAGGCTCCACACGGATGACAGACCTGTCACCTCCATGCCCTCTTAATCTGATCCTCTAAGATGGGGAGGGGAGAGGAGGAGAAAATAGAAAGAATGTTCTGTGACTCACCGGCCCCCAGTCAGAGGCAGTCCAATGCCAGTCACAGGGGGGGCCTGAGCATTCCCGCTCACCGACAGGCCTCAATGACTCACTGCACAGATTGGGCTCCACAGAGCAGCGAACCTCTCTCTTCATTGTCCCCGGGCCACCACATCGAGCAGAACACTATAAAGATGGGAACAGGATGATATGGGACAGGGAAAATGAAAAACAGCGTCAAGGATGCAAGCCCCAAGGAGGCAATTATTCTTCTGTGGACAAGCTTGTTCCTTCATAAACAGTATGGGATCACCCTTTCCGCTCAGGAAAGCGACCTAATATTCCCAAAGTGATTAACATCGCAAACAATTTATGTCAGCTCAGGGTCAACATGCATGCCTTCCTAACAGAGTCGTCTGTCCCGGGCAGCAGAATTTAAGTATGGTTTAAAAAAAACAAATGGTAACTAATTTATTCACAGTATAGTTTATTGTGGGGAGGGGAAGTTGGGTTGTTGTTGTTTTTTGCATCAGATGTTGAAATAATAACAATATTAAATAATAATAACAAGAACAATTATTATTACTATTTCTATTACTATTATTATTATTATTATTATTATTTCTACCACACCCATCTAGCTGGGTTTCCCCAGCCACTCTGGGCGGCTTCCAACAGGAGGTTAAATACATTAAAACATCATTCTAGTTACAGGTAGGTAGCTGTGTTGGTCTGCCGTAGTCCAATAAATAAATAAATAAATTCCTTCCAGTAGCATCTTAGAGACCAACTAAGTTTGTTATTGGTATGAGCTTTCGTGTGCATGCACATGTATATCTGAAGAAGTGTGCATGCACACAAAAGCTCATACCAATAACAAACTTACTGATAGTTGGTCTCTAAGGTGCTACATGAAGGGGTTTTTTTATTTTATTAAAACATCAGTCATTAAAAACTTCCCTAAACAGGGTTGCCTTCAGATGTCTTCTAAATGTCAGGTAGTTGTTTATTTCTTTGACATCTGATGGGAAGGTGTTCCACAGGGCAGGCGCCACCACCGAGAAGGCCCTCTGCCTGGTTCCCTGTAACTTCGCTTCTCGCAGTGAGGGAACCGCCAGAAGGCCCTTGGAACAGGACCTCAGCGTCCAGGTTGAATGATGGGGGTGTAGGTGCTCTTTCAGGTATACAGGACCGAGGCCGTTTAGGGCTGTTTAGGGCCAGAACATTTGGGTCTGGCCTTGCTTACATGAACTGGTACCATACTCCCTCCGTTTCATGCACTGAGGCTGAAACTCGTCTTGGAAATGACCCCCTCTGCTGTGGAAAGTTTCACCATTTCCACAAGGAGATTATGCCATGCAAAAATCTTAGCATGTGAAATGTGAGGGTACCACTGGAGTGATAAAGGTAGGGTGTCACTCAGTGCAAGGCGCCAAGGTGGGGTTTGTGTGTGTCCCAACCATTGCAGCCAGTCTCCAGCACTTTGCGCCCATTAGCACTCTGGATCCTCACACGAGACCTTCAGAAATGTGTGTCCTCCAGCCTAGAATTCCAGCCCAAAGGAATCCAGAGAACTGCTAGGTGGGCAGGAGCAGGGACCGAGTAACGGGAGCTCACTCTGTTGCGGGGATTCGAACTGCCAACCTTCTGATCGGCAAGTCCTAGGCTCTGTGGTTTAACCCACAGCGCCACCCACGTCCCTTAAGATGAAGGTAATCAGAGTTAAAACATCACAATTCCCTTCTTTTGCTCCCCAAGTGCCTAAAAAGGACATTTGTCTTTGCGCTTGCAGAGAGGCTCGCTTAGCTATTTCCCCCGGCCCATGCTGTCAACCTTTTTTTGCTGCACTTGCCAAAGAACCACATACCTCAGACCACTCTGACAGCTCCCACTGTGGCCCGCAAGCTTTGTTCTTGCATGATTTCCGCTCCATGGGCCTGGCTAGCCCAGCCGACTCGCACATGTCATCGTAAACAGAGCTGTCAAAGCCCGGAGCCAGCATCTTCCAGCAGCGCACCGTTCGGTACTGATAGCCTTCGCTACAGGTCCTGGAACACTCGCTCCACCGGCTGGTCTCCCACCTCCAGGCAGGCGCCAATGGCGAGAGAGAAGAGAGAGCAACCATGGCTTAGTCTGAGGGAACTTAGAAGGTCAGAGCAGTAGAATTACCCGAGTCAAGAGGGAGAAAACAGAAGAGGCTTCCAAGCTTCCTAACTGCATGAGGCTCTATAACAGGGGTCGGCAAGGCTTACCGGGCATGGGCCGGATCACTCCCGCAGAGATCCTCCGTGGGCCGGACTGGCGCAGCGTGATGCCAGAAATCATGTCTGCACGTCTGCGGTGCTGGAAATCGCTTCTGCGCATGCCCAGACGCTGAAAATCATGCCTGCACAGAAGCAATTTCCAGAGCCACGGAAGAGAGCCCCCGTGCCAAGCTGCGCCAATTTAGCGCAGCACGCGGAGACTCGCAGAGCAGGCAGCTCGGTTCGGGGGCGGCTCAGGGGCTGGTTAACCGGCCCCCATGGGCCGCTTCCGGTCCGTGGGCCTTAGATTGCCAACCCCTGATTTATAACCACACAAGAGTGAAATGCATTTCCCACTAAAAATATCAACTCTACAATTCATTATACAGTGGTACCTCGGGATGTGAACGGGATCCATTCCGGAGCCCCGTTCACATCCTGAATAGAACATAAGATGCGACTGCACATTTGTGCATGCACGGGTCACGTTTTGCCGCTTCTGCGCATGTGCGTGACGTCATTTTCAGCGTCTGTGCATAAGCGAGCGGTGAAACCCGGAAGTAACGTGCTCCGTTACTTCCGGGTTGCCGCGGAGCGTAACTTGAAAACGCTCGACCTGAAGCACATTCAACCCGAGGTATGACTGTATATCATTTCCCAGTAAGCTTTAACCTTACTGCAAGATCAACACATATGATAAAAAGAACCTTCTTTTTACATAATGAATTGAAAAGGATGTTCAAAATAACGTTGTTGTTTTTTAAAAAAAATCCAGAAGCTTTTCTTTTGGGAATTATAGGGACAGAACTACCCAAATTGTATAGAAATTTATTTAGGTAAGCTACCACAGCAGCAAGAATGCTACTCACCCCAAAGTGGAAAGAAGCAGAAGTCCCAGCAAAGGAAGAATGGATACAAAAACTTACGGAATATGCAAAAAACTTACCGGAAGAACAAGAAATCAAGATAACAAACTTTTTATAAAAGAATGTAAATGGTTTATTGAACATTTACATATAAATTTCAAACAGATAAAAGCATTGGCAGGATTATTGCAATAACCTGCAGTTTCATAAAAGTATATATTTAAAGTAGATAATTAAATGAATTTGGATATGCAGAAGATATTTAAAAATAAATTAAAGAACTGCAGAAAGAGGGGGAAGGAAGTCAAGCTTAGAAATTTAAAATTGATTGTAAAACTAATAAAATGTATTAACTTGAAAAGTATAAATATAAATTTTATATATATAAACTCTGCAAGCTTATTTTGGTTTACCAATTAAGTAAGAAACCACAAAGCAGACCCGTTATAATAAGTCCTGCAGTTGTTTATAATTTCCCCAGCATTTTGTAAAGGAAGACAGAAGAACATTACAGTTAACCACCTTCCACCAGCCTCAAACTACAGATTTCATATTCTGGTTCAGGATTAAGATTGCACACGTACAATTCCACCCCAGTCCCGTTCTGGGAACTGGCTCCTTTCACTCACCTAGGCTGGCAGTCTCTGCCTGTGCAAAACTCATGGGTGGGCTCAGGGCGCGTCACGGCGTCACAATACGCTTCTTCCACTTCCACGCCGTCATAGCGGACGCACATGGCGTAGGAGCTGCTGATCCCTGGGTGGACAACCAAAAGTGCTTCTTTTTAGTCCCTGTTTGTTAAATGGCCCCTAGCAGCTTACCTGACAGCTGCTAAGCAGCCTAAGCGACTGATCTTTTCCCACTGCCGCAACCACCACTTTTGCAGATCTCATCTGATGGGAGAAGATGGCCTTGCTTCCACAGGAAGATCCTCATCCGGTCCCCACAATGCCCATCTTTCCAGAGGGACTTTGTAGACCTCTGTTTTCCAGAGTAGATCCAGAAACACGGGAGGGCAAGCTACTCGTGTTTCCCTTCTCATCTCTTCCTTGGAAGACATGAAGGGGCTCTGAGCAGCAGAGCTGGACAGCATCTTAAAGCTGCACAGTTAATGCTGGGATATGAATAAAGAATCAAGGCTGTGCAATGAACAATTATGTGATTAAATTTAATGAGTATCAATTAATTAAAAAATACGGTAGTTTATTGCCCATGTGCACTGTGGCAGGTTAAATGCTCCAGGGCAGCTAGAGAACAAACGTGCTAAAAAGTCAGTCATTGTGCCATATGGATGCACAGAGTGGCTTAGAACGGGGAAGGGATGCAGGTCACGTGTAGGAAGGTCCACGTTCAGCCACCACCAACCCCAGGGACAGGGCAGCAGGGAGGTCCAGCGCCGAGGGCCTTCTGGTGGTTCCCTGACTGCGAGAAACAAAGCTACAGGGAACCAGGCAGAGGGCCTTCTCGGTAGTGGCACCCGCCCTATGGAATGTCCTCCCACCAGATGTCAAAGAGATAAACAACTACCTGATATTTAGAAGACCTCTGAAGGCAGCAGCCCTGTTCAGGGAAGTTTTTAATGTGTGACATTTTGATGTATTTTTAATCCTTGTTGGAAGCTGCCCAGAGTGGCTAGGGAAACGCAGCCAGATGGGCGGGGTACAAATAAGAAATTATTATTATTATTATTATTATTATTATTATTAGGCAGCACTGCCTGTCCATGCAAGCAGCAGTAGACTAAATGGACCAATTGGTTGTGCTAGGAAGGGCTGATGGGAGTTGTAGTCCAAGACAGCTGGAGGGGCACCAACTTGTGAGGGGCTGCTCCATGCAGAATTTGTGGCTGAAGAGTTAAGAATGCAGAGGTGAAGTAAACAGTCAACGGATACCTGAATGAATAGCAGATGCATTGCTGTCAACCTACAATACCAGACTTATTTCTAGAGAAGATCTCTCTGGGTGCTAGGAAACGAGGCACATTTAAGCAGAAGATTGGGTCCCTCGCAAGAATTGCTCTCGAAAACCATCACCTTCGCAGCAAAGCTACCTGACGTGCACGTTGAGCTGCAAGGGGCGTAGGCCGATACCTTCCAGCGATACATGTCAGCCAGGCTGATGTCGTCGTGGCCGAGGGGATTCAGCTCAAAGTCGTTGCTGCAGGGAAAAAGGAGCTTGCATGAACTCACAGGTGGACTGTCTACTCTGGGAAGGAAAGGCCATCCTTTCTGAGGGGACTAGGAAAGGAGCCCAGGTATGAATGCAGTCGTTGCTCCCCCAGAGTCTGGTGAATACCAAATCTGACGCATATCAAAACTCAAGTGCTGGTGGCCTGTCAAGCATGCCATTCTTTAGGCCAGTAATTCCCAAAGCATAGACTCAGACAAATTAGCATGCCACAAGGAAGGCATAAATAGTAATAAGAAGAAGAGTTTGGATTTGCTATCC
Source organism: Podarcis pityusensis (assembly GCF_964106645.2). Lineage (NCBI taxonomy): Eukaryota > Metazoa > Chordata > Lepidosauria > Squamata > Lacertidae > Podarcis > Podarcis pityusensis. Next base: position 92,758,413 of record NC_138030.1, on the reverse strand, counting down.
TGCTTTATCACTACCCTAAGGAGTCTCAAAGCGGCTAACATTCTCCTTTCCCTTCATTCCCCACAACAAACACTCTGTGAGGTGAGTGGGGCTGAGAGACTTCAGAGAAGTGTGACTAGCCCAAGCACTAGCCCTAGCAGCTGCATGTGGGGGAGCGGGGAAGCGAACCCGGTTCACCAGATTACGAGTCCACTGCGTAAGCAAAAGAGGCTGCCCACTGTGCCCCTAGGTGGGTCCCTGCTCTGGCTTTGCGGTCTTCCCATCGGCCTTCACTGTGACCCACAGAACTATCGTTGATGGGTGGGTAGCCCATCTGAATCCTGGGGTTTGGGGTAAGACTGAAGTCAACATGCTGGTGTTTTTTGTCAGCCATTCAGATGGAGAAGCTGAGAGGAAACCATGGTCTCCCACCCTGGCGGAGGTGCTCTGCTGGGAGTTCATATGACACCTATCTTCTGTGGGATGTGAAACACAAGAGCAGTCAAGTACACCATTCCTAGAGTGAACATGTTTACACATGGGGAGGAATGTTTGTCCAGCCAGCAGGTAAACTTCCTGTTTCCTTCTGGGCTGGGACAGACTTCCTCTGCATGTGACTGGAGGTGGGTGTGGCCTCACCTGTGCAGGTAATGACAAAAGCACAAGGCAGGGCAGCCATCTCTCTCTCTTTGACTACATGCATCGAAGAAACAACATCTACTGAGCCAAAGATGCCCTCTTGGCTTCCAGCCAAGAGAGGACAAAGGGACTGTCTTCTTATGAGATAGATTCCAAGTGTATGTTACTTCATTAAGCTAAGTCTGCCTTCTGGGATCTGATTGTGAACAGAATGTGAGTAAACTCTTTTTATACTTTTGTAAAAGACTGTGTCGTCTCTTATATTTTATGAGGGAATAAGGGGAAAATACCAGAACAGTTATTATAGAGGCTTTAGCAAGCCTGAGCAAACGCAGCCCCTGCAAAGCTTAAAATTAAGGGGAATGTTACTCTGCTGAAATTGTGGAACTTGTTAACACAAGTTGGATAAGGATATAATCAGACAATATATCCACTCCTGCATCCCTGAACATTCCCACATCTTCCCCCTAAGAGGACATTTGGTCCTTGGCTCCAGGAAACGTTAGTTTTACTTGCCTTTCAGTCCCAGGAGCCTGAAGAGGTTCTGACAGGAGTTTGCTCCCCAAACCGGCCTGAACGCTGGTGCTGGAACTAGGCTTGGACGGCATCGCCACGGCCGTATCGTTCGCTGCGTCGTCCACCGCATGCGCTTCCGCATTCGCCTCCTCCAGAAAGTTCTTTTTTGCAGGTGGCTTGTGCAGCCCTTCGGACCAGTCGACCAAAGGTTCGCCCCAAAAGCCCACCGTCGAGTTCTTCCTCCCCAGCTTGATCGCTAGGTAATGCAATTCCCTGCAAAAAGCAGCGTTCTGGGGGTCCTGGAGACACAGTTTCCTGAAGAGACGTAGCCTGGACGGCCCCATCCTGCTGGCCTCCTGGAGCTCAGGCCTCGGTGCACCGTGGGGAATCGCTGTGCTGATTGTGAGGTGATTGAGTCTGAGGGCTTAAAGAAAACACAGGATAGCGACCAATCCAGTTTAAGGCATTTGTTCCTCAAGGGACATGGGACAAAACTCATTTCCCCTCTTATGCTCACAAGACAAATCTCCTGGTGTGATTTGGCACGTGGGCAGTGCAATCTAGCATCTGGTAGAAAGTTTAAACAGGACACACTTTCGGTGCTTTAAAAAAAATGAGTTTCCAGCCCTCATAATTTCAGAGTTGTCACAACTACAGAATTTTAACGTTCAGGGTTTAGGGATGATTTCAGATTTTGGCAAGCAGGTGTGTGCGTAGGGTTGCCATGTGTCCTCTTTTTCCAGGACACGTCCTCCTTTTCAAGACACATAAAACAAGTGTCATCCTAGCGATCCATAGTTAAAAGTCAGCAAATGTGTTCCCTCCCTTTTTTTGCTCTTCAAAATGCGGCAACCCTAAATCTCAATGTTTGAATTTCCAAAAAATTTAAATTCTCATAATAGCTATTAGCTATTCTGGCTTTGCACATTGTCCCTTACAGCCCTTCATCAAACCACAATTGTCCCCTTACCACAACACAGCTTATTATTATTATTATTATTATTATTATTATTATTATTAATTGAATTTATATGCCACCCTATACCCAGAGGTCTCGGGGCAGTTCACAGAACAAAATCAAAATATAAAACCACAAAATAAATAATAAAATAAAAACAACACCCAAATAATCCCCCCCCCAAAAAACCCCACATTTTAAAAGGGCGTAGGATGTCAATTGAATCAACCAAAGGCCTGGTTAAAAGGGAATGGTTTTGCCTGGCACCTAAAGGTGTATAACAACAGCGCCAGGCGAACTTCCCTGGGGAGAGCATTCCACAGAGAGGGAGCCACTGCAGAGAAGGCCCCGTTCTCGTGTTGTCCCCCTCCAGACTTCTTGAGGAGGCGGCACATGAAGAAGGGCCTCAAAAGATGATCTCAGGGTCCAGGTAGGTTGATATGGAAACCAAGCAAACCCACAACGATTATTTACTTCCTCCCCATCCCCCGCAGAAGGCTCGGGATATATGGGACAGGAATAAGGCATTACATAACTAAGAATAGCAATGCAAAAAAGCACAGGTAGGCAGGACTGGGAGGGCATGACTACCCTGCCCCACCCCACCCCACGCTTCATGTGGGGGCAGAAGGAATCCAACACCACAAATATAGTGGCAAGAAAATATACCAACCCAGATCTGTTTCTATCTTTTCGTCATCACCTGCTCCGTTGGTGTGGTAGACCTGTTGGACTTGGAAACCAAACTTTTCATCCTCTGCCCCATGCTTCCAGCCCCAGTCCTTGCCTTGAGCAGTTGAGTTGAATGGGAAGAAGCCCTGGCTTTTGAAGGCCACCCCTCCGTGCTCCTCCCCCCGTGGGAAAGGTTCCCCGACGTCATCCGGCGCGAGAGATAACCAAGTGGCGTTGAAATCTTGGGAAATGGGCGGGACGGCGTCCTGGCGATTGTGGCTGGGCTCCGGCAAGTGAAGGTACAGCGTTGGCATCTTGATGGCGGGGGGAACGGTTTGAAGAGCCGGAGACAGCGCCCTGGGCACTGTGTAGTCGTAGGTCACATGGGGGACTTTCCCATTGAAGTTATAGTACTGGGTTCAACAAGGAAAAGGAAAAATCAAAGGGAAATAAAATTAGTCCTTCGGCACTAGCACTTGGGCATAATAATAATAATAATAATAATAATAATAATAATAATAATTCATTATTTATACCCTTCCCATCTGGCTGGGTTTCCCCAGCCACTCTGGGTGACTTCCAACTGAATATTAAAAACAATACAGAGTCAGACATTAAAAACTTCCCTAAACAGGGCCGCCTTCAGTTGTCTTTTAAAAGTAAAATAGTTGTTTATTGCCTTGACATCTGCTTGGAGGGCGTTCCACAGGGCAGGCGCCACTACCGAGAAGGCCCTCAGCCTGGTTCCCTGTAGCCTCACTTCTCGCAGCGAGGGAACCGCCAGAAGGCCCTCGGAGCTGGGCCTCAGTGTCCGGGCTGGAAGATGGGGATGGAGACGCTCCTTCAGGTATACTGGGCGGAGGCCATTTAGGGATTTAAAGGTCAACACCAACACTTTTAATTGTGCTCGGAAATGTACTGGGAACCAATGAAGCTCTTTCAGGACCGGTGTTATATGGTCTCGGCGGCCACCAATCTAGCTGATTCAGTCCACATGAAGGTAATGTCATGGACCGATGGGATATAGAGGAATGGTGGGAGAAACTAGCTGGGGAACCACCAAGGGAAGAAGGCTCAGAGCCCAGGGATTGGTGGTGGGACAACAGTGAGTGGTCAGAGGGAGAAGACTCGGAAGATGAGGTATCAGAAGCTGAAGGAGTAACAGGGCTCAGTGAGCAGGAAGAGTCTGTGGCAGACTGTTTCCAGAAGCAGAAGCAGGGGAGCAGGAGGCAGAGATGAGTCAGCCTGGTGAAGAGTCACAAGTCTCTCCCCTTCCTGCTGCAACCGGCTCCCCGCCCCACATTGTCTCACAGAACCAGAAGCGGGCTGAAACGGGCGGAGCAGCAACAAGCTACATACAGGTGCAGTCTCTGATTGCTTGGGAAAAGCCCTGGAGAGGAGGGGACGAGCCCAGGACTTTCAGTCTCAGCAACTGATCTATGGGGCAAAGGTACTCCACCAAGTCTGTGCACATCGTGTTCTTGCTAATAATTCCAACTTGCACAGCGTGATTAACTGCCACCTCGCTCCTGACATCTAATGCGATTTGAGAACTTTGCCTCAACCCACTGTTGCGGATCAGGCCCCCAAGCCCCCTTTAACTTTGCGCTCCCATTCTTGGGGCTCACACAAGGAGCAAGAAAGCAATCTTTTTGTAGCCTCCATCTCTTACCATGGCGTTGAGAGATTGGTTGGTAGGCCCCTGTGCAATAATGTACTCCAGGCCGTCGGCGTGCAGGCTGGAAGGCCGGCGGTATTTGAACACAGTGCCAGCTACTCGGAAGTTCTGTGGGTTGTCGATAGCCGAATTCCCATTGAAGAAGAAGCGCCCAGTTTCATCCGCTAGCGCTAGCAAGGAGACAGAGAGGGGATGAAAGACAAAGGAATCTTCCTTGCAGGTGCTTGCAGGGGCTAGGGCACAAGCCTATTGCATCCTTCTCAGCTGCCCTCCAGCTGCAGGGCACCAGGGTGCTGTGATGTGCCCCCCCAAAAAACTGTGCCCAGGGCGATGGCCCCCTCAGCCCCCCTCCCTCCATGCTATGCCGCTGGATAGAGGCTCTCCCAAGTTTTCAGATCTCAGGACAAGCCCTGAATGTGCTAGAGATTACAAAAAGTGTAACTCAATGGTAGCATTTCGGGGCATGTGCCCTACTACTTTTGTTAAAATATTGTACCAATATTTGTTATATCTGCCATGTGCCCAGGAGTGGGAACCATCAGAGTAGAGGGATTGGGTGTACTCCACAAATGTATCTTAGATTTATTTCCCTCCTCCTTCCCCTAGACATAATCTAGGTTAAATAGGAAAGGGATTTAAAAAACAAAAAGTCAATGCATGCGTTGAGAGAGTTTTATTAAGATGTCCCTCTAACTAAAAACTTGCTTGGTCAGAACCAATTCATTTGTTTAATAGTTCTTGATAAAAGGCACTGTAATTTTAAGGCTTTCCTCTTCTTTGACGCCACTGAAGCTGAAATCAAGGGATAGCATTTACTCTGAATAGATTGGTCAAGAACAAAAAAGTCCTCTCCTGAATGCTCTTTAAGGCTTGCATGCAGTAATTAAGTCAGTTAAGCACTCTCCTTGCTGTGCTGCGGGACAAATTACCCCAGTGGAGGATTTCTGTCCATCGCTTACCTAGGATGTTCTCTGTTTTCCTCCGCTCTATAATGAGGATGTCTGTAGCACCAGCGGGGATGTTGGTGATGAACACATAGCCTAGGAAACAGGAACCAAAGACAAAACAGAAAAGCAAAATCAGGGGAACTGGCATTGCTCCATGAAGCAGTTTCTATGTTTCCACTAGGTCACAGGTGTTAATTTAGTTGAGTGTGTCTGGACCATTGCACACATTGCACAGAGGCAAACCCAGGTTTGCCAAAGACTAGATGCTCAATAAGGCACTGCAACCAGTGACTGAACAGCGGTACCTGTAGAATATACATTTTTCATGCATTCCTTTTTTAGTTGTAGATTTAGTTTAGCTGTATATTTAGACCATCTGAGGTGTATGTCTGCCTCGGCCCAGTATACCTGAAGGAGCGTCTCCACCTCCATTGTTCAGCCCGGATACTGAGGTCCAGCGCCAAGGGCCTTCTGGCGGTTCCCTCACTGCGAGAAGCAAAGTTACAGGGAACCAGGCAGAGGGCCTTCTTGGTAGTGGCGCCCACCCTGTGGAATGCCCTCCCATCAGATGTCAAGGAAATAAACAACTATCTGACTTTTAGAAGACACCTGAAGGCAACCCTGTATTGGGAAATTTTTAATGTCTAACATTTTACAATTTCTTATGTGCTGTAAGAAGCCCAGAGTGGCTAGGGAAACCCAGCCAGATGAGCGGGGTATAAATAACAAAATTATTATTATTATTATTGTCATGTGCATGGTGAAAGAGAGTGGGGAGGCCATTTCTCCACCATGAGAGGGTCCAACATAATGTATGAACTGGGCGTGAGCCTAAGTTACTGGGTAAATCTGCTAAGGTGTTCTATTCCAGGGATTCTAATTCATGAGCCTTCTAGAATGTGCATATATGAAACATAGGAGGCTTGCAAAGCACAGATAATAAATAGGTAAGGGTAAAGGACCCCGGAATGGTTAAGTCTAGTCAAATTTGACAATGCGGTGCGGTGCTCATCTCTGCTTTCAGGCCGAGGGAGCCAGCGTTTGACCGCGGACAGCTTTCCAGGTCAAGTGGCCAGCATGACTAAACTGCAATGAGTGCCAGAGCTCACAGAAACGCCGTTTACCTTCCTGCTGCAGCAGGACCTATTTATCTGCTTGCACTGGCATGCTTTCGAACTGCTAGTTTGGAGGAGCTGGGACAGAGCAACGGGAGCTCACCCCGTCGCGGGGATTTGAACCGCCGACCTTCTGATCGGCAAGCTCAAGAGGCTCAGTGGTTTAGACCACAGTGCCACCCACAAATTAATAATAATAATAATAATAATAATAATAATAATAATAATAATAAACTGACCCTCAGCTGAAAATTGTTTCAGCTTTAGCTGCCATAGATATGCATATTAATATTAATATTGGGGGGATGGGAATAGGGACAAAGACTATAGAAAATGCTGATGAGTTGATTGAAAGGTGTAACATTTCTATATCTTGACTATATGGCTGTCCCAGCTAAACTTTTGGAGAGTATGCACCTTGAGGTGGATAATTTCAGAAAAGCAAGGGTCACCTCTCAGTGGCAGAGCAGGTATTTTGCATGCATAAGATCTCAGGCACCTGTAGTTTGCAAGTCAGGGAAAAACCTTTGCTTGACTTCACAGAGAGCCTCTGCCGGCCAGAGTGGATAATATGTATTGTGCTGGATGGGTGACTGGCCCAACATAACAGAGGGAAGCAACCTATCTATTCTTCATTGCACATCTCCCTAGGATCCTGATTCCCAGTTAGCCCCTTCCTCTTTTTCCTGTGGAATGTTTCCTGGCATCCAGCATGCAGCCCAGAGACCTCGCTTATTGCAGGGATTTGAAAATAAGTGAATACTTATCCTTCAACAGCCTGCACAAGATACCACTGCCTGCAACTGGAGAAACCCTACCAAGAACCCAGAAACAACACAGCACTTTGGGTCTTGAGGCACCAGACCTTCCTGAGCTTTCTGAACAAGTGCAAGCTGGCTGAGGATGTGGGAAGAGGGATTCCAGCCTGGAAATAGGGCGATATGCCCTCAATATAGATTGTTGGGAGGTGTGATTTTATTTATACGGCTTCTGTGTTGTTTCTGGGTTCTTGGTGTGTGCCTTCATTTATAAAGGCAAAACAATTTTGTGTGCCTTCCTTTATAAAGGCAAGACACTTATTGCAAAGCATTGGAAGACAGAAGACCTACCCACACCGGAAGAATGGCAGATGAAAATGATGGACTACATGGAATTGGCGGAAATGACTGGCAGAATCCGAGACCAGGGAGAAGAGTCAGTGGAAGAAGATTGGAAGAAATTTAAAGTTTATTTACAGAAATATTGCAAAATTAATGAATGTTAGAATGATGTTGGATTGAAGTTAAGTGGTTTCTAGCTGTAATGGTATAAAAGAATATGGAAAAATTGGATTTTCAATACGTAAAAACTTAATGCTATAATATATTAAGATTAAAGATCAGGATAAAATAAGGAGGGAAAGGAATTGCGGAACTAATAAATTGAACTGGAATACAAAAAAGGGAGGCATGAGGAGGTCCGGGAAACAAGTAAATGAAAGATAAGTGATGAAAAGATGGAATTGTTTTTAACTGTTTTTTTTTGTATTTTGTATTTTTCTTTTTTCTATTTTTCTTTTCTTTTTTATCTATGTAACCTCTTTTTGAAACTTTAATAAATATCATATAAATATATATATATATATAAAGGCAAAACAATTTGGATCTGTGCTTTATTTTAACACAGAAATAAATGTCGCTGTGCACAAGGAACAGTACTCTACCCCCATCTGGTGTTAAAATAAAAAAAATCCTTCCAGTAGCACCTTTAAGACCAACTAAGTTAGTTCTTGGTATGAGCTTTCGTGTGCAAGCACACTTCTTCAGATACACTGAAACAGAAGTTGCCAGACCAACCTCACCAAGAAACCCATCTGGTGTTGTGATGATTATTGGAAGAGTCACCGATTTGTGAGCCTGACTGAACAAACAGCCCCAGCTGTCTGTGTTTAAAGGACAAGGGAGGGGGGCAATTTCCTGGTTTCTGTGATTCCACTTCTGCAGAGGTCACTATCTCCTGCAGAATCTGGAGTCCTCCATTTCATCTGTCTCTAATGTTTCCCAGTCCACTCAGAGGGAAAGAAAGACACAGGTAGGATATCGTGCCCACGCAACATTGCTTCACTTCTATGTAGTGCTTTCTAACCAGCCTTCTGGCTATCCCATGCCTCCGCTCCAAATTGTCCTTCACTTCCTTTCCTGCTGATTCTCATAAACTCTTTCACACTTACACAAAAATCTCACGTTTGGCAAAAGCACAAACACGTGGTGCAGAGTAAAGTCTGTGTGTTTGCAACAAGATCTTATGGAATTGTTTTAAAAACAGAATCTGAAGGTTCATTGATATCATCATTATTAATTTATTAAATTAGTATACCACCCTACAGGGACACGGGTGGCGCTGTGGGTTAAACCACAGATCCTAGGACTTGCCGATCAGAAGGTCAGCGGTTTGAATCCCTGCGACGGGGTGAGCGCCCGTTGCTCAGTCCCTGCTCCTGCCAACCTAGCAGTTCGAAAGCACGTCAAAGTGCAAGTAGATAAATAGGTACCGCTCCAGTGGGAAGGTAAATGGCGTTTCCGTGTGCTGCTCTGGTTCGCCAGAAGCGGCTTAGTCATGCTGGCTACATGACCCGGAAGCTGTACGCCGGCTCCCACGGCCAATAAAGCGAGATGAGCGCTGCAACCCCAGAGTCGGTCACAACTGGACCTAATGGTCAGGGGTCCCTTTACCTTTATACCACCCTACAGCCATAGATCGCAGGGCGTCAGATATTAACATCCTGGAACTGAGGTCTCTCCTAAGGCAGAACTGCACATCACGTACAAACGTGTTTAACAAACTCTTCCCAGCCATCCCAAAGCAGCTTTGGAAAGCTTTGGAGCAGTGCAGAGGTAGGAAAGGGGTGCAATTGTCAGCATCACCCTTGAGCCAGTGCCACCAATTGGACTCATCCACTTCAGCCCCGACTGGGCTAGGCGAGCTGGGTAGCACTTCCAGAGGCCACCTTCTGCACAGGAACAGGTCAAAGTGCTGTGGACTCACAGCTTAGAGTTGTGAGCACTGGATTCACTCCCACAAGAAGACAGTCGTCGCACAGCAGAGTATAGCAGAGTCTAACAGAGCATAAATGACTCGGAGAGCAGCTCTGTAGAATATCTTCTTTATTCTATCTACAACTATAATACAACTATATACAGAGCTAAATGAGGTCTAAACAAAAATGAATGCTGAACTGCACTGAGTGTCTGCAGCTGCTCTTAGCAGCAACCTTATCTCTACACACGATCTCTCTCTAACACTCAGTCTCTCTCTCCCCAACACACTGACTGACTGACTGATGTTAGGCTGGAGCGGAATAAGTAGAGAGCAGAAAACCGCCCCTCCTCTCTGGAGAATCAGCAGAGCACACCAGCAGATTCTTGGATATGGGAGGGGTGAAATCTCCTCAGCAATAACCCTTCCTCTTCCTCCTGCTTTTCTGCTGAAAATGTCCACTCTAGCTGCTTCCCCCCTTCACAGGACTGTAGATATGTGTTTGTAAGGAAAGCATGCAAGTGGAACCCCTTTGGGGTGGGAAATGGTGACAACCCCCTAACTTTCCGTAGAAAAACAACAGGCAGGTGAAGGATTGATCACTGCAACCCATTCCTCTGCTTTAAATTGCCCCATTCTGAAACCGCTTTTCCTTACCAGACATTGCCTTTGGGGGTTTTGTAGTGCACCTTTGTATGTAATGTGAAAGGAAAAGGGAACCCTGACCATTAGGTCCAGTCGTGACCAACTCTAGGGTTGCGGCGCTCATCTCACTTTATTGGCCGAGGGAGCCGGCGTACAGCTTCCGGGTCATGTGGCCAGCATGACTAAGCCGCTTCTGGCGAACCAGAGCAGCGCACAGAAACGCCGTTTACCTTCCCACCAGAGCGGTCCCCATTTATCTACTTGCACATGACATGCTTTCGAACTGCTAGGTTGGCAGGAATGTGTAGTTCGGCTCTTAAGCTAATGTGATTTCTCAATTCAATTCTGCACCTTCTAGCACAAAGGCTCAGTAGCACCCAAATATCTTTTATGTTAATTCTTCAAGCTCCTTCTTGGTTGTTGCTTTGGCTTCAGGTATGGGGTTGGGGGGGGGAGCTCCTGCTCTAGCCTAAGCGATTCTTCTGCCAACTTCCTGAGGAGAAGCAAGAGGGGTACCAAGAGGCAGCATAGGAAATAGCTTAAGTGCTGTTAGCAAAGCGTACCTAAATGCGAGATCCCCTTTCGGAAGCTACCCGAGACGCGGTAACAAGTAGTTCCATCTCCTCCGCATACTTGACACCGATCCATCACCTGGGAAGAGTAGAGGCTGCCATCACACCCGATTGGCTGGAGAGAGAGAAAAGTGGAGGCAGACTTGAGAGTGTGAAAACTTTCCGTGAGCCTAATCCATACCCCAGACGAGAAGCCATCTCTTCTGAACCCCTTTAATCACTTTCAAAATTGAAACGCATGGATCGCTGTGCATTTGCTCACGTTCCATCCTTTGTACAAAAGACTGTAAGAAGAGCCCTGGCAGGTCATGCCAAAGGCCCATCTCATCCAGCATGCTGCTCTCGCTGTGGCCAAACAGATGCCAGTCAGTCTGCTGCCAGTGACTGCCATGGCTGGTTGCTCAGGAATGTACAAAGACAAGGAATGTTCTTACCGTCCACTTTTTATTTAGTATTTACAGAGAGAGGCTTTATAACCCAGCATATTGAGTAATGGCGTTGTCCTGAGTGAATCTCCACCCCCCCCCCATCTCTCCCACTTCCTCATTCGTCATTCTCTTTTAATATTAGAAATTTTATTTACAACATACCATAAACCCCGCACACCCCCAATACAGAAATCCACCCTCATTAAACGTGAACATAACATACAGTAAGCTTAACATACAGCAATACAAACAACCAAATAAAAGACTTCCTTTATCCTGTATCTAGCCTCCTTATTTACTTCTTATAAGCTGTTTCCTTTATGAATAATTATTAAGATTTTTCTAATTATAACTTGAATATCCGCAAAGTCTCCTGCAGACATTAATCGAAACAAGTCCAGGTATGTATTTTAGGGCACTGTTTTGTGAAGTATACTCTGCATTTTCCCCATGCTTTTTGAAACTCTTGCCTAGTGTGATCTCTAATTGCCTCTGTTAATCTAGCCAGTTCATTATACTGTTTGTCTTGCCATTCCTTTTTTGTTGGCACAATTTCTTTTTCCCACTTTTTAGCAGTTAGGATCCTTGCCGCTCCTGTGGCATAGAGGAATATTTTCTGATCTTCTCTTGCTACACCTGTGTCCATTATCTCTAGTAGAAAAGCTTCTGTATTTTTCATAAAGTTATACTTAAACATTTTTTTAAGCTCGTCATATACTATATTCCAGAAGATTTTTTTATTTTTTCACAGGTCCACCAAACATGTATAAGTGTCCCCTCTTGTTTTACCACACCTCCAGCACAGATTTGTTTTTGTCTTATACATTTTAGCTATTTTGGTAGGTGTTAAGTACCTCATTCGTCACTCTCATTGTCTCTCCTACAGGTGCTGCTATGTGCCCTCTGTCTTTGAGCTCTTTGCTCTCCTACTTTCAAGGCTCGCCAGGTTCTGGGAGATGGAGGGTCTGGAAGGCTTTCTAAAGACACTGTGTCCGTCAGCTGTCGCCCCCTGGTGGTGCTTCCTCCTCCTCCTCTCCCATTATTTCCCAGCTTTTCCCCTCATCTGCCTCCGAGCCGTGACCTCCCTCAAACCCCTGTTGTAATTCTAAACTGACAATGTCCCTGACAATGCCTATAGGAAGCTCGCAAGCAGGGCATAGATACAACAGCGCTCCCCTCAGCCCTTGTGATTCCGTGCAACTGATATTCAGAGGCATACTACCTCCAACAGTGAAGGAAGAACATAGCCATTGTAGGTCATTCCTGAGTCCAGGAGGTGGGTCCTCCATACAGTGCTTTACCTCACACTTCCCACTGATGCAGACCCCTTGGTAGGCCCTGTCCTTGCATGACGTGCCATCCTGGGCGCGCGCCATCAGCTGCCTCTCTCCGTTCCTGGTGGTGCACTGGAGATCACATGGCTTGTTAGAGATGCTGGTGTAATCATCTAGAGCAAAAACACAGGAAAAAACTGGAACACAGGGTGACATGGCAGCGGTCCAGGAGAAGAGAGGCGGAAGATGCTCTCCTCTAAGGACCAGTGGGATCATGCTGATCTGCTGGAGCTTTGTGCAAGCTGGGTGCTAAGGTCAGTTAAATGATTTTAACATCCACTGCCACCCAACTGAGACATTGGGTGATCCTGGGTGAGGAAACCTATCGGCTGAATTTATGCTACCGACGTGGTTTTCACCATCGCTCCCACCTCAACACTGCTTGTTGTAGCTCCTCGAAAGCGTAGCAAGCTTTATTATGGAATGGCTTTTTCATGGACTAGAACACACTTTACTCAGAACAGTGATTACTCACTGATGGGAACACATTTTCCAAGCTTTGAAATCCTCTCCCATTACCTGAATTAAAGACGCATAAGCTGTGGGTTAAACCACAGAGCCTAGGACTTGCCGATCAGAAGGTCGGCGGTTCGAATCCCCGCGACGGGGTGAGCTCCCATTGCTCGGTCCCTGCTCCTGCCCACCTAGCAGTTCGAAAGCACGTCAAAGTGCAAGTAGATAAATAGGTACCGCTCCGGTGGGAAGGTAAATGGCGTTTCCGTGCGCTGCTATGGTTTGCCAGAAGCGGCTTAGTCATGCTGGCCACACGACGCGGAAGCTGTACGCCGGTTCCCTCGGCCAATAAAGCAAGATGAGTGCCGCAACCCCAGAGTTGGCCATGACTGGACCTAATGGTCAGGGGTCCCTTTACCTTTACCTTTAAGCAAGCTAAGAAGGCTGTGTTATCACCAGTGACTGATGTTGGAAATGGTCACAATCTTGTTGAAGAATTCCATCTGAACTTTAGCCTACCACCGTTTCTCTTGCATTTCGTACCATTTTGGCCCCATCATTAACACTTTCTGTCTAATCTATATATCTAACCCCATGTGTCGTTGCATGCTGCGGTTTCTACTCTACAAAAAGTTAGGTCACAATGAATCTCTGTCTTTAAAGTGCCAGGGGACGTCTGCTGTTTTGCTCCAAGAGTCTTACGGATTGAAGACTCCACCAAGCCTTGTAAGTGCAGCAACTTCATCTGAAAGCTTCTGCTGAGTAACGTAGCGAAGGCAAACCTGGGTAGAGAGGCATCCACTGATAGTGCTGCTTTCCAAAGGCCTTGGCGTTGAAACTGGCGCACTGATACTGCTTGAAGCTGGCGGTGTTGGCAGGACAAAGCTGGAGGGAGAGAGAAACTCAGCTCATCACGGAATCCCCTTTCCTCTCAACGAAAGGCAGGCCAGGGTAGGTCTCACCATAGCTGTCAACTTACAGATTTGAAAATAACGGGCCAGCAGCCTCGGAAATAAGGGATCAGCAGCCAAAATAAGGGATTTTCCAGGCACAGGTATGTTCAACTTCTGAGCCCCTCCGAGCCAAAGGCAGAAAGCCCAGCCAGCAACCAAACGAAGCCTCAAGCGGTGGTTCCCACAGTGCAGCAACCCGGCAAAGGGGATGCAGCAAGGAAAACCACCGTCACCTCTCCGCTGGGAAGCGCTGAGCAAAGGCGAGTCCCCAGGCAACGCGGCCGATTTGATCGGAACAAAGCATGCAAGCTCCACCCCCCAGTCGTTCTTAGATTCCTTATTGGGTGAGCAACACAGCCAAGCAACACAGTTGGAGCCTCCCACCTCCCTGGCCGGCAGGGAGGGAGGGAGAGGAGCTGCTTCCTTTGAAACCCGGGAAATTTAAGGGACATCATCAATAAGGGACAGCAGCGGGACACAGCGGTGAGATAAGGGATTTTCCCGTCAAATAAGGGACGGTTGACAGCTATGGTTCTCACTGTATTTGCAAAGGCTCTGAACTTTAAGATTTCAAGCAGGTGGGGGGTTTAAGATCTCCAGATAAAAAGAGAAAGATTCAGGGCTAAAGTAGGACAAGATGCCAGCAATGCAATTGCAAGATTGGCTTTTTAAAAGCAAGCCATTGTTGGGGGGGGTGTCAATCTGGATTCTGGCGTGGCAAGGAGGCCCACTGCGGTCTTGATCCAGATGATACCCCTGACTGAGAAGCAGTTTCCATATGTACCGGAGGGGTGGGTCAGGTTTTCTCTTTCTCTGCTATGCTAAATTACCTTACAGAGTTGTTAATGCAGATAACAGAGGACCACGTGGGGCACACATGGCTTCTTAGAAGGGTGGGATAAAAATCAAACAAACTCCTTTATTTCTGAACTCCCTAGAGCAGCGGTTCTCAAACTGTGGGTCCCCAGATGTTGTTGGACTACAACTCCCATCAACCCTGAGCTCTGGCCTTGCTAGCTAGGGGTGATGGGAGTTGTAGTCTGTTATGTACTGAGTTGAATAGGATCCAAACTGCAGCAGTCTGATTGGTCCTAGAACAATGCAGCAGTATGATTGGTTGGCAGGAACCACCCAATCATGCTCCAGATAGAAGTGAATCCACAACCTGATTGGCTTACAGTAGAATTCCAGAATTAGTCAATCATGTGCAGCCCATTGTGTAAATAATGTGTATAAAGCAGATACTTTGAGGGGACTTTCATTCATTCCTCCTCACCATTATGAGCTGAATAAAGAGCATGAAATCACTTTGCGATTCTGAGTATATTTAACTGGCGACGAAGGTGGGATCCCGCTGAGCTGACTGCCACACACAGCACCGCAGCACCGCCACCTGCCGCACCGCTGCCTCGCACCGTGTATCCAGGCTCCGGGACACAAGGAACTCAGAATGGCAACCGACAGCAGCTTCTCGTAGTCCAACAACATCTGGGGACCCACAGGTTGAGAAAGGCTGCCCTAGGGCACTCACAAATGCTTCCTGTAGCACCTGGGAAAGGTCTCTGTAAACAACCCCTCAAAAATCCAAAACACTTGAGACGGTTCCTTCTTCCCACTAAGCTAAGTTTGACCGGCTCTGCATCGTCCTGAAACATGCCCATGTTTCACTGGGTAGCAGAATCAGACCACCACCCATCCTTTCCTTCTGAACAAAGGGCAGGTGGAAACAGCTTATCTCTGCAAACGAATTTAATGAGTGGGGCAGCCCAGCCAGATTGGTGGGGAATAAATAATAATATATGTGTGTGTGTGTGTGAGAGAGAGAGAGAGAGAGAGATGTGGGCGGGGAGGGCCACAGTATTTTGTGGTCCTGTCTCTTTTAGCTGTGGCAGCTACCGTATTTTTCGCTTTATAAGACACACCAGACCACAAGACGCACCTAGTTTTTGGAGGAGGAAAACAAGAAAAAAATATTCTGAATCTCAGAAGCCAGAACAGCAAGAGGGATTGCTGCGCAGTGAAAGCAGCAATCCCTCTTGCTGTTCTGGCTTCTGGGATAGCTGCGCAGCCTGCATTCGCTCCATAGGACGCACACACATTTCCCCTTACTTTTTAGGAGGGAAAAAGTGAGTCTTATAGAGCAAAAAATACAGTATTTTGTGTTCTAACATGGGCCCACAGTGCAGCCGTTTTGTGACGGGCGGCCCTTTCTCCCCCCTCCAATTGTGCCCACTTCTTTCAACCATCATGCATTCATTTCCTGTCACTCTGTCTCTCATGCACACCCATTGACACAAATACATGAGCACCCACCCTCTCTCTCCCCTTCATTCACCCATTGCCCACTCATTCATGTTCTCTCTCTCTGTCCATCTCGGTTTAGGGGTGGCCATGTGGCCCCCAGGTTGCAGATTTTGCCCATGTAATCTAGGAGGATCTAACCTCACTATTCTTTATAACCCCCCCACCCAGAATGCGGGGGGGGGGGGGAATTACTGCCAGATGTTCCCAAGAGTACAGTGGTACCTCGGGTTAAGTACTTAATTCATTCTGGAGGTCCGTTCTTAACCTGAAACTGTTCTTAACCTGAGGTACCACTTTAGCTATAGGGGCCTCCCGCCATAGCTGTCAACCTTCCCCTTTTTTGGGGGGAAATTCCCTTATTCCAGATTCCCGCTGCTATCCTGGATTGTTACATATCCCATAGACTGACAGGTGAGGCTGCTGATCCCTTATTTTCAAGGTTGCTGATCCCTTATTTTCAAATAAATAGTTGACAGCTATGCCTCCCACTGCCGCTGCACCGCCGCGCACGATTTCTGTTCTCATCCTGAAGCAACGTTCTTAACCCAAGGTACTATTTCTGGGTTAGCGGAGTCTGTAACCTGAAGCGTCTGTAACCCGAGATACCACTGTAATCTTTGAGCAGACCTGAGCACCCTTCTGAGGCTGCAGTCCTGGGAATAAGCCCCACTAAACTCACGGGAACTCAGCGGTGCTCACTTTTGAGTAGATGCATATAGGACCAAGCTGCGGCTTGCAGCCTGGCAAGTCCAATAACCCATTCTCAAGTTCCATACATATTGATGCCTCCATATAGATAGCAGTAACCAACCAATTGCTAGTTGAAATCTATTTGATTTCATGCTCATAGCAGCAGGGGTGGAGGAAGAGGGCGGTGGGGGTGGTCCGTCCCAGGTGTCATCACTAAGGGGGGTGACATTCGGCACCCGCGACTCCCAAGCCTACCCCGAGCCATCAGGGGAAGGGGCAGAGCTGCGCTGCCTTGCTGGCGGCCTTCCCCCCTTCCCCCTTAATTTTGACAGCTTGGGGAAGGCTTAGGAGTCACGGGTAGGTGGCGCGGCATTGTGCCCCGCTCCTGGGCTGCTTCCGGGGGGGGGGGGGGGGAGAGACTTCCCTGAGCTGTCAAAAGGAAGAGGGAAGGGAGGAAGGCTGCTGGTAAAGCGGTGTGGCTCCTCCCCACCCGCCGCCCAGGAAGCAGCCCGCAATGGGCGGCTTGCCGCCTGGGACACTCGTCCCATCCTCATGGCCCCCAGGTGCACAGCATTTGCGCCGCTCCAGGTGCCAGTGGGACACAGGTGGCGCTGTGGGTTAAACCACAGAGCCTAGGGCTTGCTGATTGGAAGGTCGGCGGTTCGAATCTCCGCGACGGGGTGAGCTCCCGTTGCTTGGTCCCTGCTCTTGCCCACCTAGCAGTTCAAAAGCACACCAGTGCAAGTAGATATATAGGTACCACTCCGGCAGGAAGGTAAACGGTGTTTCCATGTGCTGCTCTGGTTCACCAGAAGCGTCTTAGTCATGCTGGCCACATGACCTGGAAGCTGTACGCCAGCTCCCTTGGCCAATAAAGGGAGATGAGCGCCGCAACCCCAGAGTCGGCCACAACTGGACCTAATGGTCAGGGGTCCCTTTACCTTTACCTAGATGCCAGAGCAGCTAGCTCCGCCTCTGCACAGCAGCCCACAGAAAGAATCCATGTCTAAATAAGGATCCAGGAGACTTGATCTTACCTGCTGCTGGCACAGTTGGTAGTGCCTGGACTGACCCAGGCACATGCTACTATTTGTCCC
The DNA here is from genome assembly GCF_964106645.2 of Podarcis pityusensis. Taxonomy (NCBI): domain Eukaryota; kingdom Metazoa; phylum Chordata; class Lepidosauria; order Squamata; family Lacertidae; genus Podarcis; species Podarcis pityusensis. The sequence goes on along the minus strand of NC_138030.1, from coordinate 92,740,418 downwards.
CTGAGAAACTTGCAGCCTGCAAGAGAAAAAAGCAGTGGAAGTTTTTGCTTCCTGGGCTCAGGGGCCCCATAGCCCAGGCACAGGCAAACTCGGCCCTCCTCCAGATGTTTCGGGACTACAATTCCCATCATCCCTGACCACTGGTCCCGTTAGCTAGGGATCATGGGAGTTGTAGTCCCAAAACATCTGGAGGGCCGAGTTTGCCTATGCTTGCCATAGCTTCTCCTTCTATGCAAGGTTTGAAACATCATCGCAACACCCGTAACAATTTCTGTTGCCCTTCTTTGTCAGTTTGCTACTGCCATCATACACAACCCAGAAGTGGAGAGGAGAAGCAATCGTCTCCAAGACTGGGGTGGGTGTAAGGACTCCCATTCCTAGGCTTCTATCTGAGTTCATCAGACCTGTCCCAGAACCTGCTTTCGGTCCTGGAACATGTTCAAAGTGCCTCTGAACATGTGCAGAGTGCAAAGATGGAAAGATACAGCCTTGCCCACTGCAGAGGAATGGCTGATTAAAAAAAAACTATTGCACTTGGCGGAGATGGCAAAGTTAACATGTTTAATTAGAGAAAAATCATTACTGACGGTTCTTAAGGATTGGAAATTTCTCTTTGGACTTTTTACGCGAAAGAGAAAATTAACTTGTAATATCTGGATTTGAAGATTGAAAAAATACTGATGTATAGAAGATAGAACGGTTGGATTTTAATGAATGAATACTATATTTGGCTGCAGGAAATGCTTTTATCTTTTCCTCTCTCTCTTTAGGTTTTCCTTTTCTTTTCTACTTTCTGCCCTTTTTCTTTTTTTATATGATGATATTATAAAAAGATAATCTGTAATGGATATGTGGTTCTGTTTATCTTTGAATAAGCATCAATAAATACCTCTTTTTTTTAAAGAACATGTGCAGAGTGCTATTTTCTCAGCAAAAGCAATCCCAGCCAGCACTCATGCATGCTGCAATTAAAGGTAAGTTGGGAATTACTAAGCGTGTGTCATCTAGACAGGCACGGGAAGTAGGATAGCTTCTCTTGGAAAATGCCTGTAACTACCAAAAGCAACTACCAAAAAAGAAAACCCCGCAACCCAACACTCCAAACCCCTGAAAAAGCCCAGCTTTCCTAAACAACCATCATTACTAGCCCTAGATCTATGGAGTCCTTTAGAGCAGACTTCCTGATCTGAAGTCAGGAGGCTGCAAGGCTCAGCTCTGAAGGACTGGAAGGACCATGGGCAGAAAGACAGACGCCTGCTTCAAGCGCCTGGCTTTGTGTAGCTTCTTTTCATAGTCCTGTGGCATGAACTCAGCGGGGCTTTGATGCACAAACCGACCCTTCCCTCTTTGAGCGAATACTGTCATTACATTCCGTGGAGTGTGCATAGATAAATATATTTTTTTTAAACGGGGTGACTGGAGCTGTTAGCTATAGAAGTTGAGTTTGCTGTTTTTAAGAGAGACACTGGGGTGCCTTGTTAACGGCGCAGTTTATTTCAAAGTATGTTAGAGAATCCTGCCATCTCCAAACGGAAGGCACCTCGGCATATCTGGAACCTAATTATGCAGCCAGCCAGCCCACATAAAAGAAGTTTTCCCCACCTTTCCTTTTGACGGAAGGAAAGAGGAAAGGAAGGGAGGCCTTGATCAGGCTTCCTCCGCTCAGAAGTGCGTTCATGCAGAATAGAAAGGAGGGATTTGGGGGTGGGGGGGTGTTAGGCAAAGCATATTGAGTTCTTGGTTGGCAGCCCTCATTAGCGTCATGGGATCTGGAGTAGCAGGTTCAAAGAGGTGCCTCTTCAAGGCTTCCCATTCAGCTCTTGGGAGAGGAGGCAGGGGCTTCTGCAAAGCCCTCGCAAGCCAATTCTGGACGGGAATTTGAGTGGGCGGGCTGAGGACAAGAACGCGGCTGGAATTCGTGAGAACGAAATCTGTCATCATCATTGTGCAACGCCTCCCCTTCCCTTTCAGCCGGGGAACCGGCTCAGGATGTCAGTTGTTGTACCTCAGGAGGATGAATAGAGCAGCCCGCTGGGACCCTGGGAATACAATGATATTCAAAGGAGAAGGGGCGCAGAATAAGAACGGAGAGGAAATGAGAGGAACGGGGCCAAACACAGAGAAGGGGGACTAAGGGAGAACCTTGACTGCTGGCAACTTTTCCCTTCCCTTCTCTGCTCTTTTTATACTGCGGTGGCGACAACAGCTTCAGCTATTTGTCACAACGTTCGTGCCAAGCTGGTACTTACCTCTGCCGTAAGCAGTGCCTCTCGCGGGACATCACCCCCCCTCCGCAGGTGCGCGAGCAGGTAGACCAGGAACCCCATTCCCCCCACCACTTGGTAACCTCTTCGTTCCAGGTACCGGCTCCTTCTGGTGCCTCCCTACTGTCCTGACAAAAACAGGGAATGGTTAGCATGGGGACTCCATCCCCGCGTGTTCTCCTAACCACACAGCTCTGCCGCTTTTCATATACACATGCTTTTTGAGCTAGCCGGGGTTTTTTGTTTTATTTTTGTGGGCAGCAAATGAACCGTCTTATTTGGTCGAGACTGAATCACGCCACTGGAGAACGCTTGCCGCATGCCCTGCGTTTTGCTTAATTTCATGATAAAATAATAATAATAATAATTTATTATTTGTACCCCGCCCATCTGGCTGGGTTTCCCCAGCCACTCTGGGTGGCTTCCACAAAGACCAAAAATACACTAATATATCATACATTAAAAACTTCCCTGAACAGGGCTGCCTTCAGATGTCTTCTGAATGTTAGGTAGTTGTTTATCTCTTTGACATTTGGTGGGAGGGTGTGCCACAGGGCGGGTGCCACTACTGAGAAGGCCCTCTGCCTGGTTCCCTGTAGCTTTGCTTCTCGCAATGAGGGAACTGCCAGAAGGCCCTCGGCGCTGGACCTTGGTGTCCAGGCAGAACGATGGGGGTGGAGACGCTCCTTCAGGTATACTATTCATACTATTCAGGTATGATATATTTTGAGTGCGAGGACTTGCGTTCCCCTGCTGCGGAACTGTGGGTTTTAAAGTTTGGGTCCCATTTGCCCAAGGCTTTTAAAGCTGTATCATATCACTAACAACTCTCAACACTTGTAACAAACTACAGTTCCCAGGACTCTTTGGGGGAAGCCATGACTGTTTAAAGTGGTGTGATACTACAGTGCAGATGGGGACTTCGATGATTTCAAGATTTCAGTAAACAGAGAGTGGGTAGCCCTAAGTATGATTATATTGACATATTGTCCAACGGTAGAAAAAAACAAAAACAGATTGTCTTTTTCTGAAACTCCCATAATGCTTGCTGCTCTGATTCAGCTGTGGATTAAATTATTTGTCCGGAACTGCAGAACTTTGTGCTGGTATTCTCAGTCTGCCCTCTTTCAGGCCTTGCCCAAGACATTTTGCTGCCTTCAGTGGAGAAATACATACACGCCACATTGCATAGTACCCAATTTGTTTTGGCACCTGAAGCAGAAAATCTCAGTCACCTCTCCCACTCCCTGGCAGGAAAAGTGCAACAAACTATATTTTAAAGCTGTTTTTTTTTACCCTTTCCTGAAACCCAAAATCTAACAGAGGCACCCATCTCACTCTGCCTAATGGTAGAACTGGTCCCACATGGCACCTAGTTTCACCAATCCTACTGAGCCCATACAGATAACCAGATGTGTGGTGTAAAAAAAAAACCACCCTACACACGATTCATTGAGCAGGATAATACAGACAACTAAGCTATTCTAGGATGAGAGTGTTTCACAAAACGGCAGTTTGGTTATCCACTCGGCTTGTCACTGGCTCAATGGATAAGAGTGACATTTGGCTAGCAATCTGCAAGGGATTATCAGCAATCCGAGACTTCGCTCCTACTTCTTGAACTCTCCAAGAAAACATGGCAACTGGATGTACCAGTTTGCAATCCGTCTTTGTCAAAGTACACCTGCAAACGTGATGACTTCAAACACATTGCAGGCATGCACCAAGGAGCCATGACCATCCACTGTTTCTAGGCCCATGTCCTGAGTATTTTGAAGTTTACATGCATCCTAGCCATGTTAAAAGCGTGAAACAGCTCCAAATTCCTCTGTGTGGACAAAATGTGTTTGTCTTGGTCCTTCTGTCTTTCTCTTGTCTCCTTTCCGAAAAGCTCAATTGCGTCAGACAATGATGAGTGGGTAGAAGCCACTTGAATATAAAAGAATGGAAGAATATGTCCACAGTGCAGTGTCTGAAACTCCCATTGTTCTAGGCGCATTTTGCGACAGGGAATTTCATTAGCGCAAGCAGTTTCTGAGCTCTGGCCACAGGTACTGTGCCTAAGATTTCAGATTAAAACTGCAGTGTGGAAGGAAAGGAGGACCTTTTTCAGCCTCCCCACTTCCAGCCACTCTCTGAAGAGAAGAGGCCCTCTTAAGAATATATGGGGAGTGGGCAGAGGAAGACTAGATCATGTGAAAAATGAACATGTAATATTTTAGATGCAGTTCAATTCATTTTCAGCTTTGTATTCTTGTTATAAAAAAGTGTGCCTAGACATTCCGTTGTTGCGCCCATGACCTCGGTTTAAGGTGCCATTTAGCTCCTAGCTTTCATATCTCAGTTTCTAACACTGCCACAGTGGGAACATACAGAGCACCATGATTAAGGTGAACTGCGTGCCAATATTGAACCAATATTGAGAAACCGCTTAGCTAAAAGACTGAAGGATCGCTGTGAAGCATGGGACGAGCCTTTCTGATCAGCTTTTTGTAAGGACAGATAGTCTGCTGCGTCTATCCATCGGGATTGCCTCCACAGAGGAGGCCACCTTGCACTTCTGCGTGAGTCCCTGCTCTGAGCATGCCTCTTCCCAGAGCCACTTCTACAGCAGCAACTCGCACAGAGATGCAACATAATACCTCCACATGTGCATTTGGGAAGGCAAGATCCGTAGCAAAGTAAATAGTTTGTGGAACAACAGGGAAGTGTGCATCCAATTTATTTCAGGCGAAGAGTGTGTCTCGGCTGTCGGAAGTTTGCGGCACAGTGGCAAAAGAGAACGTAGGCCTCATTTGAGAGGGGGCGACAGCCCCTCCCAACCTAGACGCGGAGAGAGATGTCTCCCTCTGGCTATTCACAGTGAGGAAACGGCAAAGGGCTTCCTCACAAGCCTCTGAGAAACAGGGCCACAATGGCTGCAGTGACCCATGAAATCTGGGAGGCTCAGGCAAGCTGATTGAAGTTAGTGGGGGGCGGGGTTGCCTCCCCCCGTTTAGAATAGCAGAGGTAGAGCTTGCTGGCCTGGCCTCTGAATGGGTGTTCTGTAATAATGAGGAGGATTTGACAGAGTTTTTACAGCTGCAGGGAGACAAGTGTTATTAAAGAGCACAGAGCTCTAATTAGAGCTTCTCTGTCAGGTCCCAAGGTGTGTCTTTCCCTCCCTCCCCAAATGAATGGCCCACACCTGCTGTTAATGGGAAAATGGCAGAGGGAAAGGAGGGGTGCTTAAGGCTAGTTTACCCCAGAGACAGAAGGTCCAGGAAAATGGGGGTGGGGGTTTTCTGCTGCTTAAAAAACCCCCATCAACCTCAATTCTCTTTTCAAGGCAAGTGGTTTGTAGCTGAGGTTTCACTTTATCCAAATATCAAAACTTCTACTGCACTAGACTCAGCCCAGCAGAACATGCCCAACTGATGCGATTTAGAGTGGGTTATATCTGGACCACTGCTAAGGCATTCTCGGGGGCAGCACCCCCACTGTGGAGCCCCTTCCCAAGGAAAGGTGGGCACTCCCACCTCCTCACCTGCATTCATGAAGCATGTAAATACTTTTTATAAAAAAATGTTTCCAGGATTTTGGCTGATAGTGTTAAGTTTTTCACTCCTGGTTTTTAACGGCTATGCACGATGATTTGAATTGTTTCCTATAAAATGATTGTTGCGAGCTGTCCTGGGCGGGAAAAAAGGAGGTGAAAAAAAATTGAAATAATAAATGAAGAAAGAAAAGTTGGATGCTAAAACAGGGTATGTAGAAGTTGGAGCAATGAAAGTGCATGGGATTGATCCTGCATGTGAACTAGGCTTCCTTCCGTAGAGTTTTCTTACCACAAGTGGCTGTACCAACCACACACCATCTAAGTCAGAGCCGGGATCCCATGCAACAACACAGCAGGTACAGGAGCACAATGCTTTGGTTATGTCTGTATGCCGTCCAACCACTGTGCTGCAGCAAGACTTGTCTGCAATGGGGATCCTGAGGGGTGGGCTTCTTAGTACAGCCACTTGTCTGGGAATCATATGCACATAATGCAGTGAAAATATGGATACATTGAGAAGTTTGCATAGGACTGTAGTCTTGGGTCCTCCCCACCTGTGAATTGCCCTCATTGCCACATAATGTATTTAGGATCAGGATTTTGGGCTCTCCAGATGTCAGCTCGCATTAAGGGCTACAGCTTCCTTTGGACTCTGTTTCCACACATTATTATCCAAACCAGGCTTTGCTCTTCTCCAAGTCTCTAACTCAAATGCAATACAAGTGCATTTTTTATTATAAAAAACCCTCCTGTACGTTTTTTCCATCCGGCATTAACGTTATTCACACGTGAGCAGAAACAGCCGGAGAGGATCAGAGGCTGTTCTTCGTGCCATGTGCTAAAAACGCCTCCACTTCAAAGGGAAGACGACTTGGTAGCTGAAGCGGCCAAGGGGAAAGCAAGAAGGGGGTCTCCGGAGCCAAAGGAAATCCTAGCAGGGGACTTTTCAAAGCATTTCGCTTTCCGGGTCTCCTAATCCCTTGGGAATCCAAAGCAGCGAAGGGAGTGGTTGGCGCAAACTGCCACCCGTTCCCCTCTTCCTGCTTAAATTCGTGATAAAATGGTCTCTGGCTTGGAGAGGGGGTGGTTTTCGGGGGCGAGGAAGAGAGGGAGACCAACAACCAACAAAACAACAACAACAAAACCCGGGCGCGTCAGACTTTGGTGATACAGCGGCTGGGAAAAGGAAGGCGCGCGCTGGGGCGCATTTCTTCGGTTCCCAGGCCCTGGGCGCGGTGGCCAGCGGCTGTGAGCCGACTGCGTTTGCCCTCCCCAGTCCCGGAGGCTGAGCCGGCCAAGGCAGCCAGCTGCCCCCTGGCAAGGAGCCTCGCAGAGGATCCCCCGGGGAGGGCGCATCAATCCTGAGCGCGCCCGGGCGCACGGCAGCCGGCGGCGCCCTGGCTCCCCGCGTCCCTGGCGGTGGCCACCAGCCCCCTTACCTTAGCGCCCAGGGCGCCGGCCAGCAGCAGAAGCAGCGAGGGCGCGGCGAGGAGCCGGCGGGCAGAGCAGGCGGGAGGCGCGGCCATCGTGCGCGCTGCTAGAGCTCCATGGGCAGCCAGGAGGCGGCGGCGGCGGCAGCAGCAAAGCCCCGGCGGCGGCGGCGGCGGCGAGAGGAGCCGCCTGCGCGCAAACCTGCATGGCCGAGCGAGTAATTAATGGCTTTCCAACCTGTCGGGCGGCGGCGAGAGCGCGGCGCGCAACCCGGCGGCTCCTGGGCGGCCGTGATTGACAAGGCGACCTGAGAGCCACCCGAAGCCGCGGCAGCCAGGGGGGCGGAAGGAGGGAGCCGGAGCCGGAGGCGGGGGGAGCTGGGTCAGCCCCCGGCGAGTCCTCGCTCTGCAAAGGGAGACAAAGGAGCCCGGCTTAGCAGCATCCTTCCTGCCGCGGCTTCTGGGGGAGGAAGAAGAGAGCGCGGTGGGGGTCGCATCCTTTCCACCGGAGGGGGGGTCCTTAACCATTCCCCCCCCCAGAAAAGTAGGGTAATAATTGGACTTTCCCTTGGGATCCGGCGCGTGCAGGCTTCCGAGTTTAACAGAGCTCTTTGTCACCAGCGCATCCTTCCCTAATTCTAAAATAGTGGCTCTTACACTTTTCCTCCGCTGGCCACACTTTCGGAATAGATATTTGCTCGCGCCATGCCGACTTCTTTTATCGGGAAGAAATAAGCAGAGGTTTTTAAGCTTTTAAGCAAAGGTCGGAGAGCCATCTGTCATGGATGCTTAAGCTGAGATTCCTGCAATGCAGGGGGTTGGACTAGATGACCCTTGGGGTCCCGTCCAACTCTTAAGATTCTATGATTATATGAAATACATTGGGAAACCAAAAGAAGCCACTTCTGGCGGTGCTCAAGTCTTCTCCACCACTCTGTTCGAACTGCGACGATTCTGGATCACAACTAGGATTGTCTGCTGTGTCACTTAATGTTCCTGCTGTCCCTTAAAAAAAATATTTAAACATCCGTTTTCTGAAAAAAAAATATTAAAAAGTGTTTTGATACTATATGAAACGCTTGTTTCGTCCTTGAATCTTCTCACCCTCTCATGCCACACCAGTGTGGCAGCTGCTGCCCCATTTGAGTAACACTGTTCTGAGATCACCACCACTGGATTGGTGGATTGTTGTGGATTCAATTATTGTAGGACCCTGTTCAGCAAGAGAGTTCCTAGAAGTCTGTTCTGAGAAGAGGATGAAGAGCAGAAAGTCCCCCATTTGCCCCTGGCACACACAGACATGACGCACCCCTTCCAAAAGTGGCTGTGAAGATGTCCCATTGCTGTTTCCACCATTCAACACTCTCTCAGGCAGAGACACTTCTGTTCTCTGTACTGACAGTTAAAGGGACATCTGGAATTTCTCTTAGCCAAATTTAGCCCTGGCCGGGGTCTTCAGTTGCTGATATCTGGGTAAGCTTCACTGAGATAATGCATAAGAAGCACTTAGAAGAAATGCTATATATACCCTTTGTGCT